>NC_081421.1:81396072-81999872 GCF_949786415.1 Peromyscus eremicus
AAAGCCAGAGATGGGACAGTAAAGGAAACTGCTGGATGGTACCCAGTCTCTGTTTTATTTATCTAGGAAGTGGAGGCGGGTGGGGCTCTGGGGGGTGGGGTGTAGAGGAGTCACCCTAGTAACTCCAAGACGAGGTTTGCTTTATCATCCTTGGAGACTGCTCAGGCAGGCACAGGCATGTCCCTTGTGCCTCGAGCTGCTTCTACTGCCAAGTAGAGACTAACAAGAGAAATGATGATTCCCAAGCTGTAAGAAAAAAAAAAAAAAAAGACTCCTCGCAAATAGTTTGGGGCTAAGAATGGAAAGAACTGGACTGTGGTTTCAACTTTGTCTTTAATTAGCTGCTTGACTTTGGATAAGTTGCCTCCCCTTGCACATCCCTCTGTGAAACACAGGAGTCGCACACAATGGTCTCCTCAGCCCTTTGCATCTCTCATGTTCCTTAGTTTTTGATTATTTATTGAGGTTTCTCCTCACATCTGTAGTGTCTTATTAAATAATAAATGTGAACATTGCTGCAGATTTCTTCTGGCTCTGGGAAACTGGCTTGCAATGTCTTCACCAAACATAACCAAAAGTTATATATATATATTTCTTTGATAATTTCATATGTGTATATATAATGATCATATAAACCCCCCATTTATTCCCTCCAACCCCCCTGTACCCCTCCCAGTGCCACCCCTACTAACTTAATCTTGTTCTTTTTTTCTTTTTCTTTCTGTTTTGTTTTTGGTTAAGTCAGTAAGGCCAATGGTTGCTGCCCATGTGTGCATGGGTGTGAGGCCATCCGCTGGAATGTTGAGAAATTTACCACTGGTCACACCAGCCAAGAAACTTCCCCAGCAGCTACCAACTGCCAGGAGCTCCTGCAGAAAGGGTGGGCCCCATCTGTACGGGAATTCTGGCTAGCTTGCTCCTGTGCAGGTAGCTATAGCTGATGCAACTTCTAGGTGTCATTTCCCTGTCACGTCCAACATTTCACAGAAGTCCTCTCCATCTTACAGCTTTCACATTCCTTTTTGATTTTCTGTGATGTCCCCCAGCCTTGGCAGAGGGTGGGGAGCTGATAAAGATACCCCATTTAGGGCTGAGCACTCAGTCTCTTCTCAGCCTTTCGGCTACTTAGGTGTGTCTGTATCAGCTGCTGCCCACTGCATAAACAATCTTCTCTGACCGAGGTTGAAAGTCCAGGTCCTGCATCAGATCCAATCCCTTTAAATTAATCAATATTAAGTTTGAGGAGTAGTGCCATTTTTAGAGAGTTGTGCATAGTGTTAGGCCTATCATCAGGCAGCTACCGGTTCTGTTACTTCTCAGAAATCTACACATGGATTCCAATGCTTCCCAGAGGCTTTATTGGAATGGAATTTGGGGGAAAACTTTGAGAAACCAAGAGTCGAAGTTGGTCATTTGCTTTCTCTAGTTGTAGTTTTTATGCTCCATGAGTTAGTAACTTATGCCTGAGTTAGGGATGCTAACCTCTCACAGGAAAACATCAAGACCACCTGCTGTACTTAATTAAGATGGCTGGATGTGATCTTGGCAGGTGGAGTCCAGGGGCTGGACCAATTCAAATTAGTTTGAATAACAAGGAAATTGTTGATTCACATAACTAAAGACATGCTTCTGGGTCAGTTCGGTCTGTGTTGTATGCTCTGCTTTTCTGGGATTCTAGAGTTACCTCAGTTGCCCTTTCATTGTGAAAAAAATAGTAATTTTTTTTTTTTTTTGTCTGTATTCACATACCACATTGTGGGGGTTTCTCAACAATGATGCTTTGAGATTTGGGGCCAGATAATTTCCTGTTGTGACATGCCCTGCGCACTGCAAGGTGTTCAGCAACCTCATTGCCTAAATAGTATCTGTATTTTGGTAATCAAAACTGTCCTTGGCTATCCCGCAATTAGGAGTGGGGAACAAACCCACCCCAGCTGGGAACCACTGGTCTAAAAGAAGGCTAACCAGTTTTAGCAAGTGGCTTATCTGTAATGTGTTTCCTAGAAAATCTCAAGGGAAGGCCTTCTTCTCTTTTTGGCTCGACCTTAGGTCACACCCCCTCTGGAATCTGTCACTGGCAAGGGAAGTAACATGTCCTTTAAACTAATCCCACCCTGTCTGAGAAAGTCATGCAGGGGGGTAAAGGCCAAGAAGTCTGGCGGGCCTGCTCCGCTACACTCTAAACATCCTTCTTTTTTCCTTCTCCCTCTCAGTGAGGATTATGGAAAGAACTTTAAGGATATTACCAATCTCATCAATAACACCTTCATTCGGACTGAATTTGGCATGGCTATTGGTCCTGAGAACTCCGGAAAGGTGAGACTCATTCCTGCATGTGAAGTGGGTGCTCTGCACCCCCTGAAAGCCGTTAGTGCTGGAATGACCCAGGGGTTCACAGTATTGCATGTGTGAGGCTTAGTTAATGGTCAACATGATACAATCTAGAATCACTCAGGAAGAGCCTCAGTGGAAGGCTGTCCAGATCAAACTGGCCTGTAGCCATGTCTCTGGGGGATCATCTTGATTGCATTAATTGCTGTGGGAAGAAGACCTAGCCCAGTGTGAGCAGCACAATTCCCTAGGCAGAGGATCACAGACTGTGTAAGTGTGGAAATGGTGCTAAGTACAAGTAGGCATGCATGTGTGTATTCACTCTCTGCTCTTGATTGTGGATGTGACCAGCTGCTTCAAATTCTTGTCTTGGCTTCCACACAGTGATAGACTGTAACCTGGAATTGAAAGCCAAATAAACCCTTTCTCTCCTCACCTGTTTTTTGTCAGGGTTTTTTATCACAGCAACATAAATGAACTTAGGACAGCATTTTAGTTTGGTATTGCTGTATTTTAAAATTAAACATAGTTTGATACTGATTGTCTTAGGGTTTCTGTTGCTGTGAAGAGACACCATGACTGTGACAACTCTTACAAAGGAAAAACATTTAATTGGGGTGGCTTACAGTTTCAGAGGTTCAGTCCATCATCATCATGGTACCACATGGTGGTGTGCAGGCAGGCATGGTGCTGGAGAAGGAGCTGAGAGTCCTACATCCTGACCTGCAGGCAGCAGGAAGTGGTCTGAGTGTCACACTGAGCGAAGTTTGAACAAAGGAGACCCCAAAGCCCATGCTACAGTGACACACTTCCTCCAACAAGGCCACACCTAATCCAACAAAGCCACACCTCCTAATAATGCCACTCCCTATGAGAATATGGAAGGCGATTACATTCAAACTACCACACTGATCATAAAAGAATAGGATTTAGCACAGACTTTTTTTTTTCTGGTTCACATCCAAGATGCACCCAAACCCTTCCTACTTAGGCGGTGGTTGTTCAACACTGCAGCATGTACTCCCTTTGAACATTGTAGTCTTTGGGGAAACTACATCTCAAAACTAACCAGAGTAAAAAAAAAAAAAAAATCATAGGTATGATGCATTGGCAGGATATCTTTCTTATAAAACTAAAACTTGGAGACACACACACACACACACACACACACACACACACACACACACACACACGCGCTGCAGGACCCTCCCCTGCTCTCACTGTGTTCCTCCCTAACTCTGACCTCTCCTCTCCCTGGCCAGGTGATATTAACAGCAGAGGTATCTGGGGGAAGCCGAGGAGGACGAGTGTTCAGGTCATCAGACTTTGCCAAGAACTTTGTGCAGACAGACCTCCCCTTTCATCCTCTGACTCAGATGATGTACAGCCCTCAGAACTCGGATTACCTGCTAGCTCTCAGCACAGAGGTGAGTCCCCGTTGAACTTGCCTTTTCTTGTTTCCAGCATCATATTATACCGGCTTTAAAGGATCCTCTAGCGCGTTACATTAGACTTTTCCCTAAAGTCTCCTTATGATGAAATGTGTGTTTTTTACACTCTGTTCCCATCTGGGTATGACTTCTGTATATACCCTCTCTTCTAGGTATGTATGATGTATAGTTGTCATTATATGTTTTTTAAATGAATGAATGTCTGCTGCTGGAATAACGAAGTAGAGAACAGTTTGCAATCATCATTCTCGAGCTGCAAAGGACAAGTATAAATTGTCACCCTCCTAAGACTGTCACTGTTACCAGAGGAGAGGAAGTTGAGGAGAGTAGCACTGAAGACTGATTCTGCCCAAGGAGACCCAGTCAGTGTCTACTGAACCAGGATATTTCTTTCCCGCTCCCACCGAGGCCGCTCGATGAGCTCCTGTTGTCAAGATAATTGACATTGACAGACATCGTGTTCTTAATTGCTACATTTCAAAGCAGGGGCCAGTCCTCTGTTTGCATGGCTCTATGACCCTGCTCCCTTTGATTCTACCTTTCTAGATGGTCCTTCTTGGTGGTCTCTTTCTTAAACTCCTTTCAGCTTACCTTTAACTGCCTTCTGTTCATTTTACATTGAGCAACCGCTTCTATTCTGTTTTCCACTTATACTGTAAAGATTCTCAAATCCTTACCTCTGGCCCTGGCTTTCCCATAGGCCATCAGGTTCCTGTCTTCCTGACCCCAGAGGTGTTGTCAGGTGTGTCCCACAGGCAGCTCAAACTCTGTCCCAACTGATCTTTTCTGCTCCTCTCTCAGGCGTGATCCTACAATATTTATAGTAATTAATGATACAGTGTACCCCACACCCACACCTTACGTCATTGACTTACACACATCCACACAGGCGCACACACATATATACACTGAACTATTAGAAAAGTTAGTTCTCTTCTGGCTTCATTTCTAGCTGACCCCATTCCTCAAGGCCACGGTTGAAGACGTCATTAACTCTTACAGAACTGACTGGCAATTACTCACTTCGCATCCTACTTCTAGCTGGGACACTCCAAAGCCACTTTTCCATTCTCATCTATGGTTGTGAAGCGGTCACTCCGCTCCTAGTGTGCCTTCCTGCTAAAGGCTCACATACAGTAAAGCCAGGTTCCTCACCTCACCTCTCATTGTCAGCTCCGCATCCCTCGCCTTGGGATGATGCTCCACTGATGTCCTTTGACCTTCCTGCCCCTCCATGTCTGTCCCCTTCCTGCCTTTGCCAGGCTTCACTTGTCTTTCACTAGCACTCTGTGCTTCCTTTGGATCACACCACCCATCAATTCAGTCAGTGCAGTGTTCTTCGTCAGTCAACTGTGGCTGTGCACTGCACCTCCCCTCCCCCTCTCCCTCCCCCTCCTCCACTGGACCTCATCCATAACACCACACGGTAGTGCGCCTTCTTCTCGTTTGTGTCCCTTGTTAAACTGTGAGAGCCTTGAGAGACGGAATGCAATGTCTGATATGGTGCCTGGCATACGGGGTACTTTATATGAATTTGTTGTTCTCAATTCCAAGACTCAAATGAGTCTGGGTAATATGTGTACGTGTGTGCGTGTGTGTGTGTGTGTGTGTGTGTGTGTGTGTGTGTGTGTGTGTGTGTGTACACGTGTGCATGCATGAGTGTGTGTTGTGTTTTGCTCAGCCTGCTCCGGTGTGTGTTTCTAATGTACTGACTGATTGGATGTGAATTATTAAAAGTCATATAAACAGCTGCAAAGAATAAAGCTGGAATTTTGATAAGTCATTTTTAATCTTTCAGAATGGCCTGTGGGTGTCCAAGAATTTTGGGGAAAAGTGGGAAGAAATCCACAAAGCAGTATGTTTGGCCAAATGGTGAGTAACACAAGACTCCGTCTGTGCGGGGCCCTAAAACTCAGTGCTGCCAAAGTCACATGGGTAAATAGCAGGCACTTGCTGTGTGCCAAGTGCTCTGCGGGGTCCCATAAGGGAAGAGAGAGGGGACACAGGTCTGGGACACAGACCTGGCCCTGGAGGAGCTGCTTGCTGTCTGTCTTGGAAGAGAGGATTTTGCCTCAATGAATGTTATTAGGCATGTGACCGCTGCCTACAAAGAGTTTTTTCTCCGTAGCTGGTGACATCCACTGGGACACAAAAGGGAGCTTTAATGTGGGGTCTGTGGTACGTCTCTAGAGCCAGGCTTACACTTCCTTGTCTAGCACTCCATTTCAGTTGCGTAAAACACAGTGTGAACTCAGGAAGAGCCGAAAGGGCTTCCAGACTGCGCAAGTGCCACCATGTGCAGCAAGAAAACACGCTCTTCCGCTGGCAGTGTGCCCTGCCCCTCGGCGCCTGCCCAAAGACGGAGAACCAGAGGCACCTCTGACTTAGGAGCAAAGTCGCTTTTGTGCCAGCCTGGCTCTGTTGCTGGTCAGTGGCTTTACCCTCTCTGGGCTTCAGTTCCCTCTTGGTAAAAGGAGGCTTCTTTGCAGAACATGGAGGGTGGAAGCAAGAATTGAAACAGCAGCTCAGACCTCCCATGTTCTGCTTCTCAGGTCCGTGTTCTGAGTCCCTTCTTTTCCACGGACTGATTTCAACAAATCTGGTGATCTGGTTTCCCAGTTCACAGCAGATAGCTGCCGGAGATGAACTATGGGGCTGCCAGCAGCAAGCCCACAACAGCGTTAGAATTACAGCCTGAAAGCTGGAAGCAGGCAGGAGAGCCATGAAAAAACAGACAAAACTCAGGACCAAATTACTGTGCCAGATCCAGGAAGGATGCTTACTTCAGCAACATCTGGGAGAACACTGTATTATGGCTTGATATGATTAATGTTCCTGGTGATAACCCCAAATCCCAAGAGTTTAATGCGTTCTACTCAGGGAACCAGAAGAATAAATCATACATATTTGAAACATATCTACTAAAATCAGTTAAAATACTAGCTATGCTACTTGAGTGAGGTGGGCCTTTTCCAGAAGCAGTCGCTCAATGAGGATTTTAGAGTGCTACTGTGCACTCACTTGCCACATCTGGTTTCGTGTTACGTGTTTTAATCAGTGGTGTTGGCACTGGATAGGACTTGACAGCAAGAAAGCCATTTTTATGGTAACTAAGGTAACAAATCACTTCAAACAGTTTAAGATATAGTAATCTTAGTCACTGAAATTCATCTTTACAATAAAAAGCTATTATTTTTAAATGATATTTTATTGCTTATGTAAGGTTTCTTTGTTTTGAGACAAGGTCTCTCTATGGAGCCCTGGCTGTCCTGGAACTTGCTGTATAAACCAGGATGGTCTCAAACTCACAGAGATCTGCTTGCCTCTGCCTTCTGAGTGCTGGGATCAAAGATATGCGCCACTACGCCCAGCTTTACACAAGGTTTTTTACCTTTACCTTTTTTTTTTCTCATGAGACTTTTGTCTATGTGTGTGTATGTGCACCACGTGCATGAGGTGCCTATGGGGGTCAGAAAAGGCATCAGACTCTCTGGCATAGAAGTTACAGATAGTTGTGAGCCATCATGTGGGTGCTGGGAATTGAACCCAGGTCCTCTGCAAGAGCAACAAATGCTCTTAACTGCTGAGCCATCCCTCCAACCCTGGTATCTTACTTTTGTACGACATTTAATTGCTTAGCTCTAAACTCAAGGTAGCTATGCTACTGATGCTGATAACTCACCTTTAGATCTTTGATCTCTAGGAATTTACAGCCTGACGTTCTAAAAAAGCATGCTCAAACCCAGGACCTTTTGCTGATGGTAATCTATCAGTGCTGTCAGAGGCAGGATCTCATTCCCTGCAAACTGCCTTTCCAAGTTTTATTTTAAATAATTCAACCTCTGACCTAGTTGTCTATTTGAGATGAAAGAGCTAAATTATTTAGCTCATAAAAATTACTGAGCTAAATTCAGATGGGAAACCACAAAGCCTAAAACCTAGCAGCTGACGTGAAGAAGCCAGTCAGTATGGCAGAGGCAAGGGGCACACACCATGTGGTTACAACAGCCGACTAGGCAACAAAGTGACAGCCCACAGTGTGCAGTCTCTAGAAGAGGGCTCCCCGCAGGCTGGCGTCTTACCCACTGGGCTACACAGTCCTTGAACAGGGATTCATATCTTCGTTACTAACGACATACTGGGATGAGTCATTACTGAGGGAGTTGTTCTGTGCCCTTTGAGATTTTTAGAAGTGTCCTGACCTGTACCCAGTAGATGCCAGGAGTAACTTCTGCCTCCTCCTCTCCCCTCCTCAACTGTGGCAACCAAACATGTCTTCTGATACTTCCAAGTGTCTGAAGGAGGCAGAACTTGCCATTGCTGAGAATCACTGCTCTAGAATTTTGCAGCTAAAAGGAAAAATTTTGCAGTTAGAGAGACAGTGAGGGCCTCACAGGAGGCCTAGTTTGTAAGCTAGTGCAGAAAGATTGTGAGGTTATGGTTTAGTGATGCAAGAGAGAAGCATGTAGCGATGGTGGGGGGCGGTATGAGCCCAGAGGCTGATTTGGAGTGAAGTACATCAGTGTGACTGGAAGAGTTATCACGGTGAAGTAGATGATTGGAGGAGACAGGGAGTCCAGGCTGTGGAGAGCTCCAGCAGTGGACCATCCCAGCACAGCTCAAACTCTTCCTCTTGAATTCTCTCTGTAAACCTGACTAAACACAGTGAGCAGCATGGCGGCCGTTGCCGGGGGTTGCCGGGTTGACTAGGCTAACATGGTCTCTTAATCCATTCCTTATCCCTGTCTTTGCCTCCTTGCAGGGGATCAGACAACATCATCTTCTTTACCACCTATGTGAATGGCTCCTGCAGTAAGTACATTGTAGTCCCAGAAAAGAGTGTCCTGGCTGCCCATTCGTGGTAGAACATTCTGGGTTGTGTGTGGTAGAAATAAAAGGTTTTCCCACGCTCCTGCAAATTCAGTAGCTACTGAAAATTCAAAACCGTTAATTACTTTTAAAATCTTGAAACTACAACTAAATTCCTTCATCATGCCCAGGTCAATAAAAATGTCACTGTACCTGGAGATGATATAGCTCATCTTGGCAATCGTATGTGTTCCTTTTCTCATTATAGTAACCAAGTACCTGACAAACACGACTTAAGGGGAGAGAGGTTTCTTGGCTCCCAGTTTGGAGGGCACAGTCGGTCGTGGTGGGGGAGAGGCATGGAGGCTGCAAGCAGCTGCCCCTGGCAGTAGCATCTTGCTGTCTGGCTTGTACACATGTTGGTGTGTTAGGAAGGAGAGACCTCAGGTCAGAATGAGAAACAAAGATCATCCATACCATCTATAAGCAACCCATTTCTGCTAACTAGGCCACAGCCTAAAAGGTTTCACACCCTCTCAACACCTGGACCACCAACTGGGGTCCAGGAACTCAGACATCTGAGTCTATGGGGGACATTCCACATTTAAACTGGCACGCGCCACCCCTGGCCCCTGTTGGCTCACTGTTATCATATAATGCAAACTACATTCAGTCCAACATCACAAGTTAATGTTGTCAAAGATCCTATGTCTCTTCTGGGACCCAGGACAGTCTCTTAGCTGTGGGCCCTTATAAAAATCAAAACTCGAGTTTCATGTTCCCAGTATACAAGGGCACGTGCTTCTGAGAGAGCATAGGACAGCAATGGAAAATGGGAGCTAAGGACCAAACCCATGAGATAAACTGACTCTGAAGCTCCATGCCCACATCTGGGAATCATGGTGGCACCATTGGAACTTCAGTGACCTTGAGTGGCCCTTCCTCTATAGCTCTTGTTACCTGAGGCACATGTGGCCTCTTTCTTGAGACAGCTCCGCCTAGGCCTCCAGCCTTCTTCAGTATATGTCTGTATTTCCAGCATCTTGGGATCTACATTTGTAGCTTATCCTTTACCTGCACAGCTTCATGCACTGGCCCCCAAGGGTCTCCCTACAGAGACTAACCCAGTTTACATCGCCTGGCCTCATGGGCTCTTTCATGAGACAAATCTTGATGAGCCATCACTCTTACATTCTGCTTACCTGAAAAAGCACCACATGGACAATGCCAAAAATCTGCAGCTATCTAGAGATATATCCACCCATCCTACCTTGGACCACAGCTGCAGTGGCCTCTGAGTGCCTGCAGCTGGACCAGGTGGCCCAGTTTTTTTTCTTGTGTGTCCTGGAGGCTCATGTTCTCAGGCTTGGCTTTGTGGGGTTTGCACTGGAGCCTTTGTCGGGTGGCGTCTTGCCCTCACGGCACCTTTCCTGTTGTCCTGGTACAGTGTTCGGCTGCACTGTGATGGCACCACTGGTCTCTTTCCCTGTTACAGCCACTTTGTCTCCCGTGCCTTGCCTGCAGCTTTAAACTTGCTCCTGTCCCTGTCTTCAGCAAACTGAATATTTTCACATCCTCCTCCACTCTCCCTTTGAGTTTCCCCTGTAAACCTGACCACGCACACAGGGAGCAGTAACCCTAACGCAGTCCGAATGTTAGCAGCCTGTAGATTTCGGCCAAATAAATTAGTCCCCTAGTTTTCAGGTGAGCCTCACTCAAAATTTCAAATCATAGGCTGACTACAGCCAGATTCTTTACCAGAGTGTGCCGTGAGTGTTCTCTAAACCGGTTCCCAATAGAGATCTGGTTCTCATCTTAAGCTGGCCTTCACATCGACGTTTCTCTCAGAATTCTGGTCTTCATGAGCTCCCACTAGAAGGGCCCGTTGGGCTGTGCTTATAGCATTCTGGTGCTCATCCCACAGCTCCAAACTCTTCCACATTCCCCGAACCAGCCAGTTCTGAAAGTCACATGGTTAGGCTATCACTACAATGCACTCTTTGATTCCAAATCTCTGTACTAAGTACTTTTCTCATCACTGATTGTCTTAGTCCGTGTTCTATTGCTATGAAGAGACACCATGACCATGACAACTCTTATAAAAGAAAGCATTTAACTGGGGCTGGGTTATAGTTTCAGAGGTCAGTCCATTATCATCTTGACACAGAACATAGGGGCACACAGGCAGATGTGGTGCTGGAGAGGTAGTTGAGAGAGTTCTACACCTGGATCAGCAGGCAGCAGGAAGAGAGAGTGACACTGAGTCTGGCTTGGGCTTCTGAAACCTCAGAGCCCACCCCTAAGTGACACACTCCCTCCAACAAGGCCACACCTCCTAATCCTTCTCAAGTAGTGCCACTCCCTGATGACTAAACATTCAAATATATGAGTGTATGGGGGTCATTCTTACTCAAACCACCACACTGACAAAACACCGACAGGAGCACCTTAAGGGAAGAGGGTTTCCTTTGGCTCCCAGGGCACAGTCTGTCATGGTGGGGCAGACATGGGGTCTGAAGCAGCTCTGTCCCTGGCAGTGGGAGTGAGTATGCAGCATGGCTTGGATAAGAGAGGCTTATTCTCCTTTACAGTTTCTGGGGCGCAGTCCACAATGGCCAGGAGAGCATGGCAGCTGGAGCATCCCTGCATGGCAGTGAGAGCTCACAGCCATTGCTCGTTCACATCTTAGTAGATCAGGGAGCAGAGAGCTTGTACCAGAATCAGAAGTAAATGCCACCTTCAAGCTCTGCCCTCAGTGACCCACAGTCCCAAACGGTTCACAACTCCCCAAATGGTACCAAGCATTTAAACACACGAGCCTGTGGGGGATCTTTCCTATCCAAACCATTACAGCGGTGTAGATATGGCAAACACTAGGATGTAAACAGTAGGAAACTCACGGGCATAGTGATTTCTGTAGAAGATGGATCACTTTCATGTTGGCTGATCTATTGGCCAATCCATGCGGCAATATCCAAGCAGGAAAAAAAATACTTCTTTTATTCATGCAACAAATACCTGAGTCCTTGCTGTAGGCTACACGCTAGTGCAATGAGGAAAAAAGACCCAGGATCTGCTCATGGAACACTAATGTAGGGGTGTTAGATGATAAACAAGAAAGGAAAATCTCCAACAAGGTAATTTAAAACAGAATAAGATCATTTTAAAGTGTGCCACGAAGACAGTGCAGATTGTCACTGCTACTGTTATACAACACTGTGTTTGAGTCATGAACACCCATAAATAAAACCCAAATGCAAAGTCTCTGTATATGAGGCCATGTCACATCTATGCTGTCGCTTGATCAGCACTCACTGGACTAAAAGTGCTTTTTCTGTATTAAAATAAGAGCAGTTCTGGAGCAGCTGTATGAATGGGACTCTCACCTGTAAGTGAAATTTTAATCGATATTTTGTCTTGTTTAAGAAGCTGACCTTGGCGCACTGGAATTATGGAGAACGTCTGACTTGGGGAAGACCTTCAAAACCATTGGTGTGAAAATCTACTCGTTTGGCCTCGGGGGCCGTTTCCTGTTTGCCTCTGTGATGGCTGATAAGGTGAGTATTCGCCTCTTTGGGGTCCGATGTTCCTGCTAATACACACCGTGTGCATCTCTTTTACTGTGTAGTCCCGGCAGCATTTCTTGTCCTCTTGCATTTAAAATTTTTTTACATTTATTTGTTTATTCTGTCCGTGTGTTGTGATGTGTGTGTTGGGCACACACACGCCATGGCAAATGTGTGGAGATCAGAGGACAGTTTGCAGGAGTCTATCCTTTCCATGCACCATGGAGATCCGAGGAATCAAATCCATGTATCCAAGCTTGGTGGCAAGCTCATTCACCCACCCAGCCATCTTGCCAACCCTGTGATTCTATTTTTCTTTCTTTCTTTCTTTCTTTCTTTCTTTCTTTCTTTATTTATTTATTTATTTATTTATTTATTATTTTTTATTTACTTATTTTAGTTTCTCAAGACAAGGTTTCTCTATGTACCCACTGAGGCTGTCCTGGAACTCACTCTGTAGACCAGGCTGGCCTCGAACTCACAGAGATCTGCCTGCCTCTGCCTCCCGAGAGCTGGGATTACAAGCATGTGCCACCACCACCCTGCTTGTTTTTTGTCTTTTGAAACAAGGTTTCTCTGTGTAACAGTCCTGGCTGTCTTGGAGCTCACTTTGTAGAGCAGACTGGCCTCAAACTCACTGAGATCTGCCTGCCTCTTTCTCCCAAGTGCTGGGATTAAAGGCGTGGGCCACCACTGCCTAGCTATCCCTGTGATTTTTATTTTGTTTTAATTTTTTTTAAAAAGATTTATTTATTATGTATACAGTGTTCTGCCTGTGTGCCAGAAGAGGGTGTCAGATCTCATTACAGATGGTTGTAAGCCACCATGTGGGTGCTGGGAATTGAACTCAGGACCTCTGCAAGAACAGCCAGTGCTCTTAACCTCTGAGCCATCTCTCCAGCCTGCCCTGTGATTTTAAATATTATAGTAAAAGCTTGGGAGAGATTTTGTCTACAGAGGCTGACTGACTCTCAGGGGCTATTGTGGATGTGCCTAGTCACTGTGACTAGTCTTGTTTTTTGGACTTGAAGGCCCATTGTTTGGCTTTACTCAGACATGAATATCTGGAGTGGGAAGAAAGCGGTTCCTATGCACATTATTCTATAATCACAATAAAAAGATATAATGCTAGTTGAGTGTCTGTTACATACTGGGTACTAATCTAAATCCCACAAGATAGCAGTGAATAAATAGATACATTTCCTGCTCTCTGAGTTTGTATTCACGTGGGGAAGCCCATGCTAAGTAAGTGTCTCAATCAGGGTTCCGTTGCTGTGAAGAGACACCATGACCACGGTAACTCCTATAAAGGAAAACATTTAATTGGGGTGGATTACAGTTCAGAAGTTTAGTCCATTATCATCATGATGGGAAGCTTGGCAGCACACAGGCAGACTTGGTGCTGGAGGAGCTGAGAGTTCTACATATGGATCTGCAGGCAGCAGGAAGAGACACACTGGGCCTGGCTTGAGCATTTGAAACCCCAAAGCCCATCCCAGTGACACACTTCCTCCAACAAGGCCACACCCACTCCAACAAGGCCACACCCACTCCAACAAGGCCACACCCACTCAAAAAAGGCCACACCCACTCCAACAAGGCCACACCTACTCAAACAAGGCCACACCCACTCAAACAAGGCCAGGCCCACTCCAACAAGGCCATACTTCCTAATCATGTCAAGTGGCTCCATTCCCTCATGACCAAGCATTCAAACACACGCGTCTATGGGGCCATTCCTGTTCCAAACACCACAGCAAGTAGGTCTGTCTATGAAAAATCAAAGCAGCATGGAGGTGGGGAGCAACAGGAACTGGCAGCGCTATTACAGACCCTGTGCTTGGGTGGGATCTAGGTGACCTGAGGAGGGCGTGCCTGTGTGAACATCTGGGAGGAAAGCAAGTGTGGAATCGGCTGGACGGAGACAGACCCTCTTCCTCCTGAAGACAGGGGGAGTGGCAGTGTGGCCAGAGCATGGGGAAGCCTGGGACGGGAAGGTGGTAGGAGGGGAGATGGAGTGGGAAGCTGTAGCCCACGGGGCTCTCATTCTTCGGGTGGATTGTAGTATAATTCACTGTAGCAGAATAGGCATGCCTGGGAGAAGGCGAGGGTGGGAGCAGCAAGAAGAGCCGCCGAGAGGCTGTTAACGGTGGGTGAGGGGAGACGCGGTGATTGCATGTGTGAGTTTCAGTACATTGCCAATTGGACAAGCCGGTGCCTTCAATGTGCCTTGTCAGACAAAAGAAAAACAAAGTGAGACCATAAGAAACATTCAAGTCTTTGGCCTGAGCAACCGAGTAAATGACAGTGCTGTTTCCTGCAGTAGCAAAGGCTGTGGGGGAGCAGGTTAGTGGGAGAAAAACCAAGAATTCGGTGTGTTGGAGATGAAATGCCTGTTACATATCTGAGAGGAAATGTCAAGTCAGTGTTTGTGTATACGAATCTCCCGAAATTCCATGATATTTAAGGCCATGTGACTGGGTGCTTCTTCTGGGTGAGTAGGTAGAGAGGAGATGGGAGGATTGAGCAAGGCCCAAGCACCTCCTCACTGAAGGTCGCAAAGAAAAGAGTTGAGCTGAGAGGCCTGGGTGGGAGGAAGGGGTGAGGCCGGGGAAATCGGGACACCACACTGTTGTAAAAGTGAAGTGAAGAAAGTGTCTGCAGAGGCGGCAGCGGTCACTTGGCAAACTCAGTGAGACGTTGACTTACATGAACTCTGAGAATGACCCCCTGGGCTGGAAGTGTGGGTGCTAGCGACCTTGAGAGAATTGGTTTCTTTGGGATAGTGAGGTTAAAGAGGGAACTGGGCACAGGAAGTAGATATGGCCTCTACCACTCAACTACAACTGCAGAGCTCTAGCAGCTGTTTTAAATCAATCAGCAGAGACTAGGACTTAACTGCTTCCTAGCACACCCCATTACCAGCCAAATACTGGCCGACCGATATCCTCACAGGGATCTTGGACTCCTTGGCCTCTCCCTAGCCCGTGTATGTTCCCTTCATGGCTATGGAGAGAATTCCTTAGAAGCACGTCTCAAATTGATTCTCCTGTGGTCTCCCAACATGGATTTCACCTTCGTCTTCCTGACCGTCAATTATCTAGTTCTTTGGATTAATTGTCTAAAGCCAGGGTTATCTCAAAGAGCCCAAACATTTAAGTGGCAGGCATTTTGAGAATTTCAAGCGAGCATGTGCAAATGTTATAAAGCCAACCTAGTCACACCATTAGCTCTGTTGAAGGGGATGGGATGCCAGCGACTGGAAGGACCATAGGAAGGAAGGAGCTAGAGAAAGCCAAGATAGAATGGGCCACTTCGTTGCCTGGAGGAAAGTGGAAGCTGCTTTGAGAACTGGCGCAGGACCTTTTGTTGTAGTTGGACCCACTGAGGAAATGATTAATACAACTATTTAAAAAAAGTTTCTATTCATGTCCTTGACATGACACCCTGATGATCACAAATACAGATATTGGTGTATTTATTCTAGGATACAACCAGAAGGATCCACGTGTCAACAGACCAAGGGGACACGTGGAGCATGGCACAGCTTCCTTCTGTGGGACAGGAGCAATTTTATTCTATTCTGGCGGCCAATGATGACATGGTATTCATGCACGTAGATGAACCTGGAGGTAAGACCCATTTAATGGTCCATCCTTGAATGCGTAGATTTAAGCTTTGGCCTCTGCTCTGAGCTTCCTTTTTACATGTCGACCTTTCCTCTTACCCCAAGAAGTTTATTACTACCCTTTAAAAGGCCACTTGTTCTGGTGCCTACGGTGGTCTGTGGGGGTGGCTGAGTGCTTCCCAGAGCAGACTACTCAGTCTGCTGAACTCAAGCTGTGACCAGGTAAGTACAGGAAAGATTCAGAAGCTAGTGTGGTTTGTTTGATGTTTTCTTGAGACAGGGACTCACTCTATAGTCCAGGATGGCTTCAAACTCACAATGCTCCTGCCCTAACCTCCTGGATGCTGGGGTTACAAGTATGTACCACTTTGCCCAGCTTAAGAGGCTCATAGTCATTGGATAAAGCAACTTTATGTCTTTTGAACATAATGACAGAAAGAGCTGAAATTTTGTCTCTTTTCAATTTCACTTTCTAGTGATAATTTTTTTATATAAAACTATCAGTTTGTGATATATTAGAATTTTTAAAAAATCCTTCACAAAAGAGTTTAAGAAACATTCTAAAGTACAAAGATCTAGAAATGTATGAAATATGGATCTAAATATGGATCTAAATACAATGCATGTGCCAGCAAAATATACCTGGAAAGAGCTTTTCTGATTATGTCACGAGGCAATGCAGTGTTTTCTGGGTTCCAGCCTCTAAGTTGAGTGCTAGGAATAAAGACGAGCGTGAAGACTGAGTGTGAAACTGTGATGAACACTCAGGGCTGAGTCTTACTGTGAAGATAGCAGATGTGCCGGACCAGGCGGTCACGACTAGACTGTTGTTTTGTTTTGGTTCCCTGCTTCAAGACTCAGTGTTTTCGTTTGCTCCTGTCAGACACTGGATTTGGCACCATCTTCACCTCTGATGATCGAGGCATCGTCTACTCCAAGTCTCTAGACCGACATCTCTACACCGCCACAGGCGGCGAGACGGACTTTACCAACGTGACCTCGCTCCGTGGAGTCTACATAACCAGCATGCTCTCGGAAGGTGAGGCTCAGCACAGACCTGACTCCTTCAGCTGAGCGGGTCAGCATTTGAGGGCTTGGGGGAAGCTGATGGTCCTTCCCCCAGGGATGAGCTTGCCTTGCCAACAAGCCGCCCCTTCTACATGGTGGCTTCGTTGTGTAAAGATATTGTGCGGGTAGCAGTAAGACAGAGCAGAGCGGCAAGAGTGGAAAGGAGGAGGGCTCCACATCGGGCAGTGTGTGTTATGTGTGAGTCTCCTGTGTTTGGAGTTTAGGCCTCAGGGAATGAACCTGAACTAGAATCCTGTCTATTTTTCATGTAGAGCGCATAGTACTAGGCCAGCCAAACTTCTTCCAGTGTCCTGCCGTAGGGCTCCCCTCTACCAAGGCTCTATGCAAGGAAACACATTACTTCCCAGGACAAAAACCCTTAAAGCGTTTTTTATGTGTCTATGTTTGGCAGGAGGTAAGGGCTATTTTCCTTCTGTAAATATCTTGCAATGGCCGATGTGGTCCTAAGTGACACTAACTCCTCTTTTCCTCCCGGACCTCACCTCCAGCTCTTCGCTCTTCCATTTGCTCTGGGGCACTCAACTGCCCCCATGGCTGCCAGTCCTCAACTGTACCAGCTGCACACACTGTCTTCACAGATCTGCCAGGCAATTCCTCAGATGTCTGCCAGGCAGAGATCTTCTTCAAGTCTTTGCTCCTATGTTACTTTCTGAGTGAGAATTGCCTGGATGAGGCTGCTTTAAATTAAAACCTTCTCCCTTCCTCGCACACGTTTCCAATCTACCTCAGATGTCCAACAGCACTTATTCTGTGTAACCCACTTATTCCTGTCTCTAATGTTTCTGTCATCCTGCTGGGATGTGCATTTCATAAGCTTTTGCTGCTGATGGTGGTGATGATGATGATGATGATGATGATGATGATGTGTGTGTGCACACACACACATGTGGAGGTCAGAGGACAACTTTCAGGAGTTGGTTTTCCCTCCACTATGGGTTCTAGGGATCGAACTCAGACCCTCAGGTGTGTGCGGCAGGTGCTTTTTCCTAAAGCATCACCTCACCGGTCCCCAACAAGGTTTTCTGTGTTGTTCACTGGTGTCTTTATTCCCAGAGGCCTACAGTAGTCTTTACACAGTGGCCATTCAATAAATGCTTGCTGAATAAGTAAATTTCCCTTCATCTGCCTTCCTGCGTGATGTTCCTTGAAACCTCAAAGTGTATTTATTATCTCTGTACGTAAGCCTGCAGCAGTTTGTCATTGAGAAAAGATCACAGGGAGGAGACACTAGGGTAAAAAGAGATGGACTGGGAGGTGGCTGAGCAGGTGGAAGTGCTTGCTGCCGAGCCTGATGACCTAGGTTTGAGCCCTAGGACCCATATGGTAGGAGAACAGATTCCCGAAGTTGTCATCCAACTACATGCACACTATGGCACATGGCACACACAAATAATTAAATAAATGCGATGTAAAGGTTTTTTTTTTAAAAAAAGAAAGGACATCGAAGGGATAGTGTACTGGCTAGTTTTATGTCCGCTTGACACAAGCTGAAGTCATCTGAGAGAAGGGAACCTCAATTAAGAAAATGCCTCCAGGAGGCTAGAAAGATGGTTCAGTGGCTAAGAGCACTTGTTATTCTTCCAGAGGACCTAGGTTCAATTCCCAGCACCTACATGGCAGCTCCCAACTGTCTGACACCCTCACACAGACATACATGCAGGCAAAACACCAATGCACATCAAATATATAGATAATTATAAAAAAAGAAAAAAAAGAAAATGCCTTCGTAAGATTGGGTTAGGTTATAGGTAAGCCTGTAGGACAGTTTCTTAATTAGTGATTAACGGGGGAGGGCCCAGCTCATTGTGGGTGATGCCACCCCTGGACAGGTAGGCCTGGGGTCTATAAGAAAGCAGGCTGAGCAAGCCATGATGAGCAAGCCAGTATGCAGCACCCCTCCATGGCCTCTGCATCAGTTCCTGCCTCCAGGTTCCTATCCTGTTTGAGTTCTTGTCCTGATTTCCTTCAGTGATGAACTATGATGTAGAAGTGTAAGACAAATAAGCCCTTTCCTCATTAACTTGCTTTTGGTCATGGCATTTCATCACAGCAATAGTAACCCTAACGAGGACAGGTAGGATATGGAATGGTGAAAAAAACTCTAATTAGAAATTATTAGTCCAGGGTTAAATGTAAATAATCTTGAAAATCCCTAAAATAAGTTTGGTGTCATGTCTTTGAGTAAAAATTAGGATCCCTGCCTTTGGTAGATTTTCTTCTAAGGCATCAAACAGTGAAGGAGAATGGACATTAGCCTATTCACACTGGTCAGGAGTTAAAATGTGTTGACTTTCGTTTACTAGAACAGAAGGCCTGAGACAATCAGTTTATAAAGAGCAAAGGTTTCTGCCTGTGGCTGGTTATCCCCACTGTTTTGTGTCTGTGGCACCACATCATGGTGGAAGTATACAGTAGATAAAACCCATCACCTCAGACATAGGAAGAGAAAGAGACTAACATCCTGATGTCCCTTCAAGGACACAGCCAGTGACCTAACTTCCTCTCATTGGCCCTCATCTCAGTCCGGCAGCCAAGCTGTGGATATCTGGGCAGTAGAGAAGAGGAAGGAATTTAAGATCCAAAGCATGAAAGAGTGCTTTTGGGTTTTTCAGTAGTGTCCATTCCAGATGGCATCTGGAATTAGCTGGGATGTCCTGTTGAAGTGGCATACTTTCTTCAGGCCTGTTATTCACCGGTGCTGAGCTGAACTACTGTGTAAGGAGCTAAGAGCTCCTAGGACTCCAGAGTCAAAGTAGAGTAGGAAGGGGAAAGAAAAGGGTGCGGGGTATAAGGGGAAATATGCTCGACGTAGGATATATAGTTCTATGAAAATGTAAGTAAATAAATGGTGTGTCTCAGAAGAGAGTTCCATTGTGGTGGGCTGACTGAGACGTCACTCTCTCTCCTGTGTGTTGGGCTTACGTCACTCTTTCCCTGTTCAGATAACTCTATTCAGAGCATGATCACTTTTGACCAGGGAGGACGGTGGGAGCATCTGCGGAAGCCGGAGAACAGCAAGTGTGATGCTACCGCGAAGAACAAGAACGAGGTTTGTTGGCGCCAACCACCATCTGTGTGTGCAGAAGAGCAGCCAGTCTGCCCTGCTCTGAGCAGGGCTACGCTTTGACATAATCTCATTCTCAGTCAGGGTCCAAGGTGAAGGTAGAAGGCTTGAGAATGGTGAATTCACTTAGAATTTGAGAAGTAGAAACTATATGGAGAGGCCAAGATACTACAGGTGGTCTTTTAAAAAAAAAAACAAAACAAGATGGAGTACCAGCCATTTATTTTATTAAATTTCTGAGTGAAGACAGAATGGACAGATGTGCTGGTTGTTAACTAGGGGGTCTGTCTCCCTGGTGATGAAGACCTTTAGAAGTCCTTTAGAAGCCAAAGAGCGGCCATTCATCACATGGTACAGGCGTGGGTCAGCACACCCTGGGAGAGCTTGCTTCAACAACAGCGAGCTGGTTGTTTCCTCAGACCTGCACCACACAGGCCACTCTGCTTCTCCAGCCTGGAGTTTTGGGTGGGGCTCTCCCATGGCATGAGATAAAGGGTACTCCACCACCCCACCTCACGCTCCCCCTTGGTAGCCATGCTTACCGTGTCTCCCTCCATCTTCTTCACCATTTCCTGTCCCTCCGCCTCGGGCTTGCCCTGCCCCTGCTCACCTCCTCATCACCCCAGGCAGGAGTGGTAACCTCTTCTTACTGGGACACTTTCTGGTCCTCTGCCTCTCCCTTCCCAACCTTCTCTTGGTTCTGCTTTGCCTGGGTAAAGTCTGAGCTCTGGTGAATGAAGGCTCTGTCCTGCCTGTCTCTCCACCCTCCCCTCCCACACCCACCCTTGCTCTCACACGCCCTTCCTCTCACACAGCCTTGCTGTTCCCCACACACCCTGCATGTTCCTCCTCTGTGGCCTCTCAGTGTCCTTGAAGGAGTCATATCTATCTCCCTAAACCCTGATTAGTTACAGTCTGTGGAAATCCTAGCCCTTAGTGTCCACCCAGTTAGGACCAATCATCATTCTTCATTCTACTAACAGTTGGCTTAGCCTTTTAGAAATACAAAAGCATAATGTTCACTACTGTAACCATTTGAGGTTTGGTTTTTTGTTTAACAGGATCTCATAGGTAGCTCTGGCTGGCCCTGTGTGGACCAGGCTGATCTTAAGCTCAGAGATACCCACACCTGTGAGTTCACCTCCAGAGTGCTGACATTACAAGCAGGTGTCAGCACACCCGGCTCACTCGAGCTTCTTGGAGGGCATCAGCTGTTAAACTGCTTTCACACATTCACCTGCTTTCTGATGTTTATTTTTTCCCCCTCGGCGTTATTGACTTATAATTGGTCAATTAAAATAGCACATATTTGTAATGAACAGTATGACATCTTGCTTGTGTGGATACATTGCAAAATGCATGACCACACTCAAGCTAATTAATGCGCACATCCATTAGCTCAGTTATCTTTTTATCGTGTGAGATAAGAGCATTTAGATCTACTCTCTTAGCAGCTTCCACAGTTTACAGACTGTCCTCTCCACGTTGCTCACTAGCTCTCCAGAACTTGCTTGTCCAATGGACCTGAAACTTCGGAACCTTTTGGCCAACGTTACCCCTCCCCCTCTTACCTCCTGATCCCTGGAAGCCACCTCTCTGCTCCCTGCTTTTATGGGTTTAGTGTTTTATGAGATCCCACATTCAAGTGACATTCAGTGGTATTTGTCTTTCGTGCCTGGCTTATTTTATTTAGCACACAGTCTCCCCGGTTCATCCACGTGGTTGCAAACAGCAGCTTCTCCTTTGTTGAGAGTGAATAACATCCCGTTGGGCACATACTGTATTTTCTCTTTATCCATTCATCCGTCAAAAGATGCATAGACTGGGGACTGGACAGATGGTTCAGCAATTTAGACTGGGGACTGGAGAAATGGTTCAGCAGATGGTTAAGAGCACCGCATGTACTTCCAGAGGACCCAGGTTCAATTTCCAGCACCCACATACAGCAAGCAGCTCACAACTGTCTGTAACTCCAGCTCCAGGGGATCCGACACCCTCACACAGACGTACATGCAGACAAAACATAAAGACAAAGAAAAACATATGAAATACATCTTCTTTTTGTTGTTAGAAATACACTGGTTGGTTCTCTATCTTGAGTTGAGCCACAGTGGATGTAGACTGTAGATATCTCCTTAAGATTCTAGCTTTCATCTCCTTTAGCTCAATAGTAAGAAGTAGACTTCCTGGCAGGTCTATAAATTTTAAGGAAAACACCACACTGTTTTGGGTGGTGATGGTTTTGATTACATTTCCCCAACAGAGTTCAAGGGTTCCCCTTTCCTTGTGGCTTTAACCAATACTTGTCACTATTATATTTTTGTTAAGACAAATGCTATTAGCATATAACAAGTTGGAGGTGATGAGGCATTGTGGTTTTATGTGCATTTCCCCAACGATGAGTAATGCTGAACCTTCTTCAAATACCCCTTGGTGTTTGCTGTCTTTGAAGAATGGCTGCATGTTTCTCTGCCCATTTTTAAGTCAGATATTTGTTTCTTGCTGTACAGCCCTGTTCTGTGTGTGGTTTGCAGGTACTGTCTGTTCGGTAGACAGGCATTTCAGTTTTCTGGGCGTTTCCTTTGCAGAAGCACTTAAGTTTAATGTGATTCTGTTCGTGCATTTTTACTTTTTGTTGTGTGTGTTCTTAGGATCATTTCCAAAGTTATCACCTAGACTATGTCAAGAAGCTTTGTCCTGTGTTTTCTGCTAGTATTTTAGAGTCTTACATTCAAGTCTGTTTAGAGCAGTGGTTCTCAACCTTCCTAATGCTGCTACCTTTTAATATATTTTCTTATGTTGTGGTGACCTCCAACCACAAAATTATTCCATTGATACTTCATAACTGTAACTTGTAAATATCTGATATGTAACCCATGGGATCACGACCTATAGGGTGAGAACCACTGGTTTAGAGTGAATTTTTGTAGATATGAAATCAGAATTCAAATCCTTATTTTGTACTAGATATTAAGTTTCCTTAGCAACATTTATTGAAGTTACACTTTTCTCATGTGTTCTTGATTCCTTTGTCAAATATTAATTGGCCATAAATGTATGGATTTATGTCTAGAATGTTCTGTTCCATTGGCCTATATGTTTCTTTTTACGGCAATATCATGCTGTTTTGATGACTGTAGCTTTATAGCATATTGTAACACCAGGTAGTGTGACCCTCTTCTCCTTCATTCTTTTTTACTCAAGATTGCTTTGGTGTTTCATGGTCTTTAAAGGCTCCATATAAATTTTAGGATTTTCTCACTATTTCCTGGAAAAATGCTATCAGAATTTATCTATTTTTCCCCATTTTTTTTTATTTTTGTTTTTTTGTTTGTTTTAGTTTCTTTTGTTGTTGTTTTGGTTTTGGCTTTTCAAGACAGGGTTTTGCTGTGTAGCCCTGGCTATCCTGGAACTCTCTCTGTAGACCAGGCTGGCCTTGAATTCACAGAGACCCACCTGCCTCCACCTCCCAAGTGCTGGAATTAAAGGCGTGCACCACTACTGCTCAGCTTGTTTTATTTTTTGAGACGGGGTCTTGCTGTGTAGCCCAGGCTAGCCTCAAACTCCCAATTTTACAGCCTCAGCCCCCAGCCCATGCCAACAGAATTTCAGTAGTGAAGTCTGTAGCTCACTCTGGGAAGTACAGACCTTTAGCAGTATTAATTCCTCCACTCCATGCACACAAGATTTCCTTCCCATTTCCTGCATCTCCAGCTACTTTCAGAGTGCTCTGTAGTTCCCGCCACACAGATCATTCACTTCCTTGATTGGGCTAAACAATTCATTTTTAAAAGTTGTTCTCAGACCATTATTCCTTGGATACTGTCTTAGTTAGGGTATCTGTTGCTGTGAAAAGACACCTTGACCACAGCAACTCTTATAAAGGAAAAACATTTACTTGGGATGGCTTACATTTTCAGAGGTTTAGTCCATTATCATCATGGTGCGACATGGTGGCATGCAGGCAGACATGATGCTGGAGAGGTGGCCGCGTGTCCTATATCTTGACTCACAGGCAACGGGAAGTAGTCTGTCTTACTGGGCATAGCTTAAGCATATATGAGACCTCAAAGCCCGCCTCCACAGTGACACACTTTCTCCAACAAGGCCATACTCCTAATAGGGCCACTCCCTTTGGGGGTCATTTTCTTTCAAACCACCACAGATACATAAAACATAATGTTACATATTTATGGGAACCATGTGGTGTTTTAATATGCACAAACATTGTATAATGTTTAAGTCAAGGTTAACATCTCTCAAGCATCATCCATTCTGTATGGGACAAACATTTCAAATCTTTTCTTCCAGGTTTTGGAAGAACATTATTGTCATTATCATTGTTCTGAACAGAAGTAGAGTGAGGACATCTTTGTCTTGTTTCTAATCATGTAGGAAATGGACTCAATTTTTAATATTTGAATATAATGTTGCCTGTGACCTTTATTATCTAGAGATACATTCTCAACCTAACTTGTTGAGAATTATATCCATAAAGAACATTGAATTTTATTTAACAAAACTTTCTGCATCTGTGGAGATGATTGTATATTTTTGAGCCTTCATTCTGCTAATGTGGTATTTCGTAAAAATGAACTGCAGACCACTGAACCATCCTGCCATTCCAGAGAGGACTCCTACTTGATCACGGCTAATGACAATTATGCTGTTGAATTCAGTTGCCAGTAGTTGGTGAAGACTTTTGCATCTGTGCTCAGTGAAACAGTTACACTTCTGGGTTCACATAAAAAAAAAGAATTACACTTGGGCATAGTCTCACACGTCTGTCATCCCAACCACTAGGGAAGTTGAGGCAGGAGAATTGCCAGCCAGCCCAGTCAATGTAGTAAGACTTAATATCGAAATAAACGTTTAAAAATAAGGATTAGGGACGTATCTCAGTTGTAGAGTACTTACCTGATGTGGGTAAAGCTTTTGGTTCAATCCCTGGCTGGAAGAAAATGAGAAGTCTTGACAAAATAGTTGGACCGCCTGTGTATGGAACATTATTTCCAACAGCCAAAGAAATGGAAGTAACCCCATCAGTAGCAGAATGGGTTAATAAGTACAACTCCTCCACCCCCACACAAAATGGAATATTATTTAGCCTTATAAAGGAAGTTAGTTCTGACAAATGTGAAATAAGCCCATTACAAAAAGACAAATTCCATGTGATTTCATTTATATGAGGGACCCAGAGTAGTCAGATCTATAGGGACAGACCGTAGGATAGCAGTTTCTCGGGCTACAAGGAGACGGAAGTAGAGACTTGTTGCTTTAAAAGTGAAGGTTTCAGTTTTACAAGATGGGAAGGTTCTGATAACTGGTTAAGTGAGAATATGTTTAAGCGTATACTTTAAAAGCCAGATAGTACATTTTATGAATTTTACCACAGTTTTTTTTTTTTTTTTTTTTTAACATCATCCCACTGAGGTTCGAGTTAAATTCAAAGTCTTCTTGTGAGGCTCTGTGAAATGTAAGGACATTGTGCCTTTGGTTTTAATCTGAGCTTTGGTTTCTCTTCACAGTGCAGTCTTCATATTCATGCTTCTTACAGCATCTCCCAGAAGCTAAATGTTCCCATGGCCCCACTCTCGGAGCCCAATGCCGTGGGCATAGTCATCGCTCACGGTAAGGAGCCCCCCCCACACCATTGTGGACAGAGGTTGCCAAGCATGGGGAGATAGTGCTTAGTGCTGCCTTTGAGCATCTCTCTCTCTCTCTCTCTCTCTCTCTCTCTCTCTCTCTCTCTCTCTCTCTCTCTCTCACACACACACACACACACACACACACACACACACACACACGCCAAAAAAGTCACTGCAGGTGGCCTCTGTGTTCTGTTCATTTCCTTTCTGTTGCTTTGATAAACCACTCCGGCCAAATGCAGCTTGAGGAGGAAAGGATTTATTTCATGTATACTTCCAGGTCAACATCTCGTCCCTGAAGGAAGTCAGGGCAGGAACTCAATGCGGGGACCATGGAGGAGCCTGCTTGTTGGTTTATTCCCTGGCTCCCTCTCTCACGGCCTTGTGCTGTCTTTCTTATACAACTTTCTTATACAACTCAAAACTACCTGCCTCGAGGGTTGATGCCGCCCACAGTGGGCTGGGCCCAGGCCCTCCCACATGAACCATTAATCAAGACAATCACAAATGTGAGCATGGGCCAATCTGACCTGGGCAGTCCCTCTGCTGAAGGTAACTAGAACACGATCATTGGATGGGATTTCCTGTACTATAACAATGCTTTGGGTTTTTAATAGACTCTCCTTGGCAATAGCACACCCAAGCCTTGATGGCCTTCTTTCTACTCTAACAGGTCTGGTGGAAAATAGAGCAAGTTCATTCCAAAGTCGTCTCTTGCCAGGAAATCCTCTTTGCTTCATTGCTAATGTATGCTAATGGTCACTTGCTTTGCAGGCAGTGTGGGAGATGCCATCTCGGTGATGGTCCCAGACGTGTACATCTCAGATGATGGTGGTTACTCCTGGGCAAAGATGCTGGAAGGACCCCACTATTATACCATCCTGGATTCCGGAGGCATCATCGTGGCCATTGAGCACAGCAATCGCCCTATCAATGTGATTAAGTATGCATGCTCTCAGCTCCCCACACATATCTGCGTAGAGGGCAGTGATGGGGAAGCTCTTGGGCTTATGGTACAGAGAGTCGTGGACCCTGATTTACCTTATTAGATTCCACAGAACTATAGCAAAGGCTCCCGCAAGGGTTATGTTTGAAGCATCCCAGATTAGGTGACACTGCTTTTTCCTCCACCTAGCTATGTATTTATCACTTAAAAAATTTTTTCTTGGGTCAGCAAGATGACTAAGGTGGTAAAGGTGTTTGTGCCAAGGCTGACGATCAGAGTTCAATACCAAGGAAAGAACAGACCCTTCCCCATCATATACCCTCACACACACACACATGCACACACTTCTGCTAGTCATCCCCTCACCCCATGCTGTAGCACACACCACCACTACTAAATGAAAACAATTGATCTTCTTTCACCCCGACCCCCAAAATAAAGAAATGCCCGAGCACTCTGAGTTAGAAACAACTTAAGTACAAATGTTACAAAAATGTGAGGTATTTCAATTCTATCTAAATTCCTATTAATTTGGACTCATCCTGGGTCACTGCTCTCTCTTCCTTTGAAAGAGGTATTTTCTTCCATGTGTTGTAGGAACGAATCCTTTCTCATACCCTGTTCATAGAGGTATTGTCAGACAGTAAGCCACCCTCTAAATACAAGGGTTTCCTCTGGGTGGGGACCAAACAGCTAGATTGCTTCCCTGCTACCCCCAGTGCGTGCTGGTCCTCTGTCATGATCCTTCTCTAACCCTGGTTTCAGGTTCTCCACAGATGAGGGCCAGTGCTGGCAAAGCTACGTCTTCACACAGGAGCCAATCTACTTCACCGGCCTGGCTTCGGAGCCCGGAGCCCGGTCCATGAACATCAGCATCTGGGGGTTCACAGAGTCTTTCATAACCCGCCAGTGGGTCTCCTACACCGTGGATTTCAAAGATATCCTGGAACGGAACTGTGAGTGTCTCCTCTGGGAGTCCCCAGGAGAAATTTGTAAACTCCTTTTCCGAAATAACCCATTCAGAGGAATCTCTTTCAACCAGGATAATCAAATGCATATGCATATGAAAGGCGACTGGAGATGTTCTGTGTGGGCAATCCAGCAATGGAATAGCAAAGCAGTCCTGGGGCTAGTGCTGTGCAAAAGAAATGCTCGGGACATCTGTGTAGTTCAAATTATCCTGTCAGCTACATTGTAAAATAGAAGGTGGACTGCATCTTCATGGTGGAATTACCTGTAGATGCCCAAAACATCATTGCAACATGTCAGTGGTATAGAAGATTACTGAGATAGTTTACTTTTTTTTTTTTTCTTCTGAGTCAACATCCCGAGCACGTCTCAACTCAGACCAGCTGCACATGTCAGGGTTGCCGTATAGGACAGCGTAGCCTTGCACTGCAGGAGAGATCTTTAGTACCTTTCATGAGACACTCTTCTGCCTTGTAAAAATAGTACATGTATGTGTTTGTAAAAATCATTCTGTGACATTTTGGGGGGCGGGTTGCCTCTCTGAAGGCAGATGCAGTGGGGCTGTAGAAGCACAGTTTGGGGGAAAGTGTTCACAAGGACAGCTCCTTGATCCTGTCACTCTGGACACCGAAGGGAGGGAGGTTCATGGGGAGTTTTAGTTTGAATGTGAGTCCTAGCTGAGGCTCTGGAATGAACACTGGGTGGGTTCGAAGGACTTCAGGAAGAAAGTGTCCAGCACATGGTGCTCCCCAAGTCACAAACAAACCCAGTCATAGTGTCACAGTGAGAAGCATGGAGACTAAAAGAAAGCACTGGAGGAAAGGTGCCCTGTGATTACATGTCGGCACCATATAATCAGGGCTTAAAGTGTGGGCCATTTAAGAGACAAGTGTCCAGTTAGTCCTGCAGCTCCTGTGACGCAGGGCCCTCAGCCTGGATTTGTGGTTCTATAAGACATTTACGTGTCATTGGAGACCCTTGTCTTCTAAATGTGTGAACAAGACTGGAAGTGAGCAGGGAATTCTGTGTTAGCTCTCAAGCTTAAGATTGTTAAAATAGCCGGGCGGTGGTGGCGCACGCCTTTAATCCCAGCACTCGGGAGGCAGAGCCAGGCAGATCTCTGTGAGTTCGAGGCCAGCCTGGGCTACCAAGTGAGTTCCAGGAAAGGCACAAAGCTACACAGAGAAACCCTGTCTCGAAAAACCAAAAAAAAAAAAAAAAAAAAAAAAAGATTGTTAAAATGTTTGTTAGGCACCTGCTTCCTAGCAGGCTGGCTCTCTGCTGATCTTCAAGTCCCGAAAGGTAAGAACGCAGGCGACACTCTTTAGGTTCCAACCTGTGAGTCTTTTCCTAGGAGTAGATGATGTGGAACACTAAAGCAGAAACAGATGTCAGCAACTGGCATCAGAGCCAGGGGACTCTAGAGGAAAGCTGGAAAGAGGCTGTGTGCCCTTCCGCTTGAAGCCAACTCTGTGTGGTCACATCGAGCTGAGCTCTTGCCTCGTTAGTGTCTTATACTAAACAAAGGGCCCCAGGATGAGAAACCTGACTGCTTGTCTCTGCCAACTCCAGGGATGGAGTGCCCTGGCCATCATGGCAGACAGCAGCCTCCTGGTTTGGAGAGGCTCCAGTGCTCCCTAAACAGCCACACTTTAAAACAAAGATTTCTCCCAATCCCCACTCAGAAGGCAAGATGGCTCTCCGTCTTCTGGTCTTCCCTTGCCATGAGGAACCTGCTGTGGGTTCTAGACTAGAGTGACTTTGAATCAGCTGTCCCCACCTGTCCCTCCTCCTTCCCTTAGCCTGGCAGCTGCCTCTCCCTTGTGGGTGGGCTGTGTGCTGTGCCGATTTCTGAACATTCTGTCTGTCCTTTAGGTGAAGAGGAGGACTATACCACGTGGCTGGCACACTCCACAGACCCTGGAGATTACAAAGACGGCTGCATTCTGGGCTATAAAGAGCAGTTCCTGCGGCTACGAAAGTCATCCGTCTGTCAGAATGGTCGAGACTATGTTGCGGCCAAGCAGCCATCCTTCTGTCCCTGTTCCCTGGAGGACTTCCTCTGGTATCAGCACTCCTCAGACCCCTCTGTCAGCCCCTGTCCCACCTGTGGGGAGGTGAAAAATACTTCTTTTATCCAGCTAAAATACACTGACATTCCTTTTCCCCAGATTGAATGACTCCCACCTGTTATCCACAAAAGGGAAGCAGAGAGAAAGAGAGCCAAACATTGCTAACATTTAGACAGATTATTTTATCACACCTGTTAGTCACTGGGCACAGCCACTGCCCAACCATAGAGCTACTGACCTGGACATGGTGGGAAGGACAGGAATTATATAAGATGTAACTCAGTTGGTATAGTGTTTGCCTAGCATGCATGAAGCCCTGAGTTCGATCCCCAGCAGCAAACCAACTGTGTGTTGATTTTATGCTAATAATCCCAGCACTTGGGAGGTAGAGGCAGGACAATCAAAAGTGTAAGGTCTCCCTCAGCTACATAGTGAGTTCAGTAACAGCCAGGGATACTTGAGACGCTATCTCAAAGAATTAAATTTTAAAAGGAAGAAGGGTTTGGGAGGGGGTGGTCTGCAGAATGTTGAGCCAAAAACAACAGGAAAAGTGGTTTGGGGCAGGGAGGAAATTTTCAGGAAGTCAGCTGGAAGGTGCTAGGCTCTGGATCGTTTGAAAGTTGGTTTGGTCCTGAGACTAGAGGTGACACCAGTATGTTCATGGTCCCTAGGTCTCACTGATGTCAAGAGGCCACCACGATGGACTGACTCCCTAGAGTTCAGGACCATCAAGGATGAAGAGTTACTTACTCGCTCTGGTGTTGATATGAAAGAGGCCAGTGTCACTTAAATGAAGGAAGTTAAGTGGGGCAAATAAGAACTGCTTGTGACAGGAAGTGAAAGTGGGTCGGTCCTGAAGCACTTGGACAGAGAGAGAGGACACACAGTAGTCTTGCCTCCCTGTCACATTGCCCTGAACTACGGTGACAGTAAAATGCAGAGCTGAAGGGAACCAGGTCTGACCCTCTGTGGCCCCTCCCATCTCCATTCCCACGGGAAGCACTCATCGCTCAGCTCACCTTTGGCTTACAGTCAAGCCTGAGGTTGCTCCACACGGTTGTCTGCCCTTGAGCTCACCTGCAGGTCTCTTTCCCTGAGCTGCCGCTGTTTCCTAACGTGCTGTGGTCCTGCCGAGGCTTGGTCATGAGAATGCTTCCTGTGTGAGGAAGGCCTGGCCTCATTCCCTCCTGGACCCTGCACCTGGGAAACTCCCCTTGGCCTTTAACTGTCTAAGACAGATAACACCACTTTAAAGCCTCTTCCATTTTCCCTCACCAGACTTTCTCTCTCTCTCTCTCTCTCTCTCTCTCTCTCTCTCTCTCTCTCTCTCTCTCTCTCACACACACACACACACACACACACACACACACACACACACACACACACAGTAAGCGGTAGATGGAGAGAGGAGAAGGTTCCTCCTGTGGTGAAGAGGAGGATCGCAATGGCCTTGTTGGGGAGTTGGCATCAAGCTAAGTGCTGATAAGTGGTGGCATTTGCCTGTGTGCATCCAGGAAGGAAGTGGATCATAGAAGCCATTGGACTTGAGAGCTTCGACACCCAGCAGCACACCAAGGAAGTCAGAGTAGTCATAATACAGAGGGAAAACACTTGAAAGGCAGAGACAGGCAGATAGATCCCCAAGAGCTGCAGGCTGGCCTGATCTACATAGGGTGCCCCAGACCTGCTAGGGCTACGATTTAAAAAGAAAAGGGGGCTGGAGGGATGGCTCAGAGGTTAAGAGCACTGCTGCTCTTCCAGAGGACCCGGGTTCAATTCCCAGCAACCACATGGTAGCTCACAACTATCTGTAGCTTTGGTTCCAGGGGATCCAGCACCCTCACACAGACATACATGTAGGCAAAACACCAATGCATATAAAATAAAAATAAATAACTTTTAAAAAAGAAAGAAAAGGAAGGAATGAATGAATGAGTCCAGGTGGAGGACATTTGAGCTAAATTTCCCTTTCAGATGGTAGGAAGAAAAGTACTGTTGTAGACAGATGTGGAGATGATGAGGGACTGGTACAGAGGAGAAAATACTGGGTTTGATGACCAATAAGCCTTGTGGGGCCTTAGACGTTCATTTCCAAGGTTGCAGAGGGCATTGACGCCAAAATGCATGAAATAAAAAATAAACGAGGGACTAGAGATGTAGATTAGTTTAGCAGTAGAATGTCTATTAAAAGTATTCCCACAAGAAATATGGCTAGAGACTGGGGATATAGCTTGGGGTTAGAGCACTTGTCAAGCACATATCAGACCCTGAGTTCAATCCTAAGAGAGAGAGATGGGGGAGAAGTGGGGAGAGAGAGAGAGAGTTGCCCAATAAAAAAGATAAGGGGATGATTCCTAGGATAACCATATGTAGGCTGAGGAGAAGGCACTAGTGAGCGGTAGAGATTGGCTGTCCTTTCTCACACTCTGTGATGAAAGGGTGGGTGGGAAGAGCAGTACCAAAGCCATGGATGCTACCTAAAGGATGAGCCTTGGAGAAAAGGCAGGGCCTTATTTCATGGGAGAAGACAGAAAGGAAGGTGGATGAGAGGTGTGCTACAAAGAGATGCTGGAATGGAGGGGGCGGCTGGGGAGATGAATCAGTGGCTTGAGAATATGAAATCTGAGCCTCAGCACACACACAAGAGCAAGGCCTGTTGGCATACATCTGTAATTTCAGTGTTAGGCACATCTGGAGTTCACCGGCCTGCTTGTCTAGTCAGTTGGTGAGTTCCACGTTCAGTGAGAGACCCTGCCTCAAAAACTAAGGGGGAGAGTCATAGAGGACGCCTGACACTGACTTCTGGTCTCCATACCCACATGCATGGCGTGGGCATATACACATGTGCATATATACACATGTGTATATACACGCAAGTGCGTACACACATACACAAAGGGTGGAGGGCAGGAGGAGTGTTCTGATTGGCTGTCTAAGAAGCTAAGAGGGACAGAAGAGAAAATATAAGAACGTACATATTCCCAAGAGCAGCAGTTAATGAATGACATGTAGAGGTGGAGGAAAGAATTAAGTGTCTGTGTATTTAGATCTGTTGCTTATCCACCATGGCCCCCTTTGTCTTTGCTGTTAGGGACCCTGCCCTACTGTAAGTGGTATTCTGTCCTTTCCCTGAGCATGGGCTGGTATAGATCTCCTACCCTGGAGATCTTGGCTGTTCGTGAGTCTGCCGGGCCTGGTCCATCTCTCCTCTGTAGATGTAACCAACTGTCTTATTAAATAAGAAACACAGAACCAATGCAAAGAAGAAAGCCAAGAGGTCAGAGCTAAGAGCTAAAAACCTTACCCTTCCTCCTGCGGTGGTCCTGCCTCTCCGAAAGAGACCTACTTCCTATGTCTGTCTTTTTTTATAGAGTTTCTGTTCTGCCTTTTCATTGGTTGTAAACCCAACCACATGACCTCCTAGTCACTGCTTGTCTGTACAGACCTCCAGGTCTTCTACGGTTGGTATTGAGATTAAAGGCATGTGTCTCCAATGCTGGCTGTATCCTTGAACACACAGAGGTCTACCTAGCTCTGCCTACCAAGTGCTGGGATTAAAGGCGTGCACCACCACCACCACCACCACCCAGCTTTCCTATGGCTTGCTAATAGCTCTGACCCTCGGGCAACTTTATTTATTAACATACAAGTCACATTTTAGTACAAATAAAATATCACCATACTCCTCATCAGTAAGCCTGCTCTGTGGCTATTCCTAAGGGTCTGTTTTCTTTCCATGACTTTAGTAAACATCCAAGCTAACTGATTTACAGGGGAAAGCTTTCATCAGGTTCTGCTGTCCTGGGCCTATGGCGAGCAGCACTTCAGGACAGAAACGTGAGGCAGAGCAAATCAGTCCCTGTGGCCAAAAAGTGACAGAAGAGGAAGAAACCAGGGCTCCCGGGTACCTGTAGCCCTTCCACTAGGCCCCACCCTGGAAAGACTCCACTACCTCTCAGTAGCACCACACTGGGGACCAAGTCTTTAACACAGGCCTTTGAGGAGGCCCTTAAGATCCACGTTCTACCATGGACTTGCAAAGATGCCACAGTGTAGCTGGAGTTTTCTCCAGGCCCCACCAAGCCCCGGCAGTCCAACAGCCCACTTATAAAATAAACACACAGATGCTTATATTTTTTAAACTGTTTAGCCTAATGGCTCAGGCTTCTAGCTACCTAGTTCTTAGAGCTTAAATTAATCCATTTCTATAAATCTATACCTTGCCACGTGGCTCGTGGCTTACCGATGTCTTCACATGCTGCTTGTCATGGCAGCGGCTGGCAGTGTCTCCCTCCACCTTCCTGTTCTCTCAATTCTCCTCTCTGTTAGTCCCGCCTATACTTCCTGCCTGGCCACTGGCCAATCAGTGTTTTATTTATTCACCAATCAGAGCATTTGACATACAGCCCATCCCACAGCACCACAGCCTTCCCAACCTGTTCCTAGCAACTGTTGGCACCTCAGTTGGAGCATCCTTGACAGGAATGTCAACTCTCCACTTGACTGTTGGTCATGTGCTGGCTTGTAGGCACCTTCCAAAGTGTCCTTGTTGTTGATTCTTGCAGTGACTTTGGCTACTTCCGTCCAGAAAACGCCTCAGAGTGTGTGGAGCAACCGGAACTGAAGGGGCACGAGTTAGAGTTCTGTCTGTACGGCAAGGAAGAGCACCTGACAACAAACGGGTAAGACGGCCCCTGATGGCGAGATCCTCACTGCTCTGAGCCAAAGCAGCTTATCTTCACACAGTTATGAATGAGCAGTACTCCAGAACGTTCATGAAAGACCTACCTACTAGACCTACTGTGATGACCAAATAGTCTGTCATCTGCCATGTCCAAATGGCAGCCATTGGCCTCATGGGGCTGTTGACGCTGCCAGGGCAGCTGAGGAACTGAGTTTCCTGTTTTTATTAATGTCATATTCAAATGGCCTCCACAGGGGAAGGTGCAGCCCTGAGGGGCCCTCAGTGGCTCTCTCCACTGATGGACTCCCCGCTCCCATGCTTGTGCTACCTGTTAACGAGCTCTCTCTGAGCCTGAGTTCTGGGTGCAGTCTGAAGGGACAGACATGTGCCTGTCAGCAAGACACAGAAATGCTGAGTCTGTGCAGGCCCTGAGACGACACAGAATAAATATCCCCACAGACTGCGTCCCTCCCCACCGCCAGCCCCGGGCCCATGCCCATTTTGCCTACCTCATAGTATTTTAGTCAACACAGCAATGCATTGGCCAAACTTACAGAAATCTGAGAACAAGTTTTAAGTCCGCAGTCCTAAGGGTAGGGTTTAGCGGTACTTGTGGGATAAAGAACAGGATGAAACTTGATGGGGCAGTGCATGCCTGTAACCCTAGCACTCAGACCACAGGGGTGGGTCACCTTTAGTTCAACACCAGTCTGCATTACACATCTAGTTCCAGGCTAGCCAGCCCTGTTTAGATAAACCCTGTCTGGAGAGAAGGGGAGGGGCTAAAGTAGGCGTGAATAAAAGTGATGAGAGGCTAGACTCTGCACATGCGTACCTTACCCTCATGGCTCCTCTCGGGACAGGCACATGCTCAGAAATAGTGTTCCCAGAGTCCGAGGTTGGAGGCTTTAGGTCCTTTAATGTCAAAAAGTCACCCATTGAATTGTGGTGCATCATTTAAAAGGTCAGCTGCATAGTTGTGTCTTTAACAAAAGTGACCATTTAAGTCCCTGAAAATTGCTGGGTGTGAAAATTGTGCACACCTTTAATTGTGCACACCTCTGGGAGGCAGAGGCAGGTCAATCTCTGTGGGTTCAAGACCAGCCTACTCTTCCTAATGAGTTCCAGGGCAGCCAAAGCTGCATAGTGTGAAACCCTGCCTCAAAACCAAAGTCCCTGAAAATGAACACAGGCAACCATGATCATCAAGACCCATGTTTTCTAGTGAAAAGAACTTTCTGCAGTTTTCAAATCTTGTTTTCTGGAAAGAGGCAAGAGCCTGGGAATACATCCTTTATGTTCTGTTAAAAAAAAAAAAAAATCTCTTCTTCCCATACTCCTTCTTTCCCTTTCTCCCTTCTCTGAGACATTTTAGTGTGATGTGTGGTGTGGTGTGTGTGTGTGTGTGTGTGTGTGTGTGTGTGTGTGTGTGTGTGTGTGGTGTTTATTGTGCGATGCTTCTTGCACATTAACTAATACAAACACTTACATGTCTTGGAGCAGCCATTTGGTGTCTCTGCTGCTCTGTAGAGATCCTCTTCACTGAGGTGAGTTTAGAGCCCAGTTTGCTGACAGGCTTCATTATTAGCAGGCGGCCTATGCCTAGTATTACTACTGCTTCCCGTTTGTCATTTTGGGTTCAAGCCTACCTCTCTCGTAGCCATCACTGAAGACAGATTTTGGGAGACTTTCGCAAACTTGTTTCTTTGAGGCTCCCTGTACCTCACAGCCTGCTAGACAGAATGGCTGCAATTCCTACAAGAGGCCTAGCTACTGACTCCATGCCTTCCCCCAGAAAACAGCACAGCCACGGGCAGCCTCTGTGATCCATCTCCTGTCTTTCAGGTACCGGAAAATCCCAGGAGACAGATGCCAAGGAGGGATGAACCCAGCCCGAGAAGTCAAAGACTTGAAAAAGAAATGCACAAGCAATTTCTTGAACCCCAAGAAGCAGGTATGTTAAAAACAGATCTAGTTTCTGGGTACAGGTAGGATTTCACATTCTGCCAGGAACTATTAAAGTTACGCTTTGGTACCAATACAGAACGGCCCCCAATGCTTCCGCAGAACTTTGCAGTTGTCAGGATGAGGGACCCATCATGTACCCCAGTGACAAGGCCATCCTGCTAAGAGCTGCTGTGTGTTTGGGGGAAATGGTATTGTGTAAAGTTGAAAAGGTCTTAAAAGCATGGAGTTGTAGAGTTTCTGAGGCCCAGAATTCTTCAGAAAAAATGTTTGAGTTGTGCTCAGTGAGTAAAGGATACACATATGGAACTATCACAATGTCCCTGCTGATATGTGCATTTATGTTAGTCAAAGTTTTTAAAATAAGGTTAGGGCTGGGTACTATAGCTCTATAGGCAGAGTATTAGCAATAATAAATAAATATAAAATAAAAGCAAGCCTTTGCGGGGGGGGGGGGGGGGAGACGACACACGACACATAAAGGGCCATGGACTGGAGATCAGACTTCAATTCCCAGCAGCACATAAACAGACCATGATGATGTACATCTGTAACCCCACCACTTGGGCACTCAGGCAGGAGGATCAGAAGTTTAAGGTTACCCATGGCTATGTAGCTAGTTTGAGGTCATCCTGGGCTACATTAGACACTATCTCCAAAACAAACAAATGGTGCTAGAGAGATGGCTAGGCAGTCAACAGTACACACTGCTCTTGCAGAGGACCCCAGATTGGTCTCTGGCACCCATGTCAGGCCGCTCACTACTGCCTATAACTCCAGCTCCAAGGGATCTGACACCCTCTTCTGGATTCTGTAGGTACTGCACTCACACATGCACATACATACACACACACACACACACACACACACACAACTTACAAATAAAAATAAATATTTAAAAACAAAGCTGAGTGGTGGTGGTGGTGGTGCACACCTTTCATCCCAGCACTCGGGAGGTAGAGGCAGGCATATATATCTCTGTGAGTTCAAGGCCAACCTAGTCTACAGAGAGAGTTTCAGGACTGCCAGGACTACATAGAGAAACCCTATTTTGAAAAAACAAAAAATAAAATAAAATAAAAGCAAGCCTTTGGGAGGAGGATAGGGGGGACCATAAAGGGCCATGGACTGGAGATCTGCACAGGCAGAGGAGAGCCCTGTCCAGTAGGAAGGGATTGTTGAGCTATCATGCCATGTGTGTTAAGTGAAAAGCTATTAAGTGTAGCCATAATGGACCGCTTCAGATCAAGTCATAGGAAGTATGGTACCGAAGTATCAGGTGGAGCTCTGGAGATAAGGTAACTAGGAGGGCCTCCTGGGGAAGCAGCACTGGCAGTGTGACCGGGAGATAAGCTGAGGACCCGTCTCCCTAATCTGTAACATGAAAGGCTGACCCTGACAATTGCAACCCCCTGCCTGCTGTTCTAAGGGACGAGCCCCTTACATGGGTGGGACACAAGGACAATGAAGGGAGAGTGTGTGGGTGTGTGTATTTGTAAGGGGGTAAGTTCCTCCTTCTCTGCACCCCTGCCCGGGACTGCTGGCGGCTGTCCTCAGAGTGTTTGTGTGTGTGATTGCACAGGACTCCCGCCCACAGGGACACAGCGTGTCCCAGAATCCAGCTCCGCCTCCTCTTGGATACACTGAAAACACACACTTCCTATCTCCTACCCAGAAGCAGGTAGGTTACATGAAAACAATGATATAAGGCTTATTTGTAAAAACATGCCAAAAGTTAAGGAACGACAGAAAACTTGGTGTCCTAAAATGGCCTTCCTGGAATAGCGTTGACACACGTCTTCAAAGATGATGGTCTAGTTATAGATTCATTCAGCCTCTGTTCTCACAGTTCCTTTCCTGCTCTATCCTTGAGCTCCAGGAGTTGTAAACAAGGGACATGGAGCAGTCACAGTGACCATCGTGATGATCTTCTAGGCGTGTCCAACCCGTGGCCCCAGGGTTACATGCAGCCAAGAATGGCTATGAAGGTGGCCCAACACAAAATTGTAAACGTATTTAAAAATGTGACTTCTTTATGCAATGTTTTTGGTAGCTGAACTGAGCAGTTCTCAAGCATGAAGTTTATAGATGACAACATCTTGTTGCAATGTCAACAGGCTGGCCACGCCTGATTTGAGGCAGTTGCCAAGGCTTCCACTGTGACTCTGACCTTGAAGACCTTGCCCTACAGCTTCCAGGCAGCTGGAGTTCAGATTCCCTGTGCTGGTGTGCTAGCCTCCTGGAAACACTGAGACTGTTCACCTGGGGGTGGAGAAGTGCACGAACTAAGTGCCTTGGCCTGTAGGTCACTCTGAATGAAGCCCCAGACTGTGTGCCTAACTGCGCCTCTGTTTGTGTTTTAATTTATCAAGAATTCCAAGTCGAATTCTGTTCCTATTATCCTGGCCATCGTGGGATTGATGCTGGTCACAATTGTAGCAGGAGTGCTCATAGTGAAGAAATATGTCTGTGGCGGAAGGTAAGAAATGTGGAAGTGGGTCAGAGGGCCTGAATCCAAACCAAAAGGCCACCCTGGCCCAGGTGATTCCCTTCTCTTGGCTGAAAGTAGGTAAAGCAATAATCCTCAAGATTCAAATCTTATATTTTATTATATCTGCATGCTGTGCAGCCATGAGTATGGAAATTGGAGGAAACCCCATGCTATAAGAAACACTCCAGGGGTTGGGGATTTAGTTCAGTGGTAGAGTGCTTGCCTAGCAAGCACAAGGCCCTGGGTTCAGTCCTCAGCTCTGAAAAAAAAAAAAAAAGAAACAAACACTCCCTACTCAGCTCAGGGAAACTAACCATAGTCTCCTCCCCAGGTTCCTGGTCCACCGGTACTCTGTGCTCCAGCAGCATGCAGAGGCTGATGGAGTGGATGCTTTGGATACAACCTCCCATGCTAAAAGCGGTTATCACGATGATTCAGATGAGGTGAGACACTTTCTTCTTGAGCATTATCCAAACATTGAAGTCTTTTTTTTTTTTTTTTTTTTTCGTTTTTTTGGTTTTTCGAGCCAGGGTTTCTCTGTGTAGCTTTGCGCCTTTCCTGGAACTCGCTTTGGAGACTAGGCTGGCCTCGAACTCACAGAGATCCGCCTGGCTCTGCCTCCCGAGTGCTGGGATTAAAGGCGTGCGCCACTACCGCCTGGCCAAACATTGAAGTCTTAAAAAATAATTTTTTTTTCTTTAAGATTTATTTATTATGTACACAGAAGAGGGCGCCAGATCTCATTACAGATGGTTGTGAGCCACCATGTGGGTGCTGGGAATTGAACTCAGGACCTCTGGAAGAGCAGTCAGTGCTCTTAACCTCTGAGCCATCTCTCCAGCCCTTAAAAAATAATTTTTCTACTTGTGATCAAGACAATCTCTGGAAAGATGGCCCAGAGGTTAAGAGCACTGGCTGCTTTTCCAGACAACCCAGGTTCCGTTCTCAGTAAACACGGGATGGCTCACAACTCTCTATAACTCTAGTTCCAGGGGGTCCAATGCCCTCTTCTGGACTCTGAAGGTACCAGGTGTGCTCATGGTACACAGACAGACGTTCAGGCAAAACACCCATACATATAAAATGAAAATAAGTCTATTTTAAGTTTTTAAAAAAGATACAGTTGGGACCAAGTTGTGCATAAGCTAGAAACAGTGCGTAAGTGGCTACAAGATATGCTAAGCTGAGAAAGTAGATGATTGCTTTCAAAATAGACTTTTTTAATTCGTCGTCAGTAATATGGCACATGTCTTTCTGTTCAGGACCTCCTGGAATAGCTCTTCAGAGAAGCTGGGACTGAGCGTGGACGGAGCCACAGTACCTCCTACACTCCCAGAGGCTCTGACTTGGGAAAATAAATTTCCCATTGCGTCGGACCCAGCTCTGTTTCTGCTGCTTCCGTCCAAGCCCAAAGGACCTACACTAAAGAACGCAGGGTGGGGGTGGGGAACCCTAACTGATCTCACAGTTGGCTCTGAGAGAGGGGGGGAGATTTTAAATTCTTTAACTTTTTGTTTCACGTTCTGTCTTTTGTAAAAGTGTGGGCTTTAGGTTTCTGTTGCTTCGTTTGTGTGTTAAGGGAAATGAAATGGGATTCAAAGGGATTGTTTCACTGACCCCACTCTTGTGTGTTCTGTGTGGTGCCCACCCCAGGGCACCTGCCAACTCCACCATCGACTCGACTCTCACATCATACCTGGTGCTGTCCCTGGGCTCTGCTGGCTATGGGAGGGAGGCAGCCTCAGAGAAGGAAGCAGAGGGTGTGGTGACTGGCCAGCTTTTCTCCATCTGGGACAGCCCTGCCCAAAGCACACTGCGCCAGCCCTGCTGCATCTCCCCTGGCCCCACCTCCCCCCTGCTGTGACCACAGGCCACAGTGATTTTTCTGTTCCCGGTTAATTAGGCAATACCCTTGTTAATTGCCCTTTGGCAACTAACTTAACTGCGTGCTTCCAAGACCTTAAATCAGGAAAACTTACAGGGCAATATTTTTTTTTAACTTGTGGCTAGGAGGAGGGAGCGACAGAGAATTGACTAGATCTAACTCCTATTAAAGACGAAACTCTGGCCGCCTCTGAGCTCTCTCAAGCTGTGCTTTGTGTGTACGCCGGTGGACCTGCTCAAGGACAGGATGCAGGCTTGGCCATCCTTTCCTGGAGTTCATGGTTGAGTGCACAGTGCAGCCCCGGGACTGACAGTCACAGCCTTCCATTTTCCTCATCATCATTGCAAAGGCTCCGTGTGAACGACTGCCATGGCTGTTTATTGCTTCCTCCTACATCGCTGTGTTCATAGAACCAGGACTAAGGATGTTTTCAGACTGATGGACTTTTTAAACTTCAAAGTTATATCACCAGACCGTCCTTCTCACCCTTCCCATAGTTTCCCTGATTATTTGCTGGCCCCACTGAAGGCACGCTTCTAGGTGATACCATGTGTGATTACATCGCTTTCATGTTTTAAGGACGTTTTCTATCTGCTATTTTTTCCAAATTAAATAAGTTATAGAATATGGTCGGTGCGTTTGGGGAGGCCATCTGGGAGTGGAAAGCTGTAACGACCCCTTTTAATACAGCTTAATATTAGCCACACAGGGCGATGGTGTGATAGGACTCCGGTCTCCCTCTCCGCTTCGCTCATCACGGCTCCTCCCGGTAATTATGATTTGGACATTCTTGAGTAGATGCCATTTTGCTGCTACTTCATTTTGTGGCTAGAAAGTCAGTAGAAAGTAAATGTGCCAAACTTTTGTCAGAATGTATGAGCAGATGGCTGACTCCTCCCCAGAATGCACAGCAGCAGGAGAGAGGGAGGAAGTGGATGAAGAGTCCTAGAGATGCTGAATTGCAGCTAAATGAGTCAGGGAACTTTTGTTAGAAAATGAAGGAAGGGACTGTCTCTGGGAGGAGAACTGGTATTTGTTAGAGCCAGAATGTATGACTTTGTATGACTCTAAAATTTACAATAATTCCAAAGATATACCGGCTCATAATTTATCAGAGTTGCTGTCCACGCTCACCCCTTGTCAAAGGGGAGAGAGCGGCTTCCACCACGTGCTATCCCTCCCAACACAGCCCCAGCTGGGGTGGCTGCCCGCTGTTCTTGCCACAGAGCTCAGGAGCCAAAACTAAGTCAGTCGCCCAGGGTCTTCAGAACTCCGAGACGTGGTTATACAGGAAGGTGCCGAGTATTTGGAGTGGAACTCCTTAGAGGTGACTTGCTGGATTCGAGGACAGATCAGTGGCATTTCTTTCAGAGCATTATGTTGGCCCTTTTTCCTCTTTAGAAAACATTTTATTCCCCTGCTTCATGGCTGAAATAAAAAGCCACAGCAATCCGGAGTGTCCCCTCGCCCTCGGTGGATGGTCACTGTTTGGGAGCACAGGAAGTGGGTCTCTGTGGATGAGTCTTCCTCTCTACCCTTTTGCTTCTGGCTCTGGAGGCTTGGGGACTGCCCCTACGGCAGCTCTCAGAATCAGTCACACTCAGAAATATGCAACCCCAGTCAGAGGTTTAAGACTGTTAAGTTCTTTATAGCTTTAAAAAAAAAATCTGATTTGGTTTGTCCTGCTCAGCCTTGGCGCATCATTGGTGAACGTACCATTTATCCTCAGCATTGTGGTGGCAGAGAGGATCGATTCTGGAGACTTGAGCAGTAGGATTTAGCATTGTTAGGTAGCTCAGACATATCAGATAGTCCACAGTGGCCTGAGTTTTAAATCCAAAGCATCCTTTTTGCTTGAGACCCTAGGGCCTTGGAGTTTTCCTGAGACCGGAAGCCAGGGCTGGCTGTGCCTGGAACTGGAACACTGCTCGGAGGAGCAGAGGCCTCTGGAGAGTGATGATGGCAGCTGCCCAGTAGGCTTAGGAGCTTGGTCATCGTCAGTCTTGACAACTGAGCCTCAGAACTCCCTGCCTCTGAATCGTCATTCTGGTGTGCAGACCCGTGCTCTTGGGCTCACCTCCAGTCCCCCATCTGCCCACACTAGCTCCTCTCGTGCAGTGCAGTATTATGGGCCACCCTCAGCTCCTTTGTTGGTCAGGCCTATAAACCATGGCTGGACACACTATACTGAACCATCCCTTCATCGGGGTACCAGGATGCACAGGGGCACAGGGCCATTCCACCGAGCCCCACAATGAGAGGGCTGGCAGGCATGGCATCACTCGTTTTATTGCTCTGAAGTAAACCATACAGGCAGAGAGTCTTTCTTTCCTCCAGCGCTCTGAAGAACCCTGCCCCTATGCATGCTGGCAAGGGGTTCATCCACCTGTCAGCCCAGCCCTCTGACTCAACAGTCAGCAGGGAGGCACGAAGATTGCAAAAACAGGGTGCGATGCAGCTTCTCAGTTTTCTTTCACCTTCCTACCAGAGGGAGAAGTAATGTTAACTTAAATGTCTTTTGGAACAAAACCAAAGTTTAAGATTTGCCATATGATGTACTGACAGGGAAGCCCAGAGCTGGCAAGCAAGTACCAGACTTCCATCGGCCAGTGCTTTGCCAGGTATGGGTTGCTGTGGAGTCACTGAAACCACAGGTGCAGGTTGATTTCCTGGTTCCATGCATTATAACAGTAAGAGTTGGAGCACTGACTTGAAATCGTCTTCAAGGACTTGCTGCGTGCACTTTTTCACACCGGTACATTCTTCTGCATCTGTTTATATGGAATAACACAAGCTGACCTGTACCTTTATATATATATATGTGTGTGTGTACATATATACATGTATAAACTGTATAGTGTACATGTTAATGATGTATCAGTATGGCCCGAATGTTTAATGCAGCTCTCATCCTCTGCATGCCCTCGGCTGTGGCCGGGTGACTTCTTGTCCCCGGGTGGTTCCGCCATTTCCTGGTGTTTTGAGCCTCCAGGGGGGAGGGTTTGGGCTGCATTTTCTTTATCCTCGTGCACAGAAATGCTCAGGGTCCCCACGTGCCTGGTGTCCTCCCCTCTTGACTTTTGTTCCCTTTCTGAGCATGTGGCCCCTCCCCCCGGCTGTGAGGGGCAGCGGCCTTCCTGGGAAAGTGTAAAGCAGGATCGTGATCACCACTGCATGTACACTGAAAACTCCAGATTTCTGCCCACTTGGGACAGAACATTGCATGTGTGAGGTGGGATTATCAAGTTTCAAAGACCCGTGTCAATGATACAGCAAAGCCAGACCCCATAACGAAATCCCACAAAATGGAAACAAAACGCAAAATTTCTTTAGCAGTGTGTAAATAAATCTGGATGTGTTTAACTTTGTACTGGCAATTTTCTGTGTATTTGCAATATTTGGGTTAGAAATAAAACAGCCTGGACTTGGGTACCTAACCTTCTAAGATGAGTAAGCTACGGTTTCTTAGTGAGTTTTTCTAGCTTTCTACCTTCAAAAGTCAAGACTCCAGCAACCAGAGAAGCACCAGTTAGCTGCTTCTAGCTTGAAGCTAGTTAGTGCACTTGGAGGTGCAAAGGTGGCGGGTACTTTGAGGAAACGACTCCAAACAAACGGGTTGCTTGCCCCTAGGGTTTCTAACGTCCTTGTCCCTTCATTTTCTTGATCTTGATGCTCGTCAAGATGTAGGGGACCATCTCCCTCGTCACCTCCTGGAGTCCTACACCCACCACACACATCCTCCAGCGTCTGTTCCTACACTTCTGGAGACAACATTCGCTTCCACTCCTGAATGTGGAGTGTGTCCCTGGGGGCACATGATCACTAGGTCAGCCAGCCGTGGCAGTTCCCGCTTGCCCCACCTTCCCTTGCTCCCCTCACAGTCCTTTAGAGTCTCAGCCTCGTTTACAAGTGTCGCCTGAAGGAGCTTCTTGCCCACCTGCCTTCAGCCATAGCCATCCCACCTTACCGTGGGACAGTTTTCTTGTTTGTCCTGGAACTCACTTGGTAGCCCAGGCTGGCCTCGAACTCACAGAGATCCGCCTGCCTCTGCCTCCCGAGTGCTGGGATTAAAGGCGCGCACCGCCACCCTCCGAGTGGGATAGCATTTGAAGCAGTATTTCCATTCAGTGCTCCCACATGTTACTCTGGAGATAGTTACTCAGGGACCAGGCCTTGTTCTTGAAGGATCCACCCCTCAGGCAGGAGTTTTTACCCAAGGATGAAATCAGTAGTTCCAGGGATTCCAACACACTCTAAGCCTGGGACCAGAAAGCCCAGGCTGCCCTACAATTGATGGTAATCCTACCTCTCCCTCCAGAGTGGACTTTCTAATGAGCAGACCTGAGGGGTCTCTATTCTTAAATTTTATTCTTCATACAATTTTCTACATATGAAGGACAAAAAAAGGGCTAACACTACAGGCTTAGATTACTTTTTCCATAAAAACATGGCTGAGCATGGAATAAAAAAGGGGTCTCCCTAAGCAGGAGAGAGCAGTCAGTAACATGCCTGCCACACAGAGGGCTTGAGTTCAATCCTCAAGCCCATCTAACAATCCCATAGATAGACAGGAAGATTCCTGGAGCTCACTGGCCGGCCAATAAACCTCTCAATAAACAATATGGGGCCCGATAAGATGGCTCAGTGGTTAGGATGCCTGCCACCAAGGCTTAACCCTGGGGACTCAGAAGAGGAGGAGAACTGACTCCCAAACATTGTCCTCTGACCTTCAAGTGTGGACGCAGCAGGCAGATGGCTTAGCAGTTAAGAGCACTGACTACTCTCTCTCTCTCAAAAGACCTGGGTTTGGTTCCAGGCACCCACATGGCAACTCACTTAGTCCCAGAAGATCTGACACCCTCTCAGAAGCTCCAGGAATACACATGATGCAAAGACATCCGTGCAAAACACTGATACACATAAAAAACAAAGGGACATGTTTAAATAAATACAGGATTGCTGGCCCCCGAGTTAGGAAAAAGGCGATGTGATAGGAAACCAAATAATTTGGGCGGAGGGTACAGCGTGAAGCAGAATGGTTGGATGCGCCCGGAAAATGATCGGACTTCTGGGTGTAGCTGGCACCGAGTGTGGGCTGGCCATGAGCCTGCGTTTTGATTGTATCCCGGGCACTGCCCTGGCCTCAGCATCCCTTGTTACATAGACCTGAGGTGCAGAGCCATCAGCTGGTGGCCGAATGGTACAGCCAGCTGTCACACATCCCTGTCCCCGGGGAGCTTTCCTCCCTGTACTAGGCCACCTCTCACTTCATTTGTGCTTTATCTCATAGGAAGAGCCATTGACAGCTTTCGAAGGGGGAACCGCTGGTCTGACCTAAAAATAGCTCCCATTTATCCAGCACTTAGTCAGCTACACTCTGCTAAGCACTTTAGAGAGATTACCTCTTTAATCCTCATAACCCTATGGTTATTATTACCTCCATTTCACAAATGAAACCCAACTTATGAGAGGTTGGGGGTGGGGTGCTAGGGGAGGGCTGGTCTAGCAAGCACAAGGCCCTGGGTTCAAGCCCCAACACATAGAGGAGGGGGTTGGGGGGGAGAGAGGGAGGGAGGGAGGGAGGGGAAGGGGTAGAGGAGAAGGTGGGAGACAAGTCCCAGTACACACATCAAACATACACAGAGGAACAGACAGACTATGGGGTGTCACTAGTCACACAGGTACCTGATGACAGAGCTCAAGTGTAGCCAGCGTAGTCAGGCTGCAGAGGACTAACTGTCCTCACCCTTGCCCTGGCCTGCCCTTGGGGACTGGGACGGCAAAACCCATGAAGGCCAAGGTGTGGAGACCTGCTCTTCAATGCGTGTGGGAACAGCTAAGGTGTGCCTGAGAGTTCACTGGTCTTGGGACCATAGGTCCTGTTGAATGAGCTGGAGGTCAGGAGCCAACGATGACGATGTTATCGCTCAGGCCTCCCACCGAAGACAGAAGTCCCTCTCATATCCTCTGTGCTCCAGCTCTCCCCTCCCTCCTAATGCTGGAGGGGTGTCATCTCACTCCCAAGATAACAGGGCCACCTCAGCCCCCCTCCTGTGGCTATTCTGGGCTGCTCTCTGATCCTCCTCTTCCCCTGGCCCCTACTTCACCCTTCAGTGGGAGTAAGGTGGGTGGGGAAAAGCCAGCCCACTTACATAAGCCTGTGGCTGCGGACCCCAGGGAGACCAGCCTGGACAGCAGGTGCTCGGCCCCTCCCTCAGCGGCAACAAAGAAAATCTTCAGCTGAAGCCCAGCATGGAGACAGCCACCACACCAGAGACGGCCTCGCACTCCCAGCGGCAGGTAGAAGCAGCTGCTGACCCAGCGGATGCCGCAGGACCCCGGGCTTCATGTCAACGGGAGGCGGACGGCCCCTCACAGCAGCTCCTGCCCTCTATTGAAGGTGACCTGTGGCAGTCGGTGAGGGTGGGGGGATGCTGAGTAGTGTGGGAGGCGAGAACTTCCTACTGCCTTGAATATACTTTAGGGGTCCACCCACCCCTGTGTGCAGACTTTAAGAACTTTAGGGAACTGCTACTTAGGGTAATGCAGGAATATTCATGGGAGCCGTCACACTCTTCAAATTGTGACTCGCTGTTCAAATATCTCTGTTGTGGTTTTGCTCTTTAGCTGAAAAGTCAGTGAATGATGTGGCGCTTCACAGTGACTAGCAATGATCTGTTTATATTTTTACCATCAAAAACAGTCACAGGTCCTGGGAGGACCCAGTGGACTAAAAGCCAGTTGGGAAAGGAACAGGGTGGGAGGATGGGGGTGAGATAGCCAACATCTGTAGTGGGAGAATGGTTCCCAAACCACGGCTGTGAGGAGGTTGAGTATCTTGGATGGCGTGATACCTGGCCTCTGCCTGGGTCATGCCACAGCATCAGGACCTACCTAATGCCCCACCCTAGCTCACCTGGCCATGGCCTCTCAAAGTCAGAGCTCTGTGGAAGTAGAGCCTTTTAGAGAGAAGTACTCCATTTCTACTTTCTACTTGGTGCCTGCTCCAGCCCCATCACCCTCTACCTGCCCCAGTACCAACCGTCCTGGCTGACTGAGCCCCCTCCCCCAGCTTACCTGGGAAACTGCTGGGAGCCGAATCAAAGTGTGTCTCCACCGCACCTGGGTCTGCAGACCCAGGACATGAGAAATGGCCCTCCCCTTCTTTGTGACAGTCTTTAGCAACGCTGTGACTGTGCTAAACATTTAGCCCAACAAAGGCCCAGTGTTATACCCAGTTGACTTTGCAGAAGATTTGAAGACCACTCACAAGGAACCCATGAACTCCCAGGAAGCAAAGAGGTAGGAGGGAGAAAAAAAAAAAAAAAAAAAAGACATTCTAGGCTGGCAGGCAAAGTCCCAGGCTCCTTTCCCAGGGTGACCTCTAGCACCGCAGTGACCTTGGACAAGTCAATTTAACTGCTCCGTTTCAGTTTCTTCTCTGAAAAATGACTTTAAAGGTCTCCCAAGCAGGGCAGTTAGAAGGATCGCCGAGGTGACCCGATTTGCGTTAGAAGAGGCTACACCAACATGGGACATTTCCAAGAAAGAGACGACAACCAAGTTCTATCTCCAAATAGGGCCCGAAAGCACAGCTGCCCGCTCTTCACCCTAGAGGTTCCTCATAGGAGCCGCCCGAATGTCCAGGGCAGAGCTGGTGGAGTTTATCTCACTGAAGAAGAGCTAGGAGAGGTGCTGTGAGCATGCTAGGATGAGACGCGGCCAGAAACCCAGTTTCTTCCCCTAAAAGGCCAAGAGAAATCAGGGGCAGAGGAGATGGAGAGCCAGAACTACTGACTCCCTGACGCTCCTGGTCTCCACTCTGCAGGGCACAGACCCATCTCAAACCAGGGTTTACCTTCTGCTCAGGGGCACTGTGGGCAGCTCACTCTGGCAATCCCTGCCCACCCAACCCAGGTCCAGCCAAAAGCCCCACCCTCCTGTGCACACCCTGTGTGCTGCAGGCCTCAGGGCCACAGCTGGTGACTCAACACAGAGGTGAGTGACAATAAGGACATCCTTTGACCCATTGCAAAGCCTGTGTGCGTCTGTTAGCTTCTTGAAAGACGACAACACACGTTCAGATCTTAGCTCTATCCTGCCACCACAGAGGAGTCAGGACACCTCTCTGAGCCTTCGTGGTCTCCTCTGTAGATGGAGAAAGCTGAATTCGAGCAACATCCTGCTCCTTTGATTTCTGTGCCCCCCACCCCCGCCCGGAAACCTGATAAAAGCTATGGACTCCCAACCCTGGAAAGATCAACCAAAAAAAGTTCCATAAGTTCACCGAGTCTCTGAAGCCCATCTACCAATCTTGAAGGATGCCTGGAACAGGACCTATGACTCCTAAGTTCTCTGAGCGTTCCAAAGACTGTCTGCCTCCTTACACCGCCTGTTCCTCATAGAGGGCACAGGGTCTGAGGGGTGACGCAGAGAGCGTGTGAGAGCAGGGCGAGCCAGGCGGGCAGAAATTCATTGGCACAATCACAACTGACCAATAAGGGGCTTGCAGTCCAACTACATGGCCAAATCAGCAAGACGACACAGGTGGTATTGGTACCATTTATCCTCCGTGCTCCACGGTAGTGGGTCCAGGAGTCAAAACCTGAAGGAGCTGAAGGGGAGGCGAGGAAAGTTACATCCTTGAGTTGGAGAAGCCTTGAGACAGAGAAGGTCAGCTGCTAATTTCAACAGAATTGCTCCGAGCAGCTGTGGCCCTGCATCTCATCTGAACCTCCCAGTGTCTCCCAGGCATGGAAGCTGATCTCACACGCCCTGGAGGAGTCAGCCTGTCTACGTGCTCCCCTTCCTCACCCTACAAACATTGACTTCCTCGCCTATGAGACGCTAGACAGTATCCAGCTACAAAGCTAAACAAAATGAGTTAAAACGATGCCTTCAAGGTATATTCTCATAGAAGGAAAGAGACAAGTGAAAGACAGTGTGGGTCAGAAGGTGCTAAAAGTAACTAACGCAGGGAAGGAGGCCAAGTGCCAGAGGGAAGAGGGAAGCAAACTTCATGTTCCAAACAGACGGTGAGCAAAGGCCTTACAAACAGGATGATTTGAGCCGCAATCTAGTAGACATAAGTGGACTATTTTTTCGGTAGATAGAACAAGTGCAAAGGTCCTGAGGCAGGAATGTACTTTATGGGTTGGGCCACTGGGGCCACAGCACAGTGAGGGAGGACGGAGGGGCAGAGAGTTATCAAGCCACAGCACTGTGAAGAACAGATTGATTCCGGGACGATGGGCAGCCAGCACAGGGTTGTGAATGAGGACTGACATGACCAAATGTGGGATTTAGGGATTTTTCTAGGTACTGTGTTAAGAAGACAGTGGGTGTTTCTTAGCCACTAGGACGATCATCTGCTGGTGAGAGAGAGGGACAGCTGACAGTGAGCTGAGGCCATGGGACAGAACTGCCAGGATCATCAGGAATGCTGGTAGTGGTATAAGCCTTTAATACCAAGCACTTGGGAGACAGAGGCAGGTTGATCTCTGTGAGTTCAAAACCAGCCTGGTCTAAATATAAGTGAGGCTCTGTCTCAAAAAAAAAAAAAAAAATATCAGTGTCCATGGGGAAACAGCATCATAATAGTCAAATCAGCATATTTTTAATTGCTTATATAACCAATTCCATTTTAATAGATCATTTACATATTGCTAGTCACACTTCACATTTGGATTCTCAGGGGCTGAGGGAATTCATGGAAGGGAGGGACTATGATGTCACCTTTTTTTTTTGTTTTTTTGAGACAGGGTTTCTCTGTGTAGCTTGATGTCACCTCTCTAAGGTGTCACATCTCATACATACATCACTTCATTTATTTGTCAAGAACTCCATACATGTATACACTGTGTTTTGACGTCAAGTCAGCAAAGCTTCTGTCTTCTCCTACATGCTTGTCTGGGCAGACCCAGACACTGTGTGGGTGGAAGGCTTATTTAATTAGGATTAGGCGCTGCCAAGAGGGTGTTAGGAAGTGAGAGAGGACTGAAGGACCGGGGTGATTATGCAAGAAAGTGGGTGTTATGACCATGAACTCCAGGCTGCTGGGGAAGAGTGGGATGGGCAACAAGGGATGGGTGCCACGGAGGCCGGGGGTGGGGGTGGGGGGGTGTTGGGGGGGGCGACACGCCTCAGCGGCACGACAGAACTGCAGTATGGCAGCACTGAGGAGGAGAGGCAAATGGAGAGCCTCTCCATCAGTCAGGGGCTGCCGGCTCGAGAAACAAGCCCCCCTCGAGAACAGCGTGAGCTGACTGCTAGTGCAGGACTGAAAATAAGTGTCCCTATTAGGTAGCTCATTCTCCACAAAGCAATTTAGGGACACTGGCCATTTTCCTATGGGGGCTTTGCCACTTGAGGGGGCCCTATGATCATCTGCCTACAGATAGCAGTGGGGGGGGCACAGAAAAGTCACCTGTTACGAGCTTTGGCACTGAAGCAATTCCCACACTTTCTACTCACACTTCCTTGGAGAGAATTAGTCCCTGGTGTGACAGCCACTGCCCAGATGTACTGCGACATCAGGTAACATCAGAGTTGGTGGTCAAGGAGCTGTCTTTGTTAGGGGTGTGGAGTGAGTGCAGCACCCTCCAGATCATGGAAAGGTTGCAGTTTCTGGGTCTAGAGAATGACCACAGGATCCAGTGGCTGAAGCAGGCATTGAATCGGTGAGAGTGTCAGGTCCAAACGAAACTGGGCAAATGGCTAACTGCAGTTCCTATCAGCATACCTAGGAGGCACCATAGCAGACATGCCATGTCTGCTGGCCTCCAGGCTCACTCAGTACCTGTGGCTCCTCTCGGCTTTCCTCACCCCGCCCTCAGCCCCCTACAGTCAACTTCTCCAGCTCCTGGGCCTCTCTTCCTCCAGCTTCTCATCCCTATATAACCCTGCCAATTCGGCCATGCCCTCTCTTGGTCCTCTCTTTTTCTCGGTCCTCCTCTCGTGGCTGAGTTCAGTCTGTTGGTCATGTTCAGTCCACCACTTTCTCTCCCTGCTCCGCACTCTTCTGGATGCCTCTGGTTATACTCTTCCTCCTAGCTACAATAAAGACCTTCCCCTTTAACCATATCTCAGAGCTGCCATGTCCTCACTTCACATATCTGGTGCCGAAACCCCCACTTCATACAGTGGGCCAGGGTGTGAGAGGACCCTGCAGGGGTTAGAAGGACGGACACTGGAATTACCAGGCCTTCTGAGTGCAGCAGTGTTGACAGAGGCAGCGAGCAGGGGCCAAAGCCAGACAAGGGATGAGGGGTCTTCATCACAGAGAACCGTTATTTCTGCTTCTATATCCTTTTGGTTTTCCTGATCCTGCTTTCACTGTCTTCAAGGAGGCGACACTGTTGGCCTTCACAAGGAGGTTTTTCCAAGGTCTACCCATTCTTTTCCAACCACCCTCTACCAAACAGGTTAAGACAGCCTGGTGCTTACTTCTCAAATCGCTGGCAATATTTACTTTCAAATCCACAGATGGCTTGAACTTTCTGCCCTTGTTTTGGTAAGCACTTACTCACACAGGCATATGTTTATGTTTGTATGCATTTCCACATGCATGCATACACACTTACAAATCTACACATTTACATACACACACACACACACACACACACACACAGACATGCGCATGCACGCCATTCTCCAATGCATCTGCACTTTTCTTCTCTCTACAGGTCATAGTTAGTAGCAGTGTATGAATCATACAATCTCAGGAGAGTGCTAGAGGAAAATCTCTGACCATGTAGAAGGAAATTGTGAGTGGATATGGCCAATTATTTCCTATGAGAATAGGGGAAAAAATGAGCATGAACTTCAGCAGTTTAAAATTGGGGTAGATAGTAGATCTTAGGACTCAAAATAAATTACATTTTTGAGACTTAGACAACATTCTATGGGAGAAAAATGCTGAGACCAACCCAGCTCAGAGGTCAATGTTTCTCAAGGGAAATAACAAAATGCTTTCCCCCCAGGAATACAAGGGGATCAAACCAAACTGTGGCCATCAGTCCTGGCCTAAGAACACTGAGGCTCTGCCTTAGAGCTCTGGGTTCTGAGTCATGTTGCTCCCTGACATCTGAGGAGGAAAAGCCCTTGGGTGTGATAGGGAAACCTCCCCAAGGTCAGTCCAATTTACACCTCACTTGACTGGAGGTGTGAAGAGAGATGTCTCCAAGGAGCCCTCAGTTAACATTCTGAGCAAAGAGTCAGGTTGCTGACCAAGTTGAATTTGGGAGGTGACAGAACTCTGCTGACGGGGCACCTCTGGCTGCCAGACCCTCTCTACTAACCGGCATGTGGTCACTCTCAAGGCCTTCTGCGGCTCTTCCCTGGGGAGTCTCTTCATCCATTCCCCCCAGAAAGTCAGGGACACCCTGATGACTTCATGGTCATCTTGTCAGGGGCTCCCTTATAAATAAAGAGCTTCAGGGAGGGAGACCCTCCCTTCCCTCCGCATCTCCACTGTGGCCTCCCCTTGAGACCTCAAAGGCTGCTCCGGAAATCCTCCCAGCTCTGCACTGCTTTTCCTTCTCTAGTGTGGCTGAAAGAAAGCTACCGTTTTCCGAGAAAATCGGTAAGAAATAAGAAATGCCAGGTAGAAACAGATATTAGCTCGCATCCATCAGCAGAAGTCCAGACCTGATTCTTGAGCGGAAACCTTGATGAAGTAGGGATCAGTTAATGTGTCTCTCAGCACGAAGCCTGATTCCTATCCCCCTCAACTCAACCCTTCTCGGTCCCTGAGCCTAACCGACCTTCTGCCCTCCCTTCCTCCCTGAGTCTTCCTGAGTCACTGGAGGTCCCAGCAGGCCCTGACTCGGGCACCTTGGTCTAGGGAGACATGATGAGGGTGGGAGACTGGATGGAGGAGCTATGCTTAGAAAATGGGCCCTTTGGACGTCTGATCCCAGCGAGGGAGGCAGGAGTCCTGGGTGCCAGGCACAACTCCACACCTAGCCTGGAGCTCAGCAAGTCAGTGTCTCTCTGAGCCTCCCCATCTCCAGTTGGCTTGTTTTTCTGGGTACTCACTAAGATCCTTTTAACTCTGACACCCTGTAGACAGCACAGGGACAGAGGAGCCTGTTCCTTGGAAGTGTGAAAGGTTATTTCCTTGCCCAACAATGGAAAACCAAGGTCAACAAGATGAGTTTTTTTTTTTTTTAAACCTTTTTCAATTACTTCCCTCCTTTAAAAAGAAAAAAAATTCTCTCACATCTGCCTGGGCTCAGCCCCTTGGCTACTTGCCAAGATGGCCACAGGAAAGGAATGCATCATACAACACTTCTGCTGTTCCTACCCGGCCCCCCCAAAGTCAGCAGAGAGCAGACCGAGCAGGGTCACTGGGAGTCTGGGCGCCATGCCTGCCCTGTTCTTACTGAGAACACTCATGTCCACTTGGCACACAGCTTCCAAGGGTACAGACCAAATCAGGTCCAACCCAGGGGAGAACAGCAAAGTAAGGGGACTAGATAAACGACATGGTCACAGCCAAGTGTTTCGTATTTGTATTAACTTCTAAAGACAAGTGGTTTGAGAGCATGACCGGGGTGTGTGTGTGTGTGTGTGTGTGTGTGTGTGTGTGTGTGTGTGTGTCTACAAATGGAGGCATACAAGGAACACAGTCGGACCTCTGTCTCCTTCCTCTTAACTCTCTCCATGTGAAGGGCTGCTTCACACAATGTGTGCATTTAAGCTGTTCAGTCTACAAGCAAACATGCTCCTGTCGGGATGAATGCACAGGAATGTACTCTCAGGGAAATGTGGACTCTCAGCAAACTTGGACTGCCTTGTCAAACACTCATGCCACGGGAATGTCCCAGGGCTGGAATTTCTTCAACTCTAGGAATAAATTTTGGCAGGAAGTCTTGGGTTGTCGTGGGAACTGAGGCGGTATCGCGGTCTACTTAAGACAAAAGCCCTTGAGAAAAGAGGAAACAGCAACCCTGGAAAGGTAGGAGGAAAAAGTGGTCCTCAAGTGAGCCAGGTGGGACGTCTGCACGTCCACAGTCAAGGTAGCCCACAGCATCCTCCCGAGAACAGGACATCCGGGCTCCAAACCCTGCATCCTGGAAGGCAACAAAAGATATCTAATCTCCCAGAGCTTACTGGAGCAGGTCTGGAGGAGCAGAGGCAAGTAAGGAACGGCCATCTCCCCGAGTTTGCTTGTATGAAGTGATCCTCTACCGACGGGTGCTGGCAGCAGGGTGGACGTGAGGGGAAAGGACCCAGACGCTGGCTCCCCTGGGATGACTTCAGCACTGCCTCCAAGGGAGGACAAGGTGCTGACACTCCGCAGAGCAGAAAGCCTTCTCTCAAGGCCTGCACCCAACTGGGAGATGATTCACTCTGACAGCAATGTTATGACAGACCAAGCAAAAACCACTGAAAAGACGAGCTGTGGAGACGGAAGGGTCGGCACATGGAAAAGAACCAAACTCACATAGACGGGAAGCGGGTGGCTGAGAGTTAAAAATCAACACAAGCAGCGGTTCAGAGCCCAGGTTTTCGGGGAGGTCTCACCACACAGTCCATCCAGCCTCACTTCCTAGGTGCTAAGGTCACAGGTGGGCACCACCACATCCAGCTCCCATGTTCCTTCTGGAGACTTTAACTTTAGCCTTTCCTGGGGCTCCTCAGCCAACTGCTCCCCAAATCCCAGCACAACAATGGGAAAGGCGTTAATGGTTTAATGACAGAACACCAGAATGACTGAGATGGCTGGGTTTGATCCCCAGCACAACGGAAGGGTCTAGGAACAGTCCCTATGATAGGGGCTTAATCTGACGGTCACTTGGGCCACTACCCACAGAGTACTACTGGATGTAGCACCCACTTTCTCCGAGTACCCATTTCCTATTCTCTCTTTCTATCACTCAGAGCACCCCAAGATCTGGCTACCTCGGGCCCTGAGACAGACTTACATCCGGAAGGTTGGGGACACAGTGAATCTACTAATCCCATTCCAGGTGATCACACCAGCCTCACGTTGGGACCAGGTCAAGGTTTGACTTGGAAACAGAAGTAGGACTGAGGCAGTCTTTCTGGCCTTGAATGAGAGGACCCACAGTACCAGAAGTCTGAGGCCAGAGCACCACCTTCCAACACTCCCAAGGGTGGGTTTCGCTAGGACAGATATGTCCCACGAAAGGAGGTAAGGCTAAGCCAGGCCCTGCAGTCTGCAGAGGTCTGGGGGCCCTCAGTTTTAGAGGGTTCTTAGGAGTTTGGGCAGCTACCTAGCTACCCTAAGTATCCATGAAAGACTCAAAGCCAGCTCCCCCTGTCTCTTGAGACTACCCTGAAAGGAGGGAGTTCCCTGGAGAAGTCTACAAACAAACAAACAAACAAACCTCTAGCTTAAGGAATACAACTCCATGTCAAGATACCCTGTGGGTCTGGGGTAGACTCCTGCAGCAACAGGAGGAGAGAGGGAGAGAGGGAGCGAGGGAGAGAGGGAGAGAGAGAAAATATAAGCCTCTTGGGGATGCTCAAGCCTTATCCCCACTGCTCAGGGCAAACCCAAACCTCAGACCACCTGGACTCACAATGGCTCTGCCCTGGACAACAGCCGTGTGAGTGTGCGGAATGGGGAGCAGGACTCCATCCTTTTCATCAGAGAAGCCCGGCGTGCTGATTCAGGATGCTACCAACTCTGTGTGCGGCTTGGTGGACTGCAGGCCACTGCCACCATCAATATCCTGGTGATCGGTAAGTTTGGGTAATGGAAGAGGTGGTCTCTGGGATCTCTGGGCTGACCAGGAGCCCATCCCGGAGAGTCTCTGGCAAGGTGGCAGGCGGGGAGAGAAAGGAGCCAGGGGTCCTCTCTAGGTGAGATCAACACATGTGAGTGGCACAGTGCCCACGCCATGGCTTTGCCCTTCCAGAGAAGCCAGGTCCTCCTCAGAGCATTAAGTTGGTGGATGTTTGGGGCTCCAACGCTACTCTGGAATGGACACCTCCACAAGATACGGGCAATACGGCACTGCTGGGATACACGGTGCAGAAGGCTGACAGAAAGTCTGGGGTGAGGCCCATCTGGGAAGCGGGGAGGGAGGGAGGCACTCTGGCAGATCTTCTGGCAGCTCCACATGGGGTGAGATTTTAAAAAAAGAAAGAAAGAAAACCCCAAAGCCTTGGTGTCTCACACATGACATCTCCTGGGGACCCCACAGCTGTGGTTCACGGTCCTGGAGCGTTATCACCGTACCAGCTGCATTGTCTCCGACCTCATCGTTGGCAACTCCTATGCCTTCCGTGTCTTTGCCGAGAACCAGTGTGGGCTCAGTGAAACAGCTCCGGTCACAGCTGACCTCGCCCACATCCAGAAGGCAGGTAAGGAAGCTGAGACTAGGGGCTGACAAGACTCAGAAAAAAACGGAACTGAAGCAGGACAAGGGCTCTCAGATGCCACATCATGCTTCCTCTTGGTACCCACAGCTACTGTTTACAAGACCAAGGGGTTTGCCCAGCGGGATCTCTCAGAAGCCCCCAAGTTCACCCAGCCTCTGGCAGACTGCACTACCATCACTGGCTACGACACCCAGCTCTTCTGCTGTGTGCGCGCCTCCCCCCGGGTGAGTGGGGAGCTTGGGGGACGGGGGTGTCCTGAGCTGCTTCCTGCTGCTGTCTCATCCTAACCTGAGCTATGTCACAGGGCATTCTAATTGAACATCTGCTACCAGAGGCACCATCTGCCTCCCCAACAGCAGGTTACTTGGGAACTGTCAGGGTGTCTGTAATTCAAGATGGATGGATGTAAATGATGTTTCCTTTGAGTGTGGGGTCCTCATGCACAAAGACATCACTTCCAGCTAGTTATCTGGCGGAAGAGTCTGATTCCCACTGGCTTCCCTTTATTCACTCCTCATGTCTGTGCAGAGCTACACACACGCACGCTGCTCTGCATGCAACCTGGTCTTTGTACTCCACACCCGTAGCAGCCTTTACCAAGTAACTTGGGTTACAAGTACAGGTCAACCGTGTGGAGATAACATCTTAGAAGGGGAATTGTGATAAAACCACCCTAGAAACCACTTCCGAAAACAGAGGGGACAGAAACCACTCATAAACAGTGGGGATAGGATATGAATGGATCACAATATGTACATAAAAAACTGGAGACCCTGAGCTGACAAGAGACTCAGTGGGTGAAGGTGCTTGCTGCCAAGCCTGACCACCTGAGTTTGATCTCTGGGACCCACATGGTGGAAAGAAAGCAAGCTGGAAGTTTTCCTCTGACCTCCACACATGCGTTATGGCACCAGTGTACCCTTCAGCCTCTCCACATACACACAAATGGTATTTAAAAACATTTTCAAGACAGGGTTTCTCTGTGTAGTGTTGGCTGACCTGGAACTCACTCTGTAGACCAGGCTGGCCTGGAACTCACAGATCCATCTGTCTCAGGCTCCCAACTGCTGGGATTAAAGGCGTGTACCATCACCGCCCGGCTTTAAAATATATATTTTTTGTGTATCTATATTATATATAATTATATATGTGTGTATATTTATGCATATAAATATGTATGTATATACATACACACACATATACATTTTTAAGTGGAGCCCATAGCTCCACATAGGTGTGGTAATGCATACCTTTAACCCCAGAACTACAGAGGCAGAGGAAGAGTGATCTCTATGAATCTGAGGCCAGCCGAGCCTAGTCTACATAGGGAGAACAGCCAAGGTTACATAGGAAGACCCTATCTCAAAAAAAAAAAAAATTTTTTTTAATTTAAAAAGTAGACCTTGATGCCCAGTCATAATACATGATGGCTCCTTGAGCAATTTCTTCCACGTCAGGGACATTTGTTGGAGTGGACTAGGGTTCAGTCACTGTATTCAAACACAAGGAGGAGCTCCAGCCAGCCATTGCTGAAGGTACTGAAAGGGGAGTCCAACCCCCCCCCCCCACCACCACCACCACACACACACCACCACCACACACACATCAGGGGCAGGGAAACTTGCAGACAGCCATCATCTACAGCCTTGAGGGCAGAGTCCCAGACACGCAGCATGGAGAGGACGACTGGGTCTTACCTGCTCTGCTGCCCCTCATCTTCATCTTCCAGCCCAAGATCATCTGGCTAAAGAACAAGATGGATCTCCAAGGCAACCCCAAGTACAGAGCCCTCAGTCACCTAGGGATCTGCTCCCTGGAGATCCGCAAGCCTAGTCCCTTTGATGGAGGCATCTATACCTGCAAGGCCATCAATGCCCTGGGAGAGGCATCCGTGGACTGTCGGGTGGATGTTAAAGGTAAAGATGGAGAATTAGTGCCCATGTCTCCTCCTCCCACCATCCAAGAACGACACAAGCTGAGATGGAAAAGGTCCCTGCTTTGTATGCGTTGCCTGTTGCAGTGACCAAATACCCAACAAGAAGCAACTTGCGGAAAGACCTATTTGGCTCATGGCTTGAGGGCACAGTCTGTCAGGGCAGGGAAGACCACAATAGGGCAGGGGTGGATCTCGGTAGCAGCAGGAGGAACATGAGACTGCTTCCTCACATCTGGACACATCAGGAGGCAGAGAGAGATGAACGCCGATGTCCATCCGTGTTTTCCCTTTGCCTTTTTGTTCAGGCTCCCAACCTGTGTGATGATGTCACTCATGATTGGGGCAGGTCTTCCCTCCTTAGTTAAAACTCTCTAGGAACACCCTCACAGACGTGCCTAGAGATGATCTCCTAGGTAACTAAATCCAGTCAAGAGAGCACGACCATTAACTATCACAACTGACTGGGGCCTCCGTGTGGCTGTCACCATTAAGGATGCACTAGGAGCCCATCACCCAACGTTTCATCTCTGTCCATCGCAACTCAATAGTGTAGGAAGAATCACTACTTCCTTTTTTTTTTTTTTTTAAAGGACAAGTGTGAAGCGTCAGAGGTTAACTATTTTGCCAGTGGCAGTTAGCACTCTAAAAGCAAGAGCCCAAGGCCCCTTGCTCAGATCCCTGTTCTTTAAGCCCTGTGATCTTTTGTCCCAGCCCATGACGCTGCAGAGGCTCGTTGGTTTTATTCTGCTTTCCCCTCTGGCTTGTTTAGGCAGCACTGCACTCCCCTCCTGCCTGAGATACCCATTCATTTGTCAGAATCCCCATCACTGAACCTAGCATATTATTGGGTTTGGGAGGGGGGTATTTTTTTAATTATTATCTTTCTTTAGTCTTCAGCATCTCATACCTATATATACCTATATATACCTATACATAGCAAAATGATATCATCCCCACACATTATTTTGTAATTTTCTACTTATAGATTTGTCTTCCAATAAACCATCAGCTGGGAGAGACTGTTATCCCCAGTGTCCAGCCTAGTGCTGACACACAGAAGGCTGTAGCTAAACGTTTGTTGCATGAATCATGAATGAGTGGGCCTTTATATATCCTGTTCTCTACGTATAGACTCCCTAGCTAGCATCACGGACACCGCCAAAGCTAAGTAGGACATCCATTCCCAGTGCTCTGAGAGGTTTTCCAGAGATGTCGGCAATGCTAACATTGAGAAATGTCTGCATTTTTGTAGCTCCTCATTAAGGCTGCCCTATGAAGACAGGAAATTCAAGGAAGGTAAGGAAGGAGGGAAATGATGTCTCAATGGATTATTTCATGCTTGTGGCGAATGCTGCTGAGTTTGGGATGGATGTAAGCCTTTCAACCATGTGCCCCTGGTGACTTTTTTTTTTTTCAATTCTAACACTGTCAGCTCTTTGGAGGGAACAGCTAGAAATAAAGTCTACTTTTGTCAGATTCTGTGCATGTCTACTCAGGTCAATGATAGGGAAGAACCCTAGTAATCCTTGGAGAATGTAAGCTTCTACCCAATCAGGGGTTCTGTGGGAAGAGCTGGGTGGGGACTGTAAGAGAAAGAGACCAGAGTCTCCACCAGCACAGACCCTCACTGTAGGTAGGAACAGTTCTGCTAAATCTTTCTACCTCACTATCATAAGCAGGGTAAGAAAGAAAGCAGCTTGTCCACATTCTTTTAAATTTTATGCATTTCTTCCTGTTCAACAGAAGAAAATCATTTTTGTTAAATGTCAACAATAATTTAACATTTGGGTATGTGGTTTCCAAGCCGCTTATCACTGGCAAAAGGCCGCTTGGATCATTATCTAGAATGTGGTAGCTGCTTCAAATTCCCCATCATTCACAGAAGAAATGCTGTGTGTATAAACTGATGGGTACGGTCAAAGGAAAGCCCATGAGAGAATGAGAGACCCAGCTCCCAACATTCCCTCTGACTTTCAGCTCCTGGCTGAAAAAAAAAAAACTGAGCATGGATTCGATCCCCCAAGCCATTTATTTAAGCCCATCAATGATACATAGCAAATGAAAACCCTACGGGCTGCATTAGACGCACAAACTCGCCTCAGGAGAGCTTCCTCTGCCAGCTGGCTTGTGAACATTTTTCTCCTTCCCCGCCCTCTCTATCGATACCACATTGTCGGTGTGGATCTTTCCTGTCCTTGGTTCCCTGTCTCCCAGAAGCAGTGCATGGTGGGCAGTCAATCTATAGCATTGGATCCAGGGACCATGAAGGGAGATGGTCTCAGCACATCCTGGATGAGCTCTGCTTGCCTGCTATGATGCATAACACGCCCTCTCTTTGCAGGGCCTCCTGGGAGCACGACTCTGACAAGACTATGTTCTCAAGAAGCCTTAGCTGGCTTGGCCTAATCTAAATAAAGATATAGATCCTCAATTCTTGATATGTCCTCTTTCTGAGCCTTTCTACATAGGGGAACCTTATGAAGGTTGCAGTCCTTCAACCAGACTAGATGATCCCAGAACCCTAAGATTCCTCTTTTTCTTCTGTTCTTTCATATTCACACACTCTATCTCACAGAAGTGGCCCCCCTCCCCTGCCCATCTCCTTTTTGAGATAGGGTTTTATAAATTCCAGCCTGGCCTTGAACTCTATACGTACATCTTGAACTTCTGATCCTCCTGCCTCCACTTCCTGAGTGCTGGGATTACAGGCCTAAGACTCCAGTTTATGGGATCTTAGGGACTGAATTCAGGACTTCATGCAAGCTAGCTAGGCAAGCGCTCTACAGAATGAGCACGTCTATGCACCGAGGCTTCTGACTCTGTCATTTACCCCAGGCCCTTTATCACAGAACTGAATTCAGTTCCACACAGCAGGAGGCACTGGAAAAAGATGAAGATGGCTTGCTGTCTTCCTCCACCGGTTTCCCTCCTAAAGTGGTGTAAGAGGATGCACACCTATTACAAAGCAGTAAGCAGCCAACCACAACCAAGCCCACGGAACTAACTGAAGGCAGAGCCTCAAAGACCCGAGCCCTGGGAGGTTGCTCCTCCTGCTTCTATTTGTTCGCATGCGTATAACACGTCATATATTGAAGATATTCTGTGAAGGGATCTGTAAGAGATGACAACAGCCCCTCCCATTCCTATGTGCCCACTGTACTCATATCACCAAGAGCCACACACTCAGGACTGGAGAGATGGCTCAGCAGTTAAGAGCACTGGCTGCTCTTGCAGAGAACCTGGGTTCAGTTCCCAGCACCCACACCATGGCTCACAACCACCTGTAACTTCAGTTCCAGGAGGTCAAATGCCCTCTGCTGGCCTGCATAGGAACCGGCACACACGTGTGCACATACATACATGTAGGCACACACACACACACACACACACACACACACACACACATAAAGGAAAATAATTTTTTTTTTCAAGATCCTCAATTCAAGATTCTCCTACCTTGATCTCTCAAGTGCTGGGATGGCAGGCACGCAGCACTACCATGCCCAGCTCCTAAGCCAGTACTTTCTGAAGTGGCCTGTTACATACTAGATAACCGAGGCCACTGTGTTACAGAACAGACCATTGTAGCTCGGTTGCGGAGCACTAAAGTTCAGCAGCTGTCTTGGTTTCCTTCAGCATTTTCTTTAAATGATGTATATGTTTGCATTGATGTTTACCTACATGTGCATCTGTGTAAAGAAAGGTGTTGGATCCCCTGGAACTGGAATTACAGTTGTGAGCTGCCATGGGGGTGCTGGGAATTGAACTCAGGTCCTCTGGAAGAGCAGCCAATGCTCTTAACTGCTGAGTCACTTCTCCAGCCCCTCCCTTCAGCATTAAGGCCCTGCTCTAGTGAGCATCCTCCTGAGAGGCCCTAGAGAAGTCTGCCCTGTCCTGCCAATCTAAGCCCGCACTGTGGATGGGTAACTGTGAGAGTCAGCCCTGGAGAGTGTCAGCAGAAGGACAGGGCTCTTATCAGCTCACAGGGCCCTCCCTACCGGTGCTTGAAGCTGCCTTCTGTCCCTGCAGTGCCCTGGGTTCCCAAGATCCTTAGTGAATAGGTAGAGGGAGCAAGAGAAAGCAAGAACAGGAAGGGGGTCGGGGGCGAGAGACTGTGTGCAAGCATGCACATAAATAGCCTTCTTTGCATCAGGAACTAATGAAGTGATGTCTTTCTTTTAATCTTCATGTTACAAATAAGAAGGTTAAGTTCAAAACCCCTCAAGTCATGATCTGGTGGTAAGTGGCAGAGCCAGGGTTTGACTGCAGGCCTTCCCCATTTTCCCTCATCTATTTCACTCTGAGTCTGGCGGGAAACATGGGCTTCAAAGAGAAAACATTTCCAGGGGTGGGGGTGGGGCAGATATAGGGCCACATTTTTGAGAAGGAAAGGGACATGGGTTAGCTGAGAAGAATCCAAAAAGGCTTTCTTTTTTTCAAACCAAAGAGATCTACTTTCAATGCAGGCTGAGTCTATTCCAGCCCTTTTCTGGAGTTTCGTGAGACTTAAGATACCTACCCTACGCCACAAACCAGCTTCTTACCCAACTAAAAAGTTACTACTCACCTACCAGCCTTGGGAAACACTGAGAAAACAATGACCAAATCTAATGTCCTTATGGAACACCTGTTTGAGATTGTAGGCGAGAGCCAGGGATGGTGGTGGCTGTTGCTAAAAGTTCTTCCCTGGGAGAGACATAAAACAAGGTCCCAATGACAAGCAGTAGAAGTCCACCAAGGTTTACCCAGAGGAACCAGCAAACTCAACAGGCCTACTTACAGAGCGGTGGCTGGAGGTCACAGGCAGGAACACAGATGACCTTACAGCTGCGGCCATCGAAGGTCTGAGTCCTGCAGAGATGATGGCTTCTCCATGGCAGGCAGCCGGAAGAAACGCCCTCCCCTCCCCCTCACTTAGCTCTGTAGCCCCACCCCCAAACCACGTGCAATTAGGACAGATTGCATACACGTGGTTGAGAGGGATGGCCTCATACTCAGGTCCCATCCGACCACACCTCTTCCTTCTATGAGGGAACGTGAACGGTCCTCAGGCCCAGCCGTGATGATCTTTCCAGAGCAGGCAGGACAGAACTCCTGAAAACGGCGGCCGCTGGCGCACAGGCTAGTCCTAGGGTACAGTGGCACAGGCCTTTCATCCCAGCGCTTTGAGAGGTAGAGGCAGGAGGATCAGGACTTCAAGATCATCGCTGGCGGCATGGTGATTTAAGGCCAGCATGAGACTCTGTCTCAGAAAACAAAAAACAAAGCGGAAAGAGACAGAGATGGCGCGTGCGTGCGTGCACGTGTGTGTGCGTATGCGTGTGTGTATTAATGAACGGAGAAAAGAGGTCAGATCATAGCCAGGCAACAACGTATACAACGGCAGAGGCCTCCCTCCACCTGAAGCAGGCCTAGGACAGAAGGTGTTGGGATATCCGCAGTGACTGTACCCTGGGACTCAGTCAGACCTCGGCCTCCACTATTTGCTATACTATTCACAGGCCCGCCATTAAAGTTCACACATCTCCAACATCCTGGCAAAGAAAGAAAATCTTCACACGGCAAGATCTCTAGCCTATGTAACCCTTCTGCATTTGAGGAGCACTACCCTGAAATCCTTTTTAACTATTATTATTTATGAATTTGACACTTATGGAATACCTTCTTAGCAAATACATACTTACTGTGTGCCTGGAAGTAGAACTTTTTTTTCACTAATTCATTATTTAAACTCTTAAGTAGCTGTTCATACACGTCATTTGGGGGTTAAAGCAAGGAGAAGAAATATCAGCTATCTCAGAGAAACGGCCTTATGCTAAGTGAAGAATTCTTGTGCCTCGGGGCTGGAGAGAGTCTAGTGGTGGTCTCAGCAAGCAAGTGAAGAACCCAGCCACTAAACCCAGGGGAACCTGGACTGCAGGAGGTGGGGGCGGGGAAGAGGCGGGGCTCCAAACCCACATTGGTCGGCGGGTTCTCCCCCTGTGGCCGCTCCTCGTGGGTTCTGGCAGGCAGGGAGAAGGAGGCGCTCCCGGGCACGCGCGCGCGCACACTTGCGGCTCCGCCCGCCGCCCCTCCGAAGCCCCCCGGATGGAGTCCTTTTGGGAACGGAGCTTTGCTGCACCCGACAACCTTCTTCTGCAGACTTCCCGACGGCTCCCGCCTCAGCCCCGCCCCCATGAGCTCGCCAATCGCTGTGCGCGTGTGGCAGGGGTGGGTGGAGCCTAGGAAATTCGAAAGAAGCTCCGCCCCTCGGGAGCCTGTTCCCGGGAACTGGGAGGTTGTAGAAGAAAAGCATCCTGCGTGGACGGTGAGGCGGGGTGGGAAGTGGAAACGGAGTGTGCGCGCCGGAGGTGTGGCGGGGATGTGGTGCCGGGAAGTGGAAAGGTGGCGGGAGGGGCGGGGGAGAGAGGAGGAAAATCCCGGATAATAACAAGGAGGGAGGTGGAGTGCGCAGACTGCCCGACTGAGGAGAGGCAGATCACCCATCAGGTGTTGGGGCACGAGCGCTCTCTCTGCACCTTTCCCGAAAATAACGGGCTAGCTTCGGGGGCACGTGCTGTTCCTGGGATCTTGCTTTACCACCACCATGCCTCCCCACCCCAGATAGTGCACCCCGAGTCTAGATGGGGGCCTAGGGCAGGATGATAGATACCTGAGGTAGGCATGTTGTCTTTCCTGCTCAGGTCTAAGCTGACTCGCTTCTGCTGGCTGGGCATGGAGGATTTGAAAGAAGGTAAGGAAGCCACGGAGGGAGGAATGAGGCCCTGAGAGCCTGCAGGGACTGATAGATGGCGTTTATTCTCGTCCCTTCAGATGTCAAGTTCATTGCGGATGAGACCTTGGACTTTGGAGGGCTGTCCCCATCTGACAGGTACCAGCCCCTTTATCCTACTTACTATTTTCCTCCAACAATACATCTTTAGCTGTAACCTTTAGTGTTAACTTATTGGCCTCTAGAGCTGGGGTTGGTAATTTAGCAGGGTACAGTGCACGCTGATGCCAGCAGTCTGGAGGAATTGGGTCTCTAAGGACACAACTCGGATGCTGGTGAGGAGAACGAAGAAACTGGAGTGAAATGTAGGGTTCAATGTAAATGAAAGGAAAATGTGCTGGGCATGTTGAGACATGCCCGTGGAATGCATCGGGCGTGCAGACCCCCCCACCCCACCCCGGACACACACACACACACACACACACACACACACACACACACACATACACACACCAGAATAGACCAGAGGAGGGTACCCACAGACGAGGTGGAAGCAGAGAGGATTTTGAATTTGAGATCATTCTGGTCTACAGAGTTGAGACCTTGTCTCAGAAAATGGGGAGTGGGGACGAAAGAAAACAGGAGATGCTAAAGGCTTGCTGGGCCTCAGTAGAACCAGGTCTCTCCTCACCTAACGGCAGTTCTCACGGCCAAAATGGAGTCAGGGTTTGGGATTGTCCCTGGCTCCACTACAGGAATGTCTTCTGCTGTCTTTTGTGTGGTATGGCGCCATATTTGTTTTCTCAGTCATGAGGAGGAAGACCCGACAGTACTGGCGAGTGCAGAGAAACCACTTCGAAGGGGCCTCTCTCACCGGAGTAACCCGAACCCGAATGCGGTCGCCCCTGCTCTCCAGGGTGTGAGGTTCAGTTTGGGCCCTCTCAGCCCAGAGAAGCTGGAGGAGATCCTCGATGAAGCCAACCGCCTGGCAGCTCAGCTAGAGGAGTGTGCCCTGCAAGATCGTGAGCGGGCAGGGGCAGGCCCTGGGAAGCCCAGCCCCAGAGGGAAGCCCAGCCCTCGGCGGGAGACGTTTGTCCTGAAGGACAGCCCTGTCCGAGATCTGCTGCCCACCGTGAGCTCTTGGAGCACGCCATCCCCACGCAGCCTCGCTGGACCCCGAAGCAGCGATAAAAAGGGGTCAGTCAGGGCTGTTCGGGTGACAGCTGGAAAGAAGCCCCCCAGCACAAAGAAGGTGAGTGTGGAGAGTGGGATTGCATGTCTGCCCCTAGACAAGCTTCCCGAGACCCTGAAGGTCTAGGGGTGGTTCCCTCACCGGCCAGAGGCAGGAAGCTGTTCTACCCATGGAATTGTTGGGGTTAAGTAAATTGGGCTGGAGGTGGAGCCGGGTAGGTAGAGTTTGCCTAGCATCAACAAAGCCCTGGGTTTGATCCCCAGCATCACGTCAATGGATGTGGTAAACGTAAATGTATAAGTACATACTTGTGATCCCAAGACTCCGGAGGTAGAGCCAGGAAGATCAGGAGTTCAAGGTCATCCTCGAGGGGCTATGTGCTGAGTTTGAAACCAGCCTGGGCTACATGACTCCCTTGTTTCAAAAAATAATAATAGGCTGGTGAGATGGAGGGCTCAGTGAGTAAAAGCACTTTCTACCAAGCCTGATGAACCTGAGTTCAAACCCTGCGACCTACGTGATGAGAACTGACACCCACAAGTTGTCCTCTGACCCCCATATGTATGTCACACACAATAAATAAATATAAAATGACTTTAAAAAGAAAAAAGAAAGCACCTACCCCAGATCTTGTTGGCAGCTAATCTCTTCCTCGCTGGTTCTAGACAGTGGCCTGCCTCCTACTTCTTCCCCTTAATGCCTTAAGCCAGCAGAACACATGCTGCCTCCATTCTAGTCCCTTTCTGTTCTTTGCTCTGTTTCAGGAATCGCCCACTTGCAATCTGTTCCCTGTAGCCAGAAGCCCAGCACTCTCTCCTCTGGCACAATCAGCTCTTCCACCCCGGCGGAAAGCTGGGCCCAGCGCACGGACAACAGCAAGTGAGACCCTGGGCAGCCAGGATGTGGGGGAAGCCGGTACGGGGGAGAGAGGAGGTGGGACTCACCCTGAAATGTCGTTACTCCTCTCCACAGGCCCGCCAGTCCCTGTCAGACCAGTCCTAGCCCTACAGCCCTCGACTAGCAACTCTCAGTGTTCATCCCGACTCCAGGGAGCGGCTGCTAGGTCTTCCAGTCGATTACCGGTCCCCTCAGCCATCCCCAAGCCCGCCACTCGAATGCCACTCACTAGCCGGAGTGTACCGCCTGGCAAAAGTGCCCTACCCCCAGATTCTCTCTCCACCCGGAAAGGGCTTCCAAGTGCCACAGGGCACAGAGGTAAGATGGAATGGATGCACAGTCAGGCTAGGCATGGTGGCCATGTCTGTAATTAATCTCAGCACTTGGAAGGTAGAGGCTGGAGAATCAGGAGTTCAAGGCCAGGCTTAGCTATATAAAGACACGTCAAACAAACAAACAAAAAATTAGAGCTGGGCATGGTGGTACACACCTTTAATCCCAGCCCTTGGGAGGCAGAGGCAGACAGATTTCTGTTCAAGGCCAGCCTGGTCTACATAGTGAATCCAAGACAGCTATAGCTACATAGAGAGACCCTGTCTCAAAAAAACAAACAAAGCCGGGCGGTGGTGGCACACGCCTTTAATCCCAGCACTCGGGAGGCAAAGGCAGACGAATCTCTGTGAGTTTGAGGCCAGCCTGGGCTACCAAGTGAGTGCCAGGAAAGGTGCAAAGCTACACAGAGAAACGCTGTCTCGAAAAACCAAAAAAAAAAAAAAAAAAACCACACACACACACAAAAACAAAAAGCACTAGGTAGAGGAACATCTGCATGGCCCAGCTTGGCCGTACCCGCTCCAGCTGTGCTACCGTCATCCTTGCCATTCCAGCTGCAGACGGGAAACCGGGGCTGAGGAGGCCCATCCTCTCACCCCGTCTTTCCTTTGGAGGAGGTCAGCTGAACTTTGCTCCTCCTTATCTCTTCTTAATCCCCACCAAGCTCCTGTTCCCCAGAGAACGAATCTTCCAACCACTAGCGCCCCTCGAGGCAGGATGCAGCCCCTCAGGAAAGCTGCAGTCCCTGGACCTACGAGGTAAGACTGGTCCCTCCGCCCTCATCAGCTGGGCTTCCACACCGCTGTGCACGGCATCCTTGAATTCTGTGTGGAGTGGGCAAGAGAGGAGCGAGAGGTTCCTGCCTTTTCCCATCCTGAGGGGCTTGAACTTGGCTGGGTACCAGATGGCGTGAGAGGAAGGGCCCTCTAAAGCAGTTCCCCCCTTCTGTCTCTTCAGGTAAAAAGATCAGGCAGCAGGCACGTATTCAGTAGAGAACCACTACACTACCATCTTAGCCATCAGAGACTGGACCCTCCCCCAGCAGTCCCTGACTCCAGCACAGTCTTGTCCAGGATGGGGGGAAGAGTTAGTCTCTCCAGGGTTGATCTCTGAAGTGGAGACCAGGGAGGATGGGGTGGGTTGAGCTTGAGGAGACTCAAACTCCTCCCACCCCGCCCCCACCCTGGCTGAAAGAAGAAGAGAGAGGCAGAGGTCACTTCCCCGAAGGCAGAGTGACTTGTCTCCACCTGTGGTCAGCCCGAGAGAACTTGACCTTCTTCCCAGACCGCGGGTCGCCCGCCCTTTACACGTGAAATGGCCTGCGGAACCAGCCAGCCTTCCTGGTCTCTAGGAGAGGTCTTCCTAAATCCTTTCCTCCACTGGATTCTGGCCTGTTGGGAGAGGCCAGGCAGGCACCTGGCATGCAGGGCTTCTTGCCTGTGAATTCTGTGACTCCTCACAGGCCAATCGATGATAAGGTTACTCACCAGTCTGCATTTTTTTTCTTAAATAAAATGAATTTTTTATATGTACTTTTTCTGCATATCTAAAAGTAGATCTTAATAGATTTGAAGTAAACCTCAGTGTAATGGTAAGGAGAGCTGGGATGGACCACTATAGGTCCTAGGGCTTTGAACCTCCTGCTCATCTGGCTGCGACTAGTCTGTTACCATTCAACTGGGATCAGGCCGCCTTTCTGCAATTTCGTGTTTTCGGACAGTCCAGATCAGTTAACTGTAGCTCCATCCCCAGTGTCCGAGCTGCTAGGCTAGGACCTAAGTCTACTGTTACTCATATCTTAAAGTTGAATATTATTTCTGACAAGACGATGGAATCCCTTAGGGGATAAAGAGGCCCTTTGGTGGTGTTCAGCTTCCCCGGTCGCCTCAGCCAGAAGATACCAGAACGCCTAGTCGGATCTACCTCACATCATCAGGGTTGCCTGTCCTTCCCTCTCCACGCCCCTGCTGGACCTGACGGCCAGCGTCAGGATCTAGAAATGTCTACAGTGCTCTTGTGTTGTGACTTGCACGTGGTGGAGCACTGAACTCATTTAGAGTGAGCACATGGTGGGGTGGTGGGTACTTGTTGAAAGTCCCGCTTAGGCTCTCCCGGGTTCTGTGGCCTTTGACTCTTGCAGTCAGAACTAAATCGATTTCTTATGAAGAGGAAACTTCCCAAAGGCAATTGACAACAGAAGAGGGGACTGCTGGCGACCACCCAAGCCTATATGCCCACAAGTGCCCCTCTTAGGCCTTGGGTGCTCCGCCCCATCCCCACGTTCAGGGGCTCCTTCCCCTTTTATGGCTGACCTTCAGATTCATTTAACACACCTGTAAGCACACAGGGCCTACACACACCACGGTGGCTGCCTCTGCCTTCTCCTTTCCCTGAATCTTGAGCACCAGCTCCTACAGCCACTGAAATTCTAAGAACCGATGTGGGGGAGGGGAGCAGATACCCAGATGCCATCTATTGAGTTCTGGAGGACCTTGGCATGAGGCAACAGAGCCTCAGGTGTGTTCCCCAGCCTCCTGCCTTCCTCTTCCTTCAGTCAGCCCGCCCAGGGCTCTGTGCTAATGAGACTTTGGGGGAGTTCTATTAGGTGGGCCAGAGACGGCAAGCTTACCGACCAGTCAGTAGCGGAGTCCCCTTGATCTCCTGGGGTCTTCCAGGCTTTGCTTGTCCTTTTTTCCAGTCTGGGCCTCCATCCTCTGAGTGGATAGGTCACCACACAGAACTCAGGGAACAGGGGTAGCTGGTGACCTCCTGCTCTGACTGGCGTCTGTACTGTCAACAAGTCGAAGAACACATACCTAGGCATGGCCAGTAGGTGGCGGGTTTTTTGTTTTTGTTTTGTTTTTTTGATCCACGTCCCTGTGGGTGGTGAAGAAGCAAAGCCAGCTGCAGACCCCTGTGTTGCTGCCACCTGGTGGCTGGAGCCGGCAAGGCATGTTCCCCTCTCACACTGGGTCGGTCTTGAGTTTCTGCCTCCACCCAACACTGCTCCAAAGCTGCTGTAGTGTCATTCATCTGGTAGTGCCTACCTCCCATAGTTGCCTTTCTTGTTCAGCTAACTGCCTGCCTCCTTTCCTTTGGCCTGGATTTCTTTTCTTATTTTTATTTTTTAAAGATGTATTTATTTATGTATATGAGAGCTCTACTTGGGTGTAGTGCCTGCATGAGAGAAGAGAGCCTCAGAGAGAAGAGGAGGGCATCTGATCCCATTGTAGATGGTTGTGAGCCATCATGTGGGTGCTGGGAATTGAACTCAGGACTTCTGGAAGAGCAGCCAGTGCTCTTAACCACTGAGCCATCTCTCCAGCCCCTGGCCTGGATTTCTATTGTCCTGTCTGTGTACTCTCTGTCCACCACCCCTTCCACGCCCCCAGCAACAGCTGGGAAAGCAGGTGTTTATTGGCCTCTTGCTATGCACTGTGAACTGTTTTAAGCACTTTGCATGTGTTAAGTTATTTAATCCTCATAAAAGCTCAATTAGGCGAATGCTGTTACCACTGTCCTCGTTTTGTAGACCAAGGAACTAAGGCTCAGGCAAATGAGGCCACTTCGCCTGCTTCTGGGGTTTGTTGATCATTTCATCCCTATGCTGCCCCCACGGTGAGTCCTATTTTGTTGGATGGACCTCTGACAAGCAAAACTGTGGGACTAGAAGCGATGTTACCAAGCACACACTTATCCCCAGAATGAGTATATGCTTCATTCCCCAATAGAACAAATAAAAAATGGCCACAGATTCCACCTGCCACTCATCTCTCCCTCTCTACTGAATTCTGCCCCAGAAAATTCGTTCCTGTCTGGGCCTCAGTCTGATAGGTGGAGGCTCTTGGGCCATGCCAGTCCTTTGTCCTGGGGAAAAGGTTCCTTCCTACCCACCCACCTTCTCTTCCTTCAAACAGCCAGGTTCAGGGCTCTGTGCTGAGATGGCTTTAGTCTCTCTGTCCTCCTCGCGGGAACTTCGAGGCTCTACCTGTGCTGGTCCCCAAATCCAGGCCTCCACCCAGATTGCAACACAAAAGCCAAGGATATGGCACAGTGCCTGCACAGAACTAGTTTATTCAGTAGTATGGGGAGGAAAAAACAAAAACAAAACCCTACCATATTTACAGCAACAATCAAGCGGTACGATCCGATGGTTAGTATCAAGTTAGCATCCAGCATCTTTGTATTTTTTTTTAAGTCAAGTCATCAGTAGTTTTAAAAAAAAAAATCGAGTTAAATTTTTAACCCTTTACAGGAATTGCTGGGGGGGAGAGGGCAGAGGGCAGGTGAGAATCCATGGCAGAAAGGCCAGCCTTCCAAGTGAGGAGCAGGAACATCTTTCCCACCTGGAGCCTTTACTCTAACCACCTGCTTTAGAAGGGGATCAGTGACAAGTCTGGGACACATGCTTCGAGAAGAGGGTGACTCAAATGAACAGCGGCTGTCAAAAACTGAGGGGAGCCATAGAGGAAGAGGAAGGATGGTAGCCCCCAAATCCAGGTCTGCTAGACACTCACCCAGCCTGCAATGGCCACATTGGACCCCCGGGACTGGACACAAACCCATCCCAACACAAAAAGCAAATAAATAAAAATATATATTAACTCTCTCTTCACGGGGAGCTGGGGTCGAGTGGGGACAACAAGGAACAGGGCCTGGTTCTTTGAAGAAGAGAGCCAATTCCAGGAAGGGGTTAAAAATAGAACATGTCTCAGAGGCCACAGCAGGTCAGACAAAATGGCATTTGTCTGATTTGGGGAGGGGGGGGGGTGAATGGGCACCAGAACCCAGACTTGAAACCTGTGCCCGAGACCCCTTCAGGGCCACCAAGGCAGCTCTGTGCTTACTCTTCCTCCCGGTGGGTGCCACACACACACACACACAGCAAAGAAGCCCAACTGAAGGGTGACTGGCCCGCCCCGGAAGGTCGGGCAGGGGAAATGAAGCACTTTGGGGTCAGCAAACGGAGCAAACGCCTGGGCTGTAGCACATGGCCAGAGTCCAGGAGAAGGAGAAGGGGCCGGGGTAGTCATTCCCCATGTGGGGGCACAGGCTTCCCCTTAAAACGGTTCATGCAGCATTTGGGGGTCCAGGGGCGATGAGTCCTTCTGCCCCTGGCCGGACAGGGCTCTTCAGTTCCTGGGAGAGGTGGAATTGGCCGGTGGCAAGTGCCTTTTTTGTCCTGACCCCTCGCCAGCTGAGGCCTGTCCGGCGCAGCCTTGCGGGGGCTCATGCCCCTGGTCCATGTGGCTTTGTCCATTCCTTTTGGTGATGGCAAAGGAGGGGCAGGCCCCCTAAGAGTCCCTCTCCTCCCAGAGGCACAGCAGATGGGAAACTGAAGAGAGGCTGGGACACGTCCTGGGAGGTCCTATCCTCTTTGGGAAGGGAAAGGGGAGTCCATTTCCAGCGTATAAAAAAAAATTAATCCCTGAAGTCATGAAGAGTAGAGATCCTTTTTTTTTTTTAATTCTTTTTTTTTTCTTTTCTTTTTTTTTTCTGAAAAACTTTGTCTTGAAGATGTTGGCCCCAGGGGTCCAAAGTGCAGTGAGGGGGAGGTGGGGGAGGGACTTGGCACTAGATGGCCTTAGGTGCAAGGCCCAGGCTCCTCAGATGGACGTTTCATCGCTGCTTCGGCAGGCAGTAGGGAGCAGGGGCAGGATAAAGCAGAAGACAGGATGGGGCATGAGCGCAGCAGGGGGAGGGAAGGGAGCTTCGGGATGAAGGAACACCGGCCCAGGGTTAATGCAGGAAGTTAAAGAAGAGAAATCTGGAGAGGCAGGAGAGGAGAGTGGCAGAGAAGGCAGACAGAGTTAGCCGGAGCAGCAGAGGAGACAGTGAGCAGCTTCCACCAGAGAAAGAAACAGAAAAGCAGCCCCAGCGCCCACCCTCTCATGCTGCCCAGGACTAGGCTGCAGCGCTTAAAGCCCGGGGGGGTCTGGGGTTCCCCCCCAACAGAGCACCATGGTGTCTGGGCACACAAGGGAGCTGGACTCCACTCAGCCCATCTGTCTTCCAACTGCCTAACAGAGTAGCCGGATGGAGCTCAGAGGCCGCTCTGCCCCAGCCAGGACCTCTGCAGGTCACACCCTGTACCTCCCACCCAACCCGACTCACTCGGAGCCCGATGAGTCCTCATCCACCGTGCCTGCCTTGATGCTCATGGCGATGGGCATGACCCCATTGAGCTGTTCCTGGAGACTCTGGCGCGGTGGCGGGCGGGGAGGAGGTCCATTCCGACTGCCATCGCTGGCCGTGGAGCCCCGAGAAGACCCCGTGCCCTGCTCCAGGGGCAGCCTTAGGAGGCTGCTCTTTTCGCTGATGGTGGGAAGACACTTCTTCTTGAGGATGCCTGGGGACAAGGAGGTGAGTACCCTGGGCTGTGGATGGGAGGCGCCGGGGCATCCTAGAGAACCCCAGCAGGAAGCTCAGAGTGAAGCAGCTGGGCGAGACTCACTCACCTTTGTGAGGTTGGGTAGAAGGGCCTGGAAGGGGTCCCAGAGACCCTTCCCGAGACAGGGCATCTCCATTCTCCCGTGGCCGCTCTTCCAGGGCCCCGCCGCCGCTGCCACTTTCCTTTGTTGTAGTCCCAAAGTCTCCCGGCCAAGGGACCTTCCCAGACCCTGGACCCACCTCTGTCAAAGCAAGGAAGTCTATGAGTCCCAGAGAGGGTAGGCAGCCAGGACAGCCACCACCCCAGTTCTGTTTTCCAAGAAGCCCTAGGCTCCTGGGCTTCCAATGCCCCCCAAAGGCTGCAGCCCTGGTGCTGGCCCACCCTTGGGGGTACTGTGCAGGGGCAGTCTCTCAGCTCCAGGACCCAGCAGGCTGTCCCAGCCCTGCTCGCCAGGGAAGGCGGCCTCCTCCTCCTCCTCTTCCTCGCTGTCTGATGAGTGGGTAGAAGCATAGGAACCACTCTGGTCATCTTCCAGGGACAGGTCACTGTCAGAGTCCGTGTCGGGATCTGGGAGGTCAGGGAGGGATCACAACTGTCCCACCTGCCCAGCCCACCCTCAGCAAAAGCTAGGCCCCTGTCCTGCTAGGCAGCCAGGGCCCTCTGTTCTCACCGTGTTGCTGGTCTTGACCTTCTAGGAACAGGCCACCTGGGTCCCCTAGGCCAGGGGGACCCTGGCCAGGGTTCAGCGTGGACTCCTCCCTAAAAAAAGACAAGGTCACGCTGTAGGGGTCAGTCTGGCCTCTCTAGTGGGATTCCCATGTCCCACCTTGTGTCCCTTACTGCTTCTAATCTAAGCTGTGACCTGTGTTGGCCACTGTCTGAGATACTCAGTTCCTAGCAGCTGGATGGTCTTGGTTCTAGCATGCATGGTCTTTCCCTCCTTCTCAGCGCTCCCATTTCCAGGGCTTACCTCAGCAAGAAGGGGATGTAGCTGGGCTGGCTCTTGCCTGAGCGGCTGGCACTGTGCAGTGAGCCAGCTGAATCTCCGTAAGGCTGGTACAGCCTTCCGTCGGCATAGGGGCTGGGGCAGTTATAGGACTGGGGGGGGGGGCGGGGGAGACAGATAGGTCAATGAGGGAGAGTTGGAGTGATGGGCCCCAGGCGCGAAAGTAAAGGGTGCCAGGAACTTGCCCCAAGTCCTACCCCCCATATGCCCAGGTCTTAAAGTGGAAGGCTCCTTCTGCGTTGCCTTCACCTTAGGGCCTACCAATGGTCACAGCTGTGCAACACTGAAGACCCCCAAGTGCCCTGGATTTCCTGTGACAGCCTTCCAAGGCCACACACACCACTTCACCCTTTCCTCCTAAGAGGAAAGGGATGTGGAGATAAGGATGCCCAGGTCAAACGCACGGAGAACCAACAGGTTCTGTGGGCCTGCTTCCCCCACCCCGCCCCCACACACATCGAGACACCTTGTGCTCAGACCCAGGCTCCCTCACCGAGGTCAGGGTGGACTTAGTGGTCAGAGCAGGGTCAGGAGTGGGCTTGCGGCTGCAGGCGAACTTCAGTGCTCTCCGGACCTCCTTGCTGAGCACCACGTAGGAGAGGAAGATGAAGGGGCCCTGGCCGGCAGACAGCAGTGATTGACGCACTCGGCTAGGCCACGCCCAGGCATGCTCCCTCCCACTCCGTGGGGTGGGGCCGGGTACCTGGACACAGTTGCAGGCAGCGAAGAGGTAGTGGAAGAGGAGGGTGTCGCTGTTGACGGACAGCAGTGCCAGCAGCCACGTGGCACTCAGTAACAGGAGGACAGCAAAGGAGGGCCGCAGGCCTGAACTGGAAGGCAGGGAAGCATGTGAGTTCTGCCGTGAGACCCTCCACACCGGTGCCCGCCCTGTGCCCAGCCACCTGCCCGTACTCACACGGGGCCTTTCTTCTCGAAGCCCTGCCTTTGGGCAGCACAGGAGGCTCGGGCCGCCAGGATGTACAGGAAGACACTCATCTGGGCAGTAGAGAGGAACATGAGAAGACCAGAGAGCAGCACAGACGCACGGTACGCGTTCTGCCCTGCCCAGAAGCCTCAGCTCTTCCTAAACGGGGATCTGGAGGACACACTCATCCTGCTCACCCCAACTCACTTTCTGGCACTTACCGAAACAGCAAAGGCCACCGGTCCAGCAAAACTCCAGATGAGCGTATCGTAGATGGAGAGCCAGCAGAAGTCGGGGTTCCCGTAGCCTTCGGGATCCAAGCCCACAGCTAGACCTGGAGCATGGAGACAATAGCCAAGCAAGGCGCTCAGCGGGGAGGGAATAAGCTGCAGTCAAAGGGTTCCAGAGCCAGGTGTGGAGCCTCTAGAAGGGCCGGTAGTCCACTCCCCTCTCCAGGAAGAAGCCCCACCCCTCATACCTAATGCCAGGTTGTCCAAATATAGAGGGGAGAGGGGAGTCTCAGGACATGAGCTATGGGTTTGGGGTACATGGCATGGACCCAGGGCCTAGGGACGTGGGCTCTCTGGGCCAGGAAAGGAGGCAGGATACCTGTGATAAAAGCAGGAACGCCCCAGCCCAGCATGTAGTAGAAACGCATGGGGCTGGCGTTGACGTCCCGCACCTCTGTGAGTGCCCGGTACAGGTGTAAGGCCTCCAGCAGCGCCCAGGCGAAGGTGCAGAGGTACAGGAAGTGCAGCAAGATGGCTATGACTGTGCAAGCAAACTGAGGGCCAGGACACTGGTCAGGAGCCAAGACGGCCAGTACCAGGAGCACACCCAGGGGAGGTAGGTGGAGGCGGCAGGGAGGCCTGGTGGGGTGTGCTGCCTCAGAGGAAGCCCAGGCTCTACGCAAGAACATCTGGGATGCTGGAACATTGAGAGGGGACTAGAGAAGAGCAAACTGTGGGCCGGGTACCGCACTGGGCCCTTTATCAACTCATTGCTGTGGGAGCAGGGACGGGAGAAGGCTGGAGAGGGGTCACCAGGGAGCCTTGGTGGGGCCGGAAGTGGGGAAGGTCTCTGGGAGAGGAAGTATCTTACAGGGAGGTCAGCCTGGTTGATCCCCAGGAGAAAGACCAGCTGGGCCAGGCCCAGGGCAGCTGTGAGGTTGCGTCGGATGCCATGTTGGTTGGAGCGTAGGGCACGAAGAAGGGTGAGGAAGAGGAAGGTGATCATCAGGGCAGCTAAGGTGACTCCAAGGGCCACGTATGTCAGAGTCTTCAGGGGCAGGATCTCACCGTTCTGAGGGATGAGTGCCAGCAGAGTCAAGGAAGAGCAAGGCCTAAGCACCCAGCCCCTCAACTCGGTTCCCACCCCCAGCTCCGGGCTACCCCCGTGAGTCCAACCTCCCGTCGGGACACGTCCATAAGCACGGCAAAGCTTGTCATGTGGTTGCACTGGCAGCTGACGTGGCTCCCGTTACGGAAGACGACTTCGCAGCCTCGGGCAGACCAGCCACCAGTGCCACTGACCCTGCAAGAGGAAGGCAGAGTCAGGGAGGCAGAAGGGTGGGCAGTCCGGACTCTTGGTCCGAAGCCACGGGAATAAGGGTGGCAGAGGCTCACAGGATCGAATGGTTCCAGAAGACGCAGATGGGCTTGGTCCGCTCCTCGGTCTCCAGCAGCCGGAACTGCACCGTGACTGGCTTGTCCAGAGCCCGTGGCAGCAGCTCCTCATCGTCGTGGACACTGATGCTTACCACAGGTGTGTTGATGACTGGGCGTTTGGGGACTCTGATGACAGAAAGGCACACAGTCACCAAGACAGCCATGAGATACCCTTCGCATTCGCCGGCTTAACCCCAGCCCCCCAGGCCTTGTCCTAGCCACTCACCGCAGGCTACGCTTATCTGGGTCATAGTTGTGGGGCAGTAGTCCAGCCAGGGTGTGGTAGATGATGACGCTGGCCACCGCCTCTCCCTGACTCAGTTCTGGGTGCCGCCGCTGCCTCCGTGCCAGCTCCTCGGGCTCCTGGGCTTCGCCAGGGCCTGCAGGCCTCACCATGGGAGGAATCTCTGCAAGCAAACGCTGCTACACTCAGCTGGCCGCGTGGGTGCCCCAGGCCAAGCGGGCACCCCATGCGTGTTCCCTGCTGACCTCTGAAGACAGACTCTGGCAAGATGACCGTGGTCTCAAGATCTGGGGGGCGCTCCCCACGCAGCGCCTCATAACGGGGCAGCTTGGTCCCAGCGAAGTTCCCTTTATCCAGGCGCACTACAGAGATGACTGGAGAGGAATATGTTCACAAGTCAGACACCAAGTGGGGCAGGCAGAAAGTCGCCCCCCCCCACCCAGCATGGTGGCCCTTTGGAATGGGGGCGGGACCCTCTCCACAAACCCCTCCCCAGCCCAGCACCATCTCACCGATGTTGGGTGTGACGATGGTGAAGGGGCTTAGGTAGGTGTGCCGCATATTCTGGGCGAGGGCGCTGGCGTAGGCCTCATAGTGCTGGAGCAGCCAGGCGGTGCCACCCTCTGTCTGCTGGATCAGCTCCCAGTGCCTCTTGTTGGCGGCATCCAGGAGGGCACTGCCCACCCTCAGCAGATTCTGGAGATGGGCATGGTCACAGTGGCATGTGCTTGTGGTCAACCTCATACCAAGTTCCAGCCCGTGCCTGGCCCAGACCCACCCACTATGACCCTTCCTCAGCAGTCCCCACTGCCTCCCCTGGGAAGCCCTGTGTATCATGCTGTCCACTCCCACCAGGGTACTCTGCCTCTAACCCTTCCTTCACACTCTAAATCAGAGCTCCCAGTGTGTCCTCCTACGCCTCCTCCGGTTACATGCCCTTTTGGCACCCTGAGAAGACTAAGCTCTTGGTATAACAGGCAGGGCTCTGCTTCGGATCAGCCCACACCTCAATCAATACAAGCAGCCTTTGCTAGGCACTTGAGTCCTGATACTGCAAAAGTAGGTACTCTGAATCACCTGTGTTGCACCATGGCTTATAGGCTTTCACGAAGGCCTCGTGCCAGGGGTGGGGCTCCTTACGGTAGGGAAATATCCCCTTCTGTCCCCTAAGATCGCCAGGAGCAGGATCTCTCACTGGGCCCCACCACGCCTACTTCAAGGCCCACCTCAGTGAAATGCACATCCTGAGTGGCAGACAGCCCAAAGCCCCGCTGGGCACTCTCATGAGCCAGGAGTCGTGTGGCCAGCTGGTAGGCCACCTTGACATCACTGCCAAAGTAGCCGGCGGTGTGCTGTGTGGCATTGCGCAGGAGCAGGGCTAGCCGCTGGGAGCGTCCCGAGTCCAGGCCTGACTCATTCCGCTGCAGCCGCTCGGCCTGGATGGAGGGGCAGAAGAGCAGAGGTTCAGACAGGATGGTGGGGATTGGGGATCTGGTGGGGAAGAGGTGGCCCCTGAGGGTAGGAGCCTCAGAAAAACAGGAGTGAGATTCAGAAGCTCCATTTCCCAAGACAGGGGTGTTGAAAAAGAGGAGGAGACGAGGGGGTCAACTTACAAAGCCCTTTAGCTCTGAGAAGGTGACTGATGTGCAGTTGAAGAGGTTTGGGGGGAGCCACCCCCTGTGCTCATCACAGTGGCGCACAGCAGTCCCTGGAGGAAAGAAGCAAGAGGGTGGAGCCTAGGGAGACATAGGAAGTCCCGAGATCCACTAGGAGCACCTCATGAGCCACACAGGAACAAGCAGCCCACAAGGAAAGAAGAAGACAGGTGTACACAACTCTAGAGCCCAAACCCTCTGCAAAATCAGTACAAGCAGAGGCCATGGGAACAGGGGTTTGTAACCTCCCCACCACACCCCCAAGGTATCACTATCCCCCTCCACTCAGCTCCCACCCTGCACTCTGCTACTTTCTATGGATTCTGCTCATTGCTAATCTAAGGGCCAGCATCAACCCCCATTCTGTGGCTGGAAGAGTACCCAGCGCTCAGTATTCTTCAGGACTGCCTCCCTTTAATGTGACAAAACTCCAGTACTGGGTAGTTGGCCGAAGGTGGGAGTCCCGTGGAATTCATCTTTGAGTTTAGCACCCAACCCTGTTCCCAGTACACGAAGGGTTTCCAACAGTTCTGTTCAGTCTAGGATATAAGCACTCTTGGTCAGCCTAGGTTGAGGAGTGACTGAAGGAAGGTGACCTGAGGTCTCTAGGAGCTAGGAACCAGAAAGCGGGGCCCCAGGATCTACAAGCTACGGGCTTGCTGTCTTTATTCTACCAATAGTAAAGATCAAGTCTTCAATATCACATTGTAGTCCTCGAAAACCTACCAAAGGAGCCTTTGGGGCAAGGGGCAGCAGCAGGTAGCCCGAAGCGTGTACGGGGCCACCAAATGCCAGCCTCTATGGCCCGTGGGCAGCTGTCATAATTCACTGCAGAGAAGAACACAAGATCCCCTGTGAGTAGCTCTGCCCAGGCTCCCCAACCTTCCTTCAACATCCCCAACCCACTGCCAGCCTCATGGGTGGCCTCCTGGAAAGCAAGCTCTTGGCATACAGTGAGGAGGGAACCTATCTGTCCCAAGAGCCCTACCTTCACAGCCATTGGTGGTGACCTCAGCAAAAGGGTTGTCACAGCGATCACATTGACGCCCAATGACCCCAGGCTTGCATGGACACTGGCCATCCTCAGGGTCACAGACTCGGGACAAAGAACCGGTGGGGTAACAGTCACACAAGAGGCAAGTGGGGCTGCCAGGGGGCCGGTAGTGGTTCTCCTGGGAGGAGAGAAGGGGGTCACATTGGATCCAGGTCTTTCCTGGATGCTAGTGGATCCTTCAAGCTGTGGCCTCCCTAGAGAGCATCTCCCTACCCTGGGTCCTTGTGGGAATAGGATTCAACATTCTCAACAGCGGGTAATGACTTTACTGATAGATAGCCAAGCATTCAGAACAGACTGCAGACAGCCCAGAAAGCTATTCCAGGGCTCCTTGATTCAATATTCATCCTGGGTCCCCTGGTACTCAGATAATGGGGACACACAGCCACTTGCCATGCCCAGTAGGGCAAAGGCACAGGGCCCTTGGCTCTCTGTAGGAAGGCCCATCTCCACTGCGGTCCCTGCAGGACCAGAAGCCGCAGGATAGAGGACAGGGTGGCTACAGCAGGGGCTTATCTGGGACTGTCACCTTGCAGTGGCACTCGCCACTTGTCTTGTTGCAATCCGGGTCGAAGCCTTTGCTGACATCACAGTTGCATGGTCCACATGTGGGGTGTCCCCACCAGCCACGCGGACAGGGTTGGTCAATCCTGAAGAAGGGAACCCAAACAGGCATGAGCCCCCTCAGCCACAACCTCTCCAGCTTGGTTCAACCACATGGGGTCCTTCTGACCTCTGCAGTTCAGCCTAAGGACTCCTAAGGCTCAGAGTGACACCAGAGATAAGCCCTGACCCACCTACCTGGTCTCACAGTATGGCCCAAGATAATTTGGTAAACACTCGCAGACGTAGCCAAGGGGTGCGCTGGGTTTTCGGGTACACACAGATTGGTGTTCACAGGGGTTCAGGTCACATACATTAGTACAGTTGTCACCATAGTAACCTGGGACGAGAAGGATCAGGAAGGATCAGCCCCTGTCCTCTCCTGGCATTCTCTCCCACGTAACCTCTTCATCTACTTCCTTACGCTCCAAACATGGCACCTTTGATGTGCAGAAGATGGCTCAGAGATGGGACTGGCCCCGGGTCACACGTCAGAGACAGAGTGTGAGCCCTGGTACAGGCCCCTTCCCTAGCATCCTTGGCATACCTGTATCACAGCTGCAGGAATAGCTGTCCCAGTCGTTGCTGCAGTAGCTGTTGGCAGGGCACGGGTTTGAATCACAGGGATCTGGCCAGCTACAACCTGGCTCCACATTGACGGTCTCCCCACGACTGGGATCCAGACTGCTGGTGCCCTCGGGTGTCTCACTTACCCGCACACCCTGGGGGGATAAGAGCAACACTGGCCCTCAGTGGAGCAGGGCTCCGGGTGGAGATGGGATGGGAAGTCAGGGGAGGAGGCTGGCTCACCTGCAAACAGCCCCGGAAGCCTCGGGCCACACCATTGGCTGGACCAGGCACTCCCCCGACCGTAATATTGCTCAGGTGCAGCCCATGCAGCCGAGGGCCCAGATTACCCTCTGCCCTCTGTTGCCCATAGTCAAAGGACAGGATGGCATGGCCAGGGCCCCCACTAGCTCCCAGGGCCAGCTGTGCGTGATGCCAGTCACCATCGTTGGCCCGGCCTGGCTCCAGACGCAGAGATGAGGCCTGGAGCCCTGTGCCCTCCACACTTAGCACAACGTGGCCTTCCCGAAGCTGTACAAGAGGGAAAAGAGATCAGCTGACCACCTCAACAGACTCTTCTTCCAGTCCTCTGCCCTGCTTCCTCCACACCAATCGCCTGCTACTGCCTGGCTGTGGGCAGAGGAAAGACTGCTTGTTTCCCTTACGCCCAATAGATGGCAGTACTGATCCACCGAATGGGCCCGGCCGACTTCTCACTTCCCCCAAACCCTGCCCAGCCACCTGGGTCCAACCCCCTGAAGGATCCTGCAGCCCGAGCCGAGCCAGGCCGGGGCTTGCCACACTCCCACGTGCCCTGCATCACCTGCAGGGTGATGGTGCTGCGCCCCCTGGTGACGGCCTGTAGCAGGACGCCATCCGCCTGGCGTGTGCGGAACATGAGGCTGAGGTGCCAGGGTTGAGAGATGGGCAGAGAGAGGCCATGCCAGGCCACAAGGCTGCTGCCCAGGAAACGCTGGGGATTGGCCATTTCTGGGAAGGCAGATGAAAAGTGACTGAAGGGCAGAGCAGTGTGAAGTAGGAACTGTAGTGGCTCCGTGAGAGATAGGGCCTTGGCTCTCCCCGTACCCAATCCCCTCCCTGCCCCGCCCTCCAGAGCATTTACCTGTCCTGGGCCCGCCCTACATTGTGCCCAGGGCCTGTCTCTGACTAGGTCCTTTGTCTCCTGCCTACCTTTTCCTAACTCTGCCCAGACACGCTTTTCCGCCCACAGCCCAGCTCCCGGAGCCCTGCCCAGAGCCTGCCCCAGCCCTGCCGGTGATCCCAGACATCTGACAGCACCCAAGGCCCCAGCCTCTGGCGGCGGCTGCTCCTACCCTGGGCACAGCTCTTGCCCCCGAAGCCCAGCGGGCACTGGCAGCTAAATGAATCCCACTGGTTCACGCAGGTGCCGCCGTTGTGGCAAGTGCTGCTGTCACACACGATCTTCTTAGTGGGGCAGCCTGGAATGGAAAGGCGGGGACTCAACGTACCCAGGCCTGGGCTCCGAAAACCAGCGGCAGTGGCTGGAAGACCATACAGGCTGGTGTTCCCATGCCATGCCCAGCCGCCCCTCTCGGCACTTGGCTCCCAGCCCTGCCCCTACCCCCCAGGTCTCCGTACCAGGCACAGTGCCGTTGTTGGCAATGAAGTCGGCCATGTCTACATGCCGGCTATCCACTTGAAGGTTCCTCATACAGCCCACAAAGTGCCGCATTCGGACAGGGAAGTTCTCGGGCAGATCTGGCACCCCACCCAGCAACAAGGGCCCTGTCAGGTCCAGAGACCTAGGGATGAAAAATATGGAGAGACATGGGTTTAAGTTTATGGTTCTCCCCACCCCAAACCCCATACCCTGCCACTAGGCCCAAGAAAGGGAGAACTTGGGCAGAGGCCCAGAGGCCCTGGAGGACAGGAAGTGGAGGTACTTCTATAGACCCCCCATATAGACAGATGAGCTCTCAGCTCATACTCCTTCCCCTCACAGCCCACCAAGGCCGGACTCTAACTCCCCAACACTGACCAGCGTAAGGAGGGGGCACATCTGATTGGTTCCCACACCAGAGCCCTACTCCCTTGAGCAGTACCACCCTCTCCCTAGCTACTGGCCCTCCCTCCCTCCCTCCCCCCTTACTTCTTGCTGCCTCCTTGGGTGCCCTGGGCAGCACAGGAGTAGTTGCCCAGCGTAGCTCCAAAGCGCAGAGCCACCCCGGTGTCACAGCCGTCCACAGTCACCACAGCTACCTTCTGCTCGGACGGGCCTTGGGGAAGCCCCGTCTGGCCCAACAGTGGCTGTGGACAGAGAAGGGAGGTAGTAGACAAGGAGCCCAGCACAGACACCAGCATAGAGTCGCACCTCTCCATACACCGACACCCACCATCAAGGACTACCCAGTGGGATGGAAAAGCCCCTGCAGATGGTACAGCCCTTCCCTCTTCCGAGGCACAAGAGCTATGACCAGTCACAATATCACCACAATATCACACAATATCACAATATCACAATATCAGGTGGCGCACGCCTTTAATCCCAGCACTTGGGAGGCAGAGGCAGGTGGAGCTCTATGAGTTTGGGGCCAGCCTGGTCTACAGAGCAAGTTCCAGGACAGCCAAGGATATTACACAGAGAAACTCTGTCTCAAACAAAACAAAACAAACAAACAAACAAACAAACAAAAAACACCAACCAACCAACCAAACAAACAAACAAAAACAAACAAACCCCAACACACCCAAGTCTAGGTAAACACATAAGCCAAGAACAGGGAGGGCCCTCTAACTTCTCTGTGCTCACTCACCTTATTGTAGTACTTGAGGTGTACTGTGTGCCACTGGCCATCACTGACCCCTCCGGGCACAAATGGAGACACAGTGGTAGTTGACTCCCCTAGAGAAAGGACCGGGTAAGCTGGGTCACAGGAAGAGAGTCGGGAGTGGCAGAGATGTGGGCATGTCTAGGGATGGGGGTCACGTCCAGGTTGGACTGGGAGAGAAAGTACGCGGCTTGAGGTCAGGGGTTGGGAGACCTGAGACCTTAGGAGATGCACACGGACATGAGGCGTCGGGCTCACCTGCAGAGAAGGTGAGCTGGACCTGCTCCTGGATCACCTCGAGAGCCACGAAGTCATGTTTCTCATTGAAGCGCCCATTGTACAGCAGGAGCCCATCTCGTTCCTTGGTAGCAAACCTGTACAGGGGGTTGGGCAAGGAATGGGGCACCCACCTGTATGCTAGCACCCCACCCATCCAAGCAACACCAAAGCTGACACTTTGGCCAAGGCTACGGAGTCAGAACGCAGATGATGAGCCCAAACAAGAACCCTGGCATGCTGGCTCCCCATCCTCAAGGGCTGGGGAAGGGTGCCAGGCAGCTCCTGAGAGGGAGGACAGCCCGCTGGCAAAGCATAGAGGTCACCCCAAGTGCTCCGTCAACAGCTGCTCTTAGTACCTTCACTGCCTGACCTGCTACTCCACCTCCCAGGAGGTACCCCACCCGCTCACAGTGCCCTGCCACCCCGGGGCCTGCTCACTCACGAGAGGGCCAGGCTGAAGTGGAAGCGTTGGCGCAGGCCACGGAAGGTGATGAAGGAGCGGGCGGGGAAGCTGCGTGTGGTCACCTGGCAGAAGGGTTTCTCGAAGTCCCCGGACGGGCAGTCACATTTGAAACCTCCCACCAACAGGTTGACACAGGTACCCCCATTCTTGCAGACACCTGGAGTGCAGCGGCCTGAGCGGGCACTCACTTCACAGTGCTCACCTGGGGGAAAAGGACAAGCAGGGTGAGACCCTGAGAAGGCAACTGGGGGTCCCGCTACTACGGTTTCAATATGACCCCCTAAAGAGCTCATACGGTAAAGGCGTGGTCCTGGCTGATGGCGCTGTTTTAGAAAGTATTGGGAACGTCAGGAGAAGGAGTGGAGCTGGATGAAGAAGGTCACAGGAGGGATGCCATAAAAGGCTAGATCTTGTCCCAGACCCCTTCTGTCACCATGATGTTCTGCCTCTCTGACTCGCTTATAGCAAAGGAGCCAGCCCCTAGAACTGAGACTGCAGAGACCGTGAGACAAAATTAACCTTGTTTTAAATTGTTTCTCTTGGATATAGCCAGTGGCAGAAGTCTAATACATCCCTGGTGATGTCTCCCGTGACCCCTCCCAGACTCTCACAAGCATTCCCCCTTCCCCTTGCGTGGCTCCCTCTCCGGAATCCACCATCCACCCACCGGCCCCTCAGGTGTTCTTATTGGCCCCTCAGAGCACTCCACTACAGTTCCAACATACACCCTGTTGCAAGCTCCCTGAAGCTCTCCAGCCCTTCCCCACACCTGTCAGGGGCCCTGGTCCCACGGCTCTGGCCCCTGCAGAGGCAAATGCCTAGAAAGGAAGGACCTGGAGAACAGGCTGGGGGCTGAGGCAGCCCCCACGCTTCCGCCTTTCCCGCTGGAGCTTTTGTTCCTGTCAGGTACGGAGATCAGTTTTCTTCCCTAGAGATGTGACCAGCTCTCCACTTCTATTGGAGTGATGGGACGGGGTCCGTGGTGTGAAGTAAGCCGGGGCCTCTCTATGAACAGAACTTTGGGTCTGAACTAAGGGTCCCTATGCACTCACACAATGCTGAGAGAGTGGGACCTGAGCCTGAGGACAGATGAGGAATCAGAGGAGTGAAAATTCAGACATCAGATGGGAAAACCCACTCCCTTCTTCTCTCCCTCCCCATTCTGATGCTAGAGATAGGTTCTCAGTTCCTGTGCCTAGTGACTGGCTCTTGTTTCCATGGAAACTGTTATCCGCCTACTCTAAGGCCCCTTCCCCATCCTCCCGGACAAAGACTCCCTTCCCTTCTCCCAAACTCACCCTCCCCTCTCCCCCCACCTCCCAGCAGCAGCACAGAAGAGTCAAGTCTGGCGAGTTCTGGGCAGGCAGGCGGATACAGCAGGAGGCACTGAGTCTGCCTACGCTACCAGCAGAGCCAGGGAGCCAGCAGCTGGAGGACCTGAGGCCTGGGAGTTGGGAGGGAAAAGGAGCAAGTGTGTGGAGGAGCAGCAGAGCCTACAGGGAGGGGCACTAGGCTACAGCCACCAGCCACCGGCCACTAGGGAGGCAGAAATGGAGCCGTTCTGTTCAGGGCTACACAGAACAGCGTCCTGGAACTCCCATGCCTCCAAACCCCAGCTCCCCCGTGCCTTCCTCCAGTGCCTGGGTGGGGAAAGTCTGGCTGCAAGTTAATGAAGGGATTCACTCAGCAGTGTGAAGTCCTGGTCCTAGGCCAGCAACACCTTTAACTGGATCAAATCACCTCACCTCAGCACTTAAAACAAAAGCCAACACTCCACAAGCCAGCTTTCTCCGCCTGTCAGATTATTTACATGAGCCCTCACAAGCAACTTTTGACCTAAATAAATTAGTTATCTCCATCTTAAATACTGTGGGAAGAGGAGCTAAGTAACTCTCGTTTTCACACCGCTATTAGTGGCAAAGCTGGAACCCAAACCCAGGTGCAGGACTGACCTCAATTACACAGTCTCAGTGGGTACGTGTGCGGGCGTGCATGTGCCGGGGTAGGGGTGGAGGGGTGGGCTTGCACAGTGAGCAGAAGGCTCCTCATTCTGACTTCCTAAGCGGGCGGTTGTCAAATCCAAGAGTGCCCGGTGCAGCTGGGGTTTATACTCTCGGAAGGAACGAGGCAGCCCCATCATTAGCCTGATTTGTGCTTGGACCAGAGCGTCGGCCCTGCAGGGCTGCCCCCATGCTGGCTGCCCTCCTGGTGCCTGCCCTGAACTCACTCATGTAGGCATCGGGACCAGAGCGTCGGCCCTGCAGGGCTGCCCCCATGCTGGCTGCCCTCCTGGTCCGTGCCCTGGACTCACCCGTGTAGCCATCGCCGCAGAGGCAGGTGTAACCGCCCTCCCGGCTGCGGCAGTGCCCGTGGGGTCCACAAGGCCTGGAGTAACAGAGGTCCACTTCAGTCTCACAGTAGTCGCCCGTGAAGCCAGGTGGGCAGCGACAGCGCAGGCCCCCGACAGGGTGGATGGGACGGAAGAGCACAGACGAGGAGGCGATGAAGGGTGCGGAGGAGTCGAAGCGCAGCACGGACACACAGCGCATGTAGTTCTCGCAGGGCTCGCGCAGGCAGATGTTGTCGTCGAAGGGCAGCACGCGCTGTGCCGAGATGGCAGTGAGCAGGCTGCGGTTGAGATACAGGCGCTCCTGCAGGTCCTCGGAAGGCAGGAAGGGTGGCCCACCGCCAGGTCCTGGGGGCTGGCCCACCGACAGGCTCACGTTGAGGATGTGGCCACCTGGGGCATCAGTATCCCTTTGCACGTTGAAGACCACCACGTGGTCTGGAGGTGTGGCCAGTGTGGCTGCCACAGCCTGGATGAAGAGTCCCAGCAGTGGTGACAGAAAGCGCTCTGGGGACATGTCTTCCAAGCGCAGTGTGATGCTGTGTGTGAGCATCTCATCTGTGATGATGGTGACACGGAGTGAGCACTGGGCTGTCACACTGTGGACACCATCTGAAGAGAAGCAACATGGATCAACATTAGGCTTGAGGTAGACAGAGTAGACGTGCCAAGCCACAGAAGTGCCAAGCCACAGACCCTGGCTTTGAGCAGAGGAAGGAGTAAGTTTGTATGACAGCCCCAGAGAGGAGTCAAGAAAAGGGAGCAAGGAGGAGGGAGCACCAGGAGCAAGAGGGAGTACCAGGAAGAAGGAACATCATGAGGAAGGAGTACCAGGAGGAGGGAGCATCAGGAGGAGGGAGTACCAGGAGGAGGGAGCATCAGGAGGAGGGAGCACCAGGAGGAGGGAGCATCGGGAGAGGGAATACCAGAAGGAGGGAGCACCAAGAGGGAGTATCAGGAGAGAGGAGGGAGCACCAGGAGGAGGGAGCACCAGGAGGAGGGAGTACCAAGAAGAGGGAGCATCAGGAGGAGAGAGGAGGGAGCATCAGGAGGAGGGAGCACCAAGAAGAGGGAGCACCAGGAAGAGGGAGCACCAGGAGGAGGGAGCATCAGGAGAGAGTACTGAGAAGAGGGATCGCTAGGAGGAGGGAGCCTCAGGAATAGAGGATGCTCAAATAGGCTAAAATCCAGCCCACACCCTACAAGGTACCCAAGAAAACCTTTTTCTAGATGGCATAAAGGTGGCTAGTGAGATGTGTTGCTTGTGGGCAAGTCACTCCTTGAGGGTCACCCCATATGTGCTTAAGAAAATGATTTTTCAAAACCGTTCTCTGCATATTTTCCCAATACTCTTTGGCATGATGCATGAACTGCCTTCCCGTGTTTATGCCTTTTACCCTACTCAGTATTAGCCCTGTCCCCTGAGACCAGTCTCTGGGTTCTCTCCCAAAACTGTGTTTTGTCCCTTGCTTACTTTTCTAGAGGGCCCAGAGTACCATGAGAGACTCCCACACCTTACTCTGTACATCTCAATTCTGCTATAACCCTGCCTCTCAACATGCTGTAGCAGGTTGGGCGTGGAAGACGAATTGGGTCAGTGGGCCATCAGGTCCCCCTTGCACTCAGCTCCATGACTGACTGCTTCCGTGCAAGCCTGCCATCCCCATGGCAACACCTCTCACACAAAGCCTTCTTCCCACCCAACTCTGGGTTGTCTGGGGGACCCCACCCCGGGAAATCCAGCTGAGCCACCTTAACCAGTGACAGTACCACCCCCTGCTCCAAGCTGGAGAAAGGAAGGGTAAGTGGGGGGTGGGGAATCTGAGCAGAAGCAGAAGAGCCTGGGCAGCTTCCACCCTGAGACCCACTGGGCTGGTCTCTCCTCTGGCACTTGGGCCTCTTAGTTACTCATCACCGACTTGGCTTACCAAGTTGTACCCAGAGGTCTGCCTGCCATACCCCCGGGCAGAACACTCACCTATAAACAGCTAAGTACTAACACATTCCCTGTGTCTCACTCCACCCACACACCCTAAGCTCAGAAGGGCCATACACACCTGAATGTGCATACACATGGGAATGGACTTTGTTTCGATTACAAATGAAAACTGGGCTGCAGAGAAAGGGACATGGGTTGGAAGAGTCACAGGGGCTTTCCTATTTATTACAATGCCTTACACAGAGTGCGTGTTCAGTAAAAACTGAGATGCTGATGAGAATCCCTGGGACATAAAAATGTCTTGAAAACACAGCAGCAAGCTGGTGGTGGTGGCACATGCTCAATCCCAGCCCTCGGGAGGCAGAGGCAGGTGGATCTCTGTGAGTTTGAGGCCCGCCTGGTCTACAGAACAAGTTCCAGGAGAGACACCAAAGCTACACAGAGAAACCCTGTCTTGAAAAAAAAAATCAAGAAAAAAAAAAAAGAAAACATGGCAGCAGACACTCCAATCAGATGCCAAAAATTGCACCCAGCTGGGATGGAGCTGGAGCCAGTGATGCTGGGGCAGAAGTAGGAAAGACATATGGAACTCTATTTCGTACATGTCACACTTCCTTAAGGCGGCTGCTACCTCGGGGAGTTAGTTGAGACCGGGCAGACATCCACCTCAGCTGTGCCCTGGGCCTCCCCGCCCTCCAGCCTCATCGCTGTGATCTCTTGCTGTCACTAAAAAGCCTGCTGCTGCCATGCCACAGCTCACCTCTGCCCTCCTGCTTTGCCCAGGGTACCAAGACAACAGCCCACAGTCCTCCAAGCCCTCTAGCCTGCCCCTAGGTCCCCATGATGATCAGATTCCTTTGCCTCCTGGCAGAAGCCTGCACTGGGGCCCAGGGCTGAGCAGGCGCTGATGTCACAGGCCAGTGTTTTCTGAATGGGAAGTCCCTCCAGACGGAGAGCAACACAGGCCTCTCCACGGTGCTCCTGGACCAATGAGCAAGAGAAGCTCTGCCATCCCCTGGCCCTGGGAACCAACGCTCCTGCGTGTCCTCTCCACCAACCCAGGCCTGTCTGTGGCCCTCTCTGCATGCTTCTGTTGATCCCATCTGGCCCACCATCTGTGGCCACCTGCCCCTCTGTTATTGTCCCCACCCCAGCAACCAAGCCATTCCTTGCTCTTTGTCCTTCTTTCCTGCCTTGTCCTGGGTCTCCCCTCAGGTGCAAAGGCAGGTTGGGAATGGGAGTGACCAATGCGCTGCCTGAGTGTTTCAGACAGAAGAGCTGGGGTAGGCTCTGACCCAGGAAATACCACCTGGGTCTAGGCCTCTGCCAGCTGCACTTAGGGAGGATTCCAGAAGCAGACTCCCCAGCCTTTCCTCTTCTGGCAGAGGCTCTGCTATCTGGAGGTGAGCAGGCCTGGGGCAGGTTCTCCGGTGTGTCTGAAGAAGGCAGGCAGCAGCAGCCTGGACCATTTCGGGCTGCAGGGAGCCACGGAGCCCAGGCTGGGGCAGCTGCAGGCACGGGGAAGAAGGGAAGAGAGATCCAAACACAGAGACCAACAGGGAAAACAAAAGACCCTAGGAAAAGAGCCAGCAATGGAGGAGACGGGGAGAAGGAAGGAAAGCGACAGAGCTGGGGAGAAGGTGACAGACAGGCAGTGCCGGAGGGTCCCCACGGGCAGGGTGGGAGGGAAGGACGGGACAAAGAACCAGAGAAGGAAGACAAAGCCACAGTGGCCGTTAGTTCCCCTCACCCAGCCTCCTGAACTTTGGGGTTGCCTTGGTGACTGCCTCGAAGGGTCAGGGCCGATGGGGGAGGGGGGCAAGGGCAAAAAGACCAGCCACAGTGGCACTAGGTGCTGCCCCAGCTTCCCCTCTAGCCTGGAGGGTTGTGGACTTGGACTGTGTGCCTTGGTAGGGAAGCAAAGCTAAGTAGGGCCGGCCTCCATACTGGCCCCGGATGTCTAGCCAGATTCACTGCAGAAGGCTCTGGGTGGAGGGCAGGCGGGAGAGGCCCTTCTTCTGCCTCCAGTGCCAGGCACAGATGGGGGTGCTCCTAGCGCCCTCCTCCTAGAGGGGAACTGAAGCCTCGGGTGGCTTGAAGCCTGATCCATACAGGCTTTGAGAGCTCCTTCTCCCGGGTCCTTGCAGCCACCTGAGGGGTGGGACCAGGAAGTGTCTGTCCAGCAAGAAGTATGAGCAGGAAGGGGTCTGAGGCCATCTTCCCTTCCCTGATGTGTGGAAACTGCCTGGAGTGGAGCATCTGTGCTCACCCCTGGGAAAATCGCTAACAGTCTCTTCCTCTTTCACCCCGAGTCCCAACTCCCAGACTCAGGAAGGTACCTGGCTACTGAGTCTGCCTCACCCCCACCTTGCTTCTCAGCCCCAGAACTGACAGTAAGGATGAAATACTGTCACCCAGTCCTGCTTGCCTTCTCCAAGTCCTGCTGTCTGGGGTGTCTGCAGGCTGAGCGCTTGGGCAAGCAGCAGGAATGCCCAGTCTGGGTTCCAGCCAGGCTCCCACGCCCCTAGAATTCTGTTCTCTCCCCACCAGATCAGGACCCCGGAGTCTGCCGTCAACACACAGTAGTCCTGGTGCAATCTGATCCCCATGCCTGTTTTCTTGAAACTAGGCCCTTCATGGTCAGCAAGGAAGGCCTAGCATCCCAAGAACAGCCCATGGGGAGTCTTGGGGCCAAGAAGGTCCATCTGCCCTGCCTTCACCACAGCCCCTCCCCCAACCAAGCCAGACCTCAACCAAGAACTCAGGACAGTGAGGTCTGTTTGGGCAGAGACAATGAGCCCCTGGCTTTACTTCCTGCCTGGAGCTCTGAAGGGGCAGCCAAGCCAGGCCCTTTCTTCCTGGAGGGTAAAGAACGCTCTAGACAAAGCCATGTCAGCCGATTCTGCAGCTCTGCTGAGAGACAGAGCGGGAGAGAAGAGGACAGCAGGGTCCTGACCCCTTGGAGGAACCCTGTGTCCCTGTAGCCCTCTGACCTGCCACAGGCTGTGTGAGATCACAGGGCCACCCTAACGAGGGTGACAGGGGTGCCGAGGGGCCAACCTGCCTCCCCTCTCCCAGCCAAGGTCTTCCCTCCCCCTCCCCCAGCTCAGTTAGCCTTCCAGTCTTCCATGCGCCCTTTTTTTTTCTTCACAATTCTTGGCATCCACAGTCAGGGCAGTCTCACAACACTTCCCCCACCACGTCACAGTCTGGTAGGCAGGGGGCAGCCAACCAAAGCAGCCCGGCCCAGCCTGGGGCAGCAGGCGGGGGCCTGCGCCAGCTGCCAGGATTCCTGGGGTTTCTTCTCAGCCTGGTTCCTGATCTCTCAACCTCTGGGCTCTCCACCTGGTAGAGTTGGGTCACCAGCTCCTCCTTGGAATGACACTCTACCTCCAGTGGCTGTCCAGGCCTCTCCCAAGGACTATTCCCACCCCAGCACCACCGGGCATCTTCCTTACCTGACACCAACACACTCATGATGGCTTCCAGGGGCCGGTTGTTGTCCAGCGCCCGGCTCAGTCTCAGCTCTCCTGTGGTGGCATTGAGTAGGACCAGGCTGAGTTCGTTTCCTCGCTCAAAGCTGTATGTCAGGCTGTCTGAGATGTCAGGGTCATGGGCAGGCACGCGGCCTATAGCACCCCCAGGGAAGCTACTTGAGCGGTTTGTGACATAGTTGTTGAAAAGAATCTCAAAGTTGCCCAGCACTGGTGGATTGTCATTGCGGTCAAGGAGGCGGACATGGACGGTAGCCCTGCTTACCAAGGGAGCGGATGTAGCCTGGATGACCAGGATATATTCAGGCCGATCCTCATAGTCCAAATCCACCAGGGCAGTCAGCTCCCCCGAGAAGATGTCCAGCTGAAAGACCTCAGGGATGTTGCCCTCTACAATCTGGTACATGATCTGTGCATTGGTCCCTTCATCTGGGTCAGTGGCTGTGACCCGGGCCACGGCCAGCCCGATGGGGCTGTTCTCTTCCACAAACACATCAAACTCATCCTGCTCAAAGACAGGGGGGTTGTCATTCACATCCAACACAGTGACTGTCACTTCCATGGGTGTGCGGGCTGGCGGCATCCCCTTGTCCACCGCATAGGCTCGTAAGATGTACTGGGCCACATTCTCACGATCCAGCCTCCGCAGGGTCCGCACAATGCCCGATGTTGACTCCACAATGAAGTCACCGTCTCCATCATCCCCTCCTTGAAAGGTGTAGAAAACCCTGCCATTAAGACCGGAGTCGCGATCGGTGGCTGAGATCTGCAGGACACTGGTGAAGGGTGGCACGTCCTCATAGACACTCCCCTGGTAGGAATCCCGCAGGAACTGGGGGGCATTGTCATTGACATCATTCACCAGGATCTCCAGGTAGGTGGTGTCAGACTTCTGAGGAATGCCATTGTCCCGAGCAGTGATGGCCAGGGTATAAGACACCTGGTCCTCGTAGTCCAGCTCAGCCTGGGTGGTGACAGCCCCGGTGTCCGCATCGATTCGGAACTGGGGAATGCTGTCCTCCATAAAATAGGTGATTCGGGCATTCTCCCCCGTGTCCTCGTCCGTGGCACTGATCAGTACCACGGTGGTGCCTGCCGGTCGGTCTTCGTTAACATTTACCGTATAGTGGGAGCTCTGGAAGACGGGGCGATGGGTGTTGGCATCAGTGACGTTCACCACGATCTGAGCTGTGTCCTGCCTCGTGCCGTCGGAGGCAGTCACCGCCAACACATACTGTCGCTCAAGTTTGTAGTCCAGTGGTAAGGCGAGGGAGACCAGTCCCCCTCCGCTCTGGCTGGTGATAGAGAAGCGGTTCCGGGTGTTGCCACTGGTGATCTGGTAGGTGATGACACTGTGAGCGTCACGATCCACGGCGGACACCGTCACCACACTGGTGCCCACAGCTGCATCCTCGTTGAGGCGTACCGTGTACTCCGGCTGGGTAAAGGTCGGGTTGTTGTCATTGACATCCAGGACGGTCACGCTGACACTGGCTGAGGCGGTGAGTGCTGGGGTGCCATGGTCTCGGGCTTCTACACCAAAGCTGTAGAAATCGACCTCTTCCCGGTCCAGCTCTGCGGCCACAGAGATCCAGCCCGTGCCGTTGTTGATGGTGAAGGGGAAGTCATGCCCAACTCCAGCCAGGCTGTACTCCAGGCGGGCATTGTCTCCAGCATCAGCATCAATGGCCTGGATGTGCAGAACTAGGTAGCCTAAAGGGACGCTCTCCAGGACGGTGGCCTGGAAAGGGGTGCTGACAAAGATGGGGGCGTTGTCATTGATGTCCAGGACTTGCACCGTGACTAGACCAGAGACGTTGGAAAGCGGAGGCCGGCCACCATCCTGGGCCCGTATCCGTAGTGTGTATTCTTTGGTTGTCTCGTAGTCAAGCGGGCTGACCACATCCAGGGCCCCCGTCTGAGCATCCAGGTAGAACTGTCCCCGAGCATTGCCACTCATGATGCTATAGTGTACCAGGGCATTGCTGCCCTTGTCTCTATCCGAGGCTGTGACACGGAGAACTGGAGCTCCTGGGGTCACATCCTCCCGCACCTGGACCACATAGCGCTTCTCACTAAACTGGGGTGCATTGTCGTTATCGTCTTCCACGGACAGGAAAACAGCAGCCGTGGAACTCCGTGGGCCTGGCTCCCGGCCCTGGTCACTAGCCTCCACCGTCAATTTGTAGGATTCCACCTCTTCCCGATCCACAGGGCCCCGGGTTCGGATCACCCCAGAGCGAGGATCGATCTCAAAGACTTCTGAGGGGCTGCCTCCAGCCCCCTCCAGCAGGCGGTACAGAATGTTGGCGTTAGGAGGGGCATCGCCGTCGGTGGCCCTGACTGTAAGCACCTCATAGCCAACCTCCAGGTTCTCCCTGAGGCTCTCCTTGTATTCTTGCTGCTCAAATACAGGGTCATGATCATTGGTGTCAGTCACTAAGATGGTAAGTGTGGCCAAGGCACTCCGTCGGGGCATACCATGATCCTGTGCAGTGACCCTGAAGACGTGGGTGCTCTTGGTCTCACGATCCAGCTCCTCAGCTGTGGTGACAGTACCAGTGACTGGGTCCAAGGAGAAGAAATGATTGGAGCGGCTATCGAAGAGGGCATCCATGGTGTACTCAAGTCGACCTGCCTCACCCTCATCTGGATCAATGGCTCTTAAGGACGCAACAGAGGTACCAGCTGGCTGGTTTTCAGGCACTGTGGCCTGGTAGCTGGGAGGCTGGAACTGGGGGGCTGTATTCACATTTCTTTTCCTGCGCCCACCCATAGATTCCTCTGGTAATCCTTCCGCAGCCCTGAGCCCTGGGGCCTGCGCCAGCTTGCAAGACTGGCATCTGAGACGTGGGGCCTTTAAGCAAGGGTGCTCTTGAGGCAGGGTCAGCTTGCCTTGTGGGGAAAGGTGTCCTCCAATACCCAGGAGACGACAGCTCCAGGGGCAGCTTTCAGGGGATGGCGGAAGAGGGATATGGGCCCCTGATTCTGGACACCAGACCCTCAGGCCATCGTGGTGGGGCACCAGGTGGCCAGTCAGCTCAATACCCGAATCTCTGCAGCGGCTGGTGTAGAGCCAGAGGTTCGAAGCGGAGGCTGGGCAGAGCCAGCCCACGGGGGCGCAGGCCCCAGAGGAGCCGCGTCCCCCGGACCCCAGAGAACGACAGGGCCCCACTTGATCTCCCAGCAGTGGCGACGGCGGCAGCAGCAGCAGCAGCAGTAGCAGCGGCAGCAGCAGCGGCGTTGGGAGGGGGGCGCTGGCAGCCCGGCTCCGCATCTCTCCCTGTTCCCGGCCAGCCGGGTCAACAGCCGCGGCGGCTCTTCCTCCGGCTCCTGCCGGCCCCGCCGCGCCTCATGCCCGGGCCGGGGCGCCGGTCCCCGGGGGCCACCTGTGCGTCCCGCAGGGCCTGCACCTAGATGGCTCGGCGGGGCCGCGCGCTGAGCCCCGACGATGCGCCGGGCTACACCACTCTCGAAGCCCCGGCCCGCTCCCGAGTCACCGCGACCACTGCGGGCTCGCGCGCGCGGCGCCTCCACCTGCGCTCTGGGCGCTCGCCACCTGCGCCCGCGGGCCGCGAGGAGCCCTGGCTCTGCCGGGTCCCCGGTTCCCGAGACCTAGGGTGTCCCCTCTGCCCGCGTGAGATCGCCCACCTGCGCCTACGAAGCCACACGCTCCGGCCCGGGGCCTGGCTGCCCACGACCTCCCTGCGCCACCCTCTCGTGCCCCGCGTCCTCGCCGCGGCTGCTGCTGATCGCCGCGGTCCCGGGCCCAGACCCGCGTTCCCTCGCCTCCCCGGCGGGCGGGCAAGCTCTGCAGAGCGGCGGCAGCGGCGGCAGCGGCGGTGGCTCATTACCATAGACCTGCTTGCGCCGCGGCCGTCTTAAAGCGGCGACGCCCAACGCGCCGGAGGAGGTGGGGCCCACCCAGCGCCCTCTTCTGCACAGATGCTCTAAGTAAGATTCCCGCCGCCGCTGGTAGCATTTTTCTTCCTAGTCCATCAGACATGCTTCTCGGCCAGTGTTGGATCCCTACCACACCTTAAAGATGAATGAACCGTCAGAAGCCACACAGGGAATGATAACCACTTAGCACTCTACAGTTAGTGCTCTTTCCAAATATTCTGAAGGCTTTCGAGTATGTGGGGGTGGGGTGGGGGGCGGTGGATGACACACAAGGCAACTTTCCAGTCTTACCATACAAGAGAACCTTCGTTGCTACCTCATCTTACAGGCCCCAGGTCAGACTGCACTAAAAAGGTTTCGCTCAACACTACAAAGTCTCTCCCAGATCCCGGAGGTTGTGATCTCACTTGGATGCCTCTGACAGACCGGTCCCCAAGCCTGTTTGTGTGTTTGTCTGTTTGAGACAGGGTTTCTCTCTGTAGTTTTGGTGCCTGTCCTGGAACTCACTCTCTAGCCCAGGCTGGCCTCGAACTCACAGAGATCCGCCTGCCTCTGCCTCACTGAGTGCTGGGATTAAAGGCCTGTGCCACCACCGCCCGGCCCAAATTCATTTTGATACATCTTGGGTACCACTTAGGCAGTTCAGGAGAGGTGAGCTAGAAGGTCCAGAACTGTAAATACACTAACTCCACCAGATTCCAAGGCCCAAGGTGAGTTGGTTCCAGAGACCCAGGCGAGACGGCTCAGCCAGTAAAGACTGCCGTGCAAAAATGAGGACCTGTTTGGACTCCCAACACCCACATAACAAGGTGGGCACAGTCATGACTGCCTACACATGAGCAGAATAAGGGCAACAACATGGACATGCCAAGCGGATAGGAGAAAGACCAGGAGGCCTCAACTCTACCCCAAGAACTACAGGCAACTGAGGAATTCTGGGTGAGAGGAACAGTCTTTCCCAGGGAAGAGTACCAGTTGTTTATTCAATACCAAATGGATAATTTGAAAACTACATACAAGTAACACTATACAGATGGAGTAAGTAGTATTTGGGAATATATATGTGTACATAAACACATATAACAATTAATGAAAAAAAGAAGACCATGAATTTAAAAGAGGGCAAGGAAGGGCATGTGGGAAGGTTTGAAGAGAGGAAAGAGAGGGGAGAAAGGAGGTAATTATATTCAAAGGCTGGGCATCGTACTGTACACCTGTCATCTCTCTCAAGGAGGCAGAGGCAGGAGGATCCTAAGGGCCCACTGGCCAGCCAGTCTATCCTAATGATGACCTGAAGGTTCATTCGATTCTGTCTCAAAAATACCAAATATCAACTGCTATACTCCATAGGCAAGCGCACATACAGACACACAAACAAACAAACAAATAAAAGGTTTAAGTTGAGTCTGGTGGCTCAAGCCTGTAATCCCAGCACTTGGGAAGCAGAAGCAGGTAGACCAGGATTTGGAGGTCATCCTTGGATATGTATTGAGGCTGTATGGGATCCTGTCTCAAAAACAAGAACAAAAGTGTATTTGGCAGGCTGCGGATATAGCTCAGTACTTGCCTGGCTAAACAAAGCTCTAGATTCAATCTAGTACTGGGCTGAGTGGGTAGGACGGGTTATAGTGGAAGATCTTTCTTTAAAAACTTTTAGGGGCTTGCCGGCGGTGGTGGCGTACGCCTTTAATCCCAGCACTCGGGAGGCAGAGGCAGGCGGATCTCTGTGAGTTCGAGGCCAGCCTGGGCTACCAAGTGAGTCCCAGGAGAGGCGCAAAGCTACACAGAGAAACCCTGTCTCGAAAAACCAAAAAAAAAAAAAAAAATCCCCAGCAACCACATGGTGGCTCATTACCAGCTGTAACTTTAGTCCCAGGAGGATCCGATGCCCTCTTCTGACCTGCATAGGCACGGTGCAGAGCACACACAGACAAAATACCCCTATACATAAAAAAATAAAAATAAAATTTGTAGCCAGGCATGGTAGCACACAGCTTTAATCCCAGCACTCACTTGGGAGGTAAAGGCAGGTAGATTTTTGTGAGTTTGATGCCAGCCGAGGCTGCATAGTGAAACCCTAGCTAAAAATTAACTAATTAAAATTTGTTATATTACATGTATGTTTGATGTTTTAAAAAAATCTTACTAATTTATTACATGTGTGTGATTTTTTTTTAAATTCTTTTGTTTGTTTGTTTGTTTTTTAGGCAGAGTCTCACTATGTAGCCTTGGCTAGCCTTGAACTCACAGAGACCAGCCTCCCTCTGCCCCTCAGGATTAAAGGTATGTGCCATAACCAGATGCAACTTTTGAGAATGGTTTCTTTTCTTCCATGGAGGGTCCCAGGGCTTGAGCCCAGATTGTCGGCTCGCACAGAGAATGCTCTCACCCACTGAGCCAGCTCTGTGGCCCAAGTCTTCAGATATAAAGCAGAAGAATGGAGCGCCTAGGATGAGTATGGAGTCGGTGTCTTGCCCCTTCTCCTGTCGCTCCAACCAAGAGTCCCTGCGCTGCCCTGAGGAACTTCAGGATCCTTAGGATCTATTTTAAAAATCATTGGATCAGATGCTCTCTTCCATTGTTGCCTCTGGTCACGGCAGGGCCACTTTGGTCACAGTAAAGGACTCCCCACCTTTGCTCTAGATCAGAGAACCCCCATGTGGCCTCACAGCCATGACCAAAATGACAAGCCAGTTTTTCTTTCTCTGCAGGGGAATATAAGAGAAGCTGGGCAGAAGGGTTATGTGAGCTTATTTTCCGGGTAGTGGTGGGTGGGCAGGGTTGGAGGAGGACCCTTGGTTGCTGGAGTGACTTACAATCTGACCCAAGATGAACGTCCTTCCTCTGGACAAAGTCACTCCAGATAGAGGGGTGGCATAAGTGGTCTCCACAGGGCTAGGCCTCTCCTGACTTCCTCAGACGCTATGGTTTGGAAGGATCCAGGGATTGTGTGGGCATTTTGCTCTTCATTTAATAGCCATGTGGTGCAGAGAATGCTTGGAAATTATACTGTCTGTTAATTATCCTTTGAATTGGGGTTGGGTAATGAGACTCGTTTTTGATGAAGGCCCAAGCCAACGCATGCAGAAACTGTAGCTCTTCGTTCATCTGGCTCCCTGTGCAACTGAAATGAGCCTTCTGGGTAGAGGAAAGAGCAACTTTGACTCTGGAATGTGGCCATGGTTCTGAAACCCAGCCAGGAGGCCAGGGCTGCCAGGGAAGGCTCGGGCCTCCAGATCCTCCTCCAAGTAAGTGGCCTTTCTGCTCAAGGTAGACAGGCTGGGGGTGTGTAGGGAACCCTCTTTCATCTCCAGACACAGTCGGCAAATAGTACTTAATCTCCTCCCAGCTTCACCCCCTCAGGGGGACAGACAGCTGCCTCCTCTCTCACCCCCCTCAGCTTTTTCCACCTCCCTGGAACAGGAGGGAAAATTCTGGTCTTACATGCATCACTGGGAGACTCGAAAAGGGGTGACCCTGGTGTTGAGCCCCTGGAAGAGCTGCTTGCTTTATAGAACTTTTCAGCATAAGGAACCGTGGGTCTCTCTCCTACCTGTTCCTACCCCAGGTCCAACGAAGTCTTACAGACTTAAGGGAATATACTGTATGCTTGTAAGATCAGCTACTTTGCAGGCTCAGGTAGGATGCTCAGGCAGAAGAATCAGAGTCCCAGGTCAGCCCATACAATATAGCTGCACCCCAACTCAAAAGGGTGTGTGTGGGTGGCGGTGGGGATGTATTACTGTATTGGAGACTAGTCTCTAGACCTATGGCAAGTACACACTGGGTAAGGTATGGCCCTGGCTCTAATGTAATTTAGGCAGGATGTTTCTGAAGCAGCTGGGACAGGGAGTTAAGCAGGTAAAACGCTGGCCTTGCAAGCACGGAGGCATGGTTTCCATCCCAGGACCCACATGAAAAACAACTAAGTGTCGGTCTATTTACTCTTGCGCTCCCAATGCTGGGAAGGTGGAAACTGGCAGATCTAATCAGCAACTTGAAAAGCTTGAACCTGTGGAAGGGACAGCTGGGGCTGTTTTCCGACTACTGTGTGCATATATGTGTGAGGCATAGGCACACGCGTGCACGCGCACACACGCACTAATAATGAAACATTTTTACAAATTAGTTCTTGAGAGTGACCTGGGATGTGAAAGTGATGGGGGAGGGGACAGATGAGAAGAGAGGGTGGGGCATGGGTTAACCCAAACCCTTATGGAAACCTACTAAGCTACTAGAAAATTAAATGAAACCTAATTTCATTAGAGAAATGTGTATGTGGGCTGGAGAGATGGCTCAGCAGTTAAGAGCACTGGCTGCTCTTCCAGAGAGCTTGAGTTCAATTCCCAGCACCCACAGGGTGACGCACAGCCATCTGTAATGGGATCTGATGCCCTCTTCTGTCATGCAGGCAGGCAGAGCATTCATGTACATAAAATAGTAAATAAATCAATCTTTTCTAAAAATAGAAAGAAAGGTGTGTTTGTGTGTATTAAGGCAGAGTTTGAACACAGTACCTTGCATGGGTAATAACATGTCATTAAATAACCTTTTCCGTGCCAGGTGTGGTATACCTCTCTCTGTGGGTTATTGGTCAGGAAGGCCATAGTTTCCCCAAACAACTCAGGCTCTTGCCATGGCTCTTGGTTGCCCACCAGAAGTAGATGGTAAGACCCTATTGTTGCTGGCACACGCCTTTAATCCCAGCACTAGGGAGGCAGAGACAGACAGATCTCTATGAGGCCAACCTGGTCTACATAGTGAGCCAGCCAAGGCTATATAGTGAGATCTGTCTCAAAATAAAAAGCCAACAAAAATGGAAAGACCCTGTTGCTGAGGACACAGCACACTTCGGTTGCAGGACGTAGAGGATTCTGGCTGGAACTGACCTACCTGAAAACTTCTTCCCTGCTGGCTAGCTTTCATAGTGCCAGAAGGTGCGGAACAGGCCACTGGGGGAGAAAGGCCAGTGGTCTTACTCAGCAATAAACCCTGAACACTACAATATTGATCTGCCAGGCAAGATGTAGTCACTGGCAAACAGTGGCATGAAAGTTATGGGGTAATCAACTCATTTCTGACTGGAGTTGAGGCCCCTTCCACACTAGCAAATTCATACCGGGTACTGTAAAACTGGTCAAAATCTCACAACTGGGAAGGACATAGGCCCACGGGGAACCTACTACTTGTTTTGCTAAATGGTCACATTGTCAAGCTGCCTTCTAAACATTCATGTTCATATCTGTAGGTTAGTGCTGCTCTCAACTTTGGCTAGAGAAGTTTCTCCAGAGTTAATTCATCCAGAGGCTCATAACTGGCCAAACTGCTAAAATAAATCACTATTGAGTGCTCAGCCTTAAATGGGATGTCTATACCACCCAAGGCTCAGGGAACGATGCCTAAGAGAGGGCGGAAAGAATGTAAGAGCCAGAGAACGGGGGACAAGGGTGTGGTGGCACATACCTTCGATCCCAGTACTCTGTGTTCAGGTCAACATGGTCTACAGAGCAAGTTCCAGGCTAGCCAGAGCTGCACAATGAAACCCTGTCTCAAAAACAAGCAAAGCAAAACACACACCAAAAGCTGGGGACGTCCCTCAATGGGTAGAATGCTTGTCTAGCACGCCTGAAGCCCTGGTTCAGTCCACAGCACTGCATAAACTGGGCTCAGCACTCAGGGGATAGAGGCAGGAGGATCAGAAAGTTCAAGGTCATCCTTGAAAGATCAGAACCTCAAGATCAGCCTTGGCTGCATAGGGAGTTTAAGGCTAGCCTCGGATACACAAGAACTTCTCTTAAAAAAAAAGAAAAAAAAAGGAAAAGAAAAAGTTAAAAAGGATGCTATAAGAAACCCTTTCTCCCCAGGTTCAGTAACGGTTGACACTGCTTTATTTCTCATGACTTTTGGAGTACCCCTACTCTAGGCCCCTCCGCAGGCTGGACCTGAGATGCAGGGCCCTCTCCTTTCCCCTGATCATCCACAGGGCCTCTGCCCCATGGCCACGACCAGGAACAAGAATGAGAATTCCTAGCATGATCTCATACCTAGTCCAAGCCAAACTCCTAACTATCCTTTGAAGTTTCTGCTTTCAAACCAGATTTTTGTGCATACCATCTAGTTATATGCTGCCTTTTAACTTATTATTATGGGTATGTTTGGCATATATCAAGTATTATATGAGTATGGCGCATGTTTGCCATGATGTGCCTGTGGAGGTCAAAGGTCATCTTTCAAGAATCAGTTCTCTCATCTACCATGGGATCTGCAGCTCAACTCAGGTCACCAATGCTTGGCAAGCTTTACCCGCTGAGTCATCTTGCCAGCTCACAGGCCACTTTCCCTTTCTCTCTCTCTCTCTCTGTCTCTCTCTCTCTTTTAAATGACATAGTCCGGGCCTTTTCTTGTTAAGGTGCCACACTTTGGATTTATCTGTTTTTTAAATTTTGTGAAACAGGGTCTCTCTACATAGCCTTGGCTGTTCTGGAACACACTATGTAGAACAGGCTGGACTCGAACTCACAGAGATCTACCTGGCCTCTGCATCCCAGGGTGCTGGGATTAAAGGTGTGAACCACTGTGCCCTCAAAGGATTTATCTGATTTAAGGACCCTTCATGTGTCCTTCACAGAGTAACATTTCACACTGAAACCTGAGGATGCTGCTTTCCTTCTGAGAACCCTGCCCTGTTGCACACTGGAAAAAACCCAAAATCTTTAACCCACAAAGCTCCATGGGATGTGGCCTAGCCTCTCCCTATGCCTCAGTCTGTTCTGGACACCTGGGCCTCCTCCCAGATGCTGAACAGAGAAGTCCTAAGTGCCCTGTTCTTCATGTACAGCAATTTGCCATTACACAGGGTATGCACCTGTCAGTTTACTTGGTTCCTAGCTGTTATCCACAGACTAAGGAGAATGTGTCTCCAATCCCTAGCATCTAGCATGTGACCTGACACAAAGAAGACACTCAGTAAATATTAATCAAATGAATAAATAAATGAATCAATAGGTAGACGGCACAGATGTCTGTTGGATGTTTCTTCATGCTTGGAACTTCCATTTTGAGCCTCAAAACTGCATTCTCATGGCCAGCTGTACCTAGGGACAGTAGGCCCGATGCCCCAACTGTTAGACTTTCAGTGGGGCTCAATTAAAGATGGCATGGGTGCCTTCACCATGGCAGGTTCCAGCCACAGTGCCAGGGATACTTGTTAGCGATGGCTTAAAAAGCTAGCACTCTGGGGCTGGAGAGATGGCTCAGTGGTTAAGAGCACTGGCTGCTCTCCCAGAGGACCTGGGTTCAATTCCCAGCATCCGCATGGTAGTTTACCAGTCTGTAACTCCAGCTCCAGGAGTTTCGACACCTTCACACAGACACATATGCTGGCAAAACACTAATGCATATAAAATAAAAATAAATTTTATATATATATATATATATATATATATATACACACACACACACACACACACACACACACACACACATATTTTAAAGCTAGCATTCTATAATGACGAAAGGTCCATCCCAAATGCAGCTGAGGTTGTATGTGGTCCCTGAGCACAGCAGGATAAGATAAGATGGAGCCCGGGGCTGAGGCTTGTGCAGAAAACCGCAAAGCTGTTAATAACTTAGCTGTTAAGGTTGTCAATGGAGACAGAGGAGGCAGCGCACAGGCAGACAACACAGGTGCGTGAGGCTCTGGCCAGACTCTGGTCCTCACCAGCCGGTCTGGTTTGGACTGAGACGGCCACTGTTATCAGGCCCTGTTTGCTAATATTTCTGTCTGTGAATGGGAAAGGGAACACCTCCCTTCACTTACCTACTGTGTGCACGTGTATGTGTTTTCAGAGGTTAAAGAACAACCTGCAGGAGTTGGTCCTCTCTCTCCACATGTGGGTCCTGCAGATCCAACTCTGCTCACCAGGCTTGGTGGTTAAGTGCCTTTACCAACTGAGCCACATCACCAGCCCTTTACTAAAGGGGGATCTATTCTGGCACCCTAAGGAGGCTGTGCCCGCAGAGGGCCTGTGGTCTGTGGACCAGCAGATGAGCAGATCTTATGATGAAGGCTCAGGGCAGAGTGGCCTAAGATGCGGGGCAGGAGACCTATGGCACCTCCGGGGTGTTTGCGGTAGGGACACTTGTGGACATAATGTGGGGACAAGGAGTCGGTTAGGAAAGGACTTGAGGCTTGTGATCCTAGAGAGGTTCAGTCTGCATGCTTGGGAGTCCCAAGCATTACTGAAGATCAGGCATATGGGAAAACAAGGGCCCAGATGCGTATGGAAACAGCACTGTGAGTCGGGTGCCATGTTTCTTTCCCAAGCTCCTTCCTCAGCCTCAACCCAAATCTTCCCTTTGCAATTCAAGCTTTCTTCTATCTGGGACATTCCACATTCCCTCCAGGTGGGCAGACACCAGAGGGCTGGGGACACTGATGAGGTGCTAGGATTGCAAGTCCCTTGATGGGGAATCTTTGAGCAAAGGGAGCCAGATAGGATGCCGTCAGATGGGGAGGGCAGTGTAAGCAGGTTGATACTGAGGGTGAGAGGAGGCGATGGAGAGGATGAGAGGGAAGAGAGGAAATTTAAGAAAGCTAGCTTAGGAATAAGACCCAGGAGACAGAGTATGAAACCCTGGGCACGAGGAGACAGGGCTGGTTTGAAAGAATAAAAAATTGTTTTCTCTGACACTAGATGGAAGGGGTGGATGCTATTCTCAATTAGGAGCTTAGTTCTTCAGTTTCAGGATTTAAAATCCAGTCGTCCCTTAAGGGTCATATCTTCTTATCAGCAATTTACACCTCAGCAAATGTAATTTCCCAGACTATTTCTGACAGCAGGCTTCTGTAGGGGAGAGGGTGGGGGCCAATCTTATAAAGGGATATGAGACTCCAAAACCAGCCAGCTAGAGATCCGTCCCTCCAGAACAAGGAGTCTCCTCAGAGACCACGGGAACCTCTGTCTCTGACCAGAGCCTTGAGAAACGGGACATAGGTCTTTCCAGGCACCTTGGTGGGGGAGCTGCACAGAGCTGGGGTTCTGCAAGACTCTGCCTGCAGTACCCCGCCCCCATTGGGAGGGCTCTTAAAAGGGCAACGTCAGAGGTGGAGCTTTAAGCTCAGTCAGGCCCTGGTGTAGGTGGGGGCTACGAGGTCGCACCCCTTTTGTGCCTATCAGGGAGGGGCTGTTGAGGAACCCCAGGCTGGGAGATGACTGAGAGTGGTAGAGGCCCCTCATCCTGGCACAGGCTCTGACATGTAACACATTTCTTTGGGGCCCATCCTAGCTCTGCCTGTCAGATTTATCCTGGGAGCTCAGCCAGGACTGCCCTAGGCCCCCGCAGGAGTATGGGGGATGTGGGGGAGGTATCCTAGGGACCCAGCATAAACCGGAAAAGCTTCAGGAAAGGTAAAGCAGGGCAGACTGCAGGAGTCTGTTCCCAGGAATGGGGCATCAGCCTAGGTGAGTGTATGCTTGGCTAGGGGTGCTCAGCAGGCTGAGCTCAGGATGGTCCCTGGGAAACACTTGCCTGACCTCTGAGACTCCTCCGGAAGCCTGGCTTCTAGTTGACTCTCCCGTGGTTAGGACAAACATCAGGCCCCAGCAGCTTACTTGATGCACCTGGACCTGCATCTTGGAACTTGAATTCCTGGGTGTGGGAACCAAAAGCTACTAAGGGACCCAGGGTTCTGACTCACTCCACAGGCCTCTGGGGGTTGTTTGCTGAGGTAACCTGGGTAGCTGAGGTTGGAGATGGGGCAGTCAAGGTGCCAGGGATGAGGGCATCCGCTGTGAGCTGCGGAGGCAACTACCAGGGTGGAGTCAAGGTTATCTGGGCTCACTCCCAAGTGCTCGGCTTCCAGGTGGGTCAGCCCATCCTAAACAAGGCTTGCATCAGCCAGAGCTGCTGCTCCAAGGAAAGGAGCCTGGTTGGCTCTGGAGGAGAGTAAGCCACACCTTCCCAGTGAGTGAGTTCTGAGAGCAGGGACTACGTCCCTCTCTCTGTAAACTCTGCTCCCAGGGAGCTTAGCAACAGGGTGGAGGGCATGGCCCCCTGCCAATATGTTCTGGTGTATGACCTGAGCAGAAGAACTCTGCTAGCTATCTTTCTCTTTCTCTCCTCTCGTTTCAAGAAGGAGGAACACATCTGTTAACAGGCCATTGGCAGCTGGGCGTGGTGGCACACACCTTTAATCCCAGCACTGGAGAGGCAGAGGCAGGCAGATCTGAGTGAGTTCGAGGCCAGCCTGGTCTACAGAGCTAGTTCCAGGACAGCCGGGCTACACAGTGAGACCCCGTCTCGAAGAAAACAAAAACCGAACAGAACAAGAAACAGACCACCTGGCTCACACAGGGGTGGGGATGTGGGGAGAATGACTAGCTATTCAGCTTGTCCGGAGTCCAAGTCCAGCAGCTCCAGAAAACTAGCAAGGTAGAGAGCAGGTCAGTTAGTGCAGGGGAGACAGGAACTGATCCAGCAAGACCAGAAAGAAGGCACCCCGTGTCAGAAGGCTGTAGGCATCAGGAGACAGGGTCCAGAAGTGGGGAAGGCAGCTGTGGAGACCTAGGCCAGGCCTGAGACAAACACAGGGCCACCTAGACATTCCCAATAGACTTCTAAGCGGGCAGCTAGCCTCCCAATCATGGTTCAAGCTGCTTTTCTTCAAACTGAATGTTAAGGTTATGGGAATGTGAATTTCTGGTCCTGAATCACAAATGGGAGCAGCCGCTCTTTTGTCCTCTGTCCTGGCTTTGTCCTCCCAGGGCTGAGGCCAACGGGCCTTGGGACCCGCCTGGGGGCCCTCAGCTGGCACAGCAGGCAGAAGAGCCTTGGTGGTCACCCTCGAAGCACCTAGTTTTGATAGGTTAATAGGACCAGAAGCTGAGAACATCCTCTGCTTGGTACTGGGCCAAAGCAGCAGAAGTGAGGTGAGCTAAAGGCCTGTCACAAGCCAGGTCACACTCCCTAAGAGCCCCCAACCTCCCTAAGAAACAAACTCAGTCAGTCACTCTGAGCTAGCCTACCAGCTGGCCACAGCACCTCATTCTCCCACTCTGGGACAGGTATAATCACGTCCCCACCCTACCTTCTGGGACCATACAAAGATAAAAGGGGCATCTACAGGAGGCACTTCAACCTGCTGGGAGACAAGCACTGACTGACCGAGGGTGTCATTAGTCAAGGATACAGATCACAGATGAAAGGGAGCTGGTGAAGGAAGGAAGCCTGACTACCACCTTCCCCAGGGCACGGGTGCCCAGCTATGAGGGCGTTCAGTGGAGTACAGTGGGAGTTCCTGAGGACTGAGATCCTCCCTGCACGCTCCACCCTGCCTCTGACACTACCAGGTTACTGCTAGGCGGGGAGTCTCCCCACATGGGGACAGCTATAAACACAGAAGCCGCTGTTCATAACCATAGTCATGCTTTTGAACCTAGGGTTTGAGCTGAGTGTCAGCTACCTTGACAAGCCTCTCTCCCTTTCCAAGGAGCCCCTCCTAGGGAATGTAAATGCTAGCAGGCTTTTCTGTCATACTGGTCTCTGAGCTTCACTGCCTTTACAGAGAATCCTGGTCCTTTAGAAACTTGTGTTTCTAAAAAGCCTTCACCAGTGGGCTGAAGGGCTCTGCACTACTCAAAGCCTTATTTGGGGGAACGGCAGAGACAGGGTTCAAGCCTGGGGAGCTGACTGAGGAGGTCACGTGCCCTCCCCAGAAACGCTTTATTGCATGGTTCAGCAGTCAGTGAGGAGACCCTTGGCCCATGCGAGGAGATGGGGCCACCTGCTTGGGACATGGCAGATGGTTGCCCGTCGGCTGTGCAGTCAGATGGGACAGGGTGAGGAGTGGTACTCGGCCTCCCTGCTCCAAGGCAGGCCAGAGGTCCCAGCAGACAGAAAGCAAGTCTGGCAAACCGGGAGGAGGCAGTGTTCAGGCCTCGGTGACCTCCATGTTCTGCAGCTGCCTCTCCAGGGTGACCTCCTTTGCTTTCTTTTTACCGCCCTCATGCTGCTTCTTCTGCTTCTTCGAAGGCTCCTGGTCAATGGGTGCAGCCTTCACAAACGGGATCAGTTCCTGGAGTCCTGCGGGGGAAGAGCACACTAAGTGACCTGTCATTTCTGTCAAAGCCACAGACCTCAGCGAAGACTGTAGACATAATCCTTTCAATGGAGGGGTACCCCCAAGATGGAGGGACTTCTCTACTCTTTTTCCCCAGTCGGAACTGAGGAACTTCGTATTCCTGGCACCATGGGGCAGGCAGAAGTATGGGGACTGTGTCTCATATGAAAATGGGGTACAGTCTACAAAGGGCCTATTCAGAAAGGTGTGAAGATGGAGGAGCTGTACCTGGCGGCATGAACTCCCTCAGCTTCTCCGGCACAGTGATGCCCTTCTCTGTCTGGTAGTTCTCCAGGATGGCGCAGATGGTCCGGGTGGTGGCACACATTGTGGCGTTAAGCATATGGACAAACTCCACCTGGGAAGAGCAGGTTCCACAGGGAACATCAGACTCAGCCCTCAGATGGTCTCCTGATGACCAGGACCTAGTCACTCAGCCATAACTCCCCCAATCCAAAGGATGCCTTTACCCCATCTCCAACTTTCACAACTTAAACTGTTTTCTAGTTACTGCCTGTAAGGTAACTCTAGGAAGATTCCTCCTGTTTGCATTTCTCCTGTTGGCATGCGTGACAAGTAGTAGGTTCCAGTATTTTCAGAAGATTGGGTGGGAAGAACAAACCACCAGTGTGGTCCTCCCAAACCCAGCTCAGGACCAATCAGGGCCTGAAAACTGGGTTTAGTTATTTAATTATTTGTCTGTTTATTGAGACAGGGTTTCTCTGTGTAGTGCTGGCTGTCCTGGAACACACTTTGTAGACCAGGCTGGCCTCAAACTCACAGAGATACACCTGCCTCTGCCTCCCGAGTGTTGAGATTAAGATTAAAGGCGTGCGCCACACGCATGTGCCACACGCCCAGCTCTGAAGACTGTTTAAGAGATGAGCTTACAACCTGACCTTCTTGGGCGAAAAGAGGGAAGATACTGTCTCCAACTTGTTCTGTGTAGAGAAACGGAGATTATTCTTTCTCTGGAGTTAAGGAAAACAAAGCCAAAGAGAGAAAAGCTGGAATTACCTCATAGAATAGAGCTAGGCTCAGGTTTCTGTCTCAAAGAACCCAGTCCTGACTCAGTAGAAGTCATTTCTAGTTCCTTTTGGGTCTAGACTGAGCTGATTTTCTCCTGGTGCTGGAAACTAACAGACCCTTAGGAATGAGAAATGGGAGGAATGGGCCCTGTGCAGACGGCTGCCCACTTCCCTGGGGGCGGACTACCTTGTCCATCATCTTCTTGGTCTGCCCATATCGGATTCGGAGCCGGCGAGCCTGGTAATCCGTGCAATTAGAACAGGAGACCAACTCACGGAAGGCGCCTGAGCCTGGGAACCAGGCCTCCAGGTCGAGCTTCTTACTGGCAGCATGATTCAAAGAGCCTGGAAAGAAACCCCTAGATTCAGGAAGGGCCTGAAGAACCCTTCCCTTCACATCATATCCCCAAAAGGGAAATCACACTCAGATCTCATCACCAAACACTCTCAGCAGAGAAGGGTGTGGTATTTTAATGAATGTGGGTAAGGACTTGAACTGAGAGGTATCTCTGTGTGTGGTGGCTCAAAAGGGAGCATGAAGGGATGAGGGGTTCTGTACCTGAGACAATATTCACGATGTGGTAAGGGATCCCCAAAGACTGGTAGAATTCTTCTGCGGTGGCGATCATCTCTTCAAACATCTCCCATGACTTATTGTCATGGGGTGATGAGTACACGAACTGTTCGATCTGCAGAGAGGGAGCCAAGGAGACGGGACGGCAGGGAGGGTGAAGGAACTGAAGGATTGGAGTAGAGACGCTCTAGCAGTGAGCTGGTCCCACACCACTGGGACAGGCCGGGCTGGGTCCCAAAGGCCATCAGTGCTCCAACAGACTGGACAGCAACAGCCAGACAACGGAGTCTACAGAGTCACCCTCTTGTGCTAGTGGTATCCAGTCAGTCTGGGGAGGCGGGTGCCGCCATCATTTCCCCTTCCACGGGTACACAGCTAGTCAGCGGTGGGACTGGCACAGGAGATGTAGGGAGCTTCGCTCTAGTCTGTGCACAAAGCCACTCACGCATTCTCTAGGCTCTTCCAACAAAGGTATCAGCAATGAGTGGAAAAGCTGTACCAGTGGGGCTCTGGGACCACAGATCACGCCCTCCCGTGAGATCTGGACAGGGACGCAGAAAGAACCTACTCTCACCTACTCACCTTCTCAAACTGATGGACTCGGAAGATCCCACGAGTATCACGGCCATGCGAGCCCACCTCCTGACGAAAGCAGGTGGAGAGGCCAGCGTACTTGATGGGCAGGTCCTCGGGCCGCAGCCACTCGTCCCGGTGCAGAGCTGCAATGGGCTGCTCTGAGGTGGCGATCAAGTACTTTTCATCATAGGAGTTGTCATCCGACTTTTCACTGCCCTTGCCAATCACCTGCAGGAGGAGCGCAGGCCATGACTGTGTGAGATGCCGCAGCAGAGACACAGTGGTGGCCAATCACCTGCAGGAGGAACGCGCAGGCCATGACTGTGTGAGATGCCGCAGCAGAGACACAGTGGTGGCCAATCACCTGCAGGAGGAACGCGCAGGCCAGTGACTGTGTGAGATGCCGCAGCAGAGACACAGTGGTGGCCAATCACCTGCAGGAGGAACGCGCAGGCCATGACTGTGTGAGATGCCGCAGCAGAGACACAGTGGTGGCCAATCACCTGCAGGAGTAACGCGCAGGCCATGACTGTGTGAGATGCCGCAGCAGAGACACAGTGGTGGCCAATCACCTGCAGGAGGAACGCGCAGGCCAGTGACTGTGTGAGATGCTGCAGCAGAGACACAGTGGTGGACACAGGATTTTCCTGGCTGGGATGAGTGCTAAAACAGGGATGCAACAGGTCTTTCTGAAAAGGATCCCCTGCTAGGGGTGAAAGAAATTCATGGTGCATGCCCACAATCCCAGCGCTCAGGAAGCTGAAGCATAGGACCTTGAGTGTGAGACCAGCCAGGGCTATATAAAACACTGACCAAACTGCCGGGTAGTGGTGGCGCATACCTTTAATCCCAGCACTCGGGAGGCAGAGCCAGGTGGATCTCTGTGAGTTCAAGGCCAGCCTGGGCTACCAAGTGAGTCCCAGGAAAGGTGCCAAGCTATACAGGGAAACCCTGTCTCAAAAAAAACCAAACCAACCAACCAACCAAACAAAACAAAAAAAAAAACATTGACCAAACCACTCCCTCCCCCCCAAAAACAAACAAACAAAAAACAGAAAAAATCCAACAACACTTAAAAGAACAAAGAAATGAAAATTAGGGAACCTAAAAAACTTTTTAACAACTGCAGAATACGTCACAATATGAAATGGTCAATGCTGGCAGATGTGCAACATCTACTTATGCACTCAACGAATGTTTAAGTCCTTCTGCCAATGAACAAAACCAAGTCTGAGTGTCAGGCAGACTGAATCTGCATTTAATGTCAGAGTCAGCTGGTCAGAAAGACATTCTGAAATTCCACTTGAATCTCTGGCTGTCCCGGGTTCAGACAGAAACCACAACGATTTCAGGATCTGTAATCTTGTACCAGGACATTTCTAGTCTGGGGTAAGGAGTGAGAGGACATGGGAAGAGGACTGGGAGATCAGACCATGTTTCTAACTTCCTTTTGTCTACGTACCAGGAAAAGGGCTTCTCTTGTAAGCGCCCAGTGATAAAGTCTGCTCCATTTAGAGATGTTACACAGCTTTCCAGGGGACTCTACACTAACTAGGACGTAGGTGCCAACCACACGTGGCTTTTAATCCTGAAATTAACTGACATTAAAAACCTGCTGGGCTGGTGAGATGGCTCAGTGGGGAAAGGCACCTGCCATCAGGCCTGGTAACTTAAGTTCAGTCCTCGGGGTCCACATGGTAGGAGAAAATTGTCCTCTGTCCTTCAAGCCAGGGTACTGCATAAGCCTCCCCAACCCCAAATAATGTAAAGTAAAAACTGTAACAACAACACCCCCCACCCCCGCGCCCGCCCAAAAAAAACATAAAAGAAACCCAGACAACTTTGCAAATAGCAGGTATGGTGCCATACATTCTAATCCCATACTCTGGAGACCGAGGAGGGGAAATCACAAACGAGTGAGGCCAGCCAGCACTACATAATGAGACTGTCAGAAACAAGCAGACTTGCAAGCAGGACACAGTGGCACATTCTTGTAACTCCAATACACACACACACACACACACACACACACACACACACACACACACACACACACTTTCTCTCATTTTCTTTCTCTCTCTGTTTTGGTTTTTTTTTTTTTTTTTTTGAGACAGGTTTTCTCTAACAGTCCTGGCTGTCCTGGAACTTGATTTGTAGAGCAGGCTAGCCAAACTCTCAGAGATCTGCCTACCTCTGTCTCCCAAGTGCTAGGATTAAAGGTGTGTGCCTGCCGCCACTGCCCAGCCCAGTATTCTCTTTAAAAAAAAAAAAAAGGCCGGGCGATGGTGGCGCACGCCTTTAATCCCAGCACTCGGGAGGCAGAGCCAGGCGGATCTCTGTGAGTTCGAGGCCAGCCTGGGCTACCAAGTGAGTTCCAGGAAAGGCGCAAAGCTACACAGAGAAACCCTGTCTCGAAAAACCAAAAAAAAAAAAAAAAAAAAAAAAAAAAGCCATACCTCTTGGTGCAAACCTACAAACCTTGCCACTCAGGAGGCTAAGGCAGGACAATTTAAAATTCAAGGCATGCCTGGGTCACCAAGTGAATTCAAAGCTACCCTGGGCAACTTACTAAGACTGTCTCAAAATAAAAAGGGATGGGACTATATATAACTCAGTTGTAGGGAGGCACTTGGCCAGCCTTTGTGAAGCCCAGGGTTCAATCCCCCGCTAACAGTACCACATAATAGACAGAACAGACAACAAAACCCCAAACAAATAAACATTTGTGATCAGAAATACACAGAAGACCATTTGAGAACGCAGTGAGCAGGTACAGTGATCAGGTGGCTGGCCATCTGCAAGCCAAGGACAGAAGCATTAGAAGAAATCGACACCTTCATCTTGGACACTGGCCTCCAGAACTGCAAGAAAATCCATTTCTGTTGTGCTAGGCATGGTAGCACAATCCCGGAATTCTAGTACTCAGCAGCCTGAGGTAGGAGGTCCAGGAATTCAAGGCCAGTCTGGGCTACACACAGCTCATGATCAGCCTATCTACTCACAGAGACCTTGCCCAAGGGGGTGAGGGGGATGGATTCAGTTTGGCAACTGCTTCCTTGGTTGTCCTGGCACACTGAAAGTGCTGCCCCATGGCACAGAGCTGTGCTGGAGCCTGAGCCATGTCACCGCTGAGCCTCACACCTTAAAGTCAGTTACTTACCTTATAAAGTTCTTCATCAAACTGGCTGAGCTGCGCCACCTCCTGCATGACCTCTTTCCTCATGAAGAAGGGGGTGTAAATGGGAGTGTAGCCTCGACTTCCCAGAGTGCGGAGTGCGTACTGGATGAGCGCCTGCTCCAGGAACACCAGGACCCCCTAAGGAGCAGACACAGCACCTGGGATTGGCTCTTGTCCCCAGCCCACTCATCTGACACTCTACTACAGAACCAACACACAAATGGGCAAATCCAGGACTCCCCCATGGCACAGGCAGGGAAATTAAGACCACAGACTGCAACAGCAGCCAGGAGATACTTGTTTTCGCGTGGTATTTTATTCGACTGGTCCATTAAAGACTCATATTTGGAAACATTTACAACGCTCACTTCACTAACAGGACTTCCTCTTACTACCAGGATGGCATCTTGGTAAGATGGTGGAAACCGACTTTTGCTCTTGCCCAGAGGAGCAGTTTAATGGGCTTCGTTCTTTCCCTGGCTCCGTGCACTACCTGCTTGGCCTCCTTATTGCTATGGTAATTGGTATGTACTGTTATTAGCATGATGAGCAGCTCTCCAGCTCAATCCCACTCATACAATCACAGACAACCATCAAGAAACCAGAACGGAAGTATACAGGGGGGTCTTAACACCTAAGGCCAACAGCAGCCACCCAGTCCAGAGACCTCTCTGTAGGAGACTCAAGTAGTGGCCGCACTAGTAATCTTAGCACCTGGCAGGCTGAGGGAGGACTGCGGAGAATCTGGAGCCAGCCTGGGCTACTTGGTGAGACCTTTTCTCCAGGTCCTCCCACCTCTACTATCTCCATGAAAACAGACTGAAGTGAAGCAATTATGCAGGCAGGATGCATGGATGGGTGTTTTTGTGTGTTAATTCTTAAAACATCAGACTCATTTGTAAATGCAGAATGCTTAAGGGCACAACATTTACAAAATTATTTTACCATTTCCTTTTGGAAGGAGTCTCTGAATTCTTATGCCCTCTGCCCTGGTTAATCTGTGCCAGCTGCCTCCACCTACCCGTGCTCAAAGCACGCTGGGTCTACTCAGACCGCGGGCTTATCACACTGGGTTTTGATTCTTTGTTACTTGTCTGACTGTCCAATTACACTGAGCTCCTCAAAGGCAGAGACTGTTCGGATTCAGTCAGCAAAACATATTCATTATGAAGGATCACTGAGTGGCTTTTGTTCTATGGAATCTGGGTAAGCACTCTCTTGCCTCGGAAAGAGAATTGCATCTAATTGCTACACGTTCACAGGCAGGCATCGAGTACAAGTGGAGGATTTGTGAGCCTCTTCAAGTATGATTACGATTTTCAGTGACTTTTTTTTTTTTTTTTTTTAAGTTCCTTTATTCCCTACTGGTTCTCAATTCTTACCTTCAGGAAGTACCCTCGACTTCCAGCCACCACGGCTCCCTTTTCGCCTTCAAAGCCATCGACCATCACCACCAGGTCCACGTGGGAATACTTCTTTCTGACTGTGCAATCACCCCAGATGCGCTCTACTTTGTTGTCTGCATCCTGAGGAGACACACCGAAGAGATCCATGGCAAAGAGCGCAGAGCCTGTGGGTGCATCACTTCTGGTCTCACACACAGCCTCATTAGGAAGGGAATCTGCTCCTCAACAGACAAGTGACTTATAAAGTCACGAAAGCAGTCCGAGTCAGTAAACTGCGACCTAGAGTATATTCTTTACCCTTTTAAATGACTCCTCAAAAATCCTGCACGAGACCCCGCCCCTGGCGATCGGCATCACCTGGGGTACAGAGGAGAATGCAGGACTTTTTTTCTTTGTGGGCTCTCACTGGTCTCTGAACCACATGAGGGTGGGCTCCGGGGCCCTGACCTCGGTCTGCTCAGACTCCAAGGCCTCCACATACATACCCCAGCCGGCAGTGAGTTTAGTGTTCACAAGGGAATGAATGAAAGAGGCACAGATGGGCCCTGCCACTGCTAGGGTGTCTGGGAACAAAGCCTGGGCTCAGAGCAGCTTTGTGTTGGGGAAGCTCCCGCGCGGCAGCAAACTTTTATCATGCAGATTTCCCTTCAACCTGCCGCTTCCCAGCGGGGTGTGGGTGAGGGGGTTAGGTTGATTTAGCAGGTCCCTCCCACAGGACTTACTGCTACCAGGGGCAACACGCAGTGGAGGACAGCAGCCCCATTTAGAAGAGATTTCTGTGCCAGGAGTCTCCTCCTACCTGCTGTCTCTGCCACTTCCCAATCAGGCAGGGATCTGACTCCTGCAATGCTCAATTGGTGGGCAGGGGGAACACACAAAAGCAGGCTTTTCAGACAGAGCGCCAGTGTTGAGCAGCTCCGTCCACGTCGCCTGACAGTAAGGGAGGGGAGCCCCCCTGCACGGCCCAGCCCCACCTACCTCATCGTTACTGATGGGCACAGAGGGATGCAGAAGGTTCCCAATCTCTCGGAGGTTCTCAAACCGCTCTGCCTCCAGTTTTAACCGCTCCCCATCACACTTCTGGATAGCTTCATCAATGAGGAGGCGGACTTTTTTAATTTGTGAGACTTTCAGGGCCTACAGAAGAACAAGCCAGACTCATTTATAGAGTACACTAGGCAGAGGCAGCGCAGCAATAAAGTATCAGCATCCTAAACTGTTGTCCTCCATGGAGTAGCAATTTCTACTTTTTATTGGAGGGGCAGTGTATGAGGGATCATAGTTGGGGCCTAGAAAATGCTAGGCAAGCACTCTATCCATGAGAGCCTTGTTTGTTTGTTTGTTTTTTAAGACAGGGTGCTGAGGGGCTGGAGAGATGGCTCAGAGGCTAAAGAGCTCAGGCTGCTCTTTCTTCTAGAGGTCCTGAGTTCAATTCCCAGCAACCACATGGTGGCTCACAACCATCTACAATGAGATCTGGCGCCCTCTTCTGGCCTGCAGCCATACATGCAGACAGAACATTGTATACACACACAATAAATAAATAAACAGAAAAAGAAAGAAAGAAAGAAAAAAGACAGAGTGCTGGGATTAAAGGCATGTGCCACCAGAGCCCGGCCATTCCCCCCACCTCCCCCACCATGGTAGTATTTTAAAAATGGACAAGGGAGCTGGGCGGTGGTGGCACACACCTTTAATCCCAGCATCTGAGAGGCAGAGGCAGGCGGATCTCTGAGTTTGAGGCCAGTTTGGTCTTTAGATCAAGTTCCAGACCAGCCAGGGCCACACAGAAAAACCCTGTCCCAAAAACAAACAAACAAACAAACAAACAAACAAACAAACAAACGGATAAGAAATAGTACCCTGAACCTTCTGATCCTAGCAACTAAGAGGCTAAGGCAGGAGGATTGCAAAATCCAGGCCAATCTGTAACACAGCATTCAGTGGGTGGAGGAATCAGGATTAACTCTGAATTACATAATGAGTTTGAAGCCAGCCTGGGCTCTATGAGACCCTGTCCCAAGTACTGAAAATGAATGCATTTAAAAACACAGGCTGATTCTACAGGGCAGACAGTCTTGCCTTAAAAGGCTTGAGCATTTTCCTTTTCTTTGGCAGGTAGGTGAGTGTGTGTGCGCACACACACGAGATTGACTTTCCTTGTACTTTATATACATCCCAGGAGTTTAATCCTGTGGTTCTAAGAGAATTTGCCCTCAATCCGCACTCATTTGTCCGACTGAAGAGTTTAGCGCTCTGTTATGCATTCTCACTCAAATTTCTCCAGGAAGATAACTTTATTAGGAAAAGAGACTTTGTCTACATTTGTCTTGTATCCCTTACTGCAGGTGTTTCCAGCTGTGCTCGGATTTCTCAGGGGAGCCCTGCCCAGCCCTCCACGCACAGCAACTTTGCTTCTCTGGTTTATACTCTTGCTGTGTGTTCAGGGTTTCAAAGAACAGCTTGGTGACAAAACCAGAAAGTCACCATCCCGAAGCCCCTGCTTCACTGCAGTAAACGGAGGAGTTCCCTATGAAAGGAAGTAACATACAACTAGCTCGGTGCCTTTCCTCTTCTTCCCCTTCCCACTCCGTCTATCTCCTATGACTAGTGAGTCTCAGGTACAGATAACAAAAGCAGGTAGGAACACAGTCCGGCACAGGAAGTCGAGGCTGCACACTGCTGCATGGACACAGTGCCAGCTCTCCCTGTCCAGGAACGGGGTCATCTTAGAAGAGGGCAGAAACCTACAGCTAACGTGTCTGCAGTGAGGTCATCGAAATTCAACGCGTCCTCTGGAACGGACTCGTCATCTCCCACTGGCTCTTTTTTCTGCAGAGAGAAAGAAAGAAAGAAAAGGCAATTTAATTGGAATAAAGATTCTGACATTGTTTTAAGAAGTGCACACCAAATCATGTCATATAAACTAATCAGACTGCACTGCATTAAGTAAGCTGGAACATGCAGGGAAACACGCTAACCGGAAGAAAGCCAGAAATCAGCTCCAAGTTCTTTTCTATCACTGCCTCCTTTCTTACCCTGGACAGGTCAACACATCTGGCAGGTGAGGGAGTTAACATCACGGAAGTGAGAACAGCTCTGCCCACATACAGAACAGTCAAGAAACCAAGAACATGTTTGAAATGCTGGGAGACAGAGGCAGGAGGATTGCTGTGAGATCAAGACCAGCCGGGGCTATATACCAAGAAAGAAAAATGAAAACCAACGTGGTCGTCAAAGGCAAGCCCCGAGGACGGATCTTGTTCACACTCTAGGAACAACTGGGCAACAGGCTAAGGGTTACAAATGGATCCGAGGGACGGAGAGGAACAATCAAGGCAGAGTGACAAAACGCAGGGGCTCCCCAGCCCCGATTTCTGTGCTCAGGACTTGTCTGTCTGCAGATCATCATTTGTGGTCCTTATACACAGTGAAATGCTCGGCTTGGCTACCCCGGCTGTGTAGAGGATCTGAAGGATACTTAGGTAGGAGTACACACGGACATAAAAGTACTAATGACTCTGGGATCTTTGACCTGTAGGTGATTAATCATCACAAGTCCCACAGGAATAAAACTTACTGATATCCATTTTCACAGCTGAAAGTATAACAAAATACTGTGTGAGGATGCAAGCTATCAAGAGGTATAATGTGCCAGCATTCCAAGTCGGACTGTGTGCTGCACGCATCACTGGTTCTGGTTCATGCACATGTGTATCTGTGAATGATATGACACCCTCTTCGGGTCTCCACGGACACCTACATACACGGGGCATTCGCCCAGACACATAACAATAAGGAAGGACCGAACAGCTCTCCCCAAGCTCTCAAGCCTGTTAGTTCTCTCACCTTCATTTTCTCACCAATAGTCTTGCTGCATAAGTTCTTCAGCTTGTTCAAGTTGTCTGCCCGAAATCTGCCTAAAATCGAAGAAGCCGAAAATATGTCAGAGAGGCTGGTCATTAAGATACTCCCTGGCCACCACGCCCCCTCCCCCAAATGGGCTGTGCTACGTATTAAATAAAGGCTGAGTCTTCAGTCTGGCAGAAGTGGAAGGTGGCAGATTTAGCATCACGCACCAAGGGCAGGGGTGGACATATCTTGCCTCTCTGTACTTCGTAACTGCTACAAGGTGAGTGGCTTTTTTTTTTTTTAAGACAGGGTCTTGTTACAAGCTTTGGCTGGCTAGAACTTGCTGACAATCCTCCTGCCTCTGCTTCTCAAGTGCTGGGATCACAAGCAGGTACCACCATATCTGACATCTTCCATCTTTTTTTTTTCTGAGACAGGGTCTCTCTACATAGTCCTTACTGACCGGAACTCGCTCTGTAGACCAGGCTGGCCTCGAACTCAGAGCTGCCTGCCTCTGCCTCCTGAGTGCTGGGATCAAAGGCGTGCGCCACCGCACCCGGCTCTTCTATCTCTGAGTCATCTCAATAATCGTTAGTAACAAAGAGCTGGCTAACCCTGTGCTGACTCTGCTTTCGACCTCCAAAGTTAGCTGACAGAGACGGACTAGGTATCCCCAGGACTTGGTGATAAGGACAGGCCAGTCTGAGGTTGAAACTTAAGTATCAGAATCTGGGGCTGCAGAGATGGCTCAGAGAGAAAGAGCACCCAAGTTCAGTTCCCAGCACCCACAGCAGAGCTCACACTGCCTGTAACTCAGGTCCAGGGGAGGCCACGCCTCTGGCCTCCATAGGCACCTGCACTCGTATTCACAAACCATCCCACAGATGCATGAGCATGTGCACATATACACAAAATTAAAAATACAACTAAATCTTATTTTAAAAAAAAAAAGGTATCATGCTCTATACATCACCACAGAGCAGTACAACCGAGCCACCTGGGAGACACTTCTCTGAAGCCTGCCCAATTAATCTTAAAGTTCCTTTAAAGGAACCATGTGATACTTTCCCAACCCCTATTTATACGAACAAATAGCACTGATTCTGTTTATTAGATCCAGTAGCCTTGCTAAAGTTAATGAGTAATTCCAATCCTGCATGTTACAATCAAGTCATATGCAAATCATGAGTTTGCTTCTTCTGTCCCAATCTTTGTTTCTTGCATCATAGCATACGGTCTGGAACCTCCACCATCAAGTAATGATAATGGCCAGGCGTAGTAATGGAAACCGACTAACACAATGCCCAGCTCTAGTTATAGTCAAAATGGAGACAGGTCTGGGAGTGGTAGTACCATGGGAGGCTGTGGCTGGAGTTCAAGGCCGGCCTAGATACTGCTCACAGAACACCAATCCTTCCAATTACTTTGGAAAGCTGTTTGACAGTACCTAGGAAATGTGCCATCACTGATCCAGTTTCCACTCTTGGAAACACACTCCACAGAAATGAATGCTGACGTCTACACAAGAGTGGACAAATGGGAGCTGTTGTCAAAGTGTCCCTGAGGCTTGTGGGCCAGCCACCAGAGCCCAATTGGTGAGCTCCTGTTTCAATGAATGACCTTGTCTCAAAAATAAGTGGAGAAAACCTGGTGTGGTGGGGTACATACCTTTAACCCCAGCACTTGGGGAGGCAGAGGCAGGAGACCTCTGTGAGTTTAAGGCCAGCCTGGTCTACAGGTGAGTTCCAGGACAGCCAGGACTAGTGAGAACCTGTCTCAAAACAAACACCTAAAACACAAACCCAAAAAAAGTGGTGCCGGGCGGTGGTGGCGCACAACTTTAATCCCAGCACTTGGGAGGCAGAAGTAGGCGGATCTCTGTGAGTTCGAGGCCAGCCTGGTCTACAAAGTGAATTCCAGGACAGGCTCCAAAGCTACACAGAGAAACTCTGTCTCAAAAACAAACAAACAAACAAACAAACAAAACAAAACAACCAAAATAACAACAACAAAAAAGTGGTAAGTGAATGAGACACCCATTGATGTTCACATGCATGTGAACATATGTGCACCTGCACATACATACACACTGCATACACACATATATACTTCTAATCCCAGCACTATGGAGATAGAGGCAGGCCACTAGATCTCTGTGAGTTTGAAGCCAGCCTGGCCATGTACATAGCCTGTTCTAGACCAGCCAGGGCTACATACATATCTCAGAGAGAAGGGGGACAAGGAGAGCAAGAGTGCAGAGAACACTCTACAAATGAGGCACTGTCGTGGAATTGGGGTGGGTAGCAAAGAAGGTAGATGAAATGAGGCAGCACACAGATACGGAGTAAGTCACAGAAGTAGAAGGTGTGAGTAGTGACAGGCAGAGCGGGGATCATCTGTGGGAAGACTTGGTGGTTAATGCTTTAAGGCTGCAGGGTTCACTGTGTAGAGCCTCGCTCTGTGTGACCACTGAGCATTGGAAAGGTAGTAAGCTAGAAATGAGACTGGGTAAAATACACATTAGATTTGGAAGACTTGTTTAAAAAAAAAAAGAAAAACGTAAACTATTTCAGTAAATTTGAATATGGATTAATGTGGATTTTAATATGGATAAATACACTAAAAACACAATTTTCTTATTTAGTAGGCTTAAAAAAGACTTTGAGGAAACCAAGTTGTTTAGAAAAATCTAAGTGAAATTTGCTCTGTACACTGGGATACAGGAGGGGTGAAGTGGCCCTTCACACCTTCCATCTTACTTCTTATATCCTGGAACCCTGGGGTGAAGAAAGTATCATTTTCATTCTTCTGGGGTTGACTGCCTCATAGTGACAGAGAATGGCCAAAGTGCCATGTCCAGCATGTTGGTAAAGATGGCATGTTTCTGACTGTCCACACAAGCTCCAGGCAGCTCCATACTGCCTTGCACAAGCTTGAAGTTAGAGACCTAGGCGCGACCTGGGACTGACCACCTCCAGCCCCTTACGTTTTGTGGAGTCAGTGTTGCATCCATGACTCACATCCCTGCCCTTCAGGATCTCTGAGAAGCAAGAGCGCAAGACTCAGGCCTGCAAACCCAAGGGTGAGGTCTGAAGTGCAGAAACCTGCCTGAAGTAGGACTAGAAGAACAAGGAAAGCTGTCTCAAAGCTCTTCTGATTGTGGGAAAACACAGATCAGGGCCAGGGCCTGCCTTCAACCGATAATAAAAAGAAATCTTTCTCCAACGGGATGGACAGTACATTCTAGAAGACAGAATTCTTGTGGTTGGCTGCATATTTCAGATCGAAATCAATCAGTCTGGGGCCAGCTGAGACAAATACCCCCCAATATGGCCTTGTTTCACTACTGTGAATTAAGAAACTGCTGCTCAATATGAGGAGTTACAGTTGTGGTCATTACAGACTGATGTGTTCTCCCTGGAAACAACAAATGGGGATAGTTGTTAATACAGAGCTTGCATGGAAGCTCATGACCCCTGTCAGGAAGCATGGTCTGAGCTCTTCAATGATAGTGCTTATAAGTTCCTGTTGCCACCAATGATGGAAGAAACTCCATCCTCTAATCTGTCAGTGTCCTACATGGGCAGCCAGGGACTCCTGTGATCCTGGCTACTTGGGAAGCAGAGACCTAAGATCACAAGTTTAAGGCCTGCCTGGGCTACAGAGTGAGTTCAAGGCTACTTGGGTTCCTTGGAAAGACCTTGTTAAAAATAAAAAGTGTCTATAGGGCTGGAGAGATGGCTCAACATTTAAGAGTGCTCATTTCTCTTTCATGACCCAGGTTTGGGTCCCAGCACCCACAAGGTAGTCACAACCACCTGTAACTCCAGTTCTAAGGAGACCTGACACCTCCCACCCCAAGCTCTTGCATGCATGTAGTATACACATACATACACTTAGGCACATACATATATATAAATAAATATTTTTAAAGATCTGCAGCTGATTAAGCCAACCAGATTTCTTTCACAGGGACCTGGTGTGCAATGGCTGCAAACAGCATCCTCCTTGGGAGTGTGTGCAGTCTGTTGCTTGTTGGATTGCTCTAGAGAAACCGAGTTATCTGGTGGCTAGTCATGTCTCTGATCTCATGATGTCTCCGTCTAGATTCCAGGTAGGTCTGCAGAGTGTATTGTTAAGCCTCGGGGGACAGCGGCCAGAGTTCACATTGGCCAGGTCATCGTGTACATCTGCACCATCTCGCAGAATAAGGCATGTAGGATGGAAACCCTGCACAGAGTCAAGTCCAAGTTCTCTGGTTGCCAGAAGATCCACATCTCAAAGAAGTGAGGCTTCACCAAGTTTAATGCAGATGAATCTGGAGACATGGTCGCTGAGAAGCAGCTCCTCCCCAGTGACTGATCCCTTACACAAATGACAGCTGTCCCACTCCACCTATCATGTTCAGCGGCATAGCACTGGCCCAGCCCCTTGAAGGCCTGGCTTTAATACTTAGTCCAGCAATAATACTGATGAAACTGTCAATTTGAGGTCACACTGAGATACACTGTGTGGAAACCTCGTCTAAAAAAATAAAATAAAACAACAAAACGAAATAACCTTCCATAGAGAATTTAAAGTACCCTGGGCACAGAAAATCTTCATACATGGGACAAACCTTTATCACATCCTTACTAAGGATGAGGCTCACTGCTGAATACTGGACATTGTGTATTTTTGCGTATGTGTATACATATGTGCATGCTCCTAAAAAATTACGGGAGGCCACTGTTTCATAGCTCCAACAAACCATACTAAAAATCAAAACGGAGGCTGCCCATGTTAATGTTTCGTATCACCCAACTGAAATCATTTCCTGTTTCTGTTAAGTCTGAAATGACTGATCTGCTTTTTGCTTTTTGTTTCTACTTTCTTCACCCGGGCTCTACTAAGCCAACCCCTTCTGCTCAGCTCATTGAAACACTTGTTTTACAGAATGAAGTACTACTGCTGATTCTAAAATTGACAACTGGGTGTGGTTCTGTATTTTTATTATTTTATTTATTCATTTATTTATTCATTTATTTATTTATTTTGTTTTTTTTTTCAAGGCAAGGTTTCTCTGTGTAGCCTTGGCTATCCTGGAACTCACTCTGTAGACCTGGCCGGCGGCCTCGAACTCAGAGATCTGCCTGCCTCTGCCTCCCAAATGCTGGGGTTAAAGTTGTGCGCCCCCACCGCCAGGCGGCTTAAAATATTTTTATCCTAAACAAACAAACAAACGGAGACATTTTCAGTTTGGAGCAATTCAAAACTTTAAGTTGGAGCGCAGACTCTTACAAACTACCCCAGTGAGAGTGCCTGACACATACTGAATGAGTACACAACTGTAAGGGAAGCAAATACTTTTTGATACTCAAGGACATTTTTAACAGTAAAATCAATGTCTCCAAAAGACTAAACCATAATACTCAGTCGGACATGGTGACACACGTTTCAGGAGGATCTCCGAGTTCGAGGCCAGCCTGGTCTACAGAGCAAGTTCCAGGCCAGCCAGGGCTACATAGAGAAATCTGTTTCGAAAACTATAAAAACAAGCATGACACTCTTGGATCGAGACCGCCTTTGCAGTGTTCTGTTACAAACCTGGCTCCCAGCTGGTTGCAGACCTATTGCATCAGACAAAACGAGTCACATGCCACTCACAACATCCGGTCTGCCAGCTGATCATTCCGGAGGCACACTCGGAGGCAGAGGATTCCGGGGCTTTATTTAATTTTATGAATGATGCCGGGTCACTTCTACTCTGCCAACGTCTTTTCCAGAAAGCTACCACAAAGCACAACCATCCTCAGTAATTACAAGCCTTTTCTTGCCTTACAGCACCCCTCCCTCTTATCTGATCTAGCACGGAAAAGCCTAATTCTTAAAGGTATGCCCACAGGGTTAGAGGAATGGCCATCCTCAAAGCTTTGGGATCACTGCTTTTAGCCTACAGCAGCCTCTAAAGCCCCCGAATGGGGTCACTCAGTCTGAGATAGCAGCCTTTGATCCCATCAAAACCGGGAAGTCCACGCGGGCTTTGCTGAGGATGAGAAAGCACTGAGAACGACCAAAACGTGAGGAAGAGAAGTTTACACCCGCCCTCAACCCCAATCCCAGCTCTGGCTAGTTTCTAGTTACCCAAGGGCCTGACAGCTCTCCCTGCGCGTGCGCGCTGCTCCTTCCAGCGGCGCTGGGGGCAGGCAGGACAGAGCACGCGCGGGAGGGCTCTGGGGCCGCCGGAGCTGCCGGGCGAGTGGGACGAGCCGGGTTCCCAGCCTGTTCTAGGGACAGGCGGCGCTGGAGCCAGCCAGTCCGGAGAGCATCTGACAAAAGGTGTAAGTTGTGGCCTCGGAAGCGATGACTGAGTTTGGGATTCAGGAGAACCCGCGAGCATCCAGGCACTTACATCGTCGCCACTCGCTGTCTGCCTTCACCAGCTGGTCCACCAGCCCCGGGTCCTTGAAGCGCTTCTCCTGCGTCTCTCGAATGAGGGCTGGGTCCCCTCCTTTATCCACCCGAAACAAATCCAGGTCCAGCACCATCCTTCTGCTTCCCGAGTTAACACTAAATGGAAGTGAGGAGAGGACCGCAGCAAGCAGCCGGTGAACGACGCACTGCGCCTGCGCGCTGACCTGGTCTCGCTGCGCAGGCGCGGGGCGGCACCCGAACGCTCTTTCCCAGCCGGAAGCCGCAGTGTTGGGCGGAGTCCGGAGGGAGCGGTGCTAAAGAGAAAGGGCGTGGCCTTCTGCCCGTAGGGTTTCTTCTCTCGGGTTGAGTCCTACTGTAGAGCCGTGTGATCGCCCCATGAAACTGTGAGTGCCTCGGTTTCCTCTTGTTGAAGGGCGGATCTCGCTGTGGACAGAAGCCTGCCCCTGACCTGGAAGCCAGTGCGCCTTGCTGATGCCCATTTTCCTCTATCTTGACATCGGAGGGACAGCTCCATATTTTGTCCACCCAGTTACCTAATCTCAAGATTCTTGCGCTCTGAGGCGTTTTGTTTTGATACAAGGTCTCACTTATAACTATGTAAACCACAATAGCTTCCAACAGAGTGTTGGGATGAAAGGCGTGTGCCACTTCTCCCGACATCGTTTCTCTTTTTATATTAGCCCCACTCTCCAACAAGCCTTTGCCAAGCCCACTGATATATCGGACAAGGCTAGGGATAGCGATGGACTTTATAGAGACCCTGAAGGAGACTGGAGGAGGCAGGAGGATCTGGGTTTGTCCCTTCCTGGTCTCCTGCAGTTTTGGCTACAGTTTTAGGTTTAAAACCAGGAAAAGAGCTGGCTATGTGTCTGGAGATGAATCAATGTGACAAGCACACGTGTCTTAAGTGCCCTCCCATCCAATTGGCTGTTGTCAGAAGCTGTGGTGCATATTTAGGACTGAAACTGGCTGGGTACTACTCTATGTTCACTTAATTTGAGCATTGCCAAGTTGTTCTATAAACACATCCATATTACTCGTTTGTTTTGTTGAGAAGGGATCTCCGTATTTAGACCAGGCTGACCTCAAACAGATTGCCTGCCTCTGGCTGGGGAGTGTTGGGATCATCACCATGCCCAACCTACACACTCACCATTACTCTTAAAGTAAGAAGACCTCATTTGAAACTACCTCCCTTGGTTAGGTGTAGTGGTGCATGTCCATGATTCCATCCCTTGGGAGGTGGAGCAGCAGGATCATGAGTTCAGGGCCAGCATGTGTCCAAAAGACAAAACCCAGTCGGGCTTGGTAGTATATGCCTTTTATCACATAAGAGGCAGAAGAAGGCAGATCTCTGTAAAGTCAAGGCCAACCTGGGCTACACACTGAGTTCCAGGCCAGCCAGAACTATATAGTAAGAACCTGTCTCAAAAACAAAACACACATGCAACCAAACCCCAAACCTACTACTTTTGTATAGTAGAAAATATTGACATAGTTAATATCTACTAAAAAGATCAAAACCAACCCCCCCAAAAAAAACCTACTCTAACCTTCTTATGTCCCTTCCTAGTCCTAAAACACACATTTCTCTGAATATCTAGCAGCCAGAATGCTAGAAAATGGAAATCAATAGCCTACAGGAAGGAACACACTATCTAGCTAGATGTAGGCTGCTGATGCCAGCCAGAGGTACATCAAGATAGACAATGAAACTGCCTGCTCCTTGATGCAAGGCAGAATAGACAGTGGTTAAATGCCTGTGCTGTGCATTGTTCTACCTCTGTCCTTCAAGACTGTACATAAGCTGGCTGTGAAGTAAACTTGGGGCTGTTCAGCAATGACTGTCAGTCCTCTTGAAAAAAAAAAAGGAAATCAAATGAAAAATATAAGAATAAATGTTGCCGGGCGGTGGTGGTGCATGCCTTTAATCGCAGCACTGGGAAAGCAGAGGCAGGTGGATCTCTGTGAGTTCGAGGCCAGCCTGGTCTACAGAGTGAGTTCCAGGACAGGCTCCAAAGCTACACAAAACAAACAAACAAACAAACAAACAAAAAAGCCTGTGAATGCTTGTGCTAGGGCTGGCTGGTGAGATGCCTCCCCAGATAAAGATGCTTGCTTCAAAGCTTAAAGTCTTGAGTTCGATTCCTGGGACCCACAAGTCATAAGGAAAGAACTGACTCCCATGTGCACACACCCTCTCCCAACAAGCAGGCATAACATAAATAAAAACTTGATAAGATTAAAATACTCATTCTACCTGTTAAGTATAAGAAGCAACATAGCAGCACAGTGCATTTATCAGTAAAGAATCAGGATTTTCAGTGTGGAAGGGAAACTAGCTATCTCTTCTTTCTCTTTTATTTTTATTTATTTTTTTAAAAGATTTATTTATGTATACCATGTTCTGCCTGCATGTATGCCTGCAGGTCAGAAGAGGGCACCAGATCTCATTATAGATGGTTGTGAGCCACCATGTAGGTACTAGGAATTGAATTCATGACCTTTGGAAGAGCAGTCCCTGCTGTTAACCTCTGAGCCATCTCTCCAGCCCTCTCCTTTACTTTTCTTTTCCTTCTTTCTTTGTCTCCTCTCTCCCTTTCTTCCTTCCTTCCTTCCTTCCTTCCTTCCTTCCTTCCTTCCTTCCTTCCTTCTGTCCTCCCTCCCTTCCTTCTTCTCGAGTCTCACTGTGTTCTGAAGCAATCCTCAGACTATGACCCTGTAAACAAATGCAATGGGTCACATCTTGGTAAATGCAGAGCCAAAAACCACAACTAAGAGGCAGATTTGCTACCTTCAGTGAGTAAGAAGAGCCCTGGCGGTTACTGCAGGTTTGTGTGAGAAGCCTGTGCATACTCAGATAGGAACATTAGCACTTTAGGAACATTCCCCAGTGTGCTCACATTACTAAGCCAAAGCTTCAGGAGCCCCTAAAGACTAGCCACCCATCCCTGTACACCAAGGAGACAGTAGTCACAAAGTACAAAAAATGGAGGCTTTTAAACAACATGATCCCTTTAGGAAGGACAGAAAAAGGGATTCAGTGACCCCCCAAGACTAACAGGAAGAGGAACAAAGCTCATCTGTAGAACACTTGCTTCTCATACTCAAGGCCCTGGTTCAGATTCCAGCACTAAACGAGAGGTGGGGGGAGACATTTGAGTTTTTTCTAGAAAAGGAAGATAAAGGAAGGGCTTGGGGTCTGTATAGCTGACAGAGACGGAGCAGGTAGTCCTGGTCAAGCTCAGAGCTTGACTGGACAGTATCTCAATTCTGGTTGCACTAGGTCTCTGGAGAGGTTGTTATGGCTGTTCTCACTTGCCCCAAACAGAAAAGTTCTGATGGCATGATGAATCCTCTTATCTGAAGCAGCCCTATCATTGAGGGAATCGCCTTCATTGGGTGGGGTGGGGTCTGTTCTGTAGCTTTCTGCTGCTGCTTGGAAGCAGTTTGGGTCATTTGTCATAAAGATGTTAATCAATCATTTCTATAATTCCTGGAACCCAAGGAAGAAGAAACTCAGGGGGAAAAGGTTAAAGTGACAAAAACAGATCCTGAGATGGCGGTATGGAGTTCGGCCAGTGACAGGTGCTCACCGTTCACACTATTTTGTTTTTATTTTCTGTTCTTTTGACTGTATGGAATTCGACCAGTGACAGATGCTCCCCATTCAAACTATTTTTTATTTTATTTTATTTTATTTTTGTTGTTGTTTTTGAGAACAGAGTCCCAAACTCATTCTGCAGCTGAGGATGACCTTCCACTCCTGACCATCTGGTCTCCATCTCCCAAATGTGGAGATTATAGCTGTGTCCCAACACATCCACCTCTCCATCACTCAGTTTAAGGCAGTATTCTCAGCCTGTGGAGTCTCATGTCAGGTATTTACATTATGATCCACACCAGTAGCAAAATCAGAGTTATGAAGTAGCAATGAAATAACTCTGTGGTTGGGGGCCACTGCAACATGAGGAACTGTATGAAAGGGTTGCTGCATTAGGAAGGTTGAGGACCATTGGCTTAAGGAGTATATTCCTGAGCATGCTTGGTGTGAGGTCACATTGTTCAAGAAGGAAAAATGATGTACACATTACTGGGCATTCTTAGCTGAAGGTCATGGATCGTGTTCCAAAGTTAAAATGGTGAACACAAATAGCAGAAATAAGTACAAATAAGAGAAAATAACCTAAAATACAGTGCTTTCTGGGAGTGCTCTGTGTTTCCCAAACTAAGGAGCAATTTGAAGGTGCATCGCTATGTGAGTGTGTCCCTGTCCACCTCTGCCCACATTGAGGGCTAAAAGAAGTCAAGGAGTTCTCCTGCTTCCCAAGTAGATGGGGCTACAACTGCACATCACTGCACCAAGCTAATGTGATTAAAAATAAATAATAGCTTACTGTCCTTTATTGAGTTAGCCAGATGTGTATGCCAAAAGAATGCTAGTCAGCAGGAGATAACCAGTGTCGCTCCAGTGAGTAACTCTGACTAGAAACAAAGGTGGTAGCACAGCTTCCCATAATCCTGGTACTTGAGAGACCTAAGGAAGAGGATTGGCAATCAGAGCTAGCCTGGTCTACACAGTGAGTGTCTAAGCTAAGCTGGGTAGCAAGATTCTGTCTCAAACATAACAAAATAAACCAATAAATGAGTTACAGAGTGATGGTGTGAGGCCATAACTCCCTCACAGTCATTTCCATTAGCCCGTCTTATTACAAATACCTAGCTTTTGGGTGTTGCTGGGACTCAAGGGTTTAAGAGCCCTTAGCGGGCTACGCTGAGGCCTTTCTTCAGCTTCTCTTTGTGTTCCTTTTTCTTTCCTGGATTCAGAGTGAGATTTCTCCATGTTTGACAGACAGGTCCAATCCTGTCACTTTCCTGCTAGAACACCTGCTACCCTTGGGAGATTGTCCAAACATGGCGCTCACTATGCCTGCTGCCTACCAGCTCCTGGGACGTGTTTAACTCCTGGGAATGCCCTTTCCTCTCTCTCTGCCACACAGCACGCTCTCCTTGCCTTGGAGCTTTCTTCACACAAGCTCCTTTTACTTGTTCTCTTCCCCTTCTTTGTTCCAACTAACTTTTCCTTCTCCTGGGAAGCCCTTTCCATTGCCCTCTGTCCTGTCTCCCAGGTTGGTTAGGCATCCTTCTGATTTCCCAAGACATTTGGGTTTTATCTTTTAAGGGGTGTGTGTGTGTGTGTGTGTGTGTGTGTGTGTGTGTGTGTGTGTGTGTGTGTTTGCTCCACTGTGGTCAGGACTGGGTACTGGATCCCCTGGAGCTGGAGTTACACATGTTTGTGAGGCACTTGATGGAGGTGCTAGGGTTCAAATTATGGTCCTTTGATAGAGCAATAAGTGCTCTTAGCCATCAAGACCATCTCTCCAGCCCACATGCTAGTTTATTTGTGGATTTTGAGACAAGGTTTCTCTCTGCAGTCCTGGCTATCCTGGAACTCTCTATGTAGAACAGTGTGGCTTCAAACTCACAGAGATCCACCTGCTTCTGCCTCCCAAGTGCTGGGATTAAAAGCATGTGCCACACGCTCGACTCCATGCTGGGTTTTATTGTGCTGTTTCTAGAGTCGTTTTAATTCGAGGTTTCCCATTCCCTTCTGTCAGAGACACTGTAACAAAGGGTGAAGCTCTTCTCCTCGGGTGGCTAGAAAGGAATTTAGAGATCTCCTGGATCACAGAAAGCTACCAGACCTGGGGGAACTGAGCCAGCCTCTCCCTCTGATAGAACTGGGGTGACAAGTCAATGCTCCTGTCACACTGAGCCATGTGAGAAGTTGCTCTTTATGTGGGACTGTGAGCTTTTTAATTAAAAGTAAATTACTCGAACAGGGTCGCACTCCATCGCCCACACTGACCTGGAACATGCTGTCTTAGAATTTATGGCAGTAGAATTCTCTACTCTCTGCCTTTTGAGTGCTGAGATGTCAGTCATGAGTCACCATATTCCACTAGTTGGGTTTCTTTGTTGTTTTGCTTTGGGTTTTAATTGTAGTTTTGAGACAGTCTCACCCTGTAACCCAGGTTGGCCTTCAAATCATATCAGTTCTCCTGCCTCAGCCTCCCAAGTGCTGGGATTATAAGTGTGACAACCACAACCTGTTGGTTTTTTTTGGCTCTTTTGGGAGGGCTCACCACCCAGCTCCCAAATAAATCACACACAGAGGCATTATTACTTAGGAATTCCCGGCCTTAGCTTGGCTTAGTTCCTTGCCAGCTTTCCGTGACTTAAATGATCTCATCTATCTTTTGCCTCCAGGCTTTTCCCGTTCTCTTACTTCTGTAAATCTTACTCTTCTCTGTGGCTTGCTGTGTAGCTGGGTGGCTGGCCCCTGGAGTCCTCCTCCTTCTCTGGCTCCTCCATCCCTGCTCCCAGATTTCTCCTCCTACTTATCCTTTCTGCCTGCCAGCCCCGCCTATCCTTTCTCCTGCCTTGCTATTGACCATTCAGAGCTTTATTAGACCAGCGGGTGTTTTAGACAGGCACAGTAACACAGCTTCACAGAGTTAAACACATACAACATAGACAAAAGTAACACCTTAAAACAATGTTCTACCACAAGCAGCTTTTGTTGTTGTTGTTTAGGGTGGTGTCTCACACAGCCAAGGGTGGCCTGAACTCAGGACCCTCCTGCTTTCAGCTGAGACGCAAGGTTAGGGAATTTGAAGGGACTCTGGCCAGCTCTAGTGTGGCAAGCATGGCTCTGGCAGGCCTTGCCCTTCCCCCATTCCCTCTGCCTTGCTAAAACTGTTAGATTACATCCTAAAGCTAACCACCAAGGGTCCTTATTTGGCCACTTCCTCCTCGTGAGGCTGACTACCCAGGTCCAGGTATGGAAGTACTGAAGTCCACCAACCAAAAGCCCCCTTTTTGCTCACCTAATTAACATGCCCAATTAAAATTAACCCCTCATCCTAACACCGGGTTTTTCCTTGTACCTTTATAAACTGCCATTTTCCTATATGCCCCGTCTGTCTCCTCTCTATCCACAGGCAGTCCTTCATTCCTCCGGAACAAACATTCTCTTCCTCCTTTCCTTGTTCTCTTTCCCTTCTCCCATGTCCTCTATCTCCTGTCTTCATCTCTTATCCCTGCCCTCTGTCCCTCTGGGGCAAATAAAAAAAAAAAAAAAAAGAACAGGTCTTGGGGTCTTGGGGTTCCTGAGCAGATACTTTTCCTTTCAGAATTAACTTTAGCAGTAAGAAGAAATTATGTTTCAAAATTGTTTCTGTTTTGTTTGAGAAGGTGTTTCATTCTTTAGCTCAGGCTGGCTTTGAACTGGTGGCAATCCTGCTTCCTCAGCCTCAAGTATTGGAACTACAAATTACATTTTGAACCTCCAAACTTAGCAACTGAATGCCTTCCTTTTTTTTTTTTTTTTTTTTTTGAGACAGTGACTCAGTAGCCCAGGTTGGCCTTGAATTTGCTATGTGGCAGAGGATGACCACAAACTTTTGATCCTCCTGCCTCTATCTCCCCAGGGATTTCAGGTGTGAGTGACTACACCCAATTTTATGGTACTGGGAATTGAACCCAGGGCTTCCAGGATGCTAAGCAAGTACTCTTATCAACCGAGCTGCATCCTCGGCCCTTAAATATCTTCTTAGAGGTTTAGACAAAGTTGTAAACCAGGCGGTGGTGGCGCACGCCTTTAATCCCAGCACTCAGGAGGCAGAGGCAGGTGGATCTGTGAGTTTAAGGCTTTTGAACTCTCAGAGTGAGTTCTGGGACAAGAAACCTTGTCTCCAAAAACAAACCAAAAGAAAAAAAAAATGTTTAGACAAAGTAGTAAGGTATCTTCTTCCCTGGACAATCTTCTTTGCCAGTGGAATCCTTCCAATTATCTGCATAATTCTGCCCCACCCTGTGTAATTTCAGGCTTGGTTCTGTCTCTAGTTCTTGTCTTCGGGTCTTACAGTTTATGTTACATTTAAGAAGACAAACAGCAGCACTATTGTGTGGTTGCGATACAGCTTTGGCTGTTGTGTGTCCGTTGGGGGAGACAGAACCTTTCAAAGTTGGTGACTTTTAAGCTGTGTGAGATCGGCCAGGAGTGAGGGAAGAGAGGAGCTTAGGGGAGGGAGGCAGGTGCCTCCAAGGAGTGTCTCAGGAGGACGGGTTGCTCCAGGGAGAGCGGAGGAGGGTGCTGGGGATCCTGCGGGCCAGGGCCGCAGTTACTGGAATTTCTCCCTCTGTCGTAATAAGGACAGTGCCTGCTCTAGGCTCTTCTGAGAACAAGGCAACTTCATCAAGGCATTTAATCTGGATTTAACAGATAACAATTCGTGTCCTTTTCTACTTCTTAGAGTTTTCTTTTTATCCCACAGGTAGGAGTGATGTTTGAAATCTTTCCCTGCCAGTACTACCCAGTTACTGCAACAGTCTGATTGAAATGAAAGCATTCTAAAGAGACACTGTGCCTCTCGATCTTACTAGTGAAACAAAGGACCCCAAAGAGACAGCAATTTGCCCAGGAACCCCACACTGAGAAGGAAAGAGGTTTCACACACTTTTATCCCAGGCTGAGCCTGAAGCCCACATGGTGGACAGGACCACACCTTTACTGGGACCACTTAGATGTGTGTGTCTGTGGCCCTCTATTTAAACTTCAATCTCACTTCAGGACACTGAAGACAGACTTGGAGAGCTCCTGGATCCCTTTGTCTCTCTTTCCAGCATGGTCTCATTGAGTAAATCTTTTTCCGCTTCCCACGCTTTTGATTGTTTTGTTTTGAGACAGGGTCTTACTCTGGCTGTCCTGGAACTCCTATGTATACCAGGCTGGCCTCGATCTCACAGACATCTGACTGCCTCTGCCTCTAGAGTGCTGCGACTAAAGACTTCACCACTACACCTGGCTCTGCTTTTCACTTTTGTTTGTTTGTTTGAGACAAGGTTTCTCTGCGTAACAGCCCTGGCTGTCCTGGAGCTCCATCTGTAGACCCGGCTGGACTTGATCTCAGAGATCTGCTTCTGCCTCTCTGCTGCTTTTCACTTTTAGTTTGGCTCTTTAAATTGGCCTAAGTACCTGAGTACCTGAGTTGGGATGCAAGTTGTGACCCCAAGTTCGGTAACAGTTATCACCCAGTCAAAACAGAAGTAGGTCACGTGCAACCAGCTTGTCCTGCCTGATGAGGAAGCCACAGAGACTTTTTGCTTATCTGAAGGTCGTATGAGTTAGAAAAAGGACACCAAGTCAAGCACAGGGGTGGGTGCCTATAATTCCAGCACTCAGGGAGTAAGGGTAGAAGAATCTCGTTTGAGGCCAGCTTGGGCTGCACAGCGAGTTCAAGACTAACCTGGGGCTGCATTCTGAGACCTTGTCTTCAAAAAAAAAAAAAAAAAAAACAGGCAACCTGAGCCTGGTGGCGATGGCGTATGCCTTTTATCCCAGCACTCGGGAGGCAGAGGCAGGTGGGTCTCGGTGAGTTCGAGGCCAGCCTGGTCTACAGAACAAGATCCAGGGGACAGGTACCAAAACTACACGGAGAAACCCGGTCTCAAAAAACAAAACAAACAAACAAACAAAAAACAGGCAACCTGGCAAGACAGCCTAGTAGGTAAAGGCCAGTGGCTAAGCCTGAGGACCTGAGTTCAATCCCAGGGACCCATAAAGTGGAAAAAGAGAACCAACTCCTGTAAATTGTCCTCTGACATCCACAAGTGCACCATGGCAGTTGAGTACCCACTCCCCACTGTTACTGTATAAGGGTCTTTTCTCTGCCAGTTACAGAATTAGAAAGCAGGAAAAATCTCAAGCACAACAGGCAGAGAAGTCTCAGACAGCAAACAGAATCAAATGGTAAAGACAGACTTTTGCTGGGCGGTGGTGGCACACACACTCAGGAGGCAGAGCCAGGCGGATCTCTGAGTCCAAGGCCAGCCTGGTCTACAGAGCGAGTTCCAGGATAGCAAGGACTAACTTGTCTTGGAAAACGCACTAACAAACAAACAAACAAAAAAGTTAAGAGAGACTTTGACTACCCAGCAAGACACACAGAAGACCCTCTGCAAAGCAGGGGGAGGCCAAAACTTGGTCTGTCCTTGAGTGGGTTGAGTGAGGTGAGGGACTGGGAGGGGATTGGGGCCTGCGGGGGTGCAGGGTTCCAGGTGGGAGAAGTTAAGGGTCTTCGAGAGAGTTGTCCTCTCCCAGTTGAGGCTTGGTCAGTTTGGACAAAGGTAGGGAAACAGGTCCACAAACACATCCTGGTCTGGCCTTGAACTTGTCTGACCAGTCCACAGGCAGGAGGCCCTCCAGGCAGAATAAAAGGACCCTCAGGCCTTTGTTTTTAAGCTGCCAGGCTTGGGTCTCAGGTCAGGAGGGTGAAGAAGAAGCCAGCCATCTTGAAGTTCAGCATGCTTATTATCTAGTCATGGCCGCTCTCCCTGTCTGCCTGTCAGGGAATCTACCGAATTCACACTCTAGAAATGGAAAGTAGAAGGATCAGGAGTTAAGGTAGTTCTTGGCCCAGGCTGGAACAAATGAGATCCTATCTCACAGCAGCAGCAAAGCTATCCTTTGTAGCACTACCAAGAACATTTCTTCCTTTAAACGGGAGTTTTAGTTATCTGAATAATAGAGTGTGAAGTATGTAGAATGTTAGAAGTATGTTTAAAATAATCATAATTTTGAAATTGCTGAGAATTCCTGGAAATATTAATTTAGTGTTCCTGAATCTCAAAGAATAACCTGCAAGAAATTTGAGAACGCTGAGGAACTTGTTTTTTTCACTGTATAATTCTACAATGTATCATTGTTGCTGAGTATATGTACTTTTTGTTTTGTAACCAAACCAAACCAAAACAAAAAGTCACCACAACAACAGTGGGGCGGGAGAGATGGCTTTGCAGTTAAGAGCACTGGCTGCTCTTCCAGAGGACCTGGGCTCAGTTCCCAGCAGGCACATATTAGCTAACAACCCTCTGAAACTCCAGCCCCAGGAATTTGACACCTCTTCCTGTCCACCTTAGGTTTCAGGCATACATGTGACCCACAAGTTTGTGCATACAGACTAAACACCCACACACATCAAAATTAAATGAGTAAGAATTTAAAAACACACACAATAACAACATGACAGATCTATACATGCCCACAAAACCAAAACACGCAAACAGGCATGCAAGACTGCCATGAGTTTGAGGCCAACCTGGGCTACATAATCAGTTCTAGCCAGCCTAGGCTACAGTGGCTCAAAACCAAAGCCAAAACAAAAAGAGGAGATAAAGAGGAGCAAGAGGATACAAAAGACTCTAATGACAGGCCATGGTGCCACATGCCCTTTGTCCCAGCGCCGGGGAGGCAGAGGCAGGCAGATCTCCAGGCCAGCCTGGTCTACAGAGTGAGTTCCAGGACAGCCAGGGCTACACAGAGAAACCTTCTCTTGAAAAAAACAGGAAAAAAGAGAGAAGGTTCTAGTGACAGAGGAGTGGGAAGGGCTAAAGGAGGAGGAAAAACTTGTTAGATCTAAAGAGTCCCCCCAAAGACCGATGTAGAAAATTCATGCCTTGTAATATTCAGATTCAAAAGCCTGTGGCAGCCTCAGCTCATGTGGCGGGTACAGTTCTCCTGGGGTGCTAAGTGTATGTAACTAGAGGGCAAGAAAGTACTGGATCAGAAGAACCCAGCCACCCTGGGGAATGGTAGGTCCATAGGTAGTATCTCTATGACTTTCTCCACCTCTAGTCTGTAATAATCCACTTCCTACTAGGAGAAGCTAAGTATGCTCGTGTTTATGGAAATGTTGCGTGGCTGACTAACACCTCTGGAGAGAAGCCTGACTGGGGAAGGGACCTAACAAGCTATCTTTGACTTGTGAGATCTTTTGTCCCTCACCCAGTCTTGATATCATTTCATTATTATAGAAACTGAGGTGTTCGGTATTAACTCCTCAACAGGTGTCAAGAACGTTCTAGCCTCCATCCTGCATGTTGTTCCGAAGTCTGTGCTCCTTTCTCTGTTCATCTTTTCTGATTGAGCTTCAAAGACACCATTTCCCACTCACCTATCCAGCTACCCATCCCCATAATTCAAGAAAGACAGTTCAAAAGGTATGTTTTTATTTTTTAAAAAAATGACATGCAACACCCATCCCTAACAAACTATAAATGCATGGGATACAGAATAAAAAGGAAATCCAACCCATCCTGATGAGACAGCAATATGATTTCACAAAGCTGAAAAATCTTTTACAAAGCTTCTGTTATATAAATATAGTCAATTTTAGCTTTAATATAGAGTTAGACAAAAAAAAAAGTTTTGATGGCATAAGAAATCCCCTGGTCCATAGATATACCATAATCTTCATTCGTATTCCCAGCCCAATACAGGGATGACTGCAGGATGAAATTATCATTTAGGATTCTAGATATCCATATGGAGTTTACACACTATCTCCTGAGCCAATGCTCTGCCTCTAAAACTTATGCAAACTACCACAGGCCTGGCTCAAGGGCTAATGTGTCTGTCCTAAACTGTATGTTCACGGCCAGTGATGTAGCTCGGTGGTAGAGCTCTTTGCCTAGCATGTGAGAAGCCCTGGGGTTCATCTTCAGCACAGAAAACTAAGTCACTGAATTGTATGTTTTGAAAGGGTGACTTACGCAGTCTGTAAATTATATATTGGTAGAGCTACTGAAATTATCTGAAGTTGCTGAACTGCTAGAGAAGTGACAGGTGACCCTCTTCCTTTAGAAAGCACCCCAGTAAGGAGCAGAGGAGAGATCCTAAAAATGCTATCATACAATCAGTGCAGTCTGAGGATGCTTGGGGTTGGGGTACTCAATTCTAAGACATCCTAATAAGAAGTCCAAAGAGATGAACTTTTTTCTACTTCTTACAGAATAGTCTAAGTTATCTCCTGTGGTGTTCATCACAGAAACCCAAGAGGCTGCAGGAGACTAGCCATGAGTTCATGGCCTATGTGTACATATCCACTCAAGACAATTCCAGCATGGTCAAGGCCTGAGGATCACACAATCAGGGACAGCTTGGATACCCAAAGAAAAGTTTTTATGTTTAGTCACTATGGATGCCTCTGATGGTCAGAAGTCATGGCATAGCTTCATTTCTTTCTGATTCTTAGAAACCATCACCAGGGCAGCCATGAGTAGCAGACGAGCAAGCCGCTTTTTTGGCTGACACACCACTCAGAAATGCCTCTCTGTTTTATGCCAATCACCTGTCACTGGGGAAAGGGCACAGGTGTAGACCACGAGGAACTGGAGCTCAACCAAGAGATGGCCATTCTGGCATGAGATGAAAGAGGTAGAATTCCCAGGAGTAGGAAGAAAAAGTCAACTGGAAATTTTTCTGTTTTTTCTATTTCTAGATACTTCATCAATTATAGCTGAGTAAAATGAGGAGATGGGGAGAAGAAACCCACTCTGTTTGTGAGACGGCACCTAGTCTACTCACCTTTCAAAGGGGTGTCACCAGAAATGGAGGCCGGGAGTGTCTCGAGTCTTAGTGCACAGTGGAAACGAGGAGAGGACAGAGGCCAGGGTGACAAGTCCCTCAGTTGGGTGCAGACCTTTAAAACATCCTGGTTTTCCTCCCTCAAGACTGGTCAGTGTCTGCCTTACATGCAGCCCCTTCCTGGGCAGTCTAGAAGTTAGTACCTCTGTGACCTAGCAGATATCATGACCATAACTGGTCCATGTCATCACGGGCTGGAGTCCCTAGTACCACCCATTAAAACCCTGGCCTCCTGTGTTCTTTCCAAATAAGATGCTGCATCCCATGATGCCCTAGGACTGAGGTGCTCACGGATGGGCGGTTCCTCACTGGCAAGTGTTTACTATCTCCCAGTGAAGTCGACAGAAGATAAAGCTCAGCTTACCTGGTTCTTTCTAGTGTCCTAAGGAGATGGGAGGGACATTTAAAAAAAAAAAAATCAGCTGTGGGGAATAGGTCTACTAGGGCTTTGGGCAAGTTCTTGATAAATAAATAAATAATCTCCTTTGCCTTTAGTGAGAATATTTATCACTTAAGAGAAGGAAATGAGGTTTCGGGTTATAAAATAGAACAAACAAAACCCCTTCTTTCTTGCCTTTGTGTTTTTTCCCAGTCTTTTCTTACATGGGCTTCGACTCACCTTGTCCCCACACTGTCCACTGCTCCCTGTTCAAGCTCACTACCCAGAAGAAATGAACCCAGGCTGCTGGGAAGACTGTCCGTCTCCAGCTTTCCCTCACCCAGCCTCTCTCCTAAAGAGATCGTGAGTCGAAAGCCTTTATCTGACCAAGAAAACTTTGAGCTGCGCCTGCCCTCAAACGGGAGGCCAGAAGTCAGTCCTGTACTTCAAAAGGAACTATTTTCACTCCAGAGCTATAAGAGTTATGAGCAGAGGAGAGTATGGATCCGGGGAGGTGAACTATTTTAGGACACAAGATACAAGCAAGGAAACGATACACAAAGTGTGGGTATATTTGGTAGGTTTGAGGCAAGCAGAGAGAAAGGTTTGGGTACTCTATAAAAAACAAGGGTCTGAAATCCAAACTTCCCATAAGGCCACGATGAAGAGATTCCCAGCAGCGGGGAGTGCAGGCGTCTAAACTGCCACAGGCCTGCGGGGTGATGCGCCCAGATGAGAGGCGGGCGAGGCAGGACCCGGGCCTCTCACAGGTCCATGTCTGGGCCTCCTGAAGATGTCTTCAGCGGCACCGAGTCGAACCCATCAGGGGTCCTCTGAAAGAGAGATGGCGACAGGAGCTGGCGGCTGCACGGGGCAGATTAAGGGGACAAAGAAGAGAAATGGAAAACAGGTGACCGAAGGAACCCTTCGGGACTTCTGGCATCCCGTGGATTGGTGGGAACGTAGGAACGGGTTGCCCTCTCTTCTTCCTGCTGTCTTACAGACTCAGAGAATAAGAAAATTATGATTCCTGCTTTGCATCTTTGCTTAGTTCTCGAGGTCCCAGACAGACCTGCGAGGTCCCCAGAGTAACTATTCTCTCACTGGTGGGAAGGAAAAAAAAACAAAAATCAAGGCCAAAGTTGGCCACTGCGTCACCCTGACGAGTCAGCACAAAGGATCAGACTCAGGCACTGGACACCTACTGCCACCCCTTCTTCAAGACGCTTCCTGCCCCCTCCTGTCCTGTCGCACCCGCCCCAGCCACACCTGCTTGAAAGATTCCCTTGTGCAGTAATCAGGTGTGTGCTCAGCCTGGGAGGAATTGTTTGGGTGCCCTCTGCTGGCCCTCTGCCCAGAGAGAGTGGTGTCTGTAGGCATTTATGAGCTTCACGCTCACCAGCTCACCCACACAGAGCCAGGCAGCCCACTTCAGAAGCACATACCAGGCTCAGTTTAGGCTTGGCTATGACTCAGCCTCTCAGGATGGGGCCCACACACCTTGGGGATAGCACCCTCCACTGGTCTATCGGAAACTGAACCTAGAGGTGGCCTCCTCTTCACTAAACACACACACACACACACACACACACACACACACACACACACAGAACAAAAAACAACTCCCCCCGCCACGCTGTGTGTGTGTGTGTGTGTGTAAGTATCGCACACGGATGGTTCAGTACTCCTGGAAGTTGAAAGGCCCTAACAATCTATCTACTAGGGAGGAGTGAGCAGGACGAGGCCGTGCCCCCAGGGAGGAGGGTACTGATGTGAAATACAGAAGGCAGAAGGTGGTGTTTCTCGGAGAGGCTGGGAGTTAGGGGCAGAGTACAGGTCTTCAGTGGAGCAGGGCCACTCTGTCCCAGGGTCCTCTCCACCCCCTAGGCTGATTCTCAGGTCACTTAGAGTCCCTCTCTACCTTGGCAGTAAAGGATTTGATCTTCCCAAAGAGTGACTTCTTGCTGGTAAAGATGAGGTCATCTTCCACATCCTCCCCTTCCATGATGGCACAACTGTCCGCTGCTGGCAGGTCACAGTCCTTGAGGGTAGCATTCATCACCAGTTTGGAGTACTTGTATTCCAGTCTGTGAAACGAGGGAAGGAAAGAGGCAAGATATGAGAGTGTAGCATTGAGGGGAAATGGTTGGTGCACACAGATAACCCCCTCCCTTATCATGAGGGGATGGTTGATACACATAGATAACCCCCTCCCCTATCATGAGGGGATGGTTGATACACACAGATAGCCCCCTCCCCTGTCCTGAGGGGATGGTTGGTACACACAGATAGCCCCCTCCCCCGTCATGAGGGGATGGTTGGTACACACAGATAACCCCTCTCCTGTCATGAGGGAATGGTTGATACACACAGATAACCCCTCCCCTGTCATGAGGGAATGGTTGGTACACACAGATAGCCCCCTCCCCCGTCATGAGGGGATGGTTGGTACACACAGATAACCCCTCCCCTGTCATGAGGGGATGGTTGATACACACAGATAACCCCTCTCCTGTCATGAGGGAAATGGTTGGTACACACAGATAGCCCCCTCCCCCGTCATGAGGGGATGGTTGGTACACACAGATATAACCCTATGTAAGGAAATGGAAGCCTTGCAAAGGGTGTGAAGGATAGGTGAACAGAAGGAATCTTGGCTCTCTGTTTAATGATTTTTTTCCCTTCAAGACTGATTGTTTCTCAAAACAGAAATATTTATAAAGCTGTGCCTTGTTTGTTTTGGTTTTTCGAGACAGGGTTTCTCCGTGTAGTTTTGGTGCCTGTCTGTAGAGCGCTGGCCTTGAACTCACAGAGATTTGCCTAGCTCTGCCTCCCGAGTGCTGGGATTAAAGGCACATGCCACCGCTACCCAGCTTGTTTTTGGTTTTTATGAGACAGGGTTTCATATAGCCCAGGCTGGCCTGGAGTGGATATGTAGCTGGAGGATGACCCTGAACTCTGTCCTCTTGCCTCTAACTCCCAAGCGTTGGGGTTACAGGCGTGAACCACTATACCTTGCCTTTGCATTGTTAATGAAAACAACAAAGAGACCTTTGAATCCAGGTCTCTTGCACATTAGATGAGCACTCTCACTGATTTACAACCTCAGCCCAAAGATTCTCTTTTCTTTTCTTTCCTTCATTTTTTGAAGACAGGGTCTCATGTAGACCAGGCTAGCCCCAAACTCACAGAGATCTCCCTGTCTCTGCCTCCTGAGTGCTGGCATTAAAGACCTGCACCACCATACCTGGCTTGGTTTTTCTTTAGAGAATCTTATAGCCATTTTTAGACAGCCATCCCTGCTCAAGATTGAAGGCCTACAATGGATGAGTGTCTTTAAAAGTCTCTGGCCAATCTCGGCGTCAATAGCCAGCTCCAAAAAAAATTCTCAGTAATATCCTCAGATGTTCTTCCTGCTCAAGGATCCAACCCTGACCTCCCACAGATTCCAATGCCCCACCATGTACTTTTGATTCTTCTTCCAAAAGTAGCAGGTCAAGACTGTGAGCAGGATGGCAGTGCAGGTGCCAGCGGAGATGCCCACTTTCAACCAGAAATCTATCGTTTTGCAGATGGTGACTCTCTGCTCAGGCAGGGAGATGCCCCCAGAGCACATCTTTGGTTCTCGCCACATGTACGTAGTCTTCTGTTGGGGAGAAAAACAGGGACCTCAGAACTCATAATCTTTCCTTTCCTGGGACATTTTCCAAGCAGAGAGCAACCTACCTGGATCCCAGCCACACAGCTGCTGACGAAAGTGTGGTAGTCAGAGGCTGAGCAGAGTGGACAGGCAGCCACATTCTCCCACAGGAAGTGGAAATTACAGCCATCGCAGGTCCCATCAGAGCACATGCTAGCAAAGTAGGAAGGAGACAGAGTTGTCAGGTGATGGATTGGTGGGAATGCTATGGAACAATTCTTTCCTATACTCTGAATATGTATTACTCTCATTGGTTAATAAAAAGCTGACAGGCTGGTAGCTGGGCAGGAAGTTAGGTGGGAAAGCCAAACAGATAATAATGAGAAGAAGGAAGACAGAGTCAAGAGACACCAGCCAGCCACCCAGGAAACAAGACATGCTAGAGGACAGGTAAAGCCAGGAGCCACATGGCAATACATAGATGAATAGAAATGGGTTAATTTGAATGTTAGCTAGTAACAAGCCTGAGCTAGAGCTGAACATTTATAATTCATATTCAGCCTTTGAATTGGTTATTTGGGACCTGGCAGTTGGGACAGAAAAACTCCACCTCCATTTACATATGGTAGCCCAACATGGGTGTACATTCGTATAAAGCCTGAGAAAGCTTAAAAAAGGGGGGTAGAGGGTTCTATAAACATAAAAACAGAGCCAAGAGAAGCTTCCTAGTTCATGTTTCTCATGCAGACTGTGGTACAGAGACACATCCCCTGGTCGTGGCATGTGGGCTTGAGCTGCAGCATGGCAGATTCCCAAAGACTCACACAGGCCAAGGTACAGAGAGACGTCTCCCACCCATGTGCTGTGTGGTGGATTTAGGATTTTTGCTCATACAGACAAAAAGGGTTAAAGATACATAGTAAGGACAGATTCATATAAAAAGGCCTCTAAATGGGTCACAGTGTGTTTGAAAAATGTGCGTAGGCTTGAGAGAGAGAAGGAAAAGGAAAGAAACAGTCATAGATTAAAAAAACAATTTAAAAATAATAGTAAAGTCATTGAAAAGGGAATAGAGCAATAAAAAAAACACAAGCCACATAAAGATGGGAAATACACAGAGAGTCTGGATTCTATATTTTATTGTGTTTTCTTTAGATTTTGTGACTGTTAATGGGTGAATAATAACTGCGGAGAGACATTTGATTGTGAAAGCTACTAAATTAAACCAACCTACATATTTTAAAAATACTTTGACTCCAAAATTTAAGTCAAAAGGTGTGTCACTTTGGGGGAGAGGTTGTGTTTTTGTTTCTGCAGGAAATGAGAGGCTATGGATTCATTCCAGGTTAAGGAAAATCAGATTTGATTGAGGAAGACCCCCTAAAATCCTGACTAGAGACATGGAAAAATAAACCTAAAGTAATTACAAGACATGTGATGTATATTTTACCAGATAAAACAAAAAAGTATCTTTGGATGGCTTGTGTAAAATATACAGTTTATATTGTATTAATACAGATATGTATGTTACCTTTAAAAGTTTATGTATTTTCAGAACAAGGGGACCAGACACTGATAATAATGGCCCAGATGATCCAACATCCAAAACAGCTTTAAGGCCGCTGACTATGATAATCCAGCCTCACAAAATACTCCAGCCAAGACTTAACAATTATCCTGATTTTTCTCAGGGTCCCTCAAAGATTACCAGTGCCCCTAGACAGCAGTAAGTAGTCTAGAGAACTATGCCCACATTCCCAAAATATTGGTTATAAATGTTTGTTTTCATTTAAGGGGGTTTGGTTACAAATTGTTATTGATCATAGTCAACCTCTTTCTAAAAGAAGAAAGGGGGATATGATATAGAAATAATGGGGGAAAGGGTAGATTATTGAATCTACTTTACTCCAAAAGACAACTGTTAATCTCAAAATATTTTACATTGATATGGATTTTAATTTATTGATACAAATTTAAAGTTATTTCTGTTATGCTGTATGTATATTTCTACTCTTGTTTTGGGTATTGTGTTTATGCAGCTCAATTAAAAATGTAATGTATAATTAAAAAATACAGATTAATAGTCATCTATAATAGTCAAACTTATAGTCCTGTTTGGTATGTTTTCAAGGTAATAAACAGATATATTTAGATAGATGGTCTTCAAACACTTCAAAGGTCTATAAAATATGGCATTGAAGATGTTTCAATAACATAAAGTTTCTTTATGATAATGAGACACATCTCCTCCTGGCAGCATCGATCTACTTCAGAGAAGATGTTGGGCAGTAAAAAAACTCCATATGGAGTTTGCTTTCTTTATGGCCATGTGGACAAAGAAACTGCCCTTGCCTCAATTGCTGACAGTTACTATACAAACTGGACCAGCAGATTGCAAGAAGGGTGACCGCTGAACTTTGCCGAGACAAGGTAAGACAGTCCTTCAGAATTCCCTGCTTCACAGGAAAATCTGCCAGATTTGCCAGGCCTGTAGGCCAGAGTTGGATACCCCAATGTTACAGAGGAACTTTGGGTGACTTTTCAGGCAGCCTGATGTCCCTGTCATTAGGTAACATTTTACCCTTCTGGGGTCTTTGATGGAGTTGAAGACTAAATCATTATAATTATAGTTTTCCTTAGTTATAATAGAAAGTAAATTAGATACAAAACTTTAGATTCACCAAGATAAGATAATTAAATATTTTCTCTAAAATTTGTCAAATGCAAATGGATTGGATATTGTTACTGTAATTCTTACTTAATAAATGTTTTTGTTGTATATATTTTTACTATATTAAGGTTAAAACCTTCCTTTTTAATTAGACAAAGGAGGAAATGCTGTGAAGCAATCCTTTTCTACACTCTGAATATGTATTACTCTCATTGGTTAATAAAAAGCTGACAGGCCAGTAGCTGAGCAGGAAGTTAGGCAAGAAAACCAAAATGAGAATGATGGGAGGAAAGAGGATGGAGTCAAGAGATGCCAGCCAGCCACCCAGGAATCAAGACATGCTAGAGGATGGGTAAAGCCACGAGCCATGTGGCAATACTTAGATTAATAGAAACGGGTTAATTTGAATGTAAGAGTTAGCTAGTAACACACCTGAGCTATCAGCTGAGCATTTATAGTTCATATTTAGCCTCTGAATTGGTTATTTGGGACTGGGTGATCAGGACAGGAAAAGCGCCACTTACATGGGAAGATCTGGTTGAATGCCTGTTTCACTTCTTGCTTAATTCATCTCCTCTCTCTCTAAAATACTTCCCTCAATCTGCCCTTAACTCAGGTGTTCCCTTCCCTCCCTCCCTCCCTTCCTTCCTTCCTTCCTTCCTTCCTTCCTTCCTTCCTTCCTTCCTTCCTTCCTTTCTGTCTTTCTGAGACAGGGTCTCCCTCTGTAGCTCAGACAGGCCTTAAACATACTGCAATGCCATGTTTTGGCCTCCCATGTGCTGGAAATGTATGGATGAGCCACCATGGCCAGCTTGAGAGTTTGGTCTCCAATTTCCCCACCTGTTTTTGCTGACGTCAAATGAGAGCTCGGTTTAATATGTCTGAGTCCTCGAATAGCTACAGTTCCAACCCCTAAAAGGCTCCTGTCCTCCCCAGGGACATGTCACATTTTACAGTGGCCACTTTTATACAGTTACCTGGTTGAGGGATTGTAGTTGAGATGGAGTTCAGGCATAGATACATGCTGTGCATGTGCATGCATGTGCTTGTGAAGGTCAAGGTCAACCTTTGGTGGTGTTCCTCAGGAGATGACCACTTTTTTTTAAATATATATTTTTAAGATTTTTATTATTTATTTATGTATATGAGTGCTTTATCTGCATGTACAACTTTATGCCAAAGAGCACATCAGATCCCACTAGAGATGGTTGTGAGCCACCATGTGGTTGCTGACAGTTGAACTCAAGACCTCTGGAAGAGCAGGCAGTGCTCTTAACCTCTGAGCCATCTCTCCAGCCCCTGACCACTTTGTTTTTGGGGGATAGGGTCTTTCACCGGAACTTGGGGCAGGCTGATTAGGTGAGGTTGGTTGGCCAGTGATCTCCAGAGAGCCACCTGTCTCCAGCTCTCCCCCACCGCGACTGCAAGTGTGCCACCGTGCTTAGCGTTCTACCTCGGATTTGAGTTGCTAGGGAGCAAACTTAGATCTTCGTGCCTATGCACTGAGTACTTTCCCTACTGGGCTATTTCCTCAGCCCCTGGTTTTCTGGGTACATGTCTGTATATCTGTGGTGGTGGGATCTGTGGTGGTGGGGAGTGTTCTGTTTTGTTTTGTTTTATTAGATAGCATCTCGTGTTGGCCTTGAATTCACTATGTGGCTGAGAGCAACCTCAGTTGGGGCACAGACTTTGGGCTTTAGGTGGAAAGAGTGAGGACAAGGGAGATCTATTCAAGGGGGCAATGCACTGGCCTAGCCAAAAAAAAAAGCTAGTACACACTGGGACCTCCTTCAGTGAAGGGAAGGCTGTGGCAGATCCTCCATATTTCTCCCTGCCCCCATGCATAATGGCCCCAGTAATATGCAAAAATGTCTTGGTCCTTCTGTCTCTACCTCCCAAGTACTGGGATTATAGGCATGCACTCCCATGCTTGGTTTCTGGATAAGCTCTGTTGCTTTGCTGTGTGTGTGATATTTACAATGGTAAGGAAACTTCTTTCCACTTCCATACCATCAATAGATCAAAATATCCTGCCCAGCGCACTTTGAGACAAGGTCTCACTGTGTCACCCTAGTGGCCTGAAACTTGATATGTAGACCAGGCTGGCCTCCAACTCAAGAGATCCACCTGCCTCTGCCTCCCAAGTGCTGCACCACAACACCTGGCTTATTTTTTATTTTGAGTTAAGATCTAGGGGCCATGACTGTGTCCCCAAGAGCCCATGAATGGCTCTAAAATGATTTTTTTTCTCCTTTTAAATCATCTCTGGGTCTTGGGATGGAATGAGTCTGAGGAAGAAGAGCCTGTGGCTCGTGTAGCCTCCCTCCACCAGATTACCTGGGTAGCTGCAGAGTGCCAGGAGCAGCTTTCATTGGGTTGCATCTGAGGCGGATGGTGGTTGATCTTCCAGAACTGCAGGACTGAGTCACATCATTGGATCTGCAGTGAAAGCCAACACCAGAGGGAAGGAACCTCTCCACTGTTATTGGGGAGCCGTTATATGGCGTCAACATGGGGTGATTCTTTCACTGGGCAAGCGGGAACATGGAGGGCCAAACTTTGGTCTTTATGTGAGAGAGTGGGGGACCAGGGAGATCTAGTCAAGGGGGCAATGCATTGGCCTAAGAAAGAAGAGGCTAGCACACACTGGGCCCTCCTTCAGGGAAGGGATGTCCATGGCACATCTTCCATATTTCCTGCCTCAGTGCATAATGACCCCAATAATATGCAAAAGGCCCAGGTCTAGTTACAGCCAGCTTTTACTCTGATGACTGGGTAGCCCCAGACCTCAGACATGCCCAGGCTTGACAAGTAGGAGGTGGATAGAGAGGGAGGGGTGAGGATTTGTGGGAGAGTCTGAGGTTTCACTTGCCTGGTCTCTCGTCCTCACCTGAAAAAGAAGACTACATCCGGGATCCCTGAGGTCTCCGGGTGGAAAAGTTCAGCCGGGGAGATGATTCCATCCAAAGTCATGTCTGTCGACACCCCTGTCAAATCAGAGCTCCCAATTAGCTCTCGCTCGTAGCATCAGCTGGCAAAGGCTTAGTGCTTTCCAGATCTGTCAAGCACCAACCTTCATTTCATCATACCACCAAGTAGCTCGTACCAACGTGAACCCGAGGCTGATCAGAGATGCCAGGGGCACGTGGAATGGAACTGAAAACAGAGGACCACCGGGCAGTAGTGGCGCATGTCTTTAATCGCAGCACTTGGGAGGCAGAACCAGGTGGATCTCTGTGAGTTCAAGGCCAGCCTGGTCTACAGAGCAAGAGCCAAGAAAGGCACCAAAACTATACAGAGAAACCCTGTCTCAAAAAAACCAAAAAAAAAAAAAAAAAAAAAAAAAAAGAAAAAAAAAAAAAGAAAAAAAAGAAAGAAAAAGAAAAGAAAACAGAGGACCATGTACCTTCCAGCCTGTCAGCCTCACCCTCTCTAACACACACATAGAGAAAGAGACACACACAAACACACAGAGACACATATAAACAAATACACTCATACACAGAGAGAGACACACAAGCACACTCACATACACACACACACACATATAGATACACACAAACACAGACACACAGAGAGAAAAAGACACACATATACAAACACAAACACAGAGAGACACACACAAACACACACAGAGACACATATAAACAAATACACCCATACACACACACACACACACACACACACACACAAACACAGACACATAGAGAGAAAGAGACACACATATACACACACAGACACAGAGAGAGAAACACACACACAAATACACACACAGAGACACATATAAACAAATACACACACACACACATACACACAAACACAGACATATAGAGAGAAAGAGACACACATATACACACAGAGAGAGAGAGACACACACACAGACATACACATACGCAAACACAGACACACATAGAGAAAGACAAAGACACACAACACAGAGATACACACAGAGACACAGACACATGGACACACACACAAACACAGATACATAGAGAGAGACACACACACAAACACAGACTCAGAGACAGAGACATATACACACTGCTAAGAGACACACACACACACAGACTCAGAGAAAGAGACATACACACACAAACACACACACATACAAACACAAATACAGACAGACAGACAGACAGGCGCGCGCGCGCGCACACACACACACACACACATCACACACACACAGTCAAGCAAGCCTGGGGCTTACTTACCAATAAGTCGGTCAGCGAGGCTGACTGGCTGTGAGGACACCCCAGCCTTGTAGCCCGTCACCTCGGAGGGGATGATGACCACCTGGCAGACATAGGCTGTGATGGACTTGGAGAAACCGGCCTCACCCTCAGGGATCCGGAGGTCAGTGACGTTGTCTGTGCACACGGACATTTTTTTCCCCTAGTAGGGAAATGTGGGGGAAAGCAAATGGTCACAGACGAGTCTCCAAAGGGACTTTGTTCCTTTTTCTTTTTTTTCTAAAAAGTTAAGCTTTCCCACCACACGTTGCAGTAGAACAGCTCTAACAAGACTGAAGGTGGGGTGGGGTGAGGAGAGGTGGGGGTGAGGGGGGGCAAGGTAAAGAGAAGGGCTCGGTCCAGAAGTCTCCAGGCTTTTGCTCCGTGGGGTCACCTAGACTGTGGTGGTGGCAGCTGCTTTGGAGTTCTAGCCAACTGGCCAAGGGTCCTTCTGTATCTGGGTCCATCCTCTACATAGAAGCTGAGCTATGCAACTGATCCCCGAGGCCAGTGACATTGACTGGACCGTCTGGGATGGCTTAAGTACCCTTCTTGTCTCCCTCAGGGCTGTGGTTCAGCTGTTTGTCTTGGAAGCACTGTCTAGACAGATACTCCCAGGGGTTCAAACAGGCCCCAGGACCTGAGGCAGGACATCTAATCCCCCCAATTTTTTTTTTCTTGTTTTTTTTCGAGACAGGGTTTCTCTGTAGTTTTGGTGCCTGTCCTGGATCTCGCTCTGTATACCAGGCTGGCCTCGAACTCACAGAGATCCTCCTGGCTCTGCCTCCTGAGTGCTGGGATTAAAGGTGTGCGCCACCACCGCCCAGCATGACTTTTTTTTTTTTTTTTTTCTTAAATGAACTTTTGCTAAATAGCCCAGCAGGACCTAGACTAATGATCACCCTGTCTCAGGCTCCCCAAAAGGTGGGATTGCTAGCTGCTAAAGGCCTCAAAATGGTTAAGTCTGTGTCCTAACTGATAAACTTTTGGAGGGAGGTGAAGTTCTGGGAGCGTGGCCCCTGGGCCTTATGCTTGCTAAACCCTTCAGCTGCTCAGATGCATTCTCAACCTCTCCCTTCTGTTTTGTGTGAGAGAGAAATAAAACCAAACAAAACGTGTATTGAGAGAAGGAAAGTGGAGTCTCCTCCAGGTTTGTTTGTTTGTTTGTTTGTTTTTTGAGACCGTGCACTGCATAGCCTGGCCTTGAATTCCAGATCCTCGCGCCCATCTCTGGCCTCTAGTCCGCTTTCCAGATCTCACACGGTTAGCTTGCCCAGCTTACCTGGTTTCCACAGAGACTCAGGGTGAAATGATGGAAATACTTCAGCCCTTTGGAAGTGAAGCTGGGCGCTCCTGCCAGCGAGACAGTGCCTGCCAACGCTGAGAAGTTGTAGTTGAAAAGCCTGGTGGGAGTGTTTCGGGAGAAGGTGCAGTCACTGTAGCAGAGAGAGTGGATCTGAGGGGAGAAGGGTCAGGTTAGCAGGCAGTCTCGGGCCTTCGGGGCTGCAGTGGAGTAACAGACCTGTCTCCAACCTGCTCCGGACTGAATGGAATGGAAGAGGAGGACATTGAAAGAAGTGAAACAGACACTGATAGGCTCTACCTTGCCATTCAATTGTGGACACATAGAGGAGGAACATGTCTCAAGGAGGGTTTGTATACAGTCGCCCATGGCGGCTACTGTGAAAGATGCTGACAAAGCCACCAGTGTGCAGACTCTTACAAGGACATCCCTATATATACACAAAGGATTTTTACAAGGACACCTGCCTGGCAACTGTCCACTCAACCTTGGACTGACGCCACTCTTGTATTAGTTATCGTGGCCGAGGATCCCTATTCTAATACGTCCGACACAATTTTCATTCGTGTCCATTAAATGTCCCCTGGTCTCAAAGTCTTTGATTTACTGTGGCACATATACTCCAGTGCAGAGCTCTGAGGTTCCCAGATGGCAGCATTCACTGGAGAGTCTCTGTCTGGTTTTGTTTTGAATACCGCTAGGAATCAGACCTAGAGCCGTGTGCAGGCTGGGCAAGAGCTCTTTGGCCAAGCCTTTCTTTCGAGCAGAAGACTGACATGAGGGTTCCAGAGTGGCAAGCAAGACACTTCCATTCGTCCCCTCGTGTGCAGCACACACATGGCCATTTAAAACACACTGCCTCCTCTTTGTGGGGTTCTCTGTAGGAAACTGAGCTGTGGAAGGGGCTTTGCTTCCTGTTTCTTGTGTGTTAGGGACCCCATTAGAGGCAGCCTAACACATTGCCATTCCTTCCCACAACAGCAGAGGGAGCTCCAGGGGGAAGAAGACTATGGAGAATGTCCCAGGCACCCCTAAAAGATCGTCAGGGTTCTGTATAATAATTGTACATACTTTGCAGATAAACGGAGCAGGAGGCTCTGGAATTTGAGGTCACCCTCAGGACTACATAATGTTTAAAGTCAATCTGGACTACATGGGACCTGGTCTCATAAATACATAAATAAATTTTAATAAGTGAATAAAGTGTATTTTCTTGGATGTGAAACTTCACGGGGCAGTAGCACTGTTTTTTCCACACTGGATCTTTCTGTCCATTTGTCTGAGAAGCCCCTGATGGAGGTCAGCCATGCCAATATGTATGTCCTGGCAAAGGTTAACTCACATTCCCAAAAGAGAGGGGGCAGATCGCCGTGATTACAGGCTGGATTGGACTAGGCTGAATTTGAGCCACAGACCCCACAATTTCTTCCCTTCAGGTCTATGCGCAGATGCCAAATAACCCTCTGGACCCCAAGGTCACTAATCTCCACCCGATGAAGATGAAACTTGTCTACTTCAGAGGGAAGACAAGATCTCCTGCTAAGAACTCACCACCCACAGTCACACCTGGTTGGTGTACTTCACAACAACCTGAGCATGGGATGGGGTGGGTGTTGCTAGGGGGAGCATGTGGGTATCAGCCCCTTGAGAATCCCATCCAGAACCCAGCACCCACCCAAGCAGAGGGCAAGGGTCACCATGTGTGGCAGACTGCTGGCACCTTATTGTTCTTGGTCCCTGGGCCACAGGACACACAGGCCTGTGCACCATAAGGCTGGTGAGCTTTCAGGATGGTGTTAGGAGGGCAGAGGTGGCAGGTTCCAGAATCTCGGTCAATGTAATGGCCAGCAGGACAAGAAGTGCAGGAGGAGCCCAAATCAGAGGCTTCTAGGGCACAGGGGCGGCAGTAGGAGGCCACACCGCCCATGACGTTGGTGACGTTGATGGAGTAGATCTTGGCAACATCATTAGTGTACTTTCTGCCCTGGAGACGAGGAAGCAAAAGCAGAGAAAGGAGAGGCCTGGGACAGCAGCAACTGCAGAAATAGCAGGAACTTGTTTTTATTTTGACTTTATTTACTTGTGTGTAGGTGTATATGGGTGCATGTGGATGTGCATGCACATATGTGAGCACGCATGTGGAAGCCAGAAAGACACCAGACGTTCTTTTATCACTCCCCACCTTATTTTTTTGAGACAGGGTCTCTCACTGAACTGTCTCGTGTCCTGGTTTTTACATGGGTGCTAGAGATCCAACACGGACCCTCAGGCTCCTATGGCAAGAACTTTTCCTGACTGAGCCACGTCCCCAGCCCCAGCTTACCCCGTGATGCCTAGGAAGAACCTGGGCAGCATCTTTCTCACTTTATTTAGTGGTGATCCTTTGTATGCTAATTAAAATTAATAATATTAAAAATAAACTGTGGGTTTAACTTTTAAAAGACAATGGCTTTTAATGTGTCATTAACAACAAAACTAACCCACTTCAAGTTCCAGGGGGAAATGCCATGCACCAGGGAAATTTATAGATGATTCTACATGTATTATATTAAATTCTATAAATATATGGGGGCAGGGGAAAGCAGAGGTGGGATTTTCTTTTAAAAGGAAAAAAAATCCAGGTATTTTAAGAGAAAGAAAGGCTAGGGCTGGGTGTGGTAGCACAACCCTATAATCCCAACCCTCAGGAGGCAGAGGCCGGAGGATCTCAAGGAGAAAGGCAGTCAGTCTAGGCTACACTGTAAGACCCGTCTCTAAAAACAACAGAGAGTGGGGGGTCGGACCGAGAGCAAGAGCACACGTATGCATGAGGGATGGGGAGAGACAGAGAACGCACACGCTCCAAGACTGGGCTATCTCTGGGTAACAGGGTAATGGGTGATTTTGTTTGTTCTTTTTTTTTTTTTGGTGACAGGGTCCACTTTGTAGCCCAGGTCAATTGTGTTTTCTGCAATAAATCTGTATTATTTTAAGTTAAGAAAATAAAGGTTTGTAATAGAGCTCTGGGAAGGCTCAGGCTGGAGGATCGCAAGTTCCAGGTCAGCCTGGGTTACATACCAAGACCCTGTCTCAAAAATGAAGGAAAGTCAGAGTGATGGTTCTTAAAAATAGCCACAGATCTGGCTTCAGCCACGGTGGAGACTCAAGGAGGGACAGATGATTGAAGGTACGCAATGCGATCTTCCCTGGAAATCATTTAGAAAAGGCTACACTAAGCATTCTGCTTGGCTCCTGAAGATTATGCACTCAGAAGCATGCATGAGCTCTTGCCAGGATTCCTCCTATCTCACAGACTGCATCTGGGATGGAGAGGGACTCACGGTTTCATGAAGAGTGGTCCTCTGGAAGGCCCACGTGAAGCTCACGGTAGCGTTCTCCTCGATGGTGTAGGTATAGGACTGTTTGCCTTTGGTGCCTTTCCACGTCTCCACAGGAGTATTGGTCCTAGAATTCATGCCCTGAGCCCAGGATAGACAGGTGAGGAAGGCGTGATGGCTAATGAAGCCAGCACTATCCTGCAGACTGTCGTCACACCTGCCAGACCTGTCCTGAGTACTATGGAGTCCCTGGTAGTCACTCTGGGCTCTTGCCCTGTGGGATCCCCATAATGGTTGTCCTTTACATTGCCTTACTGCTAGGGCAAGCTGGGCCAACTTTTCCCTGGAAGCCCCCAGCTGGCTCAGAGAAGAAACATACCACCATGAAGTAGAGCTCACAGTTCACAGAACAGATGGTCTCGAAGACAAATGTGATCCTGGCCACCTCTTTGTTCTCTGTGTCTGCCATCACTGACTGTGGAGGTCTGTGGGACAGAAACTGAAAGTCATCACAGAGGCCAAGCAGTGCTATTTAAAGAGTCTAGACAGCAGAAAGGGTCAGGTTGAGGGTCTGGGAGTTTTTTGGAAACAGTGGGAACCAAGTTCAACTATGCCACCCAAGCCTTATGACCTTGACCTGGCCAATGTGTAGCTCCTTTGGCTAATAAATGCAAGTGATAATTATCTTTATCTCACATTATAGTATCACTATCCAACAGTATACAAGGTGTGAATATATTTTTAAAAAATGCAGTAAGAACAATCCTACTCAATATTCTTGCCTCAAGTAAAAATGAACTATATATGGGCTGGAGAGATGACTCAGTGGTTTAGAGCACTTGTTGATTTTGCAGAGGGCCCAGGTTCAATTCCCAGCATCCATATGGTGGCTCACAACCATGCATAGCCCCAGTTCCAAGGGATCAACCATACATAGCCCCAGTTCCAGGGGATCAAATCCATGAGTATATACAAGTGTGTGTGTGTGTGTGTGTGTGTGTGTGTGTGTGTATGCAAAACATTCATACACAAATGAATCTAATAAATATTGCATAAAAAATGAACTGCACATGGTACTGTGGTCTTATTATTTTCGTTTAAATCTTTTTAAAGATTTATTTATTTATTTTATGTGTAAGAGTACGTACTATCTGTATGTATGCCTGCACACCAGAAGAGGGCATCAGATCTCACTGCAGATGGTTGTGAGCTACCATGTGGTTGCTGAGACTTGAACTCAGGACCTCTGGAAGAATAGCCAGTGCTTTTAACCTCTAAGCCATCGCTCCAGCCCTTCTGTGGTGTTATTTCTTAGTCTCTAGGACTCTCTCTTTTGTTGCGAGGAGAAAAAGATTCCAGCAGCCAGCCAGTGAGAGAAAGGGGTAGGCCAGTACAGCATGGGCAGTGCGTTTGTTTTTCTCACTGCTGTGATAAAACACTCAACAAGGAGCAGCTTCAGCGGGGGAGGGTTTATCCTGCCTCGTGGTTTCAGGGGACAAAGTCCACAGGGATAAAGGGCAAGTATGGAAGCGGAAGCATGTGGTGGCTGGTGCATCCACAATTGGGAGGCAGCGAGACCCATGCCGGCATGCCATTCACTTTCTCCTTTTCAGTCAGTCTAGGACCTTGACCCGCATAGATAGATCTTCCTCCTTAGTTAGACCTCTCTGGAAATGCCCTTCCTGACATACCTAGAGATATGTCGCCTAGGTGATTCCAAATCTCAAACAGACATTCAGAATTAACCCTAGGGGGGCAAGGTTCTCTGCAGAAACTGCTCAGTAATTTGGGGCATTGGCTGCTCTTGCAGAGGATGGGGGTTTGAGTCTGAGCATCTACATGGTAGCTTGCAGTTGCCTGTAACTTTAGCTCTAGAGAATCCAGTGTCCTCTTCTGGCCTCTCATGGGGCATATACATACATGCAGGCAAACACTTCATACACATACAAAACAAAAATAAATGAAAACTAACTAAGAACACGTGCTAGTATACAGTTAACAAGGCCGTGGTGTGCTCTGTTCTGGACTGATACCTAAGTGAAACAAAACTCAAGTCTGGAGCCCTCTCCATGTCCCATTCTCAAGTCTGTGGGATTTGGTGGAGGCCAGGCTGGCTCCAGTTCTCCGGCTTTGTATTCCTCACCTAAATCCTGGCACAACTAGAGTGAGAATCATGAAGTCGTTGTCTGAGGCTCCAACAGCTGTGTAAATGTGGTCACCAGCCACCTCCCAGCCTGGAAAAGGAGAGGGAAGGGTCAGTGCCCTCAGGCCGGGGGCAAACGTGTATCGGGTGACTCTCGAGATAATACCACTGTCCTTCAAGGTATCCAGACCTGGTGCTTATCCAGCGTTCTTCTTATCTACCTTCCTTCCTTCCTTTCTCGCTTTCTCCCCTGCCCCCTTTCTTGCTTCTCTCTAGGCAAGACCTCACTCTGCAGCCCGGGCTGTCCAGGACTTGTGGCAATACTTCCGCCTCAGCCTCCTTTGTTTTATTTTTAATATTGTTGTTGTTTCGAGAAGGATTTCACACTGAGACCAGCCTGGAACTCACTGCTGCCTCATATTTGCAGTAAAGCTCCTGCCTCGGCCTCCTGAGTGCTGAGATTACAGGCCTGAATCACCGAGACCGGCTTGCCCATGTTTCTCCTCGCTCCAAGTCTCTGAAACTAAGCAGTGGTAGCTGTCTGTTGAAAGGAGTGGGACTTTCCAGGGAACGGATGGTTCCCCGCGGGAGTACAAAGAGTAGTAGCACGGGGTGGAGGGAGGTGACAGTCACCTGTCAGGCCTTTGTACTCAAAGTTGATTCCGCTGAGAACAGTAGTTTCCATGTTGGAGGGCAGCGTGTTCCACCATTTGTACTCAAATCCCACTGCAGGCTCCGTTCCTGCTGGGCAGTGGGCACAATCTAGGGGAAGCACAAGGACCCGTCACCCAGGAGGAACCCAGCCGCTGTCAGACAGACAGGTGGCAGCCACGTGGTGGGCGGCGGAGGGCTGAGGCTAAAAGACAGGTCAGAGGGACTCAAAACAACACGTTCAGATTAGACACTGACCAGTGCTCCAGCTGCCCTTTCTTATCAAACGTTCATTTTGACGTACCTTTTAATCTTACTCACGCACTTCCCTCGATTCCCACATCGTCATCAAATGCATTTGTTCTAGCAGGTACACGGCCCCCCTCCCCCAACTCCTTTCTGCAGCGTATCTTACAGATTGCGATGCTGTCCAGTTGGTTGTCTTAACCCATGGACTGTCTAGTTAGCATCTTTGTCACATGCTGGACGTCTCTGTTGTGAAGACTGAGTCACGTTTGCAGATGCAGTGAGGCAGGAGGAGGAGCAGGTGTTAAATCTGACCCTGACCTACAGACCCCTAAACCTGGTCCTCAGAACTGGCCTGCCCTTCACTGACCTCGGAGGACAGGCAGAGCGCATCCGGCTAGCTCCTCTGGGCATTCATTCGTACGGCCCACCCAACGGCCAATATCGGGATGGAGAGGATGTAAGAAACAGAGCGACGGGACTGTTACCAGAGCCATTGGAGTAGAAGCCGTAGGGGCAGGGCTCGCAGGTGCTGTTGTTGGTTTTGAAGAAGCCTGGGTTGCAGGGTGGGCATCGGGTCTTCACCCCAGAGGCGGGCAGCTTCACTGCTCCCTCCAGGTCCTCACCACAGATTTTTGGCATGGCCCATTTGTACATGAGCTGTGTCTGCAAAGATGGATTAAGCCAGATTCAGCATTGTTATAGGATTTAGCCCATGACCAGAACAAGAGCGCTAGGGGATGCTGGAGATTTGGGCAAAGATAAGAACTCCAGAAATAGTAGAGAATTCTGTTCTGGTCACATGTTTGTACCCAGCGACTGTCTGCCAAATAAATGTTGAACAGAGGAGGAAAGGTGTGTCTAACGAGGGGTCTATGATAGAGGAGATAGTGACCAGTTGTCTTCAGGAAAGATTTGTTGACTCTTGTCAAAAAAAATCTTTTTATTAGCTGAGCATGGTAATGCATACCTTTAATCCCAGGCAGAGGCAGGAGGATCTCAGTAAGTTCTAGGCCAGCACTGTCTACATAGTAAGACTGTGTTTCAAAAAAAAAAAAAAAAAAAAATCAAAACAAAAACTCACCCTCACCCTCTTCAATATTTGTTGACCATTGAACAACATTTTCAAAAAGGCTTTCTCTGGATGCTCAGGCCTGTTCTGTTTTTTAGGATTCTCTCAGGCCCTGCACATCACCTCCACTGCCTTATGGGAGTGGGGCCCTCTTTCTCCTCTGTTTATTGTTTTCCCTTTTTTCTTTTGGTTTTTCGAGACAGGGTTTCTGGAACTCACTCTGTAGCCCAGGCTGGCCTCGAACTCAGAGATCCGCTGGCCTCGAACTCAGAGATCCGCTGGCCTCTGCCTCCCGAGTGCTGGGATTAAAGGCGTGCGCCACCACCGCCCTGCTCGTTTTGTTTTGCGAGACAGGGTTTCTCTGTGTAGCCCTGGCCATCCTGGAACTGGCTCTGTAGACCAGGTGCTGGATTAAAGGTGTGTGCCACCACGGCCAGCAGCCTCCCTGCGGCCCTGTGAGCTCTGTGGGAGTGGGGATGCAACTCAGTCATCTCTGGTCCCCAGCCGGACACATCAGTTCACACAAGCATGGCTTGTCAGCCCAGGGACAACCAGACTACAAGGAAAGTCTTTTCCTGAGGGGAAGGTCCAGTGTGGGTGGGGGCTGGGAGAAACAGTGGGCACTAAAACCAGTCAGGCCGTTCTCCAGGGAGTCGGAAGTAGGGAGAGACTCCCGCTACTCTCACCTGAAACAGCCAGAGCATGAGACTGAGTGATCTCTGTGGAAAGCAGCAGATGTGGATGGGCAGGTGGGGCCCGGGGGTAAGCGGATGGGAGAGACCAAGCAAACGAAAATGGAGAGGGTTTGAAAAAGAGCACGTGTCAATACTGAGTGATACACACAGGCAAAAGGGGAGTCTGACCAGAGCACGAATGAAGCCATGTCCTTTGGCCCCTCCCTAGCCTGGGTTCATCACGCAGGTTTTGGGGGGGGGGGGTTTCTCCAATATCAGTTTCAATGACCAATGGAGCTTGAACACTGCTCAAGTCCAAGGAACAGGGAACAGGGGCTCCAAGCGGGCTACCCACCTCTCCGTTAGCATCACAGGCTGTGTGGGTATAGAAATAATCCTTGTCTGTGCAGGGTGGGCGCACTTTGCAGGTGGAAGATCCTTTTTCTAAATGACCAAAGTGAGAAAAAAAAATATTTCAAGTCACATAAGAGAGCAGGGCTTGTTGTCACTGGCCAGTGACCAGTAACTCCCCAGCCCATGGGCGTGTCACCACACAAACTTCCAGAAAGTGTCTGCTTTCTGTTTTTATTTGTTTGCCTTTTCCTCCTCCTCCTCCTCCTCTTCTTCCTCTTCTTCTTTTTGGACAGGCTGACCTAAAACTCACCATGAAATCTAGGCTGGCCTCAAAAAAACTTGAAGCATTTTTTCTGCTGCAGTGTCTTGGAGGGCTAGGGTTACAGGTCTGAGCCACCTTGCTTATCTGGGCCTTTTATACTTCAGTACAAAAGTATAAAAAGTATAGTTTTCTGCTGTGGGATGTTCTGTATGTTAAATGTGTTGCTCTGATTGGTTCATAAATAAAACACTGATTGGCCAGGAGCCAGGCAGGAAGTATAGATGGGACAAGGAGAGAGGAGAACTCTGGGAAGTGGAAGGCTGAGGCAGGGAGACGCTGCCAGCCGCCGCCATGAAAAGCGAGATGTAAGGTACCGGTAAGCCACAAGCCACGTGGCAAGGTATAGATTTATAGAAATGGGTTAATTTAAGATATAAGAACAGCTAGCAAGAAGCCTGAGCCATTAAGCCAAACAGTTTAAATAATATAAGAGTCTGTGTGTTTATTTTATAAGTGGGCTGTCGGACTGCCGGGGATTGGCGGGACCCAGAGAGAAAACTCCAGCTACAGTTTTCTTAAAACTTTTTTTATGTATCTGTGTAAGGGTGTTTGTCCTGCCTGCATGTATGTCTGTACACCACATGTGTGCCTGGTGCCCAAGGAGGCCAGAAGAGGGTGTGGGATCCTCTAGAACTGGAGTTACAGATGGTAGTGAGTCATGGGAATCAAACCTGGATCCTCTGGAAGAGCAGTCAGTGCTCTTAACCACTGAGCAATCCCTCCATGTCCTATCCTAAGACCTTGTCTGAACATTCTCTTAGCATACGACCAGCATGAAGAAGACCTACAATGACACTCCCTTCTCCACAAGACCACCCACCTAACACAAATAAAGTTGGAATTTCCATGGCCTCAAGATGAAGGCGCCTGACTTCCCTCAGCCTCGTCATCCTAGCTCTGACTTTTGCCTTAGCCTGCTAAGAAATGCTATCAGATTTATCCTACTCTGGGAGTACTGGGGTTTGAACCCAGGGCCATGCATATTTTACCACTGAACCTCATATCTTTACCATTTTATTGGGCTCTTTGTGTTCCTCTTATAATGACACAATACCATGAATCTCTTACGTAAGAACTATTCCAATGAATCCTCCTTAAAGCAATGGATTTCACGTTTTCATTTTGTTTTGATTTTAGAGACAGGGTCCCGAACCATAGTCCATTCTGGCTTGGAACTCCCAATCTTGATGCCTCAGGTGCTAGGAAAACAAGTGTATGCCACCACACCCAAGATCAAATACCTTTTTAGAAGCTGGGCCGGGCATGGTGTTGCAGGCCTTTAATCCCAGCACTCAGGAGGCTGAGGCAGACCAATCTCTGTGAGTTCCAGGCCAGCCTGGTCTACATAGTGAGTTCCAGGGTAGCTAGGGCTACAAATGTCTCAAAAGTCAAACTAATTCTTTTTTGAAAATTTTAAGAAAATAAAAGATTGGAAAGAGAAAAAAATATGATCAAAAAATACTGTATGAAATTTTTTTTCTAAAGAGAAAACAAAGCTGTTTCTTTTACCCAGAAAAATATGTATAATTCATGCAAATTTAAAATTTCTCTCAGGATTTTCTTTCTACAGAGCAAAAAACACCAAGGACAGGTAGCTGGTGCAGTGGTTAAAGGGCAAATGTCAGGACTGGAGGTCTGGTCCCCAGAACCTACGCTAAATGCCAGGTAGGTGTGAGGACCCACCTGTAATTCTAGCACTCAGAAGGCTAACTGAATCAATGCTCTCTGGGTTTGATTGAGATACCCTGTCTCAATGAACTGGGCAGAAAGCAGTGGAGGAAGGCTCCCAGTGTCAAACCCTGGGCCCCCACATGTGTACGCACGTGTGCCCGCACATACATGAACACAGACGTGTGTATGCACACACATGGGGGGGGACAAATTAAAACACACTGCTTGGTGGGATTCCCCATTATACTGCCCCTAACTACTGCATCCACTACTAATATGAGTGCTGTGTCCTCTGCGGATGAGCATTTAACAAGGGTGAGGCAAGCTCTCCTTCGGTGTAGTACTTGATCGGCAGCCGTGGTGTCATCAAAGGAGATTGCAGCTGGCAGATCCAGGTTTGGGTCCTGATTCATTACTTAGTAGCTGTGTCACGTTAGGCAAATTACTTAACCTCTCTCGGCTCTCTCAACCAAGGAGCAGGAGAAATAGTGTCTACATTGCTAGAGCCAGTCCATGCCTGGCCTACTGTGTATGCAGACACTCTCAGAATGGCAATTATGGGGGCTGAAGAGATGGCTCAGCAGCTAGAGCATTTGCTGTTCTTTCAGAGACTGGAGTTCCAATCCACCCACATCGGGCAGTGCATGACTGCCTTCAAGTCCAGCTACAGAGGGACTGCTGTTCTCTTCTAGCCTCCTTGGGAACCTACATGTAAGATCAGATACATCCACAGAGATACACACACATACATATAAATAAACAATAAATATTCTTTATAAAAAAGAAAAGAAATGGCAGTCACCATTATGGCCTACAAGCTTGCACACATTTTATTTATTTTTTTTTATTATTTAAGAATGATCCCAGAATGGTACCCAGCATGGGGCCCAAATTTCCACAAAGGGCCTGAGAAAGCTGAGAAAGAGAGAAAAACAAAAAAACAAAAACAAAAAACAAAAACAGATGCAGCTCCTTTAAGAGGCACCTGTGTTCAGCAGAGCACTTGAGTAGCCAGGAAGCTAAGTAAAAATGCCTGCCACAGTGCAGATATCAACTTCCTGGATCTGGGGCAGTTAAGTGCAGCTCTCGGTTAAACTCAGCTCCCAGTGGGTTTCAGGCTCAGCTCTGGAAGACCTGAGGACAGGGCAGAGCCAACCACCAAAGCCTCTTGGTGGAGGGTCTAGCTATTGCTTAGCAGTTTAAGGATTGGCTCATGTGGTCAGAGAATGTTTACAGGTACACAGTAAAACAGGTCCAAGACCAAAAAAAAAAAAAAAAAAAAAAATTAAAAAGGTTACTGTGTGCATAGGTGCTTAAAATAGAAAAGAAAATGGGTATAGACTGTCATAGGAACAAATAAATAGCTTAAAAATAATTAAGTAAAGTCTTTAAAGAAAGAATAAAATAATATAAAAAGAATAAACCATGTAAAGATGGGAAATACACAGGGAAGTTGGAACCTGTATGGTGTTTTGTTGACTCTGAATTTTTGAATGCTGATGAGTGAATGGCAGCTACAGAGAAACATGGTATTGTAGAAGAAACTATCGAATTAAACCAGCCTAGGTACTTAGGGGATGTCTTAACATTAAAGTGGAATTCAGAAAATGTATTGCCTTGGGAGAGACGTTATGCTTTTGTGTCCACAGGAAACAAAAGACTGTGGATTCCTTCAAAATTAACAGAGGTCAGATTTGATTGGGGGAGGCCCCTGAAAATCTTGGCTACAGACATAAAGAAATAAACCTAGAAAAACTACAAGACAGGTACTGTGGGATGATCCTTCTGTACACTGTGAATATGTATTGCTCTCATTGGTTGAAAATAAAGCTGTTTTGGCCTATGGCAAGGCAGGATAAGGTTAGGCAGAAGACTCAAACTAAGGACTCAGAGGAAGAGGGACGGAGTCAAGACAGATATGAGCCGACTGCCCAAGAAGCAAGATGCCAGAGAACCGGTAAGCCACGAACCATATGACAATAAATAGATTAATAGATATGGGCTAATTTAAATGTAAGAGCTAGTTGGTAATAAGCCTGAGCCGTCAACCAAATGTTTATATATATATAAGCCTCTGTGTGGTAATTTGGGAAGCAGCTGCGGGGTGTCAGGACAAAAAGACTCTGCCTCCATTTACAGACAGGTACTGTACATGCTGATTTCTTGACATGGAAATAGCTCTGAGATTGGATGATACATGATAGATCTTGTTGGTTACAGAGTCCTCATGACTTATTATTACATGCCATCCTTTCATATGGCATAAATGAAGGTTTGGGGCCGGGCGGTGGTGGCTCACACCTTTAATCCCAGCACTTGGGAGGCAGAGCCAGGCAAATCTCTGTGAGTTTGAGGCCAGCCTGGTCTACAAAGTGAGTTCTAGGACAGGCTCCAAAGCTACATAGAGAAACCCTGTCTCAAAAAACCTAAATAAATAAATAAATAAATAAATAAACGGAGGTGTGGTTATACAGTCCAAACTAACTTACAAAGTTGATAGAGTTTTACCTGTTCAAACATAAAACAAAAAAGTCATCTTTGGTTGGCTTGAGTACAGTGAACAGTCCATACTTGTGTTAATGCAGATATGTATGTTACCCTTGAACGTTTGTGTGTTTTCAGAGCAAGGGGACCAGACACCAATGAAAATGGGTGGCCCAGGTGATTCAGCCTCTCAGAGTTCCTATATTGCAGTTTCTTCAGAGTTCTGCATTCAGAACTTCAATATTGCTAACTGAGATGATCCAGCCTCACAGATTATTTCAGCCAGGAGTTCAGATAAGCCTTGCACTTTCCCATTACACAGAGACTGGACAACAAATGTTATATCTAGTTTTCTTAGGACTTGACCATTATCTCAATTTTCTGAGTCTTCTGGGGATGCCATTGCCCCCAGACAACAGGAAGCAGTCTAGAGAAGAGAACACAACACCCACTTTCCCAAGATGTGGGGTGGGTGGTTTTTGGTCATTTGATGGGTTATGAATGTTTTTCATCATTTAGTGGGGATATAGGAATATAGAATAAAAAGACAACTATTCATCTCAAATATTTTATATTGGCATGAATTTTTGTATATTGATACAAATTTAAGGTTATTTTTGTTTTATTGTATATATGTTTCTACTCTTGTTTAAGGTACTGTGCCTATACAGCTCTTTTAAAAATATAATATAAAATTCTAGTCCTTGAAAGTTATTATTACAAACTGTTTAGGATAATTAAGAAATGCAGGTTAATAGTTAGTCATCTATAACAATCAAACTTGTAGTCATGTTAGGTATGTTTTAAAGATATATTTTAGATAGATAGGTGTTCTTCAGATGCTTCAGAGACCTACAGAATATGACATTTAAGATGTTTAATAACCTAAGGTTTTTCATGACAGTGAGACACATCTGCTCCTGGCAGCATCTATTTACTTCATAAAAGGATGATGGGCATCGAAGAACCTCCATATGGAGTTTGCTTTCATTGTGGCAAAGCTAGCATCTGGGCAAGAAATTCCCCCTTGCATTGACTGCTGGCAGTATGTTGTACAAACTGGACAAGCAGAACACAAAGGAAAAAGACTGCTGAACATTGCCAAGACAAGGTGGGATAGTCCTTCAAAATTCCCCGCTTCACAGAAAAGTCTGTCAGACTTTCTTGGCCTGTAGGCTGAAGATGGATGCCCCAATGTTGCAGAGGATGCTTGGATGACTGTCCAGGCAACCAGATGTCTCTGTCATTTCTATAGTTTTGGAAGTTGCTTGCTCTGCACTTCTTGTTTACTCAGGTAATATTATATCCTTCTCTGATCTCTGGTGGAGTTGAAGATGAGATAGTTATAGTTTTCCTTGTTACCAAATTCAGAAAAAAAAACTTACATAAGAGATACAAAGTTCATAAGGTTGAGAATCATAATGGCTTAAGTTGTTTATTTAATAAAATGTTTTGAGTTCTAAAAAGATAATTTTGGGTGGGTAATACAAGTTAGGATAGCAAGTAAATTAGGTACACAACTTAGGACTCACCAAGATAGGATAGATAATGGAGTATTTTCTCTGAATTGCCAAATGCAAATGAACTGGATATTGTAAATGTAATTCTTACTTGATAATTGTCCTTATTGTATATAGTCTTACTATGTTAAAGCTAAAACTTTTCTTTTTATTTAGACAAAGAGGGGGAAATGTTGCAGAATATTTGTTTAACTATGCAAAGATGTGTTGTATTTGTTTAACTTTGTAAAGATGTGTTATATTTGTTTAATTATGCAAAGATGTGTTACTGTTTTACCTTGCCTGCCTAAGGCACCTGATTAGTCTAATAAAAAGGTCAACAGCCAATAGCGAGGGTGGAGGTATAAGTGAGACTTCCAGGAAAGGAGAGTAAGTAGGAGGAGGAATTTAGGCTCAAAAAGGGGGAAGAAAGAAAAAAGAGATGCCAGGGAGACACCAGGGGCCAGACAGACAGACACAGAGAAAGCAGGAAAGTAGGACATACAGAACGAAAGAAAGGTAAAAAGCCCTGAGGCAAAGTATAGATAAATACAAACAGGTTAAATTAAGTTAAAAGAGGCACTGGGACAACCCTAAGCTAAGGCCAAGCACTCATAATTAATAAGTCTCCGTGTCTTTATTTGGGACCTGGTTGATGACCCAAAGACAATTCCAACTACACCAGGAGATTTTGTAAGGATTATGAGCTCTTCCCCACCTTCTAGTGAGGCCCTTACTTCTCAACTGGTCCATTCCTTCTCCCAGATGACTTCCTCCATTAGAGACTCTGCTAAGGATGCCTTGTTGGCCTGCACTGGGAGTTCCCAAGACTGAAAATCTCCCCACCTCTTCTGTCCCTGTCTTATTAGGCTGAGCAAGAAGGAAGGGCTGGGGAACAGCTGGAATCTTCCCAGCTAGTTTATTTGGTAAACAAGCTGGAGGCCCAATTCAGGGAGAAGGATCTTGTTGTTGACTGACTTGGCCAGGAGAGATCGGAGGGAGGTGCTGAACACATGCCAGTTCCCAGGATATTAGGCCTGGCAGAGTGCAAGTTAGAAAATGTATTTGGCCCAAAGACCTTTGTTCTACTAGCTAAACATTTGCTTAACCTGACACCCCAGGTCTAAGTTTTAGCAGAAATGGTCCAGCTGTTTACACACAGACCACTGAGAAAATGACTTTAATAAATGATTAACCCAAATGTTGAGACAGACCTCACTTTCCTAACTCAGGTTTAAACCAAGGGGTTTAAGCTGGGCCTCAGTCAAGTGTGAAAAAGTCACCTAGATGTTTGGTAGGGTGAGGAAGTGAGCATGGCTTGAGAGGGATTGCTCCTGGGAAAAATGCAAGGCCTTTATCTCAGCACACACACACCCCCAATCCTCTTCCCAATATTTTTTTCTCCACTTCTAGTACAATGTTCTCTCTGAGACCCATTTTATCAAAGGAAAACATTTCCTCAGCAGACACAGGACCCAATGTACATAAAGGCAGCACCCATACCAACTCAGACTCTTGGCAAGCCCTTCAGCCTCTCTAAACTCACCTTCCATTTGTCAATGGGGCGCTCACTCCCACATCATGCTCTGAGTAATCAATGAGAGACTGTTGTATGGAGTGTGAACTTCTGTACAAGTGACCTATTGTTGTGAAATACACTGAGAACATTTTCATATTGTAAGAGGAGTATCTGGACAGGCCTTCATGAAAAATGAATTAATGACATTAATGCTCACGGGGGCAAGGCAAGCAGTGGGTAAGCTGAGTCTGATCCCTGGGATCCACATAGTAGGAGGGGACTGACTCCTTCCTGAAAGTTGTTCTCTGATATCCATGTGTGTGCTGTCCCATGCACACATGTTCATGCACATGCCCTCCCCCCATGAAATAAATAAATGTAATAAAAATAAGTGCTTGAGCTTTAGAGCTCAGTAGAGGACAGCTTGCCTAGCATGTTCAAGGATCTGAGTTCTATCCCCAACATTACAAGAATTTTTTTTTCTTTTCTTTTCTTTTTTTTTTTTTGGTTTTTCGAGACAGGGTTTCTCTGTGTAGCTTTGCGCCTTTCCTGGAACTCACTTGGTAACCCAGGCTGGCCTCGAACTCAGAGATCCACCTGGCTCTGCCTCCCGAGTGCTGGGATTAAAGGTGTGTGCCACCACTGCCCGACAAAACCGGCTAAGAAAAAATTTTAAAAACAGCAATTACACAGTATTGGGGAGGCAAAGGCAGGCAGATCATTGTGAGTTCGAGGCCAGCCTGGTCTGCAGAGTGAGTTCACAACAGTCAAAGCTACACAGAGGAAATCCTGTCTCAAAAAAACAAAAATAAAATAGTGATTAAAAAATACTGGGTCCATTTCTAGATCATTTCTTGTATTAGCCAGTCCCCACACTAACACCATGAGGTAGGTACGATTGTTGTCACTTCTATTTTAGAGATAAAGAACAGAGGCATAATTGCTCCTTGGGCTTCCACCAAGATCCTGTACAGAAACTGCAGCATGGACAAGTGACATGCCCCAGGTGTTGTGGGATATTTGTAAACTGTACGGTTGTGATTGGTTTAATAAAGAGCTGAATAGCCAATAGCTAGGCAGGAGAAAGGACAGGCAGGATTTCCAGGGAGAGAGAGAGGAAGAGGAATGTAGGTGCACAGGATTCGCCAGCGAGACGCAGGGAGAGCAGGATGTGCAGTATGGAGATGAGGTTATGAGCCATGCGGCAGAAGGTAGATGAAAAAATATGGGTTAATTAAGTTATAAGAACTAGTTAGGAACAAGCCTAAGATAAAGCTGAGCTTTTATAATTAATAGTAAGTCTCTGAGTCATTATTTGCAGACTGGTGGTCCCGACAAGAGAGTATTACTACACCTAGGTGTCACAGCTAGTGAGTGGTGAAGCTGAGATTTGAACCTAATGAGTGTGTTCTGGAGGCCCTGCTCTTACACCTTATGTACTTCTATTAGGAAACAGACTACTAGCATTTAACATAGCACAAAGGAGTTGACCTGAGCTATCATGCTAAATGATTCCATGACCCTTCTAGTTTGGCTTATATTGTTTCCACTCCAAATATCTTGACCCCATGAAACTGCAGATTCATCATGTAAGATCTCAGCTAGTGAAGGTTCTCCTCCAACCACTTGTTTTTTCAGCCTCCACGGCATGCTGCACTCAGCATTCCCAGCCTGATCCCTATTGCACCAGGGAGAGTTGCAACATTTGTGTGTTCCTATAGCCAGATTTCTGCTTTTTTGGTTCAAGCTGGAGGACAGGCACCAGCTCTGGCCGCGGCACCAAGGCCAGCCCTTGTAGGCACTCAAAGTATACGTGTGTGTGAACTGATCTCCAACCACTGCCTTCATGCACGTTCCATGCTGGGCTCTTAGGCTCTCTTTGCAGCTTTCCCAGTACATGGGACTTTCTTTGAACTTCAAGCTGTGAGGTGGTCAAAGGGGCGGATTGAGAAACTGGTGGCAAAAGGACAGCTTTAAGATTTCAGCCCCTTGATTAACAATTCCATGACAACTCTCGGCTAGAAATCAGTTTACACAGCACTGACACAGTTCTTCTACAACTACCTTGTCATTCAAGCCGTTGCACAATTGCTGAGTTAGGAATTGAGCCAAAGCTAGACCCACAAAGGCCTCCATTGACAGAGGTGGAGCAGGGAAGAGGGATTAAAGTGGAAAAACAGGAATTTAGAGGTTTGGCGAGAAACTCCCTCCCAGGTCTAAACTTTCTTGTCTGGCTGAAAAACTACACACATTTGGCATCTGTGTAGAGAAACAGGGCTTTTTGTATCAGGAGCGGTAGAAGTAAGCACGTCACAGGTCAACGGCTGGTCCTGGATCAACAACCACACATCCTAACACCTGTGTGACACCTGGGACTATCTGCGAGGGCTGTGGGTCTATTCCAATGGGCCTTGTGCTGGGTTTGTACATGTTTCTGTATAAAAAGGGGAAGAAAGAGTCGTGCTCAGGGTTCCTAGGGGAAAGAGCAGACCGGACCCCTTCCTCTGCCTTCTTGTCTCACTGCCTACCCTGGAGTCTAGACCATGTACCCAGCACTGGGCTGTGTGAGCAGAGTGCTTCTTTCTTGTCTCACTGCCTACCCTGGAGTCTAGACCATGTACCCAGCACTGGGCTGTGTGAGCAGAGTGCTCTTTGGTAACATTACATATCTTATACCAGTGTTCTGAAATATCCTTAAATGACCAGGTCTTGTTTTTTTCCTTCTCTTAGAAGAAATGATTAAAGTTAAAAAAAAATGTATATTTGTGGGTTGGGAATATGCATGTGAGTGCAGTGCCCAGGAAGGCCAGAAGAGTCGTGTATCAGATTTTCTAGAGCTGGAATTACAGGCAGTTATGAGCAGCCCCACATGGATGCCATGGGTTCTGGGAAACCTAACTCAGGTCTTATGCAAGAGCAGTACACAACTTTGAACCACTGAGTCAGCTCTCCAGCCCCAGGTCCTGTTTTTCAAATCAGGATGTTTTTGGAGGCTTCCCCCCACTTTGCTCTAGAGCATTGAGATTTGTCTCAACAACACAAAAGAGGCAAGTGAAAAAGCCTGCCTGTGCCAGTGGGCACCACTTAGACTGGTCAAAGATCCCAACTTCCTTCGTCAGCCTTTGCTGTAAAAATGGTTATAATTATAGCCTGATTTATCACTCTACAAGGTAGGAAAGAACTGAAATATCACATTGTACCTCACACATACTGTTAATCCCCAAGATTCAAGGAGAAAGACCACCATCCCAAACCACGGCCAAATTAATTAAAGCAAGCTTTTTTTAAATTTGTGTACATGGGTTGTCTCAAGATAATGGTTTTTATAGCTCAGGGGTATGGGGTTTACAAATGGGGGATTTGGCAGGCAAATGGGCAGGGTTACAGAAGACCAATACAAGGCAGTCATAATAACCCTTTGAATCAAAGGTAGGGTTGCAAGGTGGTCATAACAACTTTTTGAAACAAAGACATGGTTGCTATTTCCTAGAACGGACAGCACAGAACCATCTGTAGTTAAGGTTACAGGTGGGGCATAGCCTAATCTTTGAGAAATAGAGATTTAATCATAAACAAGAATGAACGTAGTTTGTCTTTATTATAAGATGGCTTTCATGTCCAAGATGGAGGCAGGCTGGTTCATCAATACATATGAAATTACTACTTGTCATCAAAAATAAAAGTTGAATAGTTAAAAAAAAAAAAAACTATTAGAGCCGGGTGGTGGTGGCACACACCTTTAATCCCAGCACTCAGGAGGCAGAGGCAGGCGATCTCTGTGAGTTCGAAGCCAGCCTGGTCTACAGAGCAAGTTCCAGGACAGGCTCCAAAGCTACACAAAGAAATCCTGTCTTGAAAAACCAAAAGAAAAAAAAAACTATTAGGCATGGTGAACTTTGCCTATAATCTCAGTACTTGGGAGGTAAAAGCAGAGGGAGCAAAAATTCAAAGCCAAGCTGGGCGCAGTGGCACACACCTTTAATCCCTACACTCAGGAGGCAGATGCAGGTGGATTTCTGTGTTTGAGGCCAGCCTGGTTTACAAAGTGAGTGCCAGGCAGCCAGGGCTACACAGTTTGACCTTGTCTCTAAATAAATAGAAAGAAAAGAAAAAAGAAAGGAAATTCAAAGCCAGCCTCTGCTACATACTGAGGTTAAATCCAGTATAGGCTACACAAGACCCTATATTAATATCCCTTCCCCTACTAAAGCAAGCAAGCAAACAACAACAACAAAAACCACACAGCAAAGAATTACTGTCTTCAATAATAGGCCAATAGGATGGGTCTCCTGCTTTCTTTTGTGGGTTTACTGGTACCCCATTGCCCCTCCATATCCTGCCCTCCCCGCAAACATCACCTGAGTATTTGTCATCGTCACATGGATGGCAAGAAGTTTCTCCTTTATTTGAGTAAGAGTTGGTTGGGCAAAGCTTGCAGAAAGAGGAGCCCTGCTTGGCGGCGTATGTGCCAGGCTTGCAGGGGAAACATTCTGAAGTGTAAGCCACCCCTAGGGAGAAAGAATAGCATAGAAAATAAAGATTGAGCCGAGACACCAAGGCCCTGGGGACCAGTGCCCATCCTCCCCTAGAAGCCAAGAGTCCAGGAAGCCAGCAGCAGACCCCAGATCCAAGCTTGTTCTCTGTACCTGTTATAGCAATGTTTCTCACAAGCACAGGCTTGGACACTTTGGACCACACTGAGAAAGCTGTGGTTCTCCAATAGAGGACATTATTGCCTCTGTTTAGCTCAACCTTAAAAAAGACATAAGGTAGGTGTTAATTCATCACAAAAATGGGCATTGCTCATTTGCCTCCTTGGTCCTAGAGAGCCTATTCTGACCCTCTTCTTCCTCTTCCTCAGCTTGGCCTCTCGAAGCTTTGTCTTTCTAACCCTCTCCCATGCTTCCCTGATCCTTGATACAGGATCCTTGTATCATATATTCTACAAGCATCTCTAATAGAGATCATAACAGGACCAGAGAGACAGGCAGTAACGGAGACCGGCATTCCATCATTCTCTGGTTTTACAGAAAACCCAGCCCCAAAGCTGGAAAGCTCTGGCTCCTGGGATGAAGTCACAGGAGCAAACTGGCCACCATACAGCCTAATCCATCAACCATGAAGAGAGGAAGCCCTGAATCTGCCACATCTTAGACTCCTCCCTCCGTGGGCGCTGGAGCAGAAGCTCCCCTTTAGGATCCTTGGCCCCTCCTCTGGGATCTTGGTTGTGGCTGGTGCGATACTCACACTGTGGAATTCCCATCCTTTCTCCGTAGTTTTCATCCACCGGGAGTCATCAGCATTGGGCTGGCACTGGTCGTTCTGGACCTGAGGCAGAAGGGGTTTGGGATGAGAGGTTCAGCTTCCTGAGGAGATGAGGGCCTCACTCCATGCTGCATGGTGCTCTACAACACTGTTCTCACGGAAGAGGCGCTGCCAATTCCCTCTAGGACCAAACTGAGAACACATAAGCTACACACAACAACATCTGAACACGGACGCCAGAGAAGGAATTTGCAGTTCAGCCACTTGCATGTCATAACAAGTCTGAACAGGATGAAACACCTAGGAATTCACAGGCTCTGTCCTCACCCTCAGTGTCCTGTGCCTTGTGCCCATTCTCCTCAGCTCCCCAGGCCTCAGCTCATTTTGCTTACAGCTTTCTCTAGAGTGAAAACCAAAAAGCTTTCCAAACATGGCTATACTTGTGATTGATTCCTATGAACGAATCTGAGCCTCGGCGAGTCCTGACCTCTCTAAACCCTCTCCTCCCTCCCTCCCTCCCTCCCTCCCTCCCTCCCTCCCTCCCAGCTAGGAGCTTACAAAAAACTCAAAGATGATGCTGGAGTCCGGGTAGTAGTACTCAAAGTTAACTGTGCCAGACTGCTTCAGGTTGACGGCATACATCAGAGTGGCTGTGCATTCGTCCGTGTTGGAAGCGATGTAGTCTCCCCGGGGAACCCACTTGGACCTGTGAAAGAACAGGAACCAAGAGTTAAGGCAGGAGCACACCCCACAAGGCTTTGTGCTATGTGTTAGGTTCCATGTTCTCCTGTTGGGGCTTCTGGGAAATTCCAGACTTAGGAGTCAAAAGCTAAAACTTGTACCTTGGTAGTGGTTTGTATGAGCATGGTCCCCAGAGGCTCATATATTTGAACGCTTGGTCCCCGGTTAGTGGAACTGTTTGGGAAGGATTGGAGGTGTGTGTGGTTTTGTTGGAGGAGGTGTGTCATGGAGGTGGGTTTTGAGGTTTCAAAAGCCTATGCCAGGCCAGTCTCTCTCTCTCTCTCTCTCTCTCTCTCTCTCTCTCTCTCTCTCTCTCTCTTCCTCTTTCTCTCTCTCTGCCTGTGGATCAGGATGTAAAGCTCTCAGCAACTGCTCCAGTGCCATGCCTGCTTCCCCCCATGACGGTCATGGACTAAACAAGCCCCCAATTAAATACCTTCTTTTAGGAGTTGCCTTGGTCTGGTGTCTCGTCACAGTAACTAATAAAGACCTGATCGTGCTCAGGGAAGAGTAACAACACCAGGTGCTCTGGGGCAGATCAAAGGGCCTGAGGCACAACCAATAAGAGGAAGACAGTGAAACTAGCTGGGTGTGCCTCCATGGTGGATGGCAGGCAAAGTCAGCCATGGGAAGCTTTACATCAACCAACCAACTACGAGCTTCGTGTTTCATATTCATGATTTATGTTCATCAGTAACAGGAAGAACCATTTTTTCCATTTAATAGATGAGAAAACTGTGGCTTGGAGAGTACCTTGGCCAATCCCACAAAGCCTCCAAGTGACAAGTCTGGGGTTCAAAATAAAAACTGCTTAATCCTGCTGGGCGGTGGTGGCGCACACCTTTAATCCCAGCACTCGAGAGGCAGAGCCAGGCGGATCTCTGTGAGTTTGAGGCCAGCCTGGTCTACAGAGTGAGTTCCAGGACAGGCACCAAAAACTACAGAAAGAAACCCTGTCTCGGAAAAAAAAAAATCCAACAACAAAAAAACAAAACAAAAGAAAAAAACTGCTTAATCTCAAAGTTGTCAAGATCCATAAACAAATACATCCCAGAGGACTTGGAAGTTCATCCAGTCTAACCCCACTTGTTTTTTCCGGAAACACCACCTTACAATGCTACAGTACACCGCTTTCCTCAGAAGCCGGGGGCAGGAGAACCAGAGATGGTCAGTCCTGTCATGTATGTTCCGGCTCTCTCTATCCACTGGCCCAGTGGCTCCTCCTCGCTCTCTACCACATGATCTCTCAAATATCCTTTATTTTGTGTCTGGCCCTGCACCCTCCAATCCCTCTCCACACTATGGTTGGAAACGTCCAGAAGGAAAACATGACCGAATCACTTTAGTGCTCTAAACCGTGAAGATTCCCTGTTGCTCTTGGGATAGGGCACACATTCCCAGCCTACACTTTCTATGGCGGACCTATGGAATTTCTCTCAGTTCCTGTGCCAAACTTTCTCTACCCCTGGGTTTGCCCTCTCCCTCAAACTAGCTTGTTCCTCCTTCTCTTTGGTCAATTCTTCCTCCAGTCTTATAATAAATAAATAAATAAATAAACAAACAAATAAATAAATAAATAATATGATGTGATGTGATCATTAAATAAATGCTACCTAATGTTAAGAAGTCATCCTTGTGTCAAGCATGGCCATGTACACCTTTAATCCCAGTACTTCAGAGACAGGCGGATCTCTGTGAGTCCAAGGCCATCCTTGTCTACATAGTGAGTTCCAGGTCAACCAGGGATACAGTGATACCCTGTCCAAAAAAAAAGTGTTCCTTGACTTTATCTGCTTCTGAAAGAGCACCCTGAGCTTTGTCTGTTTTCTTTCCATAATTACAAATCTACCTTAAAATTTTAATATATTATCAACCACTTAAGAACTATGCATAGATAAAATAAGCATTCATCTATCTACCGCATAGTTTAAGAAATCCAACACAGTATAGCTTTCATAGCGTTGGAAGGTTGCTATGCAGGTTGTTGGGGGAAAAGTCATCAGTGACGTAGAAAGTCACATAGATGTTCCATTTAGGGCTGTCAACCTTGGTCAGAGAAGCTTCTTTTTGCAGTGGGCAAGAGTCAATTCAGAGACTCACAGCCGGTCAAAGTGCTGAGAGCAAGTGACAGTTGAATGTTCAGCGGAACATCTATATGACTTTCTCTACCAAGAGTGAGGAACATTGTGGAAGAGGAGGTTAAAAAAAAAAAAGTAAGTACCAGAGGATGGGGAAGGATGCTGTGAAATTCTGTCTTTTGGACATGGCATGAGTATTGTACTCAAAACTCATAGTAGCTGTGGTTGCCTGTTCAAGATCAAGCCAGTCAACACTCCAGCATGGAGGAGGGTGAGGGAGATGAAGCTCCACCCCTAGCTAAGGAGTTATAGGAGGGGGTCATTTTTCTTTATGGGTCTAACCTCTGGTAAGTCGCCTCTGTTCTATAAATAACGTCACATGCTTGCACATGCAAACAGCTCTAACTAAACTGGGTCTTACAGAGATAGAGGTAGATAAACATTTATCTCACATGTTGGGAATAAGAGAGGTTCCGAAGGGAGTGGAAAGGGTTAAAGGGGTGGGCATGGGTGATGAATGTCTTCAAAATACATTACGTATATAAAATTGTCAAAGACTAAATACACATTATTGAAAGCAAAGCAAAGCAGTCAAGCGCAGCAGAAGCCACCATGTGCCTTCGCCAGCTCCGCCCCTTTCTTCTAGCATTTCTCTCTCCAGCTACCAAGAGGGGTGGTGTACTTGAATCTGCTACTTAACGTTCTCATGAAGTTCTTTGTATGTATCTCTAAGCAACACACTGCCTTGTGGTGTTTGGCATGTTTTTAAATGCCATGAAAATGGTATCATACTTTATTTTCCAAAACTTAGTCGGGGGGAAGGTTTGTATGTAATGGTGTGGGATTCATCCAAACTCATGCATGTAGCTCTTCTTTCTGTGGGGTGTGTGTGTGTGTGTGTGTGTGTGTGTGTGTGTGTGTGTGTGTGTGTGACCCAGGGTCTGATCTATGCTATATTTGTGCTCTTTCACTGAGCTATACACTCCTAGCCCTTCCTTTTAACTGCTGTCTAATAGTCTCTACTCTACTTCATTTATTTATTTACTTACTTACCATCTCTATTTACAACTGCTGGACATTTAGAGTGCTTCTAGGTTTTTTGTTTTGTTTTGTTTTTTACTACTGTTCACTCTCTGCTGTAAACACTCTTGTTTCTGTGTTCTTAGACACGTCTGATCCGAGTGCTCGGGGGCAGTTGCTGGCTCATAGGGTGCAAACTACCAGCTTTTCCGCCACCTTGCCCGCTACTGCCACCTTGTTCCCCAAACAGTGTGTCAATTTACACCAGCTGGCAATGCAAGAGGCTCCCTGTCCTCCGCATCCTCTACAGACTTGGAACTAAAGACCTTATGTTGCCATATGACGAGGTGGGGAGTGTCGCCATATGACGTGGTGGGGAATTTAGTGTCGAGCTGGCCTTTAAATCTTACTTCCTTGATTGCTGGTGAAGCTGTGCATGTTTTCTGAAGCTTTCTTGCAATTTGGTATCCTCTTCCAGCCATACTTTAATTCTTCATCTACCTGTCTTCCTGGCTAGCCTGTGGATTCTGAGAGAACAGAAACCAACCTTGTCTCACAGAATAACGTATCCCTCAGTCTCCAGCTCTGGGCCCTGGCACCCAGGGACCTCAGGGGATCAAACAAATAATGGGAGAAAAGGGCAAATGAGACAATTCTGCAGTTTCTGTTTTGCCCGAGACTAGCCCAAGACTCCCAGCTGCTTTACAATTTAAGAGAATCTTAAGCTACTACATTTGTTTCCCCATGTCTGCCCAGCCCACATAGTCTTACAATCAACGGTCATGTTTGTTTGTTTGTTTATTTGTTTTTGAGACAGGGTTTCTCTGTGTAGCCCTGGCTGTCCTGGAACTCACTCTGTAGACCAAGCTGGTCTTGAACTTAGAGATCCACCTGCCTCTGCCTCCTGAGTGCTGGGATTAAAGACGTACACTACAACTGCTCAGCAACAATCAGTATTATAATCAAAATGGAAACAAATCAAATTCTTCCAAAATGACCCAGCTAACTTAACAGTGTTGAAAGAGACATTTAATGCTAATATACTCCATGGTATCAGCTATAAATAACTCTTGAAGTTTGATGAATAATTAAAAAGAATGCCGTAAGTGGGTTACATTTGCAAAATGCACCACAGTTTTGGTGTTTGCTGGTGTTGTCCCTGTGAAGACACTTCATAGTCAGTAATACCAACATTTGATTGATTTCTTTTTTTTTCTTCCAGAGCTGAGGATCGAACCCAGGGCCTTGCGTTTGCTAGGCAAGCGCTCTACCACTGAGCTAAATCCCCAGCCCTTGACTGATTTCTAATGCCAGAGCCATCGCTCTAGATCCCTCTCCTCAATCCCTGCTCGGTGCTGGGGATCTGGAATTGGATCCAAGGCCTTGAATGTGCTGGCACATGTCCTACCACTATGCTACACATTCTAAGCCTTTGCTGTCGTCTTAAAATTCCTTTAGATGTATTTATTTTATATATGAATGTATGTCTGTGCACTACATGCATGCCTCATGCCCGCAGAGGTCAGAGAGGGCACTGGATTCCCTAGAACTAGAGTTACAGATGGTTGTGAGCCACCATGTGGGCACTGTGACTCTAACCCAGTCCTCTGGAAGAGCAGCCAGTGCTCTTAACTACTGAGCCATCTCTCCAGCTCCCCTTTGTTTTCTTAAGACAGGGCCACACTATGCAGCCCCAGCATGAAACTCTCTTCCTCCCACCCCAACGCCCCAAGTGCTGGGTTCAGAGGTATAATATGTCCGAACACACACCTGGTGTCTGAGTTAAGGTTTCTATTGCTGCGAAGAGACACTATGACCATGGCAACCCTTAGAAAAGAAAACATTGAACTGTTTCAGAGGTTTAGTCCATTCTCATCATGGCAAGAAGAATGTCAGCATGGTGCTAGAGAAGGAGCTGAGAGTTCTACATCTTGATCCACAGGCAGCAGAAGGAGACTGTGTCCCACACTGGGCACAGCTTCAGTATGTAAGACCTCAAAGTCCCTCCTCACAGTGACACACTCCCTCCAACAAGAACACACCTACTCCAACTAGGTCACACCTCCTAATAGAGCCACTCCCTGTGGGCCAAGCATTCAAACACATGAGTCTATGTGGGCTATTATTCCTATTCAAACAACCATACATGGGTATAACTTTTACATGTACACTCTTATTTAATCATTACTACATTCTTTAAGAACAGTACTATTAGCTGGGCCTGATTGGTACATGCCTTTAATCCCAGAACTTGGGAGGCAAAGGCAGGTAGATCTCTGAGTTTAAGGCCAGCCTGGACTACACAGAGAAAACTTGTCTTGAAAAACAATAACAACAACAACAACAACAACAAGAACAGTACTATTTTTAGCACCATTGTTTGTTTTTAAGATATTCTCACAGTGTACCCCTGTTTGCCTGGCACTCACTGTGGAAACCCGTCAGCCCTTGAACTCAGAGAGGTCCACTGGCCTCTGCCTCTTGAGACATGTGATTAAAGGTGTGCACCACCACACCCAGCTTTATCATCGGTTTTTTTTTGAGGAGGAAATTGAGGACTAAGGTTAGACTAGCCATAGGCCTGTCAGCTGTGAGCTTGTTCATGGTTACAGTACTTGGCCTGCTGTTCTTTCTCATCCACTAATACCCAACACCATATCCCATTCTGTGCTGGTTAGTTTTAAGAGTCAACTTACCGGGCGGTGGTGGTGCACGCCTTTAATCCCAGCACTCGGGAGGCAGAGCCAGGTGGATCTCTGTGAGTTCGAGGCCAGCCTGGGCTACCAAGTGAGTTCCAGGAAAGGCACAAAGCTACACAGAGAAACCCTGTCTCGAAAAAACCAAAAAAAAAAAAAAAAAAAAAAAAAAAAAACCAAAAAAAAAAAAAAAAAAAAACCAAAAAAAAAAAAAAAAGAGTCAACTTGACAAACATAACATAGAATCACCTGGAAAAGACTTTGTTAAAAGTTTGTATGTGTGTGAGTGCTTTGTCTGCATATGTATTAGCACACCATGTGTGCAGTGCCCATGGAAGGCAGAAGAGGGTGCAGGTTCACGGGGTTACAGACAGTTGTGAACTATCACGTGGGTGCTAGTGACTGAACTAGGTCCTTTGTAAGAACGTCAAGTGCTCTTAACCACTGAGCCATCTCTCCAGCTTCCAGGAAGTGAGTCTTCATAAGGAAGTAGTCAGATCAGGTTGATCCGAGGGCGTGCCTATGGGGGATGATTGTTTATTAATGTAGAAGGAGCAGACCATTGTGAGCTGCACTATTCTCTAGGCTGTGGACCCTGCACTGTGTAAGAGTGCAGAAAGCTAAGCATATGCAAGCAAGCACGTCTGTGTTTGTTTCTCTCTGCTCTAGGCTGTGAATATGATAAGAATAGCTGTTTCAAGTTCCTATCGCCTTGCTTCTCAGTGATAGACAGTAACCTGGAGTTCTGAGTAGAAATAAACATGTGTCCCACACACCATCCGCCCCCACACAAGATGCTGTTTGTCAGGGTATTTTATCACAGCAACAGAAATCGAACTAGAACACTTCTTCTTTACTCCGATTCCCTCTCGAGACCTCTGTCTGACGGCCAACTGTTTCCAGTGTCTTTGTCCTGTGACCTACGCCCAGGCCATGGATGACTCTGGGGGTCCTGACAGACATGGAGACTGTTCATTTTGTCTGTCCTCTTCCCCGTGATTAGTTCTGTGTCAGGTTTGTGGCAAATGATATGTTAGATGCTGGAGACACAGCAAAGACCAAGACACACTCCATCCTCTCCTGCTTAGGGCTTGAATTCTGTTCCTAGTTGAGGGAACAGAAATTTAACTAATACAATTAATCACATAGGAACACCATGCTAAGCATGGTGACAAGAATGACAAGGTGACACCAGAGTCTGTTTTAGGAGTCTCCTGGTTCAGGGGTGGTTTCTTTGAGGAAGTGACCTTTATTTACTCTGAGACATAAGAGCCAAGTAAGACAGCTAGGAAAAGGCCCACAGAAGAGCTACACAAAGGTTCCAGGGGGAAAGCATCCTGGCAGCTGGTGTGGCCACAGCAAGGAAGATGTTCAAGAGATGCAGGCAAAACGGGCAGAGAGCAGAGTAGAACAGTCGCCTCCTTGGGCTGTGGGAAGTTACTGGATCTTATCCCAAGAGCAATGGGTGGCCTCAGAACCCAGAGTTCTGAGCAGGAAACTATTGTGTTTGGACGTGTATTTGTCATTCTGGCTGCTGGCTGGACAGGGCCTGGAGGAGACAGGAAGGGGAACCACAAGAGCCGTTGGGAGGGTGCAAGGTGGATCAGGTAGGGGGGATGCTGGTCCAGCTCAGTGGGAAGTAAGTGAGGTTGCACACTGGAAAGCCGAAGAGCTGTGTTTGTAGCATCAGCTCAATTACTGACTTTTGAAATCTCTCCAGGTGTCCATTTCTACAGAAGAGAAATCCTCTCTCACTCCTAAAGACATTTCTGGATGCCTTAAGATCCAGGCTCCATGATGGTCTAAGCTGTTATTAATCTACACACATCCTGCCGCAGTGAGAGATAATGATTTCTACCCCTCCCGCTACAGTCCCCAGAGAGAGGTGGGACCCTTCCTCTTCCTGGGTTGAGAAGTGATGGAGTGGATAGACTGATAATCTGTATCTCGTCCCATGTCAAATGACATTTGATATTAGGGCTCACACAGGATGGGGGCCAGACTGTTTTAACCCATAGTCTCTCCATTTCTCATTTGCATCTTCTCTAGTTCTATATCTGCCCCCTCCCAAGTTATTGTAACATGTAAACTTGAACTCTAAAGTAATATTAAAATTGTATAATTGGCTGGGCATGGTGGCACATGCCTTTAATCCCAGCACTTGGGGGGCGGGCAGAGGCAGCTGGATCACGGTGAGTTTCTAGGCCAGCCTGGTCTACATAATGAGTTCTAGGCCAGCTAGGTTTTAGAGAGATCTTTTCTCAATAAAAACAAACAAATAAAATATAATTGGATGATTAAATGTCTGCTGTGTGGTTCAAACACTGGTCCTTCTGAGAGATTTAAGGATAGGTAGGAATGAGAACTAGCATGGGTAAGGCCCCAGGTTCAACCTCCAGCAGCAAAAACAAACTTCAAAATGAGAAATCCAAGTGTAACACAATTCTTTGGTCCTTTTAGTCCATTTGCTTGCTTTGGTATAAAAGAATATTTTTCCCCTCTCATACTTATTGTCAGAATTGCTTTGTGTAACTGTCTATCCTGATGTTTTCTTCCCTGGAGCCCGATACTACCTGTCACATAATCATGTGATTTGAAGGGCGCAGTGCAGAGCAATAGAAAGCTTGGGACTGTGGCTGAGTACCAGTTTCACCAATTTCGAACTAGGAAACTAAGATGGAATGCTTAACCTCACTGGGCCTCCAGTTTTTCAGTCTGCAATGGAAATCATAATGCCAATTTCACTGGGCTCCTGTGTAGGTTCAAGAAAAAACCTTTTATAAAGAACATCCAGCACAGGGCCAGGTCCCTGAAAGGCACATCTGGAATAAATATTTGGTTGTCTAGCCCTCCACCCCCGTGGGGAGGGGGCACTGAGCTTTTTTAATGACTGACAAAGGTCTTCCAAGCTGTGAATTTTCCTGGTTATTGGGATGTGGTGGAGACTGGCCCCCACAGACTCATATAATTGAATCCTTGGTCCCTAGGTGGTGGAACTGTTTGAGAAGGACTGGGAGGTGTGGATTACATTTAAGATCTCAGCTGCAGCTCCAGGGCCATGCGTTGCCTGCCTGCTGCAGGGACTCACCCTCTGAAATGCTAAGCAAGCTCCCAATTAAATGCTTTCTTTTATAAGCTGCCTTGGTCATGGTGTCTCTTCACACCTATAGAAAAGTGACTAAGACATGGGGTCTCAAGGGGGTTAGAAGCTCTCATTCGTGACCCCCTCCAAACCCACAACAACATGCCATGCAAAGCCAGTTTTAGACATTTGGCACCAAAGCCAGCGAGATGACCAACACTTTGTATACATTGTGTTCTTTTTTTTTTTTTTTTTTTTTTTTTTGGTTTTTCGAGACAGGGTTTCTCTGTGTAGCTTTGCGCCTTTCCTGGAACTCACTTGGTAGCCCAGGCTGGCCTCGAACTCACAGAGAGAACTCACAGAGATCCGCCTGCCTCTGCCTCCTGAGTGCTGGGATTAAAGGCGTGTGCCACCACCGCCCGGCCGTACATTGTGTTCTAATGGGGTTAATGAAGTTTATTTGCTGACTCAAAATTCCAGAGAGGAAATCCAATTGGATTTTTGTTTGAACCCAGCTGGGCCATTAGATGCTTGTCATCTCTTATCTACCTGCCCCTATTTCTTTAAGTGTCTCCCCCTCACAGATGTCTGCCAGGCAGCGGTAAGCCTAGGTTAGAACGGGTCAAGGGAGCAGTCACGTCCAGGAGTCTCCACTCCCACCCCCACCTCCAGGGAGTGTGGTGTCCTCCTCCCACCTGCCTCAGGAGCATCACAGAACAGTGCCCAGGATGCCCTGCGGCCCCTTCCCCAGGAGACTCGTGCGCTGGCTCCCAGACTCACGAAGTGCAGTTCTCCGTGGACGCAGAGATGCTGTCATCGACTTCCAAGTTGGCCGAGAGGCTGGCAAAACCATGAGGCAGCTCATCCCACTCATCAAACCGGATGCCAGTGCCAAGGGAGTAGCGGCCCTCTGCGCAGGGCTTGCAGGACTGGTCCTTCATATCCAAAAACTCTCCGGCATTGCAAGAGAAAGCTGGAAAGCAGGGGAGGGACAGAGGAGGGGTGCTGAGGTCACTGTGGTCTCTGGAGGGGGGATGGGGTTGGAGGCAATCTAATGCCAGGACTTCAGGGTCAGGATCTAGGGGTCTGGACCACTAAAATTTAGGGCTAAGGAATGTCTTGTGTGCTGATATTCATATGGAATGACCACAAAAGTAAAGTCATAGAGACAAAAGGCAGATCTGTGGTTGCCATGGAGACTGCAGAGAGAACTTTCTTTTCAGTCTCTAAATGCCCCCAAAACGTGAATGGTGAAGAGTTGCTGGAAACAGCTGGGCGAGGTGGTACATGCCTTTAATCCCAGCACTCAGGAGGCAGAGGTAGGTGGATCTCTGAGTTCTAGGACAGCCAGAGAAACCCTGTCTCAAAAAACAAACAAACAAACCCATAAAATCAAAACAAAACATGAAAACAACCACAAAAAAGAGTTGCTGCAAAGATTCTAGCATCCCTGAAATTTGCCTAACAAGGGGTGGGATTTACGGTCTGTAAGAAGTGGCATCTTGAAGGTGTTATAGCAGATTTCCACAGCTTTATCCATCAAAAACTAGAAAAAGAAAAGTGGCATCTTTGGAGGCAGAGGAGGAATTGTTGTAAGTTCAAGATCAGCCTTGTCCATATAGCAAGGTCTAGGCCAGCCAAGACTACACAGGAATCCTTTCTCAACTGAGAAAAATGAAACCTAGCAAAAGTAATTGTGTCTCAATAAAGCTGATATTTTCAAAAAGAAGAAAGGATTATAAAGTCAGACAAGGTGGTGACTTGCCAGTAATCCTACCATTTGGGAAGAGAAAGTGGGAAGTTCAAGGCCAGCCTCATTTATATGAGACCCGTGGAAAGAAAGAAGGAAGGAAGGGAGGATCGGAGGGAGGGAGGAGGGGAGAGGGGAGAGGGAGGGATTGAGGGAGGGAGAGAGGGAGGGAGGGAGGAAGGGAGGGAGGGCGGACCAGACACTGCGCTAAACTGAGGTTGGAATCTGAATGTCTGGTTTTAGTCTCCTTTGAACTCATTCAATGATCCCTCCATTCTAGTCCGGATATTTATTGTTATTCCCTTTGCATTCCTACGAGAACAGGGCACAGGGGAGATAGAAAGCTGTAAAGGCTGAGTCATAGAGGGGGTGGGAGCCGCAGCCAGTGCCCTTCCGGTCCCATTACAAGAGTCTTGCTCCCTGAACTGATGCTCAGTGCATTGAAAGAGCCTGGACTTGCACAAGTTCGTTTTCTTCAGCTTCTCTTTTCACAAACAAAAGCAAATTGCAATATTGCCTCAACAGTGCTGAGGCAGGTCACAGAGAAACGCACAGACAGGCGGAAAAGAAAAAAGGCACACTGAGTGGCAGACATCTAGAATTGTTTATATTGTACTCATCGGATCTGAATTAAAAAATAAAAGCAAATTCAGATACTCAGTTTGAATCTATTAAATAACGTTTATTTTGTTTGCTTGCTTTTGTTTTTAGGTTTTTGAGACAAGGTCTTTCTCTATAGTCCTGGCTGTCCTAAGCTCACTCTGTAGACCAGGCTGGCCTCTAACTCACAAGGATCCACCTTCCTCTACCTCCCAAGAACTAGACTTAAAGGCCTTTGCCACCACACGTGGCTAAATAAGATTTCTGTGCCACATTCCAGAAGGGTTGGGGGTGGAACCAACTGGAGGAAAGATCTGGCGTCTATCCCGGCAGGAAGAGCCTGGCTTGTGTGGCTAGAGGCTTGGATTCGAGGTCAGGCCTAAGTATCAGGGAGCTCCTGGGACAGGAAGGCTGCTTACAGCACTCGGTGCCCTTGACGGGATCGGGAAGGCTGGTGCACAGGCCTGGGGTGTGCGGCACGGCGACCCTCCACCTGGAACCGGTGCTATCACACGCCGTGTACTCATAATGGTACTCTGACTGCAAGGGAAAGAGCGGAAGGCAGAGGGTCCATCGTCAGTGACGAAGCATTGACAGTTCCTGCCCAGCATGAGGGCTACTGATACCTTTCGTTATAGTGACGGCCAAGGACCCTGGCAAGGAGCAAGGCATCACGGCACTCAAAGATTCCAAGGTCCCTAGGAGAACTACATTAATTTCAATCATTTTCCCCCCCCCGACCTGGCTGTGGTCCAGACCCTCAGAAGTACATGGGTGCGTGTATGTGATTCTCTTTGCTGTTGTGCACACATGATGTCCCCTGGAGTGGAGGAATGGGGTGATTAAGAGTAGACTAAGGCTGGCCACTCATCTCAGCTGGTCGAGTGCTTGTACAGCACGCTCAAAGCTCTCAGTTTGAGGATTAGAAGTCCAAGGTCAGCCCAGGGTACGTAAGGCTGTCCCCAAACCCAAAACAAACAACAACAGCAACTAAAAATAGGAGTTTTTCTTGTCCAAGCAGTAGAATTCAAGAACAAGGACATTCTAAATGGAAAGGCTGGCGCGCGCGTGCGCGCGCGCGCACACACACACACACACACACACACACACACACACACACACAAGCGATTGTCCCACAGAGTTTTATTCCCAGCTCTCCTTCTGCACAAAAGGACTCTGAAAACTCCCATCGCATCATAGAAACGTCATCTTTAGCCCAGCAGGGGAGGTGTTGCCTTCACGCACACCTGTACGCATTTCCCCGTACTAGGCCACTCACTGTCCAGCAGCTTCCCCTGGAGTAGAACAGCCTGATACCGATACCGGTAGCATCACCCGCAAATCAAGCATGTAGCAAAACACCAGGAAGCACTACTCGAGCAAGGGGACACAGCTGATGTGGCAAGCACCTCGGTATCTCTAGTCCTTCGGGCCGCCCATCAAACCGCGAATGGATGGCTTTTGTTCGGAGAAGTGTTTCACGGTCCTGATCCCTTTTGTTCTGCCGAGTGTTTCATGGTCCACACTTATCGCGTATAAGCAAAGCAGGATGGATGCCCCCCCCCCTTCCAGCCACACAAAAGCAGGACCCTACAGCACGCATGATCGCCGCCAGGAGCTGAGGCTGACCACCGGACAGGCTGAAGTCTGCTGAGCTAGCCTATCAAAGTCTACTTTTGTAAAAAGCATAGTCTGTGTTAGCTGTCCTAAGACACGTAACCTTTTCCATAAGACCAAAGTGCTGAGACGGTAAAGAAGCACTGTGCCATATTTAAACTGACTGCAACTTTTTCTCATGTGCTAGGTTTGAAAAACGGTGTGTCTTCTCAGAAGCAGCAGGATCTCAGGTTTGCTGAAACATGGTGAGCACTGTGTTTCCAATTCTGGGACTCCAGAAACTTAGTAGGAAGAAAGAACTATTGTAGACTATGTTTTCCTTTTCCTCCCTTGTAAATATTTGCCAAATACATTTTGTCAGCCCAGCACAAACAAGTCCAAGCTGGACCAGTGTGACTAGGGCGGCAACCTGAACTTGACATTTTCACCTTCTGATAGAAGATGCAGAACGGAAGATCCGCAGATTGTGGCCTTAATGTTTGGTTTGTTTATTTGTTTGTTTGTTTGTTTGTTTGTTTGTGACAGGGTCTCACACAGCCCAGGGTGAGTCTGGAACTGTGCGTATTTTTTATTTTATTTTTGTGTATATGAGAGCTCCGCTTGTCTGTCTGTTTACCACGCACATGCCTCATACCCACAGAGTCCAGAAGGCATCATCAGGTCCTCTGAAACTGGCCTTACAGATGGTCGCGAGTCTGGGAATTGAACCTGGGTCCTCCAAAAGAGCAGTAAGGGCTCTTAACTGCTGACCCATCAGCCCTGAACTCCCTTTTTAAAAATTACACTGATTTGTCGTGTGTGTTTATGTGTGAGTGGGTGCATGTGCTGTGGTGTACATGTGGAGGCCAGAGGACGACTCGGAAAACTCAAGTTCTATTCTCCCACCATATGGGTCCGTCTTAGTTAGGGTTACTATTAGTGTAATAAAACACCATGACCCAAGCAGCTTGTGGAGGAAAGGGTTTATTTGGCTTACATTTCCATATCAGTGTTCATCATCGAAGGAAGTCAAAACAGGAACTCAAACAGGGCAGGAACCTGGAGGCAGGAGCTGATGCTGAAGTCATGGAGGGGAGCTGCTTACTGATTTGTTCCCCGTGGCTTGTTCAGCCTGCTTTCTTATAGAACCCAGGACCACCAGCCCAGGGGTGGCACCACTCGTAATGGGCTGAGCCCTCTCCTCAGTCACTAATCAAGAAAATGCCTTACAGGTTTGTTTACAGCCTGATCTTATGGAGGCATTTTCTTAATTGAGGTTCCCTTCTCCCCGAGGACTTTAGCGTGTGTCAAGTTGACGTTAAACTATGCAGCACAGGGTCCCAGGGATTGAACTCAGGTTGTCAGGCTTGGCAGCAGGTGCTTTTACTGAGCCATGTGGTGACCGACCCTAGCCTTGGATTCTCTACATAGTCAAGGATATCCATGAATTCCCAGATCTTCTTGCCTTCACCCTCAAATGTTGAGATTTACAGATGTGCACCACCACACTCATCTTCTGAAGCTTAATATTTTATCAGAATTTATGGCTTTGGATTTAAATGTCAGTTTCACCAAAGACCATCAGGATGGGGATTATTTTTGTGCCCAGGGTTACTATCTCTCTGGGTCTCCTTTTCTTCATGGTTTTAGTTGTTTCCTTGTCTTAGAGATAAATATCCTGTCGCTGGGGGATAAGTAGGCCAACTAAATGTATCGTGAGTTCAGTTCTAAAAATGATACTTTCAAAGGGTCTTGTTGCAAGAACCAGGGTTAAGTAAAATCCACAGTGTGCATATTCAGTAGAGATTTGGTAATGAGGCAGAAGGGACTCTAGCCGTGAACCCGATGGCCCCGGCCATTTGTGTAGCTTTCGGAGTTTCCAACGCCCACCTCATTTGAGCTTCACAGCTCCCTAGGAGGCAAACAGAGCAGAGGCTGTTTTCTCCATTGTAACGTTGACTGTCCACGGGATGAAATGGCTAGCGTGTCCAAGGTCACACAACCTGTAAGTCACTGAGCTAGAACTCAGAGCATGCCAGCAGGAATCCTCTCCCATTTCTATAGGCCTGACCAAACACAACATTCACACTGGGCCAAATTTCAGTCAAGTCTAAAAGTTAAGTATGATGCTATCAGTCATCTGCCGGCGGCCAAGCGAGGTTCGCTGCTGAGGCCCGAGAATTGGTGTTAAAATAGCTAATCTACTCAAGCAGATTGTTTTAATTCACTCTAATTGCATTTGGCCTTTTGGAGGCACACGGGCCAAATCCATTCCTTCGCACTGGCTTTCATCTGCTGTCACCAGGTGCTATGAGGCAGAGAGATTCTCTGGGAGAACGGTAGTTCTGAGCCTTTGGAAATTTCCCTTTTAATATGTGTTAATTTTCTTCACGCCACTTGGGGAAGAGTCACAGCATCCCAAGATGCCAGCTCTGCTGCAGCTGTTTGCTAACTCCACTGGGCTTTAAGATCCCACGGTGAAAGACGAGCTTAGACATAGTTAGAGCAGTGGGTACCTGGCGGGTTTCCTCAGTTCCGCTCAGTGTCCTATGAGGATATCAACTCCTCAAGGATGTTAGTGACTTTTCTCATTGCTGTGGCCAAAGAGCTGGTGAAGAGCAGCTTAAGGAGCCGGAGTCGATTTCGGTTTGTGTTCCGAGGTTATATGGTCCGTCTGTGTGGGGATGACTCGGCAGTAGGAATGCTAGACTGCTTGCCCCCGTGCCAGTGGACCAGAAGGCTGAGAAAAGAGAATGTCGTCCCCCCACCCAGGTTTCTCCTTTCCCCTCCTTATTCAGACAAGGACCCCAGCCCACGTGCTGGTGCCAGTCACCTTCCGTGTGGGTATTCCCTTCCGTTAACCATCTCTGGATGTTTCTTCACAGACGCACCACTCAACGGTGTGCCCACTAATGTCCTAGGCATCTCTTTCCAGAGTTTTTCAATGGTATGTGTATAAATGTTTTTGCCTTCCTGTATGTATGTGCACCACGTGCGTGCCTGTGCCTGAAGAAGTGAAACAAAGGTGATAGATAGTTCCCCTGCAACTGCAGTCATGTGGGAGCTGGGAATCGAACCCAAGCCCCCTGTAAGAGCAGCAAGAGCTCTTAACCACTGAACCATCCCTCCAACCCCATGTCCTAGACATTTCTTAATTCCCTCAATTTGACACAACTCATTATCAAATCAACAGTATCTCAATTACCCAGTCATCTGCTTTTGAACGTGTACAGTTGGCATACTACACAGATTAACAAAGGACAGACACACACACACACACACACACACACACACACACACACACACAGTAATCTGGCCAGCACATAACTTCTCTCTCCCTCCATACATGGGTATACAACACACATCTAAATTTCAGGGTCAAGCACAACAGAAATTGGTTATGCCCTGTTCCTGGAGAAGTAATAAAAGAATTTAGAAATGAGGGTGGGGACTTTTAATTAATCCATGCCCCATTCCCCACCACCCAACCAAGTAATGCTCCTGGGCCCTCCGGAAAGGAAAGAGGAGAGCCTTCTCGCTGGAGTTCAGGTTGCCTATCTTTGATCCCAGCACTCGGGAAGCAGAGGCAGACAGATCTCTGTGAGTTCGAGGCCAGCCTGGTCTACAGAGTGAGTTCCAGGACAGGCTCCAAAGCTACACAGAGAAACCCTGTCTCAAAATGCCACTCCCCCCCACCACCCCGCAAAAAAAAGAATTCACTCACATAATATTTTTAGTCCTTGTTACCCAGGTATTAAATGCACTTATGGAAGAAAATATCAGCAGGTCAGGATGGTAGCTGAATGGAAATCTGTCCTTCCTGAGCTAGAGATGCCACTCAGTTGGTAACAGTGTTTGCTCTGGGATCCATCTCCAGTACCGCATGTACTGTATGGTGTGGCGGTACAAGTCTGTAATTCCAGAACACTTGGGATGCAGACAAAGAAGGATCATAAGTTCAAGGTCATCCTCAGCTACATAGGGAGTTTGAGGCCAGCCTGAGATGCCCGAGACCGATACAAGCAAACAAAATTAGGAACCGATCCCTTCCATCTTCCTCCTTTCCTTTCAAATAATGTGTCTTATTTTCTCTCTCCTTTTAAAATGATTATTGAGTCAACACACCACATTTTAGAGATTGTTGGTGATCTACAGTTGGCATCCTTTCGGGCTGTTTGGTTGACATTCACTGTGGGAGATAGGGAAGGTATACCCTGAAAAGCTGGTGATATAAAGTCACCACAATGCAGGTAGCAGGAGGCCCATAAGTGCTCTGGCTTCTTTGGGGTGCCTTAAGTAAGAGGTAATCCTGATACCCCATTACTGTTTCAGAGTGCTCAGCTTCTCCAAGCCTCAGTTACTTCATGGAAAAACAGGGACACGGGAGTTGAGGTTGTGGGGTGCCTTAGTGTGAGGTCTAACCATCAAGAGAGGGAGTATATATTTTTTTCTCATGTGGACTAGGAGAATTCAACCAAGATGATTGATGTAGGCTAAGCATTTGGTAATCAGACTAGTCTCAAACTCAGAGATCTGCCTGACTCAGCCTCCCCAGTGCTTGTATTAAAGGTGCATGCCTCCACTTCCTGGTAATCAACCTTTTTTAATCTTAAGAAACAAGCTGGTGTGGGACTGGTGAGGTGGCCCAGTGATTAAGAACACTGGCTGCTCTTCCAGAGGACCTGGGTTTGATTCTATCACACACATGGCAGGCTCACCACCATCTGTAACTTCAGTTCTAGACTGAAAACCCTCTTTTGACCTCAATGGGCACCACATACATGTGATGCTTATTCATACATGTAGACAAAACACCTCCTCTGGAAATGGTGGTCCCTTTAGGAGGACTTGGCACTAGGTGGACCGCCTTGGTGGGACTCTTGAATGAAGAGGCTCTCCTGCTGCGGGACAGCATATGGCCCATGCTAGGCCATCGGATACCCTTCTAGGGTAAGTGAGAGATGAGACGCAGGGAATGTGGACATTTAGTCACTGAGTAGAAACCTGACAGGGGCTGGAACAGAGAAGGGGACGAGACAGAAGTGGAGCTGCTGTCCAGAAGCCCTTCTTCCCGGTTCTGCCTGGCCATGGCACAGAGGTAAAACAACTACACCAAGGGAAAGAATCGAGTCAGAAAGCGAAGAATACCGTATGAGTTCACATGTATTTTGAACCCAAGCAGTCAGAATCGGAGAGACAGCAGAACTGTGGTTGCCGGGGACTGGATAGAGAAGGAGGGATTGTGTTCCTGGAAACTACAGATGACAATGTGACAGTATGAGCGTCCTCAAAGCTAGTGAGTGGAACATTTACAAAGGGCTAAGATGGGGGCTGGAGAAATGACTTGGCGGATAAGAGCACTGGCTGCTCACCAGCAGGACCTGGGTTTGATCCCCAGCACCCACATGCAGCTTACAACCATCTGTAACTTTAGTTCTAGAGGATCAGATTCCTTGCTCTGGTCTCTCCAGGCATCAAGCATAAAAGTGGTACACAGACATACATGCAGGTAAAACACCCATACACACAAATAAATAAATTAATTAAAATGGCTAAGAAGGTAAATTTTGGTATGTGTAAGACTAATAATTATAAGTTTTTAAAAATTACATTAAGTGATTAACTTATTTGTGTGACTCAGTGTGCGTGCGTGTTAGAGGTCAGAGGACAACTTTCAGGAGTCAGTTTTGTCCTACTATGTGTAGCTTTCCATGTGTAGCTCGGGGATTGAACTCGGGTCCTCAGGTTTGGCTGAAGGCACCTTTACTGAGCCAACTCACCAGCCCTGTGCTATAAATTAAAGGGGGGAAAATGTTTTGACTGGGTGTGGTAGCACAAACCTGTAATCCCAACCCTCAGGAAGCTGAGGCAAAAGGATTGCAAATTCAAGACCAGTCTAAGCTAGATGTTTTAAAAATTAAATTTCAAAAGGTTTATGCCATCAGTCCTGGAGAACATGCCCAGCCTCAGAGTTACTCTGTTACATAGGCTTTCCCATGGAAACCTGCAAGTCTAAATTCAAGAGAGACAGCTCCAATTGTTTTAGGGGAAAAAATATATATTCAATTATCATTGAGTTGACTAACTGAACTAAGTGTTTACACCAAGAATGAGCAGTGGGATTCAATGTGACGCACATCACGTGGTCCTACTGACTGTGCCCCCAGAGCAGGGACTCTCTGAGGCTTTCCCGACAGCTCTTAGCAAATTCTTAAAGCATTCTTAGTGCAACTTTGCAAAAAGTATTAAGTGCTAAAACAATGTTTTGTTTTCAGATGTTCTGTTCCTTTACAGTTAAAATATTTAAACTCTGGCAATACTGGTGACATGGAACATGTCAGGTCTTCCACATTCTAGGGAGACACTCTCAGCATTAGGAGTCTCGAAGCTCCGGGAGCTGAGAGTCCCTGTTTTCACAGAGATGTGAAAACTGTGTTGGTGTGCTGATGAGAATGAGGTGGGGAGGAGACATCAAAAAGAAATGTAACAGTGTGGCATGCTCTTGTCTGCCCCCATTTCCCCAGCAGAAGCGCTTGGTGCCCAAGGACTCTGACAATGACAGAAACATGTCTCTAACTCTAAGGCGACGCTAACCACTGAAAAACACTGGTTCTTTTCCGACTGAGAGAGGCTTGAAAGCCGTAGCAAGCAGGCCTCCAGAGACACTTAGCTTTGGGCTAGAAATAACACCCGCAATAGAGAAATAACACCCGCAATAGAGAAATAACACCCGCAATAGAGAAATAACACCCGCAATAGCAGACTAGAGAGGACAGACAGCCGGCAGAAACGCCACAGGGACAAGACTAGGTGACCCAGTGGCAGTGGGGCATCCTACCCCAGCCATCTTCCTGCCAGGGCATTCTTCCCAGCCGAGCTGCCAAGGGTGCTGCACACAGATGGCCTGGATTGGCAGCAGAGTCAAAAGGCCGGCGGGGGGTCTGGGGAGATGACTTAATCAGCCAAGTGTTTGGAGCTCAAGCATGAGGATCTAAGTTTAGTTCCCAAGAACCCACAGAATCCAGGCCAATGTATAAAACTCTCAAAGAACCATGGGGTGGTGGTGGCACCCGCCTTTACTCCCAGCACTTGGGAGGCAGAGGCAGGTGGATCTCTGTGAGTTCGAGGCCAACCTGGGTGACAGAGTGAGTTCCAGGACAGGCTCCAAAGCTACAGAGAAACCTTGTCTCAAAAAAAAAACAAAATAACAACAAAAAAACACTCTCAAAGAATCAATAAAAAAACATTATATATTGTTTTAAAAAGCCAGGCACGGTGGCTTCTGCCTATCATCCCAGAACTGGGGAGATGGAGTCCAAGGACCCCCTGGCTTTTCTGGCTACCTCATCTGGCTGAATCAGTGAGCTGCAGGTTCAGTGAGAGACCCTGCCTCAAAAAAATGAGGTGGGAGCCGGGCGGCAGTCATGCATGCCTTTAATCCCAGCACTCGGGAGGCAGAGCCAGGCAGATCTCTGTGAGTTCGAGGCCGGCCTGGTCTACAGAGCGAGATCCAGGACAGGAACCAAAACTACATGGAGAAATCCTGTTTCGAAAAAACATAAATAAATAAATAAATAAACAAACAAATAAATAAATAAATAAATAAGGTGGGGATAAATCAGGGAAGACATACCAATGTCAGTCTTCACTCTCACATATGCATAGACATATGCATATGTACCTGTACACACATGTGCACACATGGTAGACAGATAGACAGGCAGGCAGATAGATGATAGAATGCAATAAAAATTTTAAAAAAAGAAAAAATAGATCTGCTATAAGCCCACCAAGAGAATAATTAATCCCACACCCAATTTTACTTCACTCCTTTATTTATGGACCTTTATGCCAAGGCTGACTTTCTGCCGGCCACAGCAAGAAAACTCACCCTGATGGAGACCCAGAAGTAGGTCATCTACCAGTATACCAAGTTCCCCACAAATGTGCACTGCCTGCTAGGTGAAAGGTGGCCTGAGAGAATTAGTTTTAACATTTTGCTGTATCTCTTCCCAGATTATTCTTCTGTATATGTTCGTGCTGGGTGGGTGAGCAGGGCAGGTGGTGGTGGGTCTTGAACTCAGGGGTCTTGCATATGCTCCGCTGGTGAGCTGCATTTCCAGTCTTCTGTGTGGAGTTTCTAAAACAAAGTGAAGGAGCGGGGTGTGGCTCCAAGGTGGAGTAGACGCTTAGCCCGCCCAGAGCCCTGGGTTTGTCCCTAGAATCGTAAACAAGTACAGAGTGAAGGTCGTGTTTTATGCTAGTTTGTACTGGGACTCTTGTTTGCTTTCAGGTCACTGAGAATGCTGTCCCGAGTCTTTAATGATCAGGTCACAGCTTCTTCAACCGTTCTCTATTGTTGGACACCGAGTTTCCTCCAAGTTCTCTTTGTTTTATGTTGAACTCCAGTGATGTTTCCTATGTCTCTCCTGCTGTTTCCTTTGGGTAGATTCCCAGGAGTGGAAGGATCAAGTTCAAGACAACAAGTTTCTTTAAGACTCCTGTTCAAGAAGGGAAACTTACAGGAGAGACCAGTCTTTAAAAAAGTTTGTTGTTGTTGTTGTTGTTGTTTATTGTTTTGTGAGACAATGTCTTATGTAGTCCAGGCTGGCCTTAAACTTGTGATGTAGCTGAAGATGTGAAAATTTCATTATGGTAAGATCCAAATTTATTGTCTTTATAATTTTTTTTTGAAACAAGGTCTTCGTATGTCACCTAGGCTGGCACCAAAATCATCATACACCTACCTCCTGCTTCCTAATGATAGAAGTATGAATGTATGCTATCATGCCAAGCTTTCAAATACATATTTCCAAATATCAAAATAGTACAATGGGCCCTGTGTGCCCATTACCCTGCTTTAATACTTCCCACTTTGCCGGTGGTGGCACACACCTTTAATCCCAGCACTCAGAGGCAGAGCCAGGAGTATCTCTGTGAGTTCGAGGCCAGCCTCTACAGAGCAAGGTCCAGGACAGGCACCAAAACTGCACAGAGAAACCCTGTCTCTAAAAGCAAAACAAAACAAAACAAAAAAATACTTCCCACTTTCTGCCGTTCTTGCTTCATCCACTTCCCAATAACTTCTACTACTTTCCCAACTGGAGATACTTTATACAGAGCTTATCATTCGTTTACAGTAAAATGTACACACATTTGTGATACACAGATCTCAACCATATCATTTTAGTGAATGAATGTTATTGAATGAACTATTAACAGCTACTGAGAGGTTGGTGGTAGACAAGGGCTAACTCCTGTCTCCCCTCTCCCCAGGAAGAACCTAGAACCAGGCAGGAGTCTCCCCTCCTGAGTCTTTGAATCCCAAAGCCATGGCTGTGCCGTCCCACTCACCCCAGGAAGCAGGCCAGCAGGGCCAGGGTTTGTCCCGGCTGGGAGGGGCGATTCTCAAGAACAGGTTCTTAAGCAAACCTGAGATTTTGCTAGAGCCAACAGGGACTAAGGCCTTGGGTTCTGGGGAAGGACACTTCCCACCCTCCCCTCACCCACATGCTCACCCGCCTTCTCCTCTCAGAGTCCCTGAAAAGCAGTTAAAAGGAGATAATTTCTCCTTTTGGAGATTAAGCTGTGTCAAGTGTCACTGAGCTGGGGACACAGGCCAACGGGTAGTAGTTGCTTCTTGGCTCAGGAAGCTCCCATCCGAGACTGGAGCAGAGCCCATGGATTTAAGCCAGGTCGTGGAAGTCTTTGGTTCCCTCTCGTCTCTCCACCCTCTCATCCTCTGTCAGGAGGACTTGTCTGTCCTCTACTGAGAAGTAGGAACAAGCTCTACTCTGCTCAGAAACTTGGAAAATCAGAGAACGTCTCAATTTGAAACCTAAGTCCCCATCATGAGACTTCCAGACATATCCCTAGCTGGATGTTTTTGTGAACGACCATTTTTTATTCTTTTTGCGCTAGGATTCCTCGACTTGAGCTGTGGTGCATGCATGGGCTGAGGCTCTGGGGCGTGACAACCTTAACTCCCTTGTCCGTTTATGAAGGCCAGGTAGGAGGATTTTTCCTATCACTCCCCAGCTTGTCCAACTAGAAATGGGGGAGGGCAGCCACTTCTTTGTTTATCACGGGCATCCCCATCCCCGCCCTTTTAGGACCACTGACACATTAGTACCAACCTTCTGGTACTCTGTCTGTTCATCATAAATGTCCTGGACAGTATGGTTGGATCTCTATATCACCTTCCCTCTTTCAGGGCTCAGTGTTCTAAGTATTAACTTAGGTATTGGGCTCAGAGGTTGAGAGCACCGCCTTCTCTTGCAGAGGGTTCAAGTCTCAGCATCTACATGGCGGCTCACAACCATCTATGACTCCAGTTCCACGGGATCTGATGCCCTTCTGACCTCAGAGGGTCAGAACATTGAACACAAAAATACATGCAGGCAAACTATTCATGTACATAAAGAAATAAAAAAAACAGTTATTTATTCCATTTGATATGCTAATTTCCCACAAGATATGGTTCTTAGCCTGTGGTTTATAGACCACTTTCTGTGTGTGACAAGGTGCAGAATTCAGCCATGTATGTTTTTCTGGGCAGCAGGTCCATACTTTTCATTAACTATCACTTCCTCTCTACCCAGAAAAACATAAAAGCCTGTCATGATAGATTAGTAATTTAAGGTCATTTAATATTTTACTAAACCAAGGTTGTAATACTTCAACCAAGGAATTTTCAAATTATGCTCCAGAACCCAAGGGCTTAGAAAGACGGCCCCATCAAAAGGCAGTAGAAAGCTGTCCTTTTAATGGGGTTACATGTTTACACTTCTTAGGTGAAATTTTGTTTACACTGGAAGTCTCACACTACAGAACCATTAAGGTGCCAACCTGGGCTGGCCAGGGACTGACTCACTTCTGATCCCCCTGTCTCCACCTCTATCTCCACCTCCCAAGTGTTGGGATTACAGGCACATAGCACCGTGCCCATTTCTTAATTATATCTTACATTTTTATTTGTGTATGTGTGTACGTATGCGGGTGGTGGGGTTGGGAGTGCACACTTGCTGTGACACGCATGTGGAGGTCAGAAGACAACTTAAGGAAATCAGGTCTCTCCTTTCACTCCGTAGATCTCAGGGATAAAACTCAGGTTGTCAGGCTTGGATGCCATGTCACCAGCCCCAGGCCTGGGTTTTATGCGGTGCTTGATCAAAGCCAGTTTCAAGCATGCTAGGCAAGCATGCTACCGACTGAGCTACATCTCATCCCAGAATACCAGCGTCTTTACCTGAATGTTAGGCACCAAAGGAGAGTCGCAGGGTTAAGGACACCTTAGCGTTTTCCTCTGCCCTGATTGGCCAGTTGTGTCCTCCACTAGCATCTAAGACCTCCTCCCCTTAGAGCAGGCACCAGACGCAGCAGTTACCCAGCAACAGGCCTCAAGATGCCTGGTCCTAGCTAGCTGTCCTCTACCATGTGAGGTTGCCTAGCAACATGGCGCTGGAAGTACTGGGGATCCCAGGTTAAGGAGTCCGGGAGAAGGCTGGCCTTACACTGCTGCTTCTTAGCATTGCTCTTTTCTAGTCTGGGTTTCCGGCTTCTCCTTTGACCCAGACCCCAAAGAGGCCACCTCCCAGGGACACACTGCACAAAGCAGGCATTGGGCTCCACCCTGCCCTGGACACTGCCCCCACTATCCAATCTGTCTGTAGCATGGACGGTCTGTTTTGAGCACAGCCTTGGCTCCTGGGAGACCCTGAGCAGTCTTCTAAGGAAGAAGGAACTGGAGTGGTAATAAGGCACTGACTGATGGGCACTTGGCTGGGCACTGGCACCTCATGCATCTGTAGCCCCCACAGCCCTCCTGAAGTCTTGCTACTTTTTCCCCTGCTGTCTAACTTTCCTGTTGACAATGACAGTCCCCTCCCCTAGAACTCACTGGACTACTGCTCCCTCGGATCCAGCGTGGTTTTTCCCCATAGAGCTTACTACCTTCAAACCCATTTTATAACCTGGTTGTTCATTGCTGCATCCCCATGCCAGATCAGCTGTGAGCTCCATTGGACAGGGCTGTTTATCTTGTTCACAGATGTAGCACGGATGTCCGGAATAGCGCCAGATGTAGCGGCTGCCCAGAGGATTTGTTGAGTGCCTGGATGACTGAACATCTCTGGAGCTATGCAAGGTGATGGGATTCGAGCCCAGAGGTCTGGCCCCTGCTCTTGTCTACCAACCCACCCTGCAGGGTTGTGGGCTTCAGATCTCCCTGGTCTATCTATACACTGGGTATGTCACACTTTGCTGAGAGGACCAAACAGCTCACCCCACACCCCCAAATCTGGGCAGCAGCACCCATCTCTCAGGGTGATTGTGAGAATCTGTTCAGGGAAGTTTTTGGAAGCTGAGTTTTCAAAAAGTGGGTGAAAGGGGGACGTAGAGTCCTTGCCCACCCAGCTTGTATGAGGCTTAGGTTCAACCTTCCAGTTCAAAAAAAAAAAAAAAAAGAAGGCCGCTTATTGCTAGGACCTGCCTGAGGGGGTCCCTAGCGAGCACTCGGGCTTTTGGTGTTCCCGTCAGAGCCCAAGCAAGTTAAGGGGCCCTTGACATAGCTGCCTGTCAGCAGTGACCTGCCTGGCTGGATCTCCCAGCCCTGACTCACCCTCGAATCTCAGTCTTCTCATACATATGGAATAACATCTGTCCTTTCTCCCCAGCAGCTCCCCAAAGCTAATCTCTCCAAGACAAAGGCTGGCTGCTGACGGTTCTGACACTCCATAACTGCGGCCAGGTGCAGAGGGCTTTTCAGGGCTGGCTGTAAATATCCCTGGGATTGAAAAGGCTTTGTCACCAAGAAACAAAATGCCCCTTTAGAAAACCCCACCATTTTCTGATAGGAGGGAGGAGGGTGCACATCTGTCTAGGAGGCAGGGCTCTGTGAGACTGGCTTTCAAAGATGTGTTTCTCTTGCTTTTTAATGAGAGCAACGTGTTCCCCTGGGTTGTTTTCACCTGAGCTCTTAACCAAACCCGAGAAACCAGGCCAATGAGGGCTAGGCTGTGTAAACCTGTCCGAGGACATGGCCTGTCTGGATGTCGGCTGTTTGAGATAGAGAACCTCGGCCTGGAGGATGCACATCTCCAGATACAAGTCAACAGACAGGGCTTTAACTCCACTGCAGATACAGCAAATACCTCCCAGCCGCTGCAACCCCACAGTCTCCTGGAAGACTATTCCTCAGACCCTAGACCCCTGAGGACACCCACATGTGCTTTCAAGAGTCCTAAGACCTCAAAACTTTTTAAAAAATAATTTTATTTTCTTAAACCAATTGTAGGTTCTCGGGGCAAAGGCTGTAGCTCAGCGGATTATTTGCCTGGAATGAAGAAGGACCCAGGTTCAATCACCAGGTGTGATGGCACATGCCTATCATCCCAGCACTGGAAAGGTGAAGACAGCAAGATCAGAAGTTCAAGGTCACCCTGTATCACACAGGGAGTTTGAGGCCAGCCTGGGCTACAGAAGACCCTGTCTGGGTGTGCTGATACACACCTTTAATCCTACATTCAGAGAGGCAGAGGCAGGTGGATCTCTGTGACTTCCAGACCAGCCAAGACTAAGTAGTGAAACTTTGACTCATAAACAAACAAAACAACAAAGCCCCAAACAAAACAACAATGAAAACAAAAACAACCTCCAGAAAGCAAACAACAATTGTAAGTTCTCAAAACCGAGAAGAAAACGGACGTCCTGGGTGCTCCCAGAACTCCACCATCAACCTCCCCAACCCAAGCGGATGAAGCCATGGGTGTATCCTTATCACTCAGATCCACTGTTGACCTCTTACGTTCCATGGCTTTGGACAAATGTGTAAATGCTGTGTGTCCATTATATAGTATCATAGACATGATGCTACATTATACAGTGTGTCACTGTGCTGACTCTGCCCATCCCTTCCTCCCATTTCCTGGCAACTACCAGTCCATCCCTGTCATCATAGCTTTGCCTATTCTGGTCACAGAGATGGTGCTGCAGGATGCAGCCTTTTCAGAGCGGCTCCTCCACCTTTTTACAGTCGGATAGATCACCTCAAAATAACAATATTGTCATTTGATACTACCCTGAGGAACTAACTTGGGTTCGATCCCAGCACCACATAAACCAGACGTGATGGTGCACACCTATAATCTCAGCATTTGGAAGGTGGAGGCAGGAGGATCACAAGGTCAAAGTCATCCTCGGCTACAGAGTGAGTTTGAGGCCAGCCTGGGCTATGTGAAGCCCAATCTTCAAATTATTTTTCTTCATATAGATGTTCAAAAACTTCATTTATACTAAATTAAAAAATACATATGATGTCTCCCTTAGAGAGAAGATTCTTTGGCAGGGTTTTCAGAGCTGGGGAAAGGGGGACTTTTCTGAAGCAGCATTTCACTACCCCAGGCAGCAGCTGACCCTGAGCTGACCCTGCCTGCCCTGCTCTTCTCAGATTACTCTGGCCCACGGTGCGTGGGGGGGGGGGGCGGATCTTTAAAGGGAAAGTTGGAGAAACCCTAGTCAGCTGGTTGAGGGGAGGTGATGGAAGTGGGGTCTCGTTCTAACTTGTGAGCTTTTTATCTGAGCCTCACAGGCCTGTGACGCAGAGGGCCCGAAGAGACACGTGTGCCTCTGGGTTTTATAGGATGGGAACTGCACTGGTGACTGAAGGGGTCTCCACTGTGTTTGTAAAAGAAGTTCAGAATAAAGATCGGAGGTGTTCTGCGGGCACTCTCATCCTTGGCCATTGCCAAGTGTGGTCAACCGAGATCTGGCCCAGCCTCCTGCCCGTCACTGAGAGAATGAGGTGGCTGAGCCTCCTGAGATGAGAGATTTCCTGTGATAGTGTTAATCGTCAGCTTGACACAATCTGAAATCACCTGAGAATCTCAACAAAGGCCTGTCTGGATCCTGCTGGCGCACAGGGATCTCTGTGGGAGATTGTCTTGATTAAGGATTGATGTGGGAAGACCCACCTACTGTGGACGATACCATCCCCTGAATCTAGGTCCTAGACTGTATAATAGTAGAGAAAGCCAGCTGGGTGGTATGTATGTATAAGTTCATTTCCCTCTGCTCAACTGTGGGTGTGATATAACCAGCTGTTTCAAGTTCCTGCCTGTTTGACTTCCAGGAAACGATGGGCTAGAACCTGGAACTGTCAGTCAAAATAAACCTTTTCTCCCCTAAGTTGCTTTTTGCCGGGGTGTTTTGTTTTTTTTAATAATTTATTTAATTTGACTTTATGTGCATTGGTGTGAGGGTGTCAGATCTCCTGTAACTAGAGTTACAGACAGGTGTGAGCTGCCATGTGGTTGCTGGGATTGAACCTGGGTCCTCTGGAGGAGCAGTCAGTGCTCTTAACCACTGAGCCATCTCTCCGGCCCCTGTGAGGGTGTTTTTCACAGCAACAGAAATGAAAGTAGAATACTTTCTGTGGTCAACCCCATCCAAAGGTGGACAGATGCCCCGTCTTTGCGTAAGCAGGTTCCGCTACTGCTGGGGCCAAGATCCAGGAAGAAAGGTAGGCAGGTCATCGGGGTTAGAGGAGAGTCCTGTAGCTTGACAGTTTCCGCGCCCACAGAGTCCATAAGCGTCTGGCCAAGCCAGAGAATCTAGTCTCCCTGTGCCCTAGCTAGTGTGATCGTAATTCTGGAAACATACACACTGGTGAAGGAGAAAAGAATGGAGACATTTCTCACGTCGCCTTTGGACTTTTGACTCTATTGCTATGTGGAAATATTCATTGTTTAAAAAAAAATCTAATGTTTACCATTTATCCCCCTGGAGAGACTTGGGTTTCTAACTGGTTTTTGGTGAAAGCATCAGGAGAGAACACTGTATGCCACCCCCACCCTCACCCCCTTTGTGCAGCACACCCCCACCCCCACTCGCACCCCCATTCTGCAGCACACCCCCATTCTGCAGCACACCCCCATTCTGCAGCACACCCCATTCTGCAGTACACCCCCATTCTGCAGCACACCCCCATTCTGCAGCACACCCCATTCTGCAGCACACCCCCATTCTGCAACACACCCCATTCTGCAGAATACTCCCATTCTGCAGCACACCCCCATTCTGCAGCACACCCCCATTCTGCAGCACACCCCATTCTGCAGTACACCCCCATTCTGCAGCACACCCCCATTCTGCAGCACACCCCATTCTGCAGCACACCCCCATTCTGCAACACACCCCATTCTGCAGAATACTCCCATTCTGCAGCACACCCCCATTCTGCAGAATACTCCCATTCTGCAGCACACCCCCATTTCTTTCTGCTCACTCTTCACATTCCACCAGCCCACCTTGGCCCCCTTTCCCGCCCTTCCTGGTGCTGGCCCAGATTCTTCAAGAAGATGAGAGCGCTGTCCTCCACAGAACCCAGCAGCAACGGGCAGCTGCCATATTGGGTGGCTGCGTCTGAGGCCGACACCTGCTTAAATAGCGGTGTCGTTGACTCCTGTTTCTGACTGACGACCTCTGAACATCTGTGCTTGGCCTGTAGCAGACACATCACAGAGATCTGGAAACACTTCATATGGTTTTGGAACTGGCTGAGGTCTTTGATCCACTCTGACCCAGTGCAGACGGCCCTGCTGCACCAGCAGATGGTTAACACAACTGTGTCTATACCAGTGGTTCTCAACATGTGGGTCACGACCCCCACAGGGTCACGTATCAGATATTTACATTATGATTCACAACATAGCAAAATTACGGTTATGAAGTAGCAATGAAATACATTTATGGTTGGGGGTCACCACAACATGAGGCGCTACTACGGGGTGGCAGCATTAGGAAGGTTGGGAACCACTGTTCTAAGAGATTAAAAATATTTAGCGGGCTAGCTGGCGGTGGTGTTCAGAAACAGAACACTTGCTTAGCCTATGGACGTCCCTGAGTTAGATCCTCAGCTCCACAAGAACTAATTAATGAATCCACTCCAAACAGTAAGGAGATAGAAGGAGAGAAAACAGGGAGCTGGGCTAGAGACAGCACTCAGCTGGTAAGGGGCTCACTGCTCAAGCACGAAGGCCTGAGTGTGGTAGCCTGTGCTGTGATCCCAGCCCTGGGCAGACAAAGACGGGTGGATCCTGGCGCTGAAGGCCAGCCAGCCTAACCAAGTTGGCAAGTTCCCAGCCAGTGAGACACACCGTCTCAACAACAACAACCACAACAACGAAGACAGTGGGTACTGGCCGTGGGAACGGCACCTCAGGGTGTCCTCTGCCTCCATACATCCGTACACACACTCACACGCACACACACACACACAGACACAGACACACACACACACACACACACACACACACACACACACACACGCACATCCTTGTCTGCCTCTTCTCAGTGCACCCTGCTAATGGTGCACTGTTACACCCCACCATGCTTGTGGTGGTCGGCCAAAGCTGCTGAACATCCCCCCCATCGGGGCAGCCTCAAACCACAAGCCTTTGCTGCCTCACAGTTCAGGATACCACAAGTCTGAAATCAAGAACTCAGCAGGAGCTAGCCCCTGAAGCGGGCAGGGGGAGTACGTTCTACATTGCCGTCCTCGCTTGTGGGGACCACCAGGAATCTGGGGTGTTCCTTGGCTTATTAACAGTGTACTACCTTTTTTTGGATTTTTTTTTTTTGAGTCAGTGTCTAACTATGAAATCAGGCTGGCCTAGAATTGATGATCCCCCTGCCTTAGCTTCCTGAACGCTGCGGTTACAGACAGGTACTACCATAGCTTGTGAAATTCCTGTCTTCACATGGCATTTTCACTGTGTGTACCCCTAAGTCCAAATTTCTCCAACCCTTCTTAAGAAGTCAGATTAGCCGGGCGGTGGTGGCGCACGCCTTTAATCCCAGCACTCGGGAGGCAGAGCCAGGCGGATCTCTGTGAGTTCGAGGCCAGCCTGGACTACCAAGTGAGTCCCAGGAAAGGCACAAAGCTACACAGAGAAACCCTGTCTCAAAAAAACCAAAAAAAAAAAAAAAAAAAGAAGTCAGATTAAGCCCCACCCTAATGTTCTTGTCAGGATTTCATCTGCAGAGGCCCTGTTTCTAGATCAGCCCACATTGGGGTACTCTATGGATACTCTACCTTACACAGAAATATTTGGAGGACACGGTTACCTCAGTATAATGTCCACACATCAAGTTTCCTATCTAGACAAAGAGAAGCATGGTTCTTAGTCCTGTGCTGTGAAATTTAATGATGGCTTCTAGATGGAAAAAAAGTAGAAAATGAAAAGATCAAAGCAGAACCAAGCATAGTGGCCTGTATGCCTGTAATTCAAACACTCAGAGACAGAGTCAAGAGGACCTGGGATGTCGCCTGCTTGGAGCTGACAGTGGGCATGGAGGACTGGCATGGTCCTGTTCCTTTTGGGTATCATATGCAATTGTAGGATTTGCAGAAACTTCCCTTCCTCCCCCAACCATTGTGCTTATGTTTTTAAAAATTATATCAATTATGTATTTATTGAGACAGGGTTTCGGGTATTCCACATAGCTAGATGACCTTGAATGTCTAATCTTCCTGCCTCCGCCTCCCAAGTGCTGGGATCACAGGCATGAGCCAAGACACACAGTTTATACAATGCTGGGAGCTAACCCAGAGCTTTGTGTGTCCTAGGCAAGCACTTGACCAACTACATTACAGCCCAATGCCCATTGTCACTTTTCATGCAGGAAATACATTTCTCCTCTATGTTCAGATGCTCAAGGTCTCACAAAATCCCAGCTGGCCTCAGACTTGATTTGTAGCCTAGGCTATCCCGAAATTCCTGATCCTCTTGCTGCTTCTTCCCAAGTGCTGGGATTACAGTACCATTGTGCCGGCCTTATTCTCCGTTTTTTCTCTTTTTTCCAGAGCTGGGGATGAATCCAGCCAGCACCTTGTAAACTCTGCAGTTCTGCCTCTGAGCTACACCCTCAGACCCCACACAGCACCATTTTTGAAACAGAGGGAAGGGAGACAAGGGTACCCAGAGACAGTTCCTTAAACCAGAATTTCCTTCAGGTTTCTTCTGCTGTAAACGATGAGACCTCCTGGGAGACAGCTCCTAAGAGAATGCCCCCATTCAGCTGCATCTTTTGCTTTTAAACCGGGAGAAGAAAACTGGCTGGCCTGGCCTCTTAGGGTAAGACTGCCAGGGTATGGGGCTGGAGAGATGGGAGGACCCGGGTTCAATTCCCAGTACCCTACATGGTGGCTCACAACCATCTGTAACTCCAGTTCTAGGGAATCTGAACCCCTCTTCTGGCGTCCTCAGGCACTGGCATGCACGCGATGCACAGACATACAAGCATTCGAAACACCCATACACGTAAAAACATGTTTTATGAAAAGGCAGTGAGGGCGCTCTTAAAGCTGCCGCAGGCATTCAGCCTGCAGTGATGGAGGAAGGGTTGGCTGGACTCTCCAGAGATCAGCTACATGCTAAGAGCAGCAGCTGGAGAGCAGGCCCGGCCGGCCGTCACCTGTCTTACCAGTGAGCCAACAGGACGGCCATACGTGCCAGCTGTTCACTAGGCAGATGCTTGTTTGTTATACAGGGCTGGGCTCTGGGAGCCTTGGCAAGACCGTTTTCCTTTCTTTTAGGAACCCAGGAGCATGTCATATACCAGGGAAGGCATCTGCCGCTGAGCTGTATCTCCAACTGTTTTGTTTTCTTTCTTTGTTTGTTTTGATTTTTTTTTTTTATAGGACAGGCTGTCATGTAGCCTAGGCTGACCTTGTATTAGCAATGCAGCCAAGAATAACCTTGAACTCCTGGCCTTCCCCAGCCCCCCTGAGAGCTGAGATTATAGGTATGGACCACCATGCCTGGCCTATAATCTGAGTTTTGAAAGAAGCTGCTTTTCTTTTTTGGGAGTTTTGGTGGTGGGAGAGAGTAGCATCCAGACCGTGGGCAATGGAGAGCAGTCAGGGCCCTTACGTCTGGAAAGGCTGGTTCAAGGCCTAGAGTCAGGCCTCAGCTCTGGGCTCCTGTGGAGAAGGGCAGGAGGTTTGCAGGGCAGAACCCTGAAGGCACCCGAGGCTAAAGCGACAGGAGGAGCCCCGCCACCCTTCACCCTCAGTCTTCCTTGGAAACTGTGTCATCCACGGTGCAAAGCGGGGGTACCTCTGGTGGAAGCAGTTTCGTAGAAAAGAACAAAGAATGGACCGTGTGTGTGTGTGTGTGTGTGTGTGTGTGTGTGAGAGAGAGAGAGAGAGAGAGAGAGAGAGAGAGCATGGAGGCCATAGGTGAATGTTGGGGGCCTTCCTCAATAACTAACTGTCCACCAGATTGTTTTTGAGACAGAGTTGTCAATGAACCTGGAGCCTGCTGATTTGGCTGTACTGCCTGCTCAGCAAGACCCAGGGATCCTCTGTCTTTTCCTCTCCAGCTCTGGAATTACAGGTACACCCTCCTGGGCACCCCCTTTTTATTTGGGTGCTGGAGACAGGAACACATGTCCTCTGGCTTGTATGGAAAGCCCTTTACTACTGGAGCATCTTTCCCGCTCTTTTCCTTTCTTAAGACTTTTTTTTTTTTGAGACAGGAAGAGGATAGCGGCTGCGTCATCCTGGCTGGTAAGTAGCCTGGAACTCACATAGACCAAGCTGGTCTCGAACTTGCAGCTATCCTCCTGCCTCTGCCTCCTGAGGGCTGGAACTACAAGTGTGGACCACTGCCCTCACTCAAACAGGACCCTGACATGAGAGCCTTAACCCACTCCCTTCTCCCAAGTCCTCAGTCTTTGAGGCTTCCGTTACCAGGTGAAATGTTCCTTTTGTCCCGTGCTGAAATCCATGAGCCCACACCCCTGTTGCTCCCATGTTCCCTTCCCGCCACCGGGCAGCCCACCCATTCCCACCCTAACCCCTTGAGGGCAGCTCATCACTCGGGCCTTGAGTGCACACTAGCACTTCACACTTGGCTGGATCGAAAGTGGCTCAGGTCCAAGAATGAAATCTGGTGGAAAAAAATGAAGGCAGAATGCCAAACACCCCTAATTTCCAGGAAGGCGTTGAGAGGATTGCTCTGCCTTTCAGTCCCCGGAGGAAGCGGACAGAGACCGCCACTCCTTTATTTTATAACCACCCCTAAACGGGCTGCCTCCTTTATTTTATAACCACCCCTAAACGGGCTGCCTCCTTTATTTTATAACCACCCCTAAACGGGCTGCCTGGGCTTCCCTGCTGCTCTGACCCGTGCCAGCTTTCAGAATGGTTAATACACAGCCATGAAGCACCATAGCCCTTCCTATTTAAGTTGAGACAAAAGAAATCAGAGGTTTGAAAAATATGCTCCATTTCTACAACTTCCAAAGTTCCACTAAGAGGAGGATTGTGTTCTTGAATTCTGATTGGAACAAAGAAGTTCCTATCTCACTCAGAGCTGGTTTTAGTAATTCCATTGTTAAAATACTGATAGGCCACCCTGGTCTACAAAGCGAGTTCCAGAACAGCCAGGGCTACACTGCATGTATGTCTGGTGCCTATAGAGGTCAGAACAGCGCATCAGATCCCCCTGGAACTCAAAATCTGGAGTCTTGGGTGGTTGTGAGCCACCAGGTGGGTGCTAGGAACCAAACTTGGGTCCTCTCTGCAAGAGCAACAAGTGCTTATAACTGCTGAGCCATCCCCCAGCTTCCCAACCCTTACTTCTTCTGTGAGATTCTCTTTAACACTCTAGCCCACAGAAATGACTTTTCTGTTTATCTGAGTCAGTTTTTTGTTCTGAGAGGTATTCTTCCCTTAGACACCCCACCCTCCCTCTCAAGAGTTTTCACTTTTCCTTAAGAAACCAGCACTGATGGAGACTGGAGAGATGGAACGGCAGTTAAGAGGGCATACTGTTCCTTCAGAGGACCCAGGTTTGGCTCCCAGCATCCACAGGGCAGCTCATAACCTCCAGCAACTCCAGTCCCAGAGGATTGGAAGCCCTCTTTTGACCTCTAAGGGCTCCTGCCATGGGATGCACATACAAACACTTAGACACACACATGCACATAAAATACATACTGTTTTTAAGGAAGAAATCTACACTGACTTTGCTCAAAAACTTTTCTCTTGGTCTCTATCTCCTTCTCTTTTTGAGTCTCATGTGTCCTGGAACTTGCTATGTAGTCTAGAATGACCTTTGAACTCCTGATATTTCTGCCTTCACCACCACACCCAATTTCCTCGGTGGTGGGATGGACTCAGGGCTTTGTGACTGACAGGCAAGCACTCTGTCAGCTGAGCCCTACATGCCCAGCCCTCACCAGGATTCTGGCCCCTGGAGAGTTCCCATACTTCACACTGGTATACCAGTGTTTCCACATAAAATCCTGTCCCCTTGGGGCTTAGAACGTAACTTTAGTCAAAACAATATCTTTGTAGGTATAATTAGTTAAACTGAGGCTATCTTTAATTAGGATGAGCCCAAATCTGTGGTGGTGTATGCCTTGATTCCTAGCAATTGGGTGGTAGAGCAGGAGCATCTCTGAGTTAGAGGCCAGCCCGGTCTACCGAGTGAGTTCCTGGACAGCCAGGGCTACACCGAGAGAACTTGTCAAAGAAGAAGAAGAAGAAGAAGAAGAAGAAGAAGAAGAAGAAGAAGAAGAAGAAGAAGAAGAAGAAGAAGAAGAAGAAGAAGAAGAAGAATTAGGATGAGCCCTAAATTCATTGTTTAGTGCCTGGTATCATTAGTTTCTGAGAAGACAGCAACACACACAATAATAATACCATAGAGGCTGCAAACCAAGGGACACCATGATGGCCAGCAACCACCAGAATCAGGGAGGAGACAAGGAAGAATTCTTCTCTGTGGCTCTCATGGGTGGAGGACCCCTGCTGCCATATTAAACTTGGACTTGTGACTTCTGGCTTCCGGAACTCAGAGAATTCCAGTTTTTTTGTTTTGTTTTGTTTTTCTTGTTTTTTTTTTTTTCTTTTTTCTTGTTTTTTTTTTTTTTTCAGACAATGTCTCACTATGTGACCCTGGCTGGCCTGGAACTCTGCCTCCTCAGTGCTGGGTGGGATTGAAGGCCTGTACTAACTACCATGCCTAGAAATTCCAGTTTTGTTTTTGAGACAAGGTCTCACTAGGTAGATGAGGCTGGCCTCAAACTCACAGATCTGCCTGCCTCTTCCTCCAGGAGTTCTGGGTTCGATGGCATGCACCTGGCTATTTTAAACCACGTGATTTATAGCCCTTTGTCACAAGGACATCAGGGACTACCAAAGCCGATTACTGTGATGGTCTTTTCCCCCCCCCCCTCATTTTTGCAAACCCCTTTCCAAGGAAGTTGATTAGTTTCTTGGATAAATGAACCCTGAGATGCTGCAGCTTGCCTGAGTCTAGAAGCCTGCTGGGCTGGGATCTGGTGCCAGTCCCAGTGTCTGCCTTGCCGCTGCTGGCTGCCATCTGACCCCATTCTGTCACACACGTCATTTCGCCCTGTAACTTCCTGCCACTGCCTGTTCCTTTAACAGCCATGGATCTTCAGATGTGGAGTTCCTGTCATATCGTTCTTTGTGTCTTTTTGTTGTTGTTGTCCCTCATGTTCAGTAAATAACTTAGAGGCTGGTGTGGTGGAGCACGACTTTAATCTTAGAGCTCCAGGGGCTCTGTGGGTTCAAAGCTAGCCTAGTCTGCATGGTGAGTTTTAGGCCAGCCAAGGATATATAGTGAGAGCCTGTCTCAAAAAACTAGCAAAAAAGTAAATAACTTGGTGCATAAATTATTTTAAACTTTGGAAGATTAAAGTTATGAAATATAAGGGGCCAGTGAGATGGCTACAGGGATGAAGGTGCTTGCTGTCAAGCCTGATAACTGGAGTTCGATCTGTATGTTCCTTCTACCATAAGGAACACACAGATTCCTGCAAGTTGTCCTCAGACCCCCACACTCATACTGTGGCATACTTGCACTCTCTACACACACACACACACACACACACACACACACACACACACACACTCTCTACATAATTTTTTTAAAAATTTAAACATCAGAGAAAAGGTAAGTATTTTATAGAATAAACAATGATAATCAGCAATTTCTAGAGAGAACCTGTTACTGATATTTTCAAATGCTAAATTCTCTGGAACCAGGTACCGATGTGGACAATATTTCTCAATAGTCCAAAGAAGAAGAAAACAATCCAGAACCTGTGTAGGGTGGAGGATAAGAGCCACAAGCAAAGGGAAGGGGACATTAAGGGACTGCTCTGCCACTTGACTGGCATTTGTGGAACATCTCAGAGGAAGAGGCATCTCCTTCCCTCACCAGACATGCGGATCCCAAAGGCTGTCCAAGTTCATGGAGTCAGCTCTCCTGAATCAAGAGTGGCAGGCGTTAGTAGGGTACTCTTAAGGAACTCCAGGTGACCAATGGCCACAATTTTTTTGTTTATTTAAGACACAGTTCCTTTAGGGAGTCCTGTTTGGCCTGGAACTTCCTATGCAGACCTGGCTGGCCCTGCCTCCCTGGATTACAGGCGTGCTTCACCACGGCCCGCTCCGCAATTTCTTCAGGACGCTTTTCTAATGTCTGACAGCCTTCTTTGTGTTTTAACAAGTCACAGTGATGTGTTCGGAAAGATCTGTGCTTTCTGATAGTAGAGTGACTGCAGAGGCTAATCACATACATATATATACATACGTGTGTGTGTGTGTGTGTGTGTGTGTGTGTGTGTACAAGTATATGTATATATATACTATTCTGCTTTTTTTTTTTTTCTCACAGAGTGAGCCATTGGTGGATCTCCCCTAATGTTCACAGCTCAGGTTCTCCATCCAGCCAAGACTTTAAGAACCTGACAGTCTCGTCCTGTGACTCATGCCTTAACGCTAGCACATAGGAGGCAGAGTCAGGAGGACCACGCCGATATGAGGCCATCTTCATCTATACAGCATGTTCCAAACCAACACAGTGAGACCCTGTCTCGAAAAACAAAAAAAACAAAACAAAACAAAACAAACGCCAGGTGTAACTGTGCGTGGCTGTAATCCCAGCATTTAGAGATCAGAGACAGGCAGGTCCTGGAAGCTTCTTCACCAACTAGTCTCCCTACGGAAACAAAGAGCTTCAGTGAGACACCCTGTCTGGAGGCAATAAAGCCGAGTAGGGTTAGAGGAAGTCTCCAGTTAGAGGAAGGTCCTCTGGCCTTCTCAAAGACAAACGTTGGTGCACTCACCCATAGGCACACACACACACACTCTCACACACACTACACATACCCACACTACACACACACACACACACTACACACACACACACACACACACACACACACACACACTAAAATAAAAAAAAGTAGAAAGCCATAAGCCTCAACCTATTTCCTTTTCATGATGCATAGTTATCCAGGTCTTTAAAAACTGTGCTTAATAACCCCTGACGAGTGGAAGGGTAAAGAACAGATGATAACCACACATCAGGCTTCTCAGACTTAGAGCTTGCAAAGTGGAGTATGAAGATGTACTTGTCTCCAGCGGCTGTCAAGCCTTCACTATAACGATCTGTTCCATTCTTTAATCTGGTCCAACACACAGGAGGAAGAAACACACAGAGGAACAGCACAGACTAAGCAAGCCCTAGGAGCTTGACATACTCTTTTTATTTTTTACTTAATTAAGAAAATTTAACCACTGCCTAACTTTCTTGATTTAGACAACCGGCAGCCTGAGAAAGCTGACTTGCCCTCCAGCCTTGCCCTTCATGTCTCAGCAATTCCCCGGGGTCAGTGAGCTCTGCTGGCTCTTCTCACAGCCGACGTCTCCCCTGAGCCTGTCACGGAGAAGGCTAATAATGTCTTTGAAAGTAAGTGCTGCTGCTGAGACACTCGCCTCCTATAGAAATGCGAAGCGCACTCTTTGACACAGTCGTCTTATTTTTTAAGAATTTATTCCAGAGATAGACAAATCTCCATCGACCTGTAAGAGGATATTTCCTGGAGCATTGTTATACGTGACTGGGATCGACCGTGAGACGTTCGCTGCAATACATTATGATACACACATCCAAGCACAGGCCTGGTGAGATGGCTCACCCATCAAAATGCTAGCCGTGTGTGCCTGATGACCCGAGTTCAATCCACGGCGCCTAGGTAGAGGTGGAAGGCAAGAACCAACTCCGCAAAGTTGTCCTCTGGGAGCCACATGTACCTCATACACACACAGTAAGAGCTGCCATAGTGAAAACAACAAAGTATAGATAGGACAGCTACTCTGATGCAATTTTTATAGACAGTTTTTTAAAGGACATATATGTTTTTCTTTGGGAACAAAGTATTTCGAAAAGAATGTCATGTGGGAGTCTTGACAGAGGTTTGCTTTGGGGGACTTGTAGACCTAAATGGAAACTGGGGTTTCTTTGCAGTGTATACCACTTGGACTGTTTGGATTTGAGGCAAGGGCAGGGAGACAGCGTGATGGCTAAGAGGCCAGCTGCCTGAGCTCCTGCTCTTTCTCTAGCTGAGTGTCTTCCTACAGGCTAATATCTCTGTGTACCTTAATTTCGTTATCTACAAAACGGGGCTTAATTTGGGAAAAGAAAGTGAAGTACCTACTGTGTGATGAGCATTAAAAGCATAAAATGAATAAAGCATACAAAGATATTAGCCCATAGCTAGTTTGCATTCTAGTCAGAAGAGACAGATAATTAAAATGTAGGCTTGAGCCTGATGTGGCTCAGCAGGTTAAGGCCCTTGCCGCCACCCCTGACAACATCAGTTCAATTCCTGGGACTCACATGGTGATAGAGCTGACTTCCACGGGCTGTCTTCTGACCACCACAGTGCTTCGTGTTATGCACACACACACACACACACACACACACACACACACACACACACACACAAATGCATACACACGTGTAAAAATTTTTAAAGAAAAATAGGGCTGAAGGATAGCTCAGCAGTTAGGAGCACTTGTCCTTACGGAGGAGCTGGCTGGGTTCAGTTCCAGCACCCACACACTGGCTCGCAACCATCTGTAACTCCAGTTCCAGGGGATCCCATGCCACCTTCTGGGTGTGGATTACTTTTATAGTGAAAAAGTAAGTGATAACAACACCCAGCTTGGATTAAGTCTCACATTTTTCATTAATAAACACCAACTTTAGAAGAGATGAGGCTATCCAAGTTTAGTGGGAAATCAAATTTACGTAATTTCCCCAAAAGAGAAATTGAGGACTCTTGAGCAACATCAATTATACAATCCACCCTTTGATTAGGGAATCCCCATTTCTAGAAACATCATTTAAGAGAGGAGGAAATGCCACACTGGGTGTGGTGGTTCACATCTGTAGTAGCCCCAGCACTTGGAGGTCGCGGCACGAGATGAGCAGTTTGAGGCTAGCCTGGGCTATCCGGTGAACCCTGGCCTCACAAAAGAAAGTAAGGGAATGAGAGGGGAGAAGAGATGGGGGTTGAGTTAACTGAACGGCAATGGAGCAAACATCTAAACTATGGGTGTACAGTGTTCATTTCGGTATTTGACCTTGATGAGTGAAACTGGAAGGAGGTTTGCAAGTTCCAGGTCAACCCAGGCTACTGTGTTGGTTAGTTGCTGTCAACTCGCCACACACTAGAGTCACCTGGGAAGCTCCACTGAGACACTGCCTCCATAAAACTGGCTTGTGGACGTGTCTGCGGGCATTTTCTTGATTAATGATTAATGATTGATGTGGGAATGCTCAGCCCACTGCGGACGGTGCTACCTCTGGGCAGGTGGTTTTGGATTGTATAAGAAAGCAGGCTGTAAGAGCCAGAGAAGAAGGAGCGTTCCTTCATGGTTTCTGCTCCTTTGAGTTCCTCCTGTCTTGAATTCCTCCCTCAGTTTCCCTTGATGGTGAGCCATAACCTATAGGATAAAATAAACCCTTTCCTCCCAAGTGACTTTCATTTTTATTTTATTTATGTGTATTTGTTTGGGTACAAGCCACACACATACTTTCTCACTGCCTGGAATTCTGAGACTATAGTATAAGCCAGTCTGAGCTAGCCTACTGAAAAATGAGAAACAAGGTAAGCACACAGGAACCACTAACAGCCTGCCACCTGTCAGACATCTGGATGAGGCTTCTTAGATTAGTAAGCTTACAACCCCCAGCTGGCCACAGTCACACACAGGGAGCCCAGCAGCGGTCAGCCATCCTGCCCAGACCTCACAATCCACCCAGTGAAACTTCAGAGTTCTGAGCCAAATAGGGCTACTCTTTAAACCACTAAGTCTTAGGGAAGTTATGACATAGCAAAAGCTAAATGAAACGGATCCTTTTCCTCCTCCTCCTCTTCTTCTTTTTATTCCTTATTATTATTATTGAAAAGTTATCTAAGCAAAAGCTACATTTGAATTGAAAATGTAAGTAAGGGTGCTCTACCAACTGAACTATATACCCCAGCCCTTGTTTAGTTTAGACAGACGAATGTTATATAGCTCAGTCTGGCTGTGAACTCAATATTGCAGCCCAAGCTGCCCCTAAACTAATAGTGATCTTCCTGTGTCTGCCTCCTAAGTGTTGGAATTGTATTCCTGCCTTAGGAATCAACATATGCATCTTAATCACTTACCCTCTGAAATAATTGAAAAAGAAATCATGATCAGTTCCAAAAACAGTTTAGTGTCTTCCAAAGGTGAATCTGCACACAGCCCATGACCCAGCACCTTACAGCTTTGAGAAATGTGCACTTTCCTGTCAGGAGACAGATGCAGGATTGTTCACAGCAGCATCATTTAAAATAACAAAATGCTTGAGATCCAAATGTCTCTCAACAGGAAAATGAATTTTTAAAACTGAGAACTATTTATACAAAGGAGTATTTTATAACAATGAAAATGAACAAGATATAAAAACACCATATAAAAATACAATAATCATGTAATATGTAACTAACAAATAATATAACTATATAAACTGTAATAATTAATGATAATAATAACGGAAATAAGCCAGGTGGTGGTGGTGCACACCTTTAATCCTAGCACTCAGGATGCAGAACCAGGTGGATCTCTGTGGGTTAGAGGCTAGCCTGGTCTACAGAGCGAGATCCAGGACAGGCACCAAAACTATGCAGAGAAACCCTGTCTCGAAAAACCAAAATAATAATAATAATAATAATAATGGAAATAAATGTGAATGGCTAATAATTATATATGATATGTAACATCGATATATTAGAAAAGCAAATCCCCCATTTTTATGGAAGTGAAAAGTAGAACTAAATAAGATTTTGTTTAGGGAGACACATACACGTGAAGAAAAGAGATTAAAAAGAGAAGAAAAGAAAGTGAGGGACCAGCACTCAGGGCGACGGTGAGCACTGGGTCTGGAAGTGGGTCTCCAGGAGGTCTTGTCACCGTGGAAATCTGAAGAGGAGTAGGAGAGAAATCGCACAGGGAAAACAGCAGAAGTTTGTCCGTCCTGTCTGAGAAGTAGCCAGGAGGGTGATGTAGCTGCAGAGGAATAGGGGCCGCCTGTGTTCAGGGCCTTGCAGACCACTAAAGAAGTTGGTTCCCACTCTACCAAGGAAACCTTTTTTTAAAAGATTTATTATATTTATTTTTATGTATATGGGTGTTTTGCTTGCATGTGTGTCTATATACCACATGCGTGCCTGGTGCCTTCGGGGACCACAAGAGGACGTCAAATCCCCTAGAACTGGAGGTACAGACGATCGTGAGCTGCCAGGTGGGTGCTGGGAATTGAACCCCAGTCCTCTGGTAGAGCAGCCGGTGCTCCTAACTGCTGAGCCATCTCTCCGGCCCTGACAAGGAGACTTTCAAAGGTTTGGGCAGGAGAGGACAGAGATCAAGCTTATGTTTGGTAAGTTTACTCAGTGAGCGAAACAAGAAGTCACTGTGGAAGGAAAGCAGCTATGTTGGGGGCCTGGAGATGTCATCTCGGACAAGGGTAACAGTGGAGGAGTGCGAAACCACCATATTTGGAGTAGATTTTGAAGGTAGAGCTGGTAAAATTTTTCTATTAGAGGAAGGAGAAAGAGAGGAGTCAAGACTTGGGGTCTGAACAGCTAGAAGGAAGGGGTTGCTAGGAGCTAAGTTGATAGAGATTCTCTGAGGAACAAATCTTTTAATGATGTTGAGGACCAGGGGTCTGGACACGAGGAACATGAGTTGTCAGTCAAACGAGTGCTTACAGAGACCACAGATGCAGCTGGCTATACAAGTCTCTAGGTCCAGACTAGAAGCAAGAATTCAAGAACCGTCCATACACTTGGAGTCTTCCATGCCATGATGCTGTTTGAGATCACCTAGGGAGTGAAGATGGAAAAGGCTGGGTAGAGAGAGATGGAGGACTAGAGAGAGGTTCGATGACTGACTTCCGGGAACTGACAGGTTTATAGTTCAAAAAGACAAGGGAAGGAGCCACCGGGGGGCAGAAGCAAAACCTCCAGCAGGGCTGGTGTCTGAAACCGGGGAGTAACGCACAGGGAGGCTGTGATCAGACTGTTGAGTGCTGGTGGATGAAGACTGTTGGGACAGAGATTACCGAAGGATCGAACAAGTGCAGTTTTCCTGAAAACATCGGGGGCGATAATGAATGCGGCATGTGTTCAATAAAGGGGAGAGGTCTAGAGACACTGTTTTTAGACAAGGTTTTCAAAGGAGCCGTTATCAAGGGGAACAGCTATACAGACAAGTAGAGTGGTGACAGATAGGAGACCGGCAACCAAGAGAAGTCTGTTTTCCCTGGACGTCAAAATTATTCTAGGTCAGTGCCCTACCAATGAATTGCATCCCTAACCCTACCTTTTTATCTTCCCTCTCTCCTTTTCTTTCTATTTCCTTTCTTCTTTAATCTTTCTCTTTCTTTAACAAGGTCTGACTGTGTAGCCAGGCTGTCCTTGAACTTGTAGAAAGACAACCATTTTGCCTCAGCTTTCCCAGTGCTGGGATTACAGATTTAAGCCACCATGTCTGTCTTTATTTTAAAGTTTTGTTTTGTTTTGTTTTGTTTTGTTTTGAGACAGGATTTCTCCGTGTAGCCCTGGCTGTTTTGGATCTCACTCGGTAGACCAGACTGGCCTCAAACTCAGAGATCCTCCTGCCTCTGAGTGCTGGGATTAAAGGTGTGCGCCACCACTGCCAGACCTTTAAATTTCTATTACTTCTTTTTATGTGTAAGGGTGTTTTGCCTGTATATAGGTCTCTACACCACATGCATGCAGTGCCCATGAAGGCCAGAAGAGGGTATCAGATCCTCTAGGACTGGAGGTACAGAAGGTTGTGAGCTGCCATGTGGGTGCTGGGAGTTGAACCCAGATCCTCTGGAAGAGCTGTCAATGCTCTTAACCTCTGAGCCATTTCTCCATCCCCATGATTAAATGTTTATCAGTGTGTAATCATTGTACAGTTATTTTTCTTTTTAGTTCTTAAGTAAGAGTAATACTATTTGGGTTGGATCTGGTGATACATGCCCAACTCTAGCACTGGGGAAGCTAACATGAGCATGCTGAGTTCTGAAAATAGCCTGGGCCACATAGCAACACTGTCTAAAAATAAATAAATAAGGGGTTCAGTGGGGGAGAGGACTGAGTGGCTCCAGAGTGAGGAGAAACTGCTGACTTGCCTTAGAAGGCAGGAGGGACAGTCACGGTGAGAGTTTGGCATTAGAGACTGGCCAGGCAAGCTCCTCCAGTTCGTCACCAAGGCCACCTAGGACAATCTCATGGTCCTCTAAAGTCCGTTAAAAGTAACTCATAAATGACTAACAAGCACGTTTATGGACATACAACATCTTTTGCCACTTTCTGCAAATTATCTTGCCTAATCCTCCCAGCAGTTGTGAAAAGAAGCAAGTTCCTCCCATCTTCTCACAAAAAGCTGAAGGCCAGAGGTGACCCTCGATTATGTGGCTGTAGTGGGAGAACAGCCTGAGTCCGCGCACACGACCTGCTACCTCCAGGCGAGCAAACTCCCATAGGAATGTGAATCTCCCACAGGATTTTTACTTTCTCTCAGAAATATAAAAAGGAATGAGAAAGGTGAAATTAATTTTAATAATAAGTTATATTTAGATACTATCTAGATCATACAAGTTTAGAGTCATTATAAATTATTGAGATACTCTTCTTATATTCAGTCTTCAAATTTGACAGGTATAAAAATACAGCTCAGCCGGGCGGTGGTGGCGCACGCCTTTAATCCCAGCACTCAGGAGGCAGAGCCAGGCGGATCTCTGTGAGTTCGAGGCCAGCCTGGGCTACCAAGTGAGTTCCAGGAAAGACGCAAAGCTACACAGAGAAACCCTGTCTCGAAAAACCAAAAAAAAAAAAAAAATACAGCTCATTGCCAGCCTGGTCTACGAAGTGAGTTCTAGGAAGCCAGAGCTGTCCTGCTAGAGAAACACTGTCTTGCTAAAATACAGCCCAGCCGGTGTAGAGACACACACCTTTAATCCCAGCACTAAGGAGGCAGAAGTATGTGGATCCCTGTGAGTTCCAGGCCAGCCTAGTCTACATAGTGATTTCCAGAACATCCAGAGCTATATAGTGAGGCCTTGTCTTGAAAAAAACAACAACAAAATAATAATAAATAAATAAATACATCAAAATACAGCTCAATTCAGCACCAAATCCGCATCAGAAATTTTTGATTTCTGTTTTGAATGTTATAAAAATCACAGTTAAGAAAATACATTCGGGGCTGGAGAGAGGGCTCAGTGGTTAAGAGTACTAACTGACTGTTCTTCCGGAGGACCCAGGTTCAATTCCCAGCACCCACATGGCAGCTCACAATTGTCTGTAACTTCATTTCTAGGGGACCTGATACCCTCACACAGACATACATGTAGACAAAACACCAATGCACATAAAATAAAAATAAATAAATTATTTTTTTTAAAAAAAGAAAATACATTCATTTACCCAAGTTATTCTAAACTAAGTTTAAAGGTTTTTCAGTATTTGAGTATCTATTTTAACTTTCACTTAATTAATATGAAATAAAACTAATCATCTCCTTCCTCAGGGTCCTAGACATACTGTGGCCAGATGCCTCCCATAGCTGGTGGCCACTGAGTAGAGAGCTATAGGCCCAGACTCTCCTGTGTCGTCCTGACTTCGCCAAGCTCCACCAACTCTCCCCAGAACACCTTTCACATCTATTCCCCTCTCCTGATTTTCTAAATGTGCTTGTTCTGTTTTCAGATAGGGTTTAACTCTGTAGCCAAGGTGCCCTGAGACTCCCGATGTGGCCCAGGCTCATTTGGAACTTGAGGCAGCCCTTCTGTCCCGCATACTGGGGTTACCCACATACCCATTGCTTTTTTGGCTTGGGGGAAGGGTCTCAAACTTTCTGTAATCCTCCTGTCTCTGCTTCCCAGGACTGCAGATGTGTGACACCACACTCAGCTTTCAATTCAGCCCACTTCTATCACCCTTAGGTCCTTAGTGATTTTGATTTTATTTTATTTTTCTGTGTATGGGCATTGTGCCTGCATGTATGTCTGTGAATCAAGTGTGTTCCTAGTGCCTGTGGAGGCCAGAGAGAGCATTGGATCTCCTTCAACTGGAGTTACAGATGGTTGTGAGCCACCATGGGAGTGCTAGGAATTGAACTCTAGTCCTCTGGAAGACCAGCCAGTGCTCTTAACTGCTGAGCCCTCTCTCCAGCCCTGGCTCTTAACAATGTTTTATTACTATAGGAGAGTGCCGATTCCACTTTCTCTAAAACATGGTTGTACCCATTAACACTTATTGAATACTTACTATGCAAAGAATTGTCTTAAGCACCTCACACGTACTAACTCACTTAAATTGTCATAATAAAGGAGTGTTATTGATATCTCCTTTTTTTCAGTGCTAGAGATCAAACTCAGGGCCTCACACAGCCAGACAAGTGTCCTATACCGAACTGTATCCCTGGCTCCCAACATCCCCATATCTAAGAGAAGTAGCTGAAGCATGAGGAGATCAAATAACCTCCTAGCTACAAGTGGAAGAGCTGGGAAGTTGAACCCAGCTTGATCCATACCTCACACTCCATGCCACCGTTCTGTCTCCCTCACAGGGATACACACAGGATGGTAATTTGAGTGATGGGATTCCAGGTGCTTTATTATTATTATTATTATTATTATTATTATTATTATTATTATTTTCCCTCCTTGTCTGTGTATTCCAAGTTATGTGCCCATGAGATATACCACCTTTTAAATGTCTTAAATAAGTCTGATAACTATTATTCTAGTTTTATTTGAGTCAGGCAAATCACAAAATTGATTCTTAAATGTCCAGATCCCAACAAGATACTGTTCCTTAGTCACTGATAATATTCTTCTCTTGGTCACTAGTGGCAGGTGCTCTAAACATCCAGACTCAGTGGCTCCTAACCTCAAGACTCATTTTCTTTCTTCAGGTTTTTTTTTTTTTTGGTTGGTTGTTTTTGTTTTGTTTTGTTTTTCCAGGCAGGGTCTTACTATGTAGCTCTGGCCATCCTGGAACTAGCTCTGTAGACCAGGCTGGCCTCGAACTCACAGAGATCCCCACCTGCCTCTGCCTCCCCAGTGTGCTGGGATTAAAGGCCTGCGTCACCATCGAGGGCCACAAGAGTCATGTTCACTCATTTCCACTGCTGTGGAATACTTCCTGAAAGCTCCGAGGTGCTGGGTACTCTGTAGATCTGCCCACGGCCCTACGGAGCTCTAGCCTCCAGGAGAAAAGATAAAAGCTCAGGAGCTCAGTCCTACTGGGCAGTAATGTGGTGAAGACCCTAGACTCCTCAACCCTATAGAAGCTGATAAGGAAACGGGCACCGAGGAGAAGGACCAATCACCCTGCTCACCAAGGCTGTGTCTTCTTTCTGCAGTTCAGCTAGCAACCACTACCAACCATTCCCTTATGCTCAAATCCTGACAAAGAATTTGCACTTGCCCCTTCAACAGCAGCCTACCCCTTCGATCATTTACATCCTCCAGCTTCTCCCTTCAGCCTGTCTGTCCTCTTTAGGCCTTTGCATTCATCACACTGACACTAAGCCGGCACAGTCCCTTCGATAACTCAGGCAAATCCTGAACTGACTTCCTCACTTTGCCTCCTGCACTGAGCTTTTATCCAACTCAACCACGTTCTTCTCATTTCCTTTTTTCCCTTTCTTTTTCTCTCTCTCTCTCTTTCTTCTTCCTTTTATTTTATAAACAAGGTCTCATGGAGCCCAGGTTGGTCTTGAATTTTCTGTGTAGTGCAGGATAACCTTGAATTCCTCCCCTCTCCACCTCCAGAGTGTTAGGAATGACAGGAGGGGCTGGCACTGGGGAGGTGGCTCATTGGTTAAGGGCACACACTGCTCTTACAGAGGACTCCAGTTCAGTTCACAGGAATGCCCTATAGCTCCAGCTCCAGGGGGCTCTGACACTCCTAGCCTCTAAGGGAACCTGTACTTACATACACATACCCACACAGACACACAAAAACACACATATGTTTAAAAAATGAATTACCTGGAGTGTACGAGCCACTATGCCTGGTTTATATAATGTTAGGATTTGAACCTAGGGCTTTTTTTGTCTTTGTTTTTGTTTTTGGTTCTTTGAGACAGGGTTTCTCTGTGTAGCTTTGGAGCTTTTCCTGGAACTACTCACTCTGTAGCCCAGGCTGGCCTCGAACTCACAGAGATCCACCTGGCTCTGCCTCCGGAGCACTGGGATTAAAGGCATGCACCACCAACAGCCTGGCAAACCTAGGGCTTTTCTTTCTTTCTTTTTTCTTTCTTTTTTTACATTTTATAAAATCTTTATTGACAAATAATTCACATAGTATTCCATTTGCCTGTTTGCACAATTTGATAGACTTTAGTCCAGCATCCTCATAGGCCCATGACACCATCACCACTTTCTACTTTAGAACATCACTGTCTTCAATTTCATACACACATATAATGTGTGGTGATTACATTCCACCTTATTTTTTTAAATGAACATAATATTTGCAATTGTAACCATTTTTTGTTTTTGTTTTTTGTTTTTGTTTTTGTTTGTTTTTCGAGACAGGGTTTCTCTGTGTAGCTTTGCACCTCTCCTGGAACTCACTTGGTAGCCCAGGCTGGCCTCGAACTCGCAGAGATCCACCTGGCTCTGCCTCCCGAGTGCTGGGATTAAAGGCGTGCGCCACCACCACCGCCCGGCAATTGTAACCATTTTTAAGTTCACAATTCAGTGGCATGAATTGCATTCAAGATATTAATTATACTCATAATATTCATTAATTACACTTATGATATTAATTACATTTGTGGTATTCATTGATTACATTAGCAGTATTCATTCAATAACTATATTTATGATATTCATTAATTACATTAATTGTATTGATTTATTACATTCATGATATTATGTCCTGATACTGCTGTCTGTTTGTGGGGCTTTTCCATCACACAAAACAGAAATTCTGTGCTTGGGAAATCATTGTTCTATATTCCTTTCTTCTCCATCTTGAGATAACGTCTAATCTTTCTGTCTCTATGAATTTGTATATTCTATATATTTCATGTAATACAATTCTATAGTATTTGTCCTTTTTTAAATATAAAAAGATTTTATGTACAACTACAGGAGAAATAATACACAGATAGCTTGAACATAAAAACAAAACCTAGGGCTTTTTGAAGTCAGGCAAACACTCCGGCAACTGAAATATAGCCCTAATCCTCAACCATATTCATGCTTATTCCCCTGGGCAGGCTATTATCCTGGCCAGAAATCCTAATGGGTTCTCTGTTTGGTTTCTAACATTCTGATCTTATTGCCTACTATCCCCACATCGATCCCTGTTTCAGCCAACTGGTCTACTTGCAATTCCCAGACTCTGTTTCTTCCATCTGTTCAACTTTTCTCAGGCTCCTCCCTCTATCTAGAAATCACCCAGCCTCCATGTCTGCCAGTGAGTGCAACTGGTTAGTTACTCCAGAGGCAGGCCAAGTGCCAATGGTTCCGGTGAGGGTCTTGTCCACTCACCTCTCTTCCACCGCTCCTGCTGACCACACGCTAACCTTAGGTCAATGTTTACATGTTATTATTTGTGTGCATGACTTGTTTGCCTCCAGTGTTTCTTGAGGGCCCACGATATCCCGGGAGTACATACTAGGTATCTGACATGTGCTGTCTAATTCAATCCAGTCCTCACGACAGTCCTGTGAGATAGATACGACTCCCTTCGTTTTACAGGACAGGAATCTGAAGCTATCGGGGAATTAATGATCTTGATTCCTTACTAAATGGCACAGATGTCACTCACTCAACAAATTTTATTCCCTTTGGTGTCTGCCAGATTCCTAGGACCCCCTGGGCCTTTCAGTATGGATTGGGTCCCTCTGGGAGCAATTAGCACAGCAGCCTCAGGACTAGGCAGGTCATGTCAAAGGCAGTTTTCTGCCCCTCTCCTTCGATTTAGATCTGTTACACTATGAAAAAAAAAAAACCACCATGTTTGGCTCTCAGTCAGCACTTAGCCTGGGCCAGCACAGGGCTAAAGAAGTGATTCATGCAGACAAACATCATCCAGGATGTTTTGTTCCACTGGTGACCCCGATTGTTGTAAACCTGTGACAGGAGTGCCAAACCCCGGGCGAACAGCCAGCGTCTTGCACTCCCAGCACCATGCCACCTCAACAGAGCCTCAAGCCAAGTCTCCCCTCTTCCTGCTTCAGCTTTTCTAGAGAGCCTGTGACAGCATTACTGCCTTGGCTTGATAAGAGGCTCTTGAGAAATTCATATGGTAATCAAGAACGAAGAAGGGTGAGTCTCCCTTGAGCCGAACTTTCACCCTTTAGTGTTGGAAATCCACAATCTAGTTGGATCAGTTCATATTGCCTCATGAAGAACTCCATAATAATGGACTCATTCCCATCTTCCTCATCATTTTAGAGTCGAGGGTGTTTAGAGGCCGTTTGCTCAAGGGGAGCTGATGCCCACGGCCAATGAGCATGCCTCCAAAGCCAGTTCATCCTGGCCAGAGGTGTGGCTCTAACTAAAGCATCTGAGCCAAGAAGCAGGGGTGAAGTAATTCTATTTTGTATTTGAGGTGTATTTTTTTTCTTTCCATCCTCAAGACAGTCTTCTCTGAGGTTGGTGTTATCAGACTGTCTATTCCACAACTCCCAAACTGTGGAACATTGAACACCTATCTATCCACTGCCTTCGGCTCACTCCATCTTAAGCAAACATTGCTTGTTTAAATAGGTCTAAAGGCAACATTTGCTCACAAAGTAGAGTTCTTAAGCTGATATTTGTCCCTCCCTCTCAACCAAGATGGTGTAAGTGTTCAGGGCCTTCAGTGTCTCATATGGTCCATAGTGGACAAAGGTCTTAATGATAATCTGCTATTGAATGGTAGAATTCTTATCTTGTCAGACAGTGTTTAATTCTTAGGCAAGGGAATAGACCACAAGCCACCAGGGCCAGTGAACCAATGTCACTGGGAAGATCATCATGTTCTTGGTTATTTTTAAAATATATCATGAAGCGGCTTGGTAAATATGTTAGATGGCCAGGGCCAGGGCATAATAATTGGGACAAGTAAATGTTCTAAAAAGCCCACTGACTGGTTTCACTTTGCAGTTACTGCTGTTTCCCCCAGCATGGAGTGTGTATATTTATGACATGTGTATTAATATGGGCATACACGTCCCAAATGAAGGCCAGAGGATGACTCTCTGGAGCCTGTCTCTCACTATGTAGCTGAGGATAAACTTGAATTTCTGATCCCACTGCTCCTACTGTTTAAGTGCTGAGATTACAGACATGAGCTTCCATGCCTTGTTTAGTCAGTGTTAGAGAATCAAACCCAGTGCTTCGTGTGTACTAGGCAAGCACTCTATAAACTATGCAAAATGTGAGAGGTTTGAAAACATGTCAAAAGTCTAGCACTGGAGCAGGAGTGCTAAATGTCAAACCTAGCTAGGGTTTGAGAGGTTAAAATAATCCTTGTAGTTACATCGAAGCCCTGGGGTCACTTCATTTAAAAAAATGTTTTTATTTTATGTTATGAGTATACTGTATGCAAGCAGGGCCCTCGGAGACCAAGAGATGGTGTCACATCCCCTGGAACTGGAATTAAGAGATGGCCGTGTGGTTGTTGGAAACCAAACCCAGATCCTCTACAAAAGCAGCAAGTTCTCTTAACCACTGAGCAACCTCTCCATCCCGATGGGTTACTTTGAATATTAATGAATCTTTTAAGTCAAACTTTATTCGTGTAAAAATCCCCCTTGGTTTGTTCATGATGTGTTATGTTGTAGACAGGCTAGTGCTTAGAACCTCTACATAATACTAGTACTCCTCAAGGAACTGAATCAGCATTGTTAATTAACATTGGTGACTTAAAAGGACTGTTTTAACCCCTCAAAACTTTAGCTGGGTTTGACATTTAGCATTACTCCTACAATGTTAGTCTTTTAACAGGTTTTCAAATCTCTCACATTTTGCATAGATAAATTTTATTCTGCCTTCCCGATATAGCTCTTGTAAATATTTTATTGTTGCCTCTACCATATGTTTTTAAGTCACTTAGAGCACAAACCAAATATTATTTCACTAATACAGAAACTATTGAATTTTGCTATTCCTAATGTCAAATGCCCCCCCAAAAAAAACAATTTTCAAAAAAGCAATTTTTTTTTGTTGTTAGAAGACATACACTACCTACTGTCTGAATTATTTGCTAACGTTTTAGAGACACCTTGAAAAAGACTTATGGCATATGTTAATAGAAGTTCAGAAGAGAGAGTGGGAGAAAACACGTTAAAGAACTCAAAGGTGGGACATGCCGAACACTGAGCAAAGTGTGCAGCGGAACAGGAAGAGCAGGACCACTGTCGGCAACTGGAGGGCAATTGGGTGTTAACACCAGAAGGCGCTCTCCCGAGCCTCTCACCCTCAATCCTCAAGGCTCCCGACTCGTCTCCTGCCTTTCCCCAACTTTGCTCTTACCCTCTCCTCTTTCTGTTTGGCCTCTCAGTGTTATCGACCACTTTTTAGGTAATTTCACCCCATCTGGAAAGCAGCTCCAGTCTTCGTTCTCTTTCTTTCTGGGCACGACTCTTTCGGACCTTACTTGCTGAGCCAGAGCTGAGAGCTTGTGAGGGTGATCTATTTTAAGAGTCCTCCAATGGGCTGGCCTCCCCCATGACAACGCCAACCTGCTTCCCTCCCCCCAACCCCTACTTCTCATCCCTAGAGAAATTTGAACTCCGTGGCCCCTGAAACTCTGCCTGGATCCCCAAGGTCCCCATCTGGAGCTAAGCTCTTTTTTTGATCAAAGTGAGATCAGGTCAAGGGGGTGGAGTGGACAGTACCTCTTTGCAGGCGTGAAGCTCGGGTCCGGTTCCTAGGGTCACCTGGACGGTGGTCCCAGCCCAGAGCAGCAGCCACATAAGCCGAGATGTGCGCCTTTCAGTTCTTCCTCCGCCTCCGGCAGAGGGATGAGGGTTGAGACCAGGCTCAGCCATAGCGCTGTCCTGAGCCAGCGGCTGTAGCGGCTCAGGTGCTGCGGTAGCTGCTTATGCTGGCAGAAGGAGGAAAAAAAGAGGAGGGAGGTACACAGGGGGAGGATGCAAGGGGCTGGACTCGCTTCAGTCACCTCCCTGCGGCTACGCCAAGGCCGCCCATCCTTCCTCCTCCCTCGGTCCTTTCCTCCTCCTATCCACGTCGCCTTGACAACCGCATCCTCTTCGCTCAGCGCGGGTGGGGCAGGGACCACGCGGGCCTCTGCCGCTCACCTGCCGGTCTCCATGGCAGCCGCCACCGCTGGCGCGCGGCGTGGGAGTTCGCGCGCCAGGGTTTGCAACTAACCCAACAGGCTTACGTAAAGCACGCGGTAGAAGAACCCTCCAACCATCCGCAGCAGTTCATTTCGCCCTTATTGCTCTTCCTGGCCAGAGGTTATTTCTAATCATCTCTTATTTTGTAAACGTGGCATGTGAAATGATAAAGGGAAAACATACGTCATCACTACCTTCGAGGGATCGTCTCCTAGAGTGGCCCCAGCACTAACTGCAAAAGCTACTTCCATCCTTCCACCCCGCCAAATCCATCCATGTTTTTACAGCCGGGTCGATGAGCAACCCTGACGTCTGCATAGTTAAACAGCAAGGAGAGTGACCTAACCGACAATTTTCCAATCAGGACACGTGAGATCTTGGGGGTTTTGATATTCTCGGACTCTAATTGCTTTGAAAACGGAGAAGCTTTCTTTTAGGTGAGGGTGAGAAGGAAACCTCTGGGTCATCCTAAAGGACTTCTTTCGTCAGCTTTTGCGGGACTCCCAAGCCGTTGGGAGGCCAGCGGTTTCCAACTAGGGCTCCAGAGAGCACATCCAGGTCTCCTCTCCTCGGTATTCACAACAGAACCCCAAGGAGCCTTCTGAGTTGAACCGCCAGGTGGCGCATCTCTCGAAGGAAATACATCTCTGTCATAAATGGAGGGGTAGTTGCCTGGCAACCAAAAACTGGGCGTTCCAAACAATTGGGACCGGGGATCCTGTATGAGAGAGGTCGTGCTGCGGCTGCGCTAATCTCCTGGGACTAAGCCAGCGTCTTTGGGCCTTTAAGTATGCCACACTCTCAGGAATCTTTCTCGCACCCTACCTTAAGTGAAGAAGACTCACACTTGGGCAGTCTGCGGGCTTCTAAGGTACTGAAGTTTCCTCGGCAAATTCCCAGTGGGGTTTCCAGTAGACTCCTGGTAACCTAACTCTGGTGAGACCACCAAATGCCAGAGAAAACTGTTTTCTGCCTGTCTCCTTGGCCCGCTATTTGGGTCTGCTAACGTTTCAGAAGTGGTTTTGAGCAGAGGGAAGTGAACTCTACTGTTGAGTAAGGTCTATCAAAGCAGTGACTAATATAAGTGATAGGAAAGCTGGGTTCCACCAAGTTACCTATTTTTTTTTCTTTTTTGGCTTTTTTGTTTGTTTGTTTTGCTTTTTCTTTGTGTAGCTTTGGAGCCTGTCCTGGAACTCACTCGGTAGCCCAGGCTGGTCTCGAACTCACAGAGATCCACCTGCCTCTGCCTCCCAAATGCTGGGATTAAAGGCGTGCGCCACCACCGCCCAGCTACCATTTTTTTCTTGTCTTGAAATCTGTACTCCAAAGACAAATGAGATGTGAACTAGAAAAGAATGCTCTGAAAGATGCCAGGTCATACTTCAAGCAAGCCTTGACGATACCTCTGTCCTCTGGTTGATGCAGGAACGCATCTGTCTATGTGTGTGTTTAATTTGTGTTCAGTGCTCTGGAGATACAAACCATGCTAGTATAAGTATTTGGGATATTTGAAGAGGTGCACAATAAAGTGAATTAAGTGGTAATCTGAGCTTGATAACAATACGAAATACTCAGTCAATATTTGTTATTTATATGCCAGACACTCTGCTAAACACTGAGGGCACACAGTCTAAAATTAGATATAGTTAATGTCCAGTTAGCTTAGTAAGGAAGACAGGCACATCAGTAAAAATGCGTAGACAAGCCAAGCATATGCCTGTAATCCCAGCACTTGGGAGGTCAAGGCAGGAGAACCAGGAATTCTAAGCCTGCCTGAGCTATGAGAACCTGTTTCCAAACACAAAAGCAAACAAACACAAAAATGTGCTTCCCGCAGTGGCACATGTATTGTGAAGGAGTCACAGGTGGAATGTCCTGAGAATAGGAAGTTGAACGAGGGTTTCTCAGAGGTGAGTGCGTCTAGATGAGTTAGCTGGGACAGATGAAAGGTGTGTGTGTGTGTGTGTGTGTGTGTGTGTGTGTGTGTGTGTGTGTAAAGAAAAAAATCAGATGCTCAGGAAAAGAAGCAGTAGGTGTGCATACGCCTGGGAAGGAGAGAGAGAGTGGCCCGGGGAACTGAAAATCCAGACAAGCTAAATGTTGATGTGAAGTAGAAGACACGGGGTGATGGGTGTGAGAGACCAGACCTTGTGGCTGAGTGTTGTGAGCATTGTGTTAGCGGGCTAGAAATCAGCCTGGAGGTGCTGGGAATGGAATCATGGGATTTCAAGCACTGAAATGTCACGATCAGTGTATGTTAGGAATCACACACAGCTATGTGCATGTCTTTCAGAAAACGTGTGTTAAATGAGTATAAGCAAAATGGAGGGTCTACAGCCTCAGCTACATAGCAAGTTCAAAACCAGCCTAGATTATATGCTGGTGGCCTATGTGGGTAAACTTCATCAATGGGGGGGGGGTGCCATTATCATTTATAGGACTGGTCTTTAGAGTATCATGTGCTCAGCTCCACAAGTTAGTTGTAAATATGTCTTTGTTGATAGAAATGTACTTTCGTTATATCCTTGATTATTATGTGAATAGAATGTAGTCATATCGAAAGCAAAATTTAGAGTCTCAAGACAGCTTGCTGTGGTACTCCCAGATACCTAAAGGAATTGAATCAACAGATAGTTGCCTATGTACATTTACTATGACACTGATATTCACAATACCCAAGTTGAAGAACCAGCTTAGGTACTATCCACATGAATGGATAAAGAAATTGTGATATGTAGGTGGAAGTTTCTCTCCTGCCTGCCTGTTCCCAAATACCCAGCAGCCCCTTCTTAAATAATATTAAGCCTCTGAGTCAATTATTTAAGAAGCAGCTGCCGGGTATTTGGGAAAGTGTTGTGGGATAATGCTCTTGTATACTGTAAAGATTTGTCACTTGAATTGGTTTAATAAAACACTGATTCACTGCCGGGCGGTGGTGGCGCATGCCTTTAATCCCAGCACTCGGGAGGCAGAGCCAGGCGGATCTCTGTGAGTTCGAGGCCAGCCTGGTCTACAGAGAGAGTTCCAGGAAAGGCACAAAGCTACACAGAGAAACCCTGTCTCAAAAAACCAAAAAACAAAAACAAAACAAAACAAAAACCTGATTCACTGGTAGCTGGGCAGGAAGTTAGGCAGGAAAGCCAAACTGAGAATGCTGGGAAGAAGGAGGGCAGAGTCAGAGAGTTGCCAGCCAGACACAGAGGAAGCAAGATGAGATTGTCATTTTGAGAAAAGGTACCAAGCCACATGGCTAAACGTAGATAAGAATTATGAGTTAATTTAAGTGTAAGAGCTAGTTAGTAATAAGTCTGAACCATCGGCCAAACATTTATAATTAATATAAGCCTCTGAGTGATTATTTTATAAGCGGCTGCGGGACCAGGCAGGATGCAGAAAAGCTTCTGGCTATAGTGCTAGACAGACACAACCAAGTGCTATCCAGTCATAAAGAACAGTTATATTTTCAGGGAGATGGGTGCAACATAACAAGGGAGACAAGGCAGATTCAGAAAGGCAGATGTGACATATGCATAATCTAGTTTAAAAGTAAAGACATGAGACTGGAGTAGATGCGTGGTAGAACGCTTGCCCAGCATGAGTTTGATCCCCAACACAGCAAGAGGGAAAAGGGACATGAAAATAGAGAGGGCCTGTTTGGAAAAGGAACAAGAGAGGATAATGGGGGACAAATATGGTCAGAATTTTATGGAGGTACAAAAAATATGATGAAATCTGTTTTATATGGTTAGTATGTGCTGATAATAAAAGATTGTATTTGCTAATGTACAGAGACTGTCACAGAATTGGTGATCAATGAATACAGGCTCTTCTGGCTCTTAAAAAATCACACACAGAAGTGGACTGGGTACAATGGAGTGAGGCAGAAATGGCTCAGCTTGGAAACAGGTGCAGCAATCTGAAGAAGAGTCACAGCAGTGACATGCAATAAGATGGATGTTTGAGAAGGATGAAAGGGATAGGGCAGTGGGATTTGATAACTCAATATGGGCCAAAGAAAATGGATAAATATAAGATAGACTCCTGAGTTTCTGAGGGCTTAATTGGCACCATCACTGAGATAGAGCATCCAAAGGAAGCAGGTTTGGGCAGAAAGATGTTGGCATCAATCATGTGAATGTTTCTGTGGTGCCTGTGAAATCTTTAAATGATTTTGTGGTAGGCAGGCTTGAGAGATTGGGATTGAAGACATATGTCTGGGAGCTAATAAAACAAGAAGGAACATTATTAGAAGCAGAGAAAAGACTTATTATTAGAAGCTGAGAAAGAAGGTGTAATAGCCAGAGACCAAAGTTAAACCAGAAGGAGTTGGCCTCATAAGATGGAGAAGTATTTGTGGGGATTCAGAGTTACAATGCCAGAAATCTCAGGAATCAAATAAGGTCAGGGCTAGCAAAGATCTTCCTAGTAGCCACAGAGATTGCTGCTCAAGAGCCAGGCCAGGTTCAGTGGGCACTGGAAGAAGAGGCCAGACTACAAAGGGTTGGAGACTTGAAGGGTGGAGAAGGGGAGACAGTAACTGTTGACCCTTGCAGAAGTGTGGATCTGTGGAGACGGTGACAATGTGGCAGACATACCTTGATAAAGGGATGGTAGAGATGTTTGGGCCAGATGAGGGCATGGGGAATGGTACAAGTCCAAAGAACAGGGAAGGGCTGGGTCAGAGACGCTTCCTTCTGAGTGAAGGACTTCTCCCTGTGACCAAAGGAAGGAGGTCTGCAGGCTGGCCCCAGTGACTTGACAGTTGGTTTTCTTTCTCTTCTTTTTTTCTTTTTTCTTTTCTTTTCTTTTCTTTTCTTTTCTTTTCTTCTTCTTCTTCTTCTTCTTCTTCTTCTTCTTCTTCTTCTTCTTCTTTTCTTCTTCTTTTCTATTTTTGGTTTTTTCAAGACAAGGTTTCTCTGTGTTGCCCTGGCTGTCCTGGAACTCGTACTGTAGACCAGGCTAGCCTCAAATTTACAAAGATCCGCCTGTCTCTGCCACCCAACCTTAGTGAAAGGCAATCCCCTTGTGCCAGTCGAGGAGATGGTGAGTCTTGTATGGCCTTTGAGGAAGGTGGCCGAGCTGCTCAGGGCTGCAGCAGGGATAGCTGAACCTATGTTTGCACTGTGTGTACATATTTTACATATTTGCTTGATCCTACTGTTCAACCTTCGAAGATTGAACTGAGTTGAGTCACACAGTACTTTGCTACATGGAGGGAGAGGAGGCTAGATGGTAGTGCTTACTAGAATCAGTCATTGGTTTGATCAGGGCATAGTTTTATGTGTATTAGGTCAGCATGCTTGGAACTGAGGATACGGTGGTGAAAATGGTCAGTTTCATACACAAGAAACACTAACTCTGTGCTTTTCTCACTTATGTCTGGGGTGTTTATAGAACTGAGCAGTGTTCACTGAGCTCTTTCTGACATTCTTTTCCATGACTTATCCTGTCTTGAACAGTCTTTTTCTCACCTAGACACCACACTTTCTGACTTTGTCTGCCATTGCCAGAGTGAAGATACTGTCCCCATAGACCCTTCTGGTCAGGCTCTTTTTCTGCAGGCTTCAACTACTTCTGCATGTGGACAACTTGATCTATCTCAATTGTTTCCAGCTCTCCAGCAAGCCATACTCTTCCAGTTTTCTGTTAATTATTAGTTTCCTCTTTTCTCCAAACCTGGGGCTTCTAAACATGAACATATCATCTTTCTGATCTGGTCCTCGACCCTCTCCTCTCCTCTCAGTATCCTGATCCGCCAGCTTCTCCTGTTTCCCCAGCCCATTTCGGTCATTTCTCACTCAGAATGCTTAGGGAGGCCTGCCCCTGTTATCACTCCTCTTTGTGGCTGTCCTTCTGAGATTCAGGTAAAATGGGATGAAGCACGGTGATGAATGTGACCCATGCTGCATCAGCAAGGCCTCCTGTAACCAAGTCCTGCATGTTTTTTCTCTTTTGCAGAAATCATCGTTTAAGAACCCAACTCACCTTGCTCAGCAGCAGGAACCCTGGAGTCGGCTCAACTCAACTCCCACATTTACCTCCATGAGGCGAGATGCCTGCTTTTTTGATCCCAAGGTACATAGCACTGAAATACTACTTCTTTTTTGTATCCATTTCGGGCTCAAAAAATATCTTCTATTTTATTTTAATTAATTAATTGATTTTTTTTTCAGCTAGAACCTTGCGACATAGCCAAAGCTGACCCCAAACTTAGTATTTAGCCCAAACTGGCCCAGAACTCTCAATCTTCCTGTCTCAGCCTCCTGAGTACTGGGATCACGGGCATATGCCAGCACACTTGGCATTAATATCCTTTTCTAAGGTAGTCTGAAATGCCTCAGCATCTTTCCTTTTGTTCCAATTCAAGATCTTACCAAACACAAAACCAACCTATTAAGTCACAAGGCTTGCTCCAAATCATTTTTATCAAATTTCTTCTCACACACTGTAGTAAATCAAAGGTTGAACTGGGTAGTGGTAGTGACGCACACCTTTAGTCCCAGCACTTGGGAGGCAGAGGCAGGGGCAATCTCTCTTGAGTTCGAGGCCAGCCTGGTCTACAGAGTTAGTTTTAGGATAGCCAGGGCTACATAGAGAAACCCTGTCTTGAAAAATGAAAACAAACACAAACAAAAAGAATATAACCATAAATGAGATAAGGTTTGTCAAACCCAAAGACCATTTTTCCATGTCACCAGTGAGCTTACCACTCTTAGCCTAACCCCAGGAGATCATTCCTGTGGACAAGAGTTACGAAGTCACCATCATGCACAACATAGTGTTAGGTGCTGGTGAGTTTCTGCTCTTTTGGATGCAATCTGACTAGGGTTAAGGCACAAAACAGCCAAGTTAACTGTCGGAGGACTGATTCCTCTGTAGATGCCAAAGGATGATCTGGATTTCCGCTTAGCAGCCTTGTATGACCACCACACTGGGGCATTCAAGAACAAAACTGAGATACTGTTGCACCAGGAGACCATTCAGGATAAGCATGGGTAAGTGCTGAAGGCAGAGCCTCTCCACCCTAAGGATGCTATCATCAATGACATAAGCCAAAATGACATGTGGCAATACGAACAAGTACGTAGTTGGGGTTTTATGGGCAGAATAGTTTGTTTTTGTCTTTGGCTTAAATGTGCTGGGGATCAAACTTAGGATATCATGCATGCCAGGCAAGTGCTGTGCCACCAAGCAACATCCTTAGGCCTCATTTCTGTATTTCATTTTCTAAAATGAGCAGAAATCCTCATCTGGATAGTTCATCTATCCAGTTAGGTCCATCTGAATAAACAAACAAATGCTTTGATAATTCCAGAAGGTGGTTGGGGATTTAGCTCAGTGGTAGAGCGCTTGCCTAGCAAGCACAAAGCCCTGGGTTCGATCCTCAGCTCCAAAAAAAAAAAAAAAAAGAAAAAAAAAGAAAGAAGAAGATAATTCCAGAAGGTACACAGGGCCTTGGACTTGAAATCTTATGATATTATCTCCCCTCTCCTGTTTTCTTTCTGGCTGTTCTCCTCTCACTGTTTTCCAGAAGCAAGATCCAGTTTCCTGGAGAATGTTTCCACTCTCCTGCAGCCCCCATCACTTCCCGGGCTAACATCATCAGACACTGGATCAACCCTAAGAAAGAATCCATCCACAGCATCCAGGGATCCATAGGTGAGGGTTAGAAGACAGGGTGGCATGTGGGGGTGCTCCTGTGCCACTGAACCTCCAGGGACCAGGCTCGGAGTGACTGGCTGGCAGGAGGATCGGAGACCACAGAGGATGGGAATTGGTGATTAAGTTGTCATCTACTAGAACACTCCTAAGGGACATGCTGATAATAGAACTAGGGAGTTCAGCTTTTCAGATTTTGTCTAGGTGACATTTTGAACAGGGCAGGCATAGGCCATGAATCTGGGAATGAAGATCGTAGTTAACTTCCATCAGTCCATCATATGCCAATTTCCTGTCTTTACAAGAATCTTCTCACGGTACCAATAAATGCATTTGATTAAAGGATTAAAAAAGGGGGTGGGGGGCAAAGGGTCTGAAATTCCAGCTCACCCCATTCCCTTTTCTACACAGTGTCTCCTCACACGGCAGCCACTAATGGAGGTTACTCCCGAAAAAATGATGGTGGTTTCTTCTCCACCTAGTGGTGAGAACTGGGTTAATTTCATCATGGTGGGACGTCCGGCTGCCCCTTCTTCATTAAATAGGTTTGTTCAAGATGAAGCCTGAAGTGTCTGCTGCCCATGGCACTTTTCACCGCTCTTAAAAGAAACCCCCGATTCTAGAATCAAATCCTGTTGCAACTTGGAAAGTCATTGTGCCCGGAGGATTTAGGACAGAACACTGGTTTGGAAAGGACACTAGTATTTAGTTTACAAGTTTGTAAAGTCACAGCCACCCAGAGCCACATTAGTAGCATCTGCTCTAAGTGTCAGGGAAACAGGAAGTAGACATGGCCTGTTCTCTTAATGAGCAAGTTATCACTACAATACTAAATGCACCACATAGCTACCTGCTAAAGTCGCATGAACAGATTTTAGACCTCTTGAGTTTAGTCATCTGCTTTCCCCTGGTCCTGCTCCTTGCCATCCTCTAGTTTCTGCCTCTCTACTGCCTGGAAGTCAACTCTTTTTCTGTGTTAACTTTGCCTGTGGCGATATATGGCCAGTTCTCATAAGCATTGTTCAAACACTTGATGCTGGAATTTCAAGGTCCCTAAAATTTGATGCGTTAACATGGTTTCTAATCTTACAAGTCACGGGGCTGGGGACACGGCTCAGTGGATAAACTGCTTGCTGTGCAGGCGTGAGAAGGACCTGAGGTTTGGATCCCCAGAACGCGTCTACAACTCCAGTGCTGTGGAGCAATGGTGGGCGAGAAAGGCAGGTCCGAGGGGCTTGCTAGGCAGCCAGTCCGGCTGAATCAACTGAATTCCTGGTCCTGTCAGAGACCCTGTCTCAAATAAATAAACAAACAAACACATAGGCACACAGGAGACAGAGGAAGACACCCAACTTCAGCCTCTGGTCTCACAGGTTCACACACAGAGGCATATGAATCTACACAAATATGCACATACACACACACACACACATACACAATACAAGTCACTCATAAGAACCTGTTGTCACAAAAAGATTGGGCAAAAAATGACCCAATGACCTTTTGAATATTGCCCTATGTGATATGTACAGTGGTATGTGCCTATAATCCCAGCACTCAGCAGGTAGAGACAGAGGAATTGCTAGTTCAAGGCCAGCCTGGGCTACATAGACACTGTCTCAAAAAGTGTTTTAAATAAACAAAAAAAATTAGTGTACTATAAAGTTCCATTTCTAACTAAATCTGACATTATTGCTTCATTTATAATTCAAACACAAAGGGGAGTTCTTTCAGGAACTACCATATTTCCTTTATATTCAAACCTTCTAAGTCTCCTCAGATATGAAGTTTCTGTACTTGGGAGGCTGAAGAAGGAATATCAGGAATTTATGGTCATCCTTGGCTATATAGCCTGAGATATCTCTGGTATGATGCTCTGTCTCAAATAAAATAAAATCTTAACATTCTGAAAATTTGAACAAGAAGGAATTCTTACAATTTCATTTTTCAGGGCAGCATTAGCCTGATACCAGATAAAACACACATACATTTATATACTCATACACGAACACACTCACACAACTTAACACGCTAAAACACACACATTTTTTAAAAGGAAAAAATAAGGTTTCTATCTGTAAGGAATGTTATGGTGGTTTGAAGAAGATGGGATGGGGTGGAAGGTGTGTATCACCTCCCCTGGCTAGGGTCATATATTTGAATGTTTCCCAGTTGGGGTGGACTGTTTTGAAAGCATTAGGAAGTCTGGCCTTGTTGAAGAAGGTGTGCCCCTGGGGTTGGGCTTTGAGGTTTCAAAAGCCCACGCCAGGCCCAGTCTCATGTCTCTGTCTGCCTCTAACTTACGGATCTGATGTAAGCTCTCAGCCATACTGCTGCACCATGCCTGCCTGCCTGCTGCCATGCTCCCTGCCATGATGGTCGTGGACTCACCCTCTGAAACTGTAAGCAATATTCCAATGAAAAGATTTCTTTAAAAAGTTGACTTGGTCTCTCTTTATAGCAAAAGAACAGTGATTAAAAACAAACAAAAATGCAAAGCTCAACCAGATACTAACCAGACACAACAGCACATTAAAAGGATTGTTACTGCGATCAAATGAGATTCATGCCAAGGATGATAGGTCAATATGTAGAAAACAATAAACATGATACAGCACATCAACAGACTGAAAGATAAAACCCATATGATTGTCTCATCAAATGGAAAAAGTTATTGTTAAAATCCAGCATCCTTCCAGGATAAAAACAAAAGAGATCAGGTGTAGGTGGTCATGACCCCAACATTAAGTCCATATATAACAAGCCTACAGCCAGCATGTTACTGAATGGGAGACAGGTGAAAGCTTTCCCTCTGAGATCTGGGACTTGTATTCAGAATGATGCTGAAGTCCTAGTCAGAGAAAGCCAGGAGGAATGAAGAGCATCTGAACTGGAGGGGAGGAAATCCAACTATCATTGGTACAGATGGCATGGTCTTACAGGTAGATAGCCCTAAAAATTTCACCAAAATCTATTAGTGCTAGTAAGTTCAATACAGTTTCAGGATAAAAATCAACATCCAAGCCTGTAATCCCAGCCACTCGGGAGGTTGAGGCAGAAGAATTATAATTCCAAGGCTTTCCTGGGTTATAGAATGAGTTTGGGCTAGCCTGGGAAATTTAATGAGATCTTATCTCAAATAAAAGGAGTAAGGGATATAGTTCATTGATAGAATAATTACCTAGCATGTACAAGGCATGTTCAATCCTCATTACAGGAAAAAACAAACAAACAACCATAGCAATGCTGTGTACCATTAGGAAATTATGTAAACAAGAAATCAAGAAAGCAATCCTATTTGTGATAAATTTAAACCATGATATGAATGATCTCTACAACGAAAACTATAAACACTGAGAGAAATTGCAAAGGACACACACACACACACACACACATCTTGTGTTCATGCATTGGAAGATTCAACAGTTAAAATGTCCAAGCATTCTGCAGAGTCAACATAATCCCATTCAAAACACTAATAACAGCCGGGCAGTGGTGGCGCATGCCTTTAATCCCAGCACTCGGGAGGCAGAGGCAGGCGGATCTCTGTGAGTTGAAGGCCAGCCTGGTCTACAGAGCGAGATCCAGGAAAGGCGCAAAGCTACACAGAGAAACCCTGTCTCGAAAAAAAACAAAAAACAAAAACAAAAACAAAAAAACACTAATAACGTTCTTCACAGACCTAGGAAAGACAAGGCTATGATTCATATGTAACTACAAAAACTCCAAGTAAGGATGAGATGTCTCAGGAGCAAACTGCCTTACAAAATCAAGGACCTGAGTTCAATCCCCAGAACTCACATTCAGAAAGCTGGGGAGGGAGAGCTGGAGAGATGGTTCAGTGGTTAAGAGCAAGTGGCTGTTCTTATAGAGAGGACCAGGGCTTGATTCCCAGGCCCCACATGGCAGCTAAGAGTTGTAACTCCAGTTCCTGGGTATCTGACACCCTCTCCTGGACTCCATGGACACCATGCATACATGTGATACACAGACATACATACAGGCAAAACACTCATACACATAAAAATAAATTTTAAACAAAAGAAGTCAGGTTGTGGTGGCGCATGCCTCTAATTCCAAGACTTGGAAGGCAGAGGCAGGTGGATCACTGAGTTTGAGGCCTGGTCTACAGAGTGAGTTCCAGGATAGCCAGGACTACACAGAGAACCTAACCTGTCTCAAAAAAAAAAAAAAAAAGTGGACAGTGCTTCTGGCCACCACATATATGTGCACATGCACCCATATATGGGCCTGCACACATGCACTCACATCCTCGATAGCCAAATCTTGAGCTTATGGTACCTCTCTTAAGAATACACTAGCGGGGCAGTGGTGGTGCACACCTTTAATCCCAGCACTCGGGAGGCAGAGGCAGGCGGATCTCTGTGAGTTCAAGGCCAGCCTGGTCTACAGCGCGAGATCCAGGACAATCACCAAAACTACACAGAGAAACCCTGTCTCAAAAAACAAAAAAAACAAAAACAAAGCAAAACAAAAAATACACTATAGTTGAGTGGTAGAGGCCCACGCCTTTAATCCCAGCACTCAGGAGGCAGAGTTAGGTGGATCCCTTTGAGTTCGAGGCCAGCCTGGTCTACAGAGCGAGATCCAGAACAGGCACCAAAACTACACAGAGAAAGAGAAACGCTGTCTTAAAAAAAAAAAAAAAAAAAAAAAAAGCACACTATAAAGGTATCCATAGAAACAGCATGGATTGGCATAAAGATACCTAGACCAATGGGGCAGAATAAAAAGCCTAGAAATAAAGCCTCCACATGCAGCCAACTGACGCTCAGCAAAGAAAGCTGCTAAGAAATCCCATGGGAGCCAATGCAGTAGTACCCAACTTCAACCCCAGCACTCAGGAGAAAGAGGCAGCCAGACTTCTGTGAGTTCTAGGCCAGGGCTACAGAATGAGACCCTGTTTAAAAATTAAACAAACCTCTATGTGCCCCTTAATTTCTCCTCAACTTGACATAAACTAGAATCATTTAGAAAGACGGAACCTCTACTGAGAAAATGCTTCCATTGGATTGGCCTGTAGATAAGTCTGTAGGGTATTTTATTCTTATTTTTTTATTTTTTTGAGACAGGTCTCCATCATGTAACTCTGACTGTCCTGGAACTTGCTGTGTAGACCTGGCCGGCCTCGAAATCAAAGGGATCCACCTAACTCTGCCTCCTAAGAGTGGGATTAAAAGCATGGGCCACCATGCCTGACCCGTAGGGCATTTTCTTGGTTATTGATATGGGAAGGCACAGCCTATTGCAGGCAGTGCCCCCTCTGGGCAGGTGGTCCTGGGAGGTCGAAGGAAGGTGGCTGAATGTGTGCCTGGACAATAAGCTAGGAGACAGCACTCCTTCAATGGCCTCTACTTAAGTTCCTACCTTCAGGTTTCTGCCTGAGCTCTGGCTGTGACTTCCCTCAGTGATGTACTGTGATTCGGAAGTATAAGATAAACCCTCTCCTCCCCAAGCTGCTTTGGGTCATGGTGTTTATCACAGCAGTAGAAAGGAGTAATTTATCACAGCAATAGAAAGCAGTAATAGGGTAACATGCAATTGGCCAATGGGTATATGGAAGATTGATATCACTAACCATCTTAGAGGTGCAAATCAAGTCCACTTATCATCCCACTGTATCATCCCACTGTAGTTAGGATGGGATTGAGACAACATAGGTCGCAAGTGCTGGTAAAAGGTCTGGGACATAGCTCAGTTGGTAGAGTGCTTTGTCCAGCATGCATAAAACCCTGGATTTTCCCAATACTCAATAAAAACTAGGTGGGTAAATGTGCATGCTTGTAATCAGATCATTTGGCGGTATACACCTTTAATCCCATCCCTTGGGAGGCAGAGTTGGGCTCATCTCCAAGTTCAAGGCCAGCTTGGTCTACGTAGTAAGTTGCAGAACAGCCAGGACTGTAATAGATTCGCTTCAAAAAATATAAAAAAAGAAAGAATACAACTACCAGCTAGGACTGGAGGCATGCTTGTAGACCTAGCTACTCTTGGGATGCCAGGACAGGACTGCTTCAGCCCTGCAGCAGAGATCTTGTCTCAAAACCAAACCAAACCATAGGATCTACCCAGCAAGTGTTGCATCTACTTGTTATGCATCAATGAAAGTGAAATCAGTATTTTGAGGAGGTATCTGCACTCCCATAGTCTTATGTTTATGGCAGCAGTATTCACAATAGCTAAGAAATGGAATTAACTTGAATGCCCATCAGTGAATAAATGATGACATCATACATGGGCTGAGTTGGCTCAGTGGGTGACAGTTCTTGCTGCCAAGCCTGGCAGCCTAAGCTTGGTCCCTGGAGCCTGCATGCTGGGGAGAAATGACTTCCACAGCTATCCTCTGGCCTTCACATGCCCACGAGCACTTGTGCACACATACAAGCACAATTAAAAATAAAAAGGAATAGTTCAGCGGTAAGATGTTTGCAAGTGTGATGCAGAAAATTTATTATATGGCTGGGCGGCCGTGGCACACACCTTTAATCCCAGCACTCAGGAGGCAGAGCCAGGCGGATCTCTGTAAGTTCGAGGCCAGCCTGGTCTACAGAGCGAGATCCAGGACTGGCACCAAAACTACAGAGAAATCCTGTCTCGAAAAACAAAACAAACAAAAAAATGTATTATATATACACAACTGTCTTAGGATTTCTATTGGTTTGATGAATCACCACAGCCAAAGTAACTTGGGGAGGAAAGGGTTTAATTGGTTTACACTTCCACATGGTAGTCCATCACTGAAAGAAGTTAATACAGGACTTCAAACAGGGCAGGAACCCAGAGGCAGGAGCTGATGCAGAGGCCATGGAGGGTGCTGTTTACTGGCTTGCTTCTCATAGCTTACTCAGCCTGCTTTCTTATAGAACCCAGGACCACCAGTCCTAAGGTGTCCCATCCACAATAGGGTGGGCATTGTGGGCCCTCCCCATCCATCACTGATCAAGAATATGCCCAATTGAGCCAGGCAGTGGTGGTGCACACCTTTAATCCCAGCACTCAAGAGGCAGAGGCAGGCGGATCTCTGTGGGTTCGAGGCCAGCCTGGTCTACAGAGCGAGATCCAGGACAGGCTCCAAAGCCACACAGAGAAACCCTGTTCAAAAAAAAAAAAAACGCCTCCCTAAGATTGGCTTGAGTTTCCTTTCTCTCAGATGACCCTAGCTTGTGTAAAGTTGACACAAAACTAGCCAGCACAATAGAGTATACATCCATGAAGAAAGGATGGAATCCTGGTGTGCAACACACCTGGAACTGGGGAACATTGAACAAAGGGCACAGAAAAATACACAGATGATCTTACTCCTGTGGAATGTAATCAAGCTGCTCTCCTACAGGTTGATAGTACAACAGTGATGAGCAGAGGCCAGGGAGAATGTGATGGACAGATGGGGGAAGGGTTGGCCAGTTGCTATCCATCGGGAGAAATAAGTTCTGATGTTATATTACAAGGTGAGGTGATAAAAAACAACAATGTATTATATATGTAAAACGTGAGACAGACACACAGACACACACACAGGATATTTTAGACAGGTACTCTTACCCTAATGTAGACATTACACAATGTGCAAATGTACTGGTAACCCCCAAATAAGTACAATGTATATGTCAATTAAAATTATTTTAGGGCTAGGGCAGTGGTTCAGTGGATAAAGTATCTGCCACAAGCGTGAAGATCATAGTCTGGAAATCCATATAAAAGCCGGTGGGTGCACCTATAATTCTGGGTGTGTGTGTGTGTGTGTGTGTGTGTGTGTGTGTGTGTGTGTACAAATGGCTAGTTAAGACAAAGCTCCTCATAAAGGGAGAGGATCTGCCTCAGAAAATGAAATGGGGGATGACTGAGGAAGACCTGAAGTCAACCTCAAGCCTTCACAAGCACCCGCACATGTGCGCCCACACACACAACCAAGTAAGTACCCATAATCTCAAGATACACACATAAAATTTTTTTTTTTTCTTTTAGCTCAATGTGTTAGCAAAGTGGCTGTACTCTGAGCCCGGGAGGTGGAGGTAGGCAGTTGAGAAATTCAAGATCCTCCTCAGCTACAAACCAAGTTCACAAGCCTGAAAAACAAAGATAAGAGACTTTGTCTTAATACAAAACACAACATCCACCCATAAGCCTTGAATCTTACACATCCCATTCTAGTTCACTATATGGACCAAGTCCCTGGATCCTGCAGTTTTTAAGTTTATGTCCTCTAAAGGACACATTCCTCAGCAGAGGCTGAACAGTGCATAGTGCCTTCTAGCCCTAGGTGAAACGCAGTTGATACAAAGAAATCACCAAGCAAGCCCAGCCTAAACAGAGGGGGGGTGGAAAACCGCAGCGGGAACAAAGGCCTCCACCGGCAGGCGGCGGCTTCACGTCTGCTCTGGGCGCTTTCACCCTGGGTCTCTGCGCGTCAGCAGACGAGGCCCCAGAGCTCGGGCTAGGCGGCCGGGTCCTGGGGTCGGGCTCAGATCAGAATCGCCTCGGTAATCAGCGGCCGGGACAGACCCGGCCTCGTCTATCTGATCAATTCATCACTTCTGAGCGCCGGGCCCGCAGGACCGATCCCGAGACCTCGGGAACCGCGGCACTGCCACCGCCCAGGAGGCCTCGCTGCACAGCGCCCCGCGGAGGGGGCTTCGCAGGAGGGCTGCTTTTCATTTCGGGTCGGCCCGGCGGGGCGGGGGTCACGACCCGATCAAATAAGATCAAGGTGTAGGCGGGGGAGGGGCGCGGGGCGGACACACACACTCGCCTCGCACGCCCCAGGCACGCACATACACTCTCACATCCACACTCACACTCAGCCCACGCGCACCACGCACGCAGCACCACAGCAAGCAGCTCCGTCCTTGACCCCGGCCTCGCTCCCACTCGCGAGGAAGCGGAAGTTGCACCCTCTTTTAAACACTCCGTCCCAAAGGATTCTGGGAGGAACCACAGAGTGGTCAGGCGGCTTCCGCACACCAAGTTTACCCAGAGCACTCTCTACTGCTTCCGTGTGGCTGGGAGGTCCCAGAACAAAAGGACCGATTTCCATAAACAGAATTGGGTTTTGTTGTGTTTTGTTTAAAAGTCTAAGTGCCTCAACCTGGTGTCCAACTCAAGATCCTTCCGCTTCAGCCTCTGGGTGCTGCGATTACAGGCAGGCAGAGAGCCTCTACTATGTATCAGTTTATATAAAATGTAAATGTTTATATCCCTGTCTACTTTTTCTTTGATTTGATCTTTTCTTTGCCCTACATTAAAAAATATCCAGTTTATAGCTATGAAATGATCCAGTCTCAGATTTATATGTGGATGATTTTATTTACCATGGGCTTAGCAACCCTGGATTATTACTAATAAGAGCATCATAGGAACACTCTTCGAGGCGAGCCTTCTCCCTGACAATAAATACCATTTATCACATGTATTTATTGGCAGAGTGAGAGCAGTGTGTCATGATGCATGTGTGAAGGTCAAGGACAACTTTCAAGGAGTCAGGTTTTTTCCTCCTACTGTTCCAGTCCTGAAATCAAGTTCAGCCTGACACCTTTGGTAGCAGGCGCCTTTACCCACTGAACCAAACATTTAATCAAAGGCTATTTGAGTAAAGAAACGGGGTATCTTTAAAATGGGGAAATGTAGGACTGTGTATACCTAGCCTCACTTACAGAGTCTCCTGGCTGCCCAAAACTTGATGCTGAGGCTTCATTTACATTTATTCTATTGAAATAGATCTGATTTTTTGCCAGAAATCGTGGTGCACCTGAGAGGCAGAAGCAGGTCAGATCTCTGACTTCAAAGCTAGTCTAGTCTACATACTAAGTTTCAGGAAAGCCAGGGGTATGGTGATGTGCCTCTCACCATAGAGAGCGTATTAATATTTCATCCTCTTCTCTGTCCTTTTTCAGTAAGAGCTGGGGGTGGCAAAGTACAAGAATTTTAGCCATTAGAAAATTATTTCTGAAGCTGTAATTTTTTTTTTTTTTTTTCAAAACAGGGTTTCTCTGTGTTATAGCTCTGGCTGTCCTAGATCTCACTCTGTAGACCTGGCTGGCCTTGAACTCACAGAGATCCGCCTGCCTCTGCCTCCTGAGTGCTGAGATTAAAGGCGTGGACCACCACTGCGGGCCAGAGCTTTAATTTGTACTTAATGCTAGTCTTTTTGGCACCTTCAATAAACAGACATGGAGGAAAGTACCCATCACATGTTCTAGAATCCCACTGGCTCAGATATTTTCTAAGGGCTTGGGTGATTAACCTGGTAACTTTTTAGAATGAAGCTCACCAATAATTTGTCTTTAATAATGGGCCTGTTGGTTAAATGTATTAGAGGAGCAACCTACCTCACTGAATAGACTTCATTTTTGACTCATATTCAGCTCCCCCAGGAAAAAGCTTGGCCATCATATCTTCTGTAACCTTCATAGGGAACTCATCAGATGACAATATTCACTCAGGTGAGCCAACATGCTAGGCTATGAGTAGAACCCAGGGGGGCACTGAATAGTTCAATAAACACACATGACAAAGCAGACAGCAACCACAGGGAAAAAGGTTTATTTTCAAGGACTGTGCCAACAATGGTGAATAAAAAATGGTCTTTCAACTATAAAAAGGAGCTGATTTCATTTCACCCTGGTGAGCAGGGTTCGTGGTGATGAACCTGAATCTGAAGCAATATTGCGACCCTCCAACTTCCACCCCTAAAGAACTTCCCCTAGAGGAAAAATTTATCATTTTTTTTCTTTGCCAAAAATGAGACACATCAGCCTAAATAGAAAGTACACCAGGTTCCTATGTACCTGCTTACATAAAGTCAAGAGTCAAGAAGTGAAATAGGGTATTTGCTTCTTCATGTACTTTTTGGAACATTCTGGCAAGAAAACATCTTAAAATCTACCTACTCAGGCATTTAGGCCAAGAGGAGCCATGAAAGAAGCTGCAGAATGAAAAGCTGTTTAAGAAATGAAGGTGCTCTGCAGACCCAAGTTGGCGCCATCAGCCCCATTAGAAAACAAGTCAGTAAATACAAAGTAACTAGTGCTGAACCTGCTTCCCACGGGACACCCAGTAGGTCAACAGGCCCCCAACTCATGCCAGGATCTCTGCAGATCCATCAGATTTCTTTCTCTCCTGTGTACAATCCTCAGGAATGACCACGGAAAGCAGCGATCACTGCCGTCTGCCCTATGGACCAATTCCTGAAGAGAGATGCTCACACATGCAGTGCTTTATACCGCTGCAATCAAAGACTCGGTGCATGGGAACCGAAGCGTCCCAGCAGTCTTTGTTCTTGCAGCGGATGCAGACGAGAGAACTTAACTTCACCTGCGAGTGAGCCACAGCGCTTGTCCACTCAAGCTTTATGATGGACAACTCAACTGGAACATCTGTGTATACCCGTGTGTATTATTAGTATTAGACCTCCTCTCTCTCTTTTTTTTTTTAGATTGTTGTAGACTTTACACCTAACAGCTGATTCTTTTGCAGGCATAAGGAGGAAGGAATAGAGAAATCTTCCCTGCAAATGTTGAGTTATCTAACATCATCTGTTCAGAAGTCCTCACATTCCATGGAAAATCCCTGAATACTCAGCTGGAAGTTCCATTTTCCTTTACTCAGTAACACACTCATTTTATTAATGGATTCTATGAGCTGTCCAATATGGTAATATCAGTGACTCCTCTCATTTCAATTTCTCGTGGTCTTACAGTAAAATACACCAGTGAAATACTGCAGTATGAACAAAAGTGAGAATTTGCAGAGACACAATTAAAAATTGCTGCAACCCAGATTAAAGAACAAGCTTGTGTCTTTTATAACGTGACAGAATTCCCATCTATATATACTTTCATTACAATAAATTCTTATACTAGATGAATTTACTAGTATATGAATTGATATACTAATTTACTTATCTCTTCTACCAGAACTTCAAATATATTAGTCAATTATTTATTCAATAGTTCCTTCCCCCAGCATTGGTATTTAAAACTGAATAACAGTATTTAGCACTAAGTAATTTAGAAAGTATTACAAAAGCTTTAGGAAATAGTAAGAGTTGGTTCATTTTCTACATATCAGTTGGTCAGGTGGAATCTTCTTTGAGGACACTGGTGAGCAGAAAATGCTTCCTGTCTCAGTCACTGCTTCTAGTCTCCAAACCAACAACCCTGGAATGCACATTCTTGGTTTATCTTGGAAAAACCCTCAAGCTACCAGCACATGGCAATCTGTTCTCTCTTCACTGAGAACCATGCTCTCTTAAACTCCCAGATGGGCATAGAAAATACACATTTCAAAAGCCAAACTATTTCTTGACCTTTTATAACTCCTATTTCCCACTCAGTCCCACCCTCCCTCCCCAATTCACCAGATTCAAATTAGCCAATAAAGTCAAGCCTTAAATTATCTTCTGATGTATGCCTTTAATCCCAGCACTCAGGAGGCAGAGGCAGGCAGATCTCTGTGAGTTAGAGGCCAGCTTCGTCTACACAGAGAGCTCCAGGACAGCCAGGGATATTCAGAGATTGTATCTCAAAACAACAACAACAACAACAACAAAACCGAAAAGGTCTTCCCTTCCAGGAAGTCTGAACACAGCCTATATCCTTCCCTAATGAGCCTCAGTTTTAAAAGGTTCTGATGAGGGACTGAAGAGCAAAATAGATGACCAATTACAGGTTGTTTTTTTCAGTGTTGGGGATCAAACCCAGGACCTTGACAATACTAAGCAAATGCTCTACTACTGAGCTACCACCCAGCCCAGGTTTTTAAGCAGGAGGTACATAATCATATCACCAAGGGGTGTGATTTATCTGGAGATATATGCTTGCTGCTGAGGGCTGATTAATACAGAGATCAAAAAAAGTTGGCTTTCTGGAGTCCCCTGGAGTAAAAACAATGTTCGTGACCATGAGTATTCCCCACATGTGGCAGGCAGATGCTGCCGTGTCATCTTAGGGGCACTGATGAGTTTAGCTGAACTCTCCTACACTTGTCCAGGTTTCCGACAAGTTCTTCATCTTTATCCCCTTGGTTGGCGGTTGATGAGTGGGATACTTTGGAATTCATTTGATAAACAGGACGTAAAAGGCCATTACAATGCAGGCAATTGCAACAGCAGCATGCAGCCGGGTCCCAATCACAGCAGCTGGAAGACAAAAGTGAAGAGAAGTTACACCCAGCTCCTCACAAAACCCTTGCTTCCAAAGCCATGTTCTGAAATCTCTAAAGAGAACCAAGGCTTTCCAGAGTCTGGGAATTTTTTTTTTTTTTTTTTTTTTCAGGACAGGGTTTCTCTGTGTAACAGTCCTAGCTGTCCTGGAACTTGATTTGTAGACCAGGCTAGCCTCGAACTCACAGAGATCCGCCTGCCTCTGCCTCTCAAGTGCCGGGATCAAAGGTGTGTGTCAGCACCACCTGGTGAGTCTGGGAATGTTCTTATATGGTCCATTACGCTCTAGGCTCTACATGAATTGCTTATCCCCTTGCCCCTTCTTACTTTTTGATGGAATAGCACTCTGCAGTCCTGGCTGGCCTGGATTTGTAGGCAGAACAAGAATGTCCTTGAACTCAGGAGATGTACCTGCTTGTCTGCCTCTGCTTCCCAAGTGCCGAGATTAAAGGCGTGTGCTGCCATGCCTAGCCTCCCTAACCCTTTCGGAGTCAAAAGCTCACTATGCAATCTAGGCTGGACTTGAACTCCCGAGGGCTAGGATTATAGGTATGTGTCACCATGCCTGTCCTTATTTTACCCTACTTTGAAAAGAAAATAGTTACATAGGATTCCCGATGAAGGTGCCCCAAACAATGAAGTGAATGTGTATAGATGGATGGATGGATGGATGGATTCATTAAGCTAAAATTAAGGTTCCAATGTGTTCTGTTAAAAAAAAAAAATCAGTAGATGGGCTGGAGAGTCAGCTCAGTAGTTAAGAGCACCTGTTGTTCTTTCAAAGGACCTGGGTTCGATTCCCAGAATCCACAGGGAGGCTCACCACTTCCTCAGGCATCAGGCATGTGGTGCATAGACATACATGCAGACAAAGTAGTCATATGAATAAAATAAATCTAAAAAACATTTTTAAAAAATAGGTAGAAAAATATTCTCCTGCTAAGAGGAATTTCAGGCCAACCTAAAATTATATAACTTGTAACATATCCCCACCTCAGCCCAGGATACAGAGTATTACTATGTTGCCCAAGCTGGCTTCTTAGCCTCCCCAGCAGCTGGGACTATAAGCATGGGCCACATCTGCCATTGTACTTTCACTTAACCCTGGAATACCAAAGTTACCTAGACAGTAAAATAAACAAGTATGCCTCAAGTAACAGCAAATTTAAAATGTACCTCTTCCCTCAACATTAGAAATGACTATTGTATATTACTAATGGATGCTGGCAAAGCACTTCCCATACAAGCGTGAGGACCTGAGTTAAAACCCCAGAAGCCGTCAGGCGTTGGTGGCACACGCCTTTAATCCCAGCACTTGGGAGGCAGAGCCAGGAGGATCTCTGTGAGTTCGAGGCCAGCCTGGGCTACAGAGCGAGATCCAGGAAAGGCACAAAGTTACACAGAGAAACCCTGTCTTGAAAAAACAAAAACAAAACAAAAAAAAAAAAATATTTGGGGTTGGGAATTTAGCTCAGTGGTAGAGTGCTTGCCTAGCAAGCACAAGGCCCTGGGTTCAGTCCTCAGCTCCGGAAAAAGAAAAAAAAAAAAAAAACCCAGAAGCCACATAAAGCTGGCCAGAGTCACACACATCTGTACCCTCAGCACCTCTAAGATAAGTAGGCAGGGCAACCCCTGGAGGCTCACAGAGGCCAGCTAGCCAGGTGTGCACGGCAGCAAACACACACCCACAACACATCACACACACACTCACACATAAAGATAAATCCAAATACAGCCCCAGCCCCCTGCCTTCTAGTTTAGAGAACCATGCTGCCGAGAAAGATCTATCTCCTCTCTGGGTCTGGAGAAGACCTTACCTTTGTAAAACACTCCCCAAACGCCCTTCTTCTCTGAGAGCAGCCAGGTTTTGAGACGAGGTACTTTCTTGAAGTAGGCACAGGTGCATACGAAGAGCAGACCAAACACCAGAATGCCATCCAAGGAGTACACTGTCACACAAAGAGGAAGAGGAAGCCTTTGGTGCTGCTCTAGCTTGGGAGAGGAGAGCCTGCCCAGAGCTCAGGGCCGAGATGACCTCAACAGCAGTGCCAGCACTCCACAGGAAGGGTCCAACAGCTGGCACTACTTCCCAGGTGGTAAACAGCCCCCTTACAACTTCACTGCCTGCCCTCAGTACAAACTGAAAACGTGTGGACTTGTGTGGACCTATGTCTTGGGAGCAACTGGTGCTTGTACTAGGTTTTAAGGATCTTGAAAGTCTGAGCATAAAGATTTACATATGTTCTTGGTATAAATCACTCATCTGATGAAGGAAAGCTCAATCTTCAGCCAAGTTTTTCAGATCTGCATCTGTTGATAAAGCATGTTAGGCAGACCGAAAAGCTTAATGGAAATTCCAAGAGTTAGACTTCATATGGCTACACTTTCGCTATGTTCAGTTGATACTTCAAGCATGAGTCACCTTTTACAAATCAGATTCCTGCCAGAACACAAAGTGTGCATACGGGGAAAAGATAGGAAAAACTGATATCCAAAAAGTGCATCCATAATGATGCACTCCTCTAACAATGGCATTAGCAAAGCTCAGCCTAAGCTACAAAGGGAGGCCATGTCCTATTTCTGTTTTTGAGACGGGGTCCTGCTGTGGAGGCAGGGCTTACCTTAAACGTGTGGTCTGCCTCCCTCCCTCTTCCCCACGCCAGGCTTAGAGGTGTGTCACACACAAAGTCCAGTCTCAAAAAGAACAAAACAAAAATGTGTCTGATGCTTGGACACCATGGGAAGCTCTTAATTCTGTTTCATATGTTACATAGGTAAGCAAAATGAATTATATAAAGGTAAATTTTATCCACTACACTAGAATGTTCTATTTCCTAGTTCACAGGATGTCTTCCTCTGGGTGACGCTCCTTTTCTAATTCTCTGTATTATGGTAAGACTGACTACCCAGAATGCTTCAAATGGATATTACACATAACCAGTGTCTGCCAGTTCCTCCCAGTTCTAGACCACACTGTCTATCTTCCTCCAGTGGAACTATTTCACAGGTAGTCCCAGTACACCAGTACACTCACAGTTTTCATGGACACCTTCATGTGTTGCTCTTTTGCTCCTATAAGTTCTTGTAGATAATGCCAAAGGATGTGACATTTGACGCTTTAGTGTCAAGTCTATGGAAGTCTGTGAGAAATGCCTTCCTGAGACCCTCCAATCACAGTGCCTTAAAAGCTTTCTCACTTCTTTTCCTGTAAAACTGACTATAAAGGTCTTAATTCCTCCTCTAGAACTTGGAAACGTTGGCTATAAAATTGTTTGAAGCAGCTTGGAAAAAAATAGGTGAGATAAACAGGGGGGCAGGCGCTCCATCAGTAACGAAAGGCGGTTCCTAAATCATCCTTTGCAACATAAGCCAGAGGTTCCGGATGGAACCACCCAGCTAGGACTTTCAAAGCCAAACAAGTAAAACCAAACCAACCAAACAAAAAACTTTGGGGATTGTCTCCATTCACCTTGCCCGCAAAGTGGGGGGTTTGATACCATTCCTAGGTCCTCTCAAGCAGCCTATTATTGTCCAAAAGTATGAGACTTCAGGGAACTTGATGACACCCTCTATTCCCTGGGGACTAACTGCACTAATTCTATGGTGACCGACCTCCCCAGTGGCCAGAACTAACTTCTAGGAAAGAGAGAAAGGGTAATAACCAAAAAGTCAGGTGTGGGCACTAGGCAGCACTTGAGAACACCGATGGACGTGAGAAGAGGGAACCTGGGAGAAGTACCCCCGACAAGGAGCTAGGGGCTCCCCAAGGCCCAGGGGGGCTGGGCTGGGAGGGGGCGGGGAACGGCCACGTCAGTCTAGCCCCGCCCGCCACGTTTGTCCCCCCCATCCTCTACCGCCATCCTCCGCTCCGGCCCCCAGCTCTCACCGTTCGTCATGGCGGTAGGGCCCGGCCGGGATGAAGGGTCCGGACTCAGCAGTAGCGGCGGCGAAGGCGGGGGATCCCGGCTCCCACTTTGACACTTCCCGATCCGGGACGCGGTGACGGAAACGAGCCGTAGTACGCAGGCGCAAGGGCCGAGAGAAGAACGCCGAACTCAATCAGACGTAATTAGCAGATCGTCGAGCTACGGACCCTGCCCGCGTCGTGTCTGCGTACCTGCGTAGTGTCTGCGTCCCGACGTAGCGTGAGGCGAGCGTGGCCTGCGAGGCTTCCTTTGTGGTCATGGCAACCAGATGTCCGCCGCTTGTGCGGGTCTGGCTAGACAGACTGGACGGCTGCCGTGTGTTTGACTTGCGCTGTGGCTGCTGCTTTGTGTGTGTGTGTGTGTGTGTGTGTGTGTGTGTGTGTGTGTGTGTGTGTGTGTGTGTGTGTGTGTGTGTGTGTGTGTGTGTGTGTGAAAGCAGCCGCCGCCTACAATCCTGGGAGAGCATACTGTGCTCTCTTTTTCTCCATCACGCAGTAGGCTAGGCCTCTAAGGAACTGCACGTGAGGTGACTCACGTGTGTATACTACAGCAGGGTCACTTCATCTATGGTAATAACAAGCTGAAAACAGCACCACTGTCAGGACAGTTGAACCTGTCTTCTTGGGGATACAGTTTTTTGTTTGTTTGTTGTTTTACTTCTATTCTCTGCAGGAGTACTATGTTCTGTAATATCTGAAACCCAACGAGAGTATGAGGGCATGGGGGGCGGGGGACGCAACAGTAGTTACTCAGGCTTCTGGGACTGCCCTTGCTGGGTGGCTTCTTCAGGCGGAAATCTAGCTAAACTGAGTCTAAATTTTGTAAACAAAGTAAGGAACTTTACAACAAAAACCGCATTATTTCAGTCCGTTGTCAGAAGCATTCAGATGACTTCCTGATTGTTAGAATGGGTTTTTCTTTTCCTTAAACTATCGTGATAATTTGCTTTGTCTCCTGCATTTAAATCATCCTGGGGTCACCTCAGGCACTTTTTTCAGAAATCTGCCCTATCATGGCTTCTCTGAGGATATTTTGACATGATGATGAAAGGCATCCGTCTAGTGATGGAGTGGGGTACAGGAGACAAAGCTAGGTTCTGCTTTGTAAGCTGGAAGCTTTTTTTTTTTTTTTTTTTTTTTTTTTTGGTTTTTCGAGACAGGGTTTCTCTGTGTAGCTTTGGGCCTTTCCTGGATCTCGCTCTGTAGACCAGGCTGGCCTCGAACTCAAAGAGATTCACCAGCCTCTGCCTCCCGAGTGCTGGGATTAAAGACATGCACCACCACCGCCCCGCCATAAGCTGGAAGCTTTAACTGTAGACAATTCAGTCTGCTTTATTAGAGTCTGGGTGAAAAGAGCTGCCCTGAATCACGAGCGCGGTTGTCAAAAACCTAAGAATTCTGTCTATCCCTGCTACAGTGCCATCTGCTGGCTGTGAACTGAAGATTCACAGAAGAGAACGGTCAGAAAGTTTGGAATGGAGAGTCAGGAGGAGGGGAGAAACCATCACCGGCAACAACAGCTGTAACAAAGTTTAATGTAGGAAAGACTCCTTGAGAAAACATACTGAAATTGAGAAATTACAGCATCAAAAATAAAAGATACATAGGAAAAACTAATATAAGCCAGACAATCACTCAGATTACATATGCATGGGCATACACACAGGGCATTCCACAAACCAAAACAGACTATAGAGATGGTTCAGTGGTTAAGAGCATTTGCTGTTATTGCTAAAGACCTGAGTTAGATTTCCAGCACCCAAATGATGGCTCACAACTGTCTAGTTTCAGGAGATACAGTTACAGAAATATGCCTTCCTACTCAAAAACCCCTCCTCACACTTAGAGATGAAGGAAGAAAAGCTCTATACTTCTGTAGAACAATCTTTTTGTACACTATGAATATGTATTACTCTCATTTGCTAATAAAAAGCTGATTGGCCCATAGTTGGGTAGGAAGAGCCAGACTAGGAGAATTCTGGGAAGAGGAAGGGTGGAGTCAGAGAGTCGAGGGCAAACACAGAGAAGCAAGATGAGAATGTCGTACTGAGAAAAGGTACCATGTGGCTAAACATAGATAAGAATTATGGGTTAATTTAAGTGTAAGAGTTAGCTAGTAACAAGCCTGAGCTATCACCCCAGCATTTATAATTCATATTCAGACTCTGAGTCAGTTATGTGGAACAGGGGAGTTGGGACAGGAAACATCCCTTTACACTGTACTAAAGTGTCTGTCAGACTGTGGTTAATGCCTAAATTAGAGTTGGCTTTGACAGATTTTACTAACTCATATACATGTTAGGCTTATGCATCCCACAGTGTCATCCTTAAGTCTCTTTCAGGTCCCAGCCCCAGGTTACACCTCGATCAATTTAAACAGAGACAAGATACTGCAAGTTTGGCCACTTAGGCACATAAGAGATTAAAAAGTAAATATTACCTATTGCCAGAATTACTTTAAGTATACCGGTGTTGTTCTTTTTCGAATGGCTGTTACCCAGGGTCTTCTTGCCCACTTGGCAAAACCATGTCTTTCCTGTTAAGAACACAGGGGACTTAACTGTAGATCAGGACATGATGGTGGTTGTGACCTTAAGATGCCTTTGTGAGCTACTCTCTGAGAGGTATGTCTAATGGCAGATGTGACCTAATGATAGCTAGTCAATTCTGATAATAAACATTTACATCCTAGCATCCTAAATTTCACTTGTCTAAGAGGCCTGGTTAGCATGCTACTTATCTTTTGGTATTTGGAAGGCACTGCTTCTTTAGATAATTCCACTTGTGTGATTTAATGTCTCCTAAGCAAATCTATTACTAAGTCCTTTATAACATCAATTTTATTACTTCAAGTTTCTTTTACATCTATCCTATTCCCCTCTTCTGGACTCTGTGGGCACATGAGCAGGCTCGTGGTACACATACATATATATGCGGTCAAACTACTCACACATAAATAAAAATAAAACAAAAACAGTCTGAGGTGGGAGAATGTCAAGTCGGAGGCCAACTTGGGAGAGAGGGAAGGAGGGAGAGAGAGAGAGAGAGAGAGAGAGAGAGAGAGAGAGAGAGAGAGAGAGAGAGATGGAATGTGTATGTGTTCCAGGTCAGCCTGGGCCATGTAGACTTCATTTCAAAAACAAAACAAGGGCTCAGTGGTAGAACACATGCCTAGTATGTTCAAGGCTCTGGGTTCAGTCTCCAGAAACGTGAAATGAAAAGAAAGGGGCATCCTCCCTTGAAATCCCTTCCATTCTCAGAGGTTATTTCTCGCTTTTTCTTAATACATCTATAAACAAAATCCATTTTTCTCATTATTAATTTGATTGGTGAACTATCCATGGCTCCATGGCTTAAAATATCACTTTCCTTTTACATTTATTTATTCAGTGTGTGTGTGTGTGTGTGTGTGTGTGTGTGTGTGTGTGTGTGTACATATAGAATCAGAAGACAACTGAGTTTTTCTCCTTCTACTATGTGGGTCCTGGGGACCAAACTCAGGTTGTTAGCCTTGGCAGCAAGCTCCTTTACCTTCTGAGATATCTTGCTAGTTTCAACTATTGCTTTTACATAAAAGTCATACTTTGATATCCTGCTTAACAATAAAGAGTTATATATTCTAAAAACAGGGTTTCTCTGTGTAGCTTTGCACCTTTCCTGGAACTCACTTGGTAGCCCAGGCTGGCCTCGAACTCACAAAGATCCTCCTGGCTCTGCCTCCCGAGTGCTGGGATTAAAGGCGTGCGCCACCACCGCCCAGCTAGGTGTGGCCTTCTTGAAGGAAGTGTGTCACTGGGGGTGGGTTTTGAGGTTTAAAAAGCAGTCATACCCCCCAGCACAGTCTCTCTATGGATCAGGACATAGCTCTTAGTTACTTCTCCAGCCCTATGCCTGCCTGCTGCCTGCTTCCCACCATGATGAGAATGGACTAACCCTCTGAAACTGTAAACCAGCCTCCAGTTAAGTGTTTTCCTTTAAAGAGTTGCTGTGGCCATGGTGTCTCTTCACAGCGATAGAACACTGACTAAGCCAGGGTTGTCACCCTAAAACTACCTGACTGCTTTCTGTCTCATCACCAACGGGGCATGGTGGCTCATGCCTGTAATCCCAACACTTGGGAGGCAGATAATGCAATCTTTGTCAATTCAGGACCAGTCTGGTCTACACAGCAAATTCCAACCAAGGCTGTGTAGACCCCGACTTGACTTAACAAAAGTAACACACACACACACACACACACACACACACACAAACACGTCAGGTCCAAAGGAAACTCCAGTTCCCCGAACTTCAAAAGGCAGTCCAAATATCTAGGAATGAGCTCATCCTGGACTAGAGGAGGATTTCTGGCAGCTAGATAAAAGCCAGTATTCCTCAGGAACTTGTGAAGCCAGTTACTGTCTATCAAAGGGAGTCAGTTCCTAGCAATCAAAGCGCACGCTGGCCTCCAGGCTCCTTCAGTATTACAGGACCTGTTACACATTGCAAGTCCGCACTAGCATCCTAGCCCTGCTCACTGCTCCTCTACTCAAACTCCCGCCAGCTCAGAGCTTCCCTCCTGACAGCGAGCGACTCATCCTTCTTGAACCCCGGCTGTTTACACCATTCTTCTTTTCAGTTCCGGCCCCTGCTATTTCCACGAGTTCTCTTCTCTCTCCTGCTTCCCTAGCACCGGCCAGGCACAGTCTGCTGGCTATATTCAGTCTACTGCTTTCTCTGTCTGCTCTGGACTCTAGCAGATGCCTCTGAGATGCTGTTCTCTCTCTCATATCTACAATAAAACCTTCCCATACCTGGGAGCGATCATGCCATCAGTTTAGACACATACATTGTTTCTCCTGTGCAAAATTTCATTAAAATGGTATGTCCTTTCTAGGGTTATTGGATTAAGTGAATTTCTGTTTACAACAATAGTTGACATGAAGCATTACATCAAGACTAGCTGGGCAGTGGTGCACACCTTTAGTCCCAGCACTCAGGAGGCAGAGGCAGGTGGATCTCTGTGACTTTGAGGCCAGCCTGGTCTACAGAGCGAGTTCCAGGACAGTCAAGGCTACACAGAGAAACCCTGTCTCTAAAAACTAAAAACAAAAAAATAAAAACTAGCTACCATTGTTGATGTTTGTTTGTTTAAAAAGTATTTACCAGTATTTATGATGTGCTGGGCACTTTATAGGTTTTGCAGAACTAGAGGCAAAAATAAGTCCCTGCCTCCAAGAGAACCAAATGTACTAGGTAAGACAGCTGAATAAACAAATTTAAGAGTATACAGGCCGGGCGGTGGTGGCGCACGCCTTTAATCCCAGCACTCGGGAGGCAGAGCCAGGTGGATCTCTGTGAGTTCGAGGCCAGCCTGGTCTCCAAAGCGAGTTCCAGGAAAGGCGCAAAGCTACACAGAGAAACCCTGTCTCAAAAAAAAACAAAAAAAACAAAAAAAAAAACAAAAAAAAAAAACAAAAAAAAAAAACAAAAAAAAAAAAAAAAGAGTATACAGCCATTGTACAGCTGACATTATTTTTGATTTTGTAAAGTATCTGCGGAAAGTTTTTAAATGAGAACTCATATGAGAGTCTGAAAGAAGGTACAGCGAGCCTGTAGGTCGCCGGGGTCTGGGCCTAGGTTTATGTAGCTTCAAAGCTCCCTTGCACTTGTTATCACATTTGCCTCAAATTGCAGTGCTCTCCACCCATACTGATTTCTGGTGATTTTTGTCCCAAGCAGGATTATTTCCTTTTGTCTGGAAAGCCCCCAGAGCCTCGGTGTCACCATCCCCTGCAGCCGTGTTTCACGTCAGGCTGAAGCCTGGGTCACTAGCCCTTGGAGCACAAATGCAAGGAATGAATAGAGCCCCGCTGGACAGGGGCGCCTCAATTCACACTTCTTCATCAGTTCATTTCAGCTGACACCCGAGAGCTGGCAGTTCGTGCCAAACGCCTGTCAGTCCAGAACAGTGGCTTGTTTGTGAGGATCGCTGTGGTCATTGTGGTGAACACCAATCAGTCTTGGGGACCGTGACCAGAGCATTCTGGTTTAGCCGAAGAATCCGTTCAGTCCTGAAGGCACAGCTTGCGACAATAGCTTCATTTGAATGAAAACTGTTTGAAAAGGCATGTCGAACAGGCATTCATGTATGCTATACGCATTTGTCTCCAGACTTCTGAGAGTGAGGAATGCGTTAACCTTAGGGAGTCAAGAGCTGAATGAGAAAGAGACTCCATTCTTAGTGAGTTTAAGATGTAATCGAAACAGATAAGCTACATCTAGAAATAACCAAAAAAATGAGGTGGAAAGTGAGAATTGTCAAAGAAAAATGAAAACTCAGTGCTGGAGGAGGATAGAGAAACTGCTTTCAGTTAAAGAAGGCTTTACCAAAGAGCAGGCAATTCCCTGGGCCTGAAAAGCACACAGTGTCTCAATAGGAGGAGAAACATTCCAGTGGGGAGGAGCTGCGCTGCACTTGCTTTCTTTACTTGCTAACTCCATGCCTCTCTCAGGCCTCGGCTGAATCCCCACCTGCTCAAAGGGGGCTTCCTCTGACCTTGGATCACCTTCCTCAACATACGCTTCTAAAGCGGATGCTATCCCATTCACTCTCCCGCTACACTGTAAGCTTCACGTGCACTCTTTGTCATTGTATTGATACTGAAGATCTGGCAGTTGCTTGTCAGTTATTTGCTGCAGGGCCTGGGGGAGGGCCCAGTGGGTAAAGGTGCTTGCCACCAAGGTTGACAGCCCGAGTTCAATCCCTGGAATCTGCATGGTGGAAGGAGGGGACCAAGTCCCGCAAATCATCCATTGGCATTCACACAAGCATGATGGCACATATGTACAGATACACACAGTCAACAAACACAGAGAAACTGTTGAATGAATAATTGGGTATGGTCATGTAGAACTGGAATGTCAGAATTGGGGCAGAAGAATGTTGCGGGACAGACTTTTCCTGGGGAGGCACCACACACACACACACACACACACACACACACACACACACACACGCACACGCACACGCACACGCACACACAGGCACACACGCACACATCTATTGGGTTAGAAAGGGTGCCAATGACATGTCAAAGTAACAATGGCACCAATGTCTAACCTGGTAAACCAATTGACTTCTGTGGTGGTTACTAACAGGATCTGGATGAGGGGTTACATCCGAGGGTCAGGCATGACTCAAAAGCAGCTGCCTTGCACAACAGCCCATCTCAACACAGATGCTGACTCATGACAGCTGCCCCCCTGCAGCTCTCCACTCATTTTGGCTAAACAATGACAATTCCTGAAACTAAAATTTCTAGGTTCCTGTTCTCTGAGCCCCATCTACCCCCAGCAATGGCTGACTATGAGACATCGCCCCTCCAACCCTAAACCTGGCTCTGGAGTCCACTCAGAACTTCTTGTAGAAGCACACCAGGGCTTTTTACTCGGATTTATGTCTGCTCTGCTCATTAACACCCATTTTTTTTCACTTTATGTTTGGAGTTCAAGTTCAGAGGGTTGAATTATACCCAGGCTTCATAGTTCATGGCTTGCTAGTGGCCCTTCTTCAGTCCTTTGCTTTTTACTTATTCCTGTTCCCAAGTTTTCTATGCTACAACCTTTCTAACACATTTGATGTCTCTGCTTTTTTGTTGGTTTTTGTTTTGTTTTGAGAAAAGATCTCTCCATGTAGTCCTGGCCGTCCTGGAGCTCACTATGTAAACCAGACTGGCCTGGGACTCACATAGATCCTCTTGTCTCTACCTTTCAAGTGCCGGGATTAAAGGCACTTGTGACACCATGACTGGTTGTGTCTCTGCCTTTTTATAGGTTCCTGTAAAACATATGGTTTTGTGTCTTTTTAATTTACGTAAGTGGTGTTAGATCTCATTGTGTTTAGTACTGTTTTTCTTAGCACAGCTCATAAGCTTGGTTGTGTTGCTAGTCTATTGTTTCTGATTACTCCTAGTACTTTATGGTATACATCTGGGGCATTTTTTCTTATGTGATACTCTGATAATGAACACTGACTGTCTTCTAACTGACTCCCTGGACAAGCTCCAGCACAGCTTAATAAGGCATTCTCAAATCAATTTTTCAGATGGGTATGGTGAGGGGTAGGAGTCTTGCAGTCTTGTTTTTCTTACTTTCTTTTTTTAGATTTTTTTTTCTTTTTGTTTTTTGTTTTGTTTTTTGAGACAGGGTTTCTCTGTGTAGCTTTGCGCCTTTCCTGGAACTCACACCGGGCAGTAGTGGCACACGCCTTTAATCCCAGCATTCGGGAGGCAGAGCCAGGCGCATCTCTGTGGATCTCTGTGAGTTCGAGGCCAGCCTGGGCTACAGAGTGAGTTCCAGGAAAGGCGCAAAGCTACATAGATTTTTAGATTTATGTATTTATTATGTACACAGTGTTCTGTCTGCATGTATGCATGGACGCCAGAAGAGGGCGCCAGATCTCATTAGAGATGGTTGTGAACCACCATGTGGTTGCTGGGAATTGAACTCAGGACCTCTGGAAAAGCAGTCAATGCTCTTAACCTCTAAGCCATCTCCCCAGCCCCCACTTTTCTTTCTTTCTACTTTATTTTTTGATGTGTGTTTATGGTGAGTGCATATGTATGCACATGTGTAGCTATGCTTATGCACACATACGCATAAATATCCACATTAGTCCTTCGAATCAGGGTCTTTTAATGACCCTGGAGGCAGGCTGGCAGCCAGACGCCCCCGTGACTCTCCTGTCTCTGCCCCCCTCCCCCAATATGCTAGGGTTACAAGTGCATGCGGCCATGCCTGCAATTTCACGGGGTACTAGGAGGCAATCCAGGTCCTCAAGCGGGCACAGTAAGCACTCTTACCCACTACTCTTACTGTCCAGCTCCTATTTTTCTTAACTTTAAAATTAATATGGTTGGCCGGGCGGTGGTGGCGCACGCCTTTAATCCCAGCACTCGGGAGGCAGAGGCAGGCGGATCTCTGTGAGTTCGAGGCCAGCCTGGGCTACCAAGTGAGTTCCAGGAGACGCGCAAAACTACACAGAGAAACCCTGTCTCGAAAAACCAAAAAAAAAAAAAAAAAAAAAAAAAAATTAATATGGTTGGTGCAAAACCACAGCTCTTAACTAAAGAGAATAATTGATGGATGTTTTTTCAGCCAAAGTAACACTGGCCTGGGAATATGGATTCAGTTTGCTCCTGTATCAGTTACTTTTCTGTTGCTGTGATAAAACACCATATCTTATAGAAGACACTTAAAGAAGAAAGTATAACACAAATATTAAAATGGTCTTTTAATAAAAAAAATTTAAAAAAAATCCCAGAGCCAGATATTGGGGTAAATGCTGTAAGGTCAGACAGACAAAGGAATAAGCCACTGCCTTAGGACTCCTCAGGCTGAAAATCCTTCAGTTCCTGTCTCCTCACCCCTTACATACCTTCCTCCGCCCAGCCATCACTTCCTAGTGCTGGGATTAAAGGTGTGTGTGCTTCCCAAGTACTGGGGTTAAAGGTGTGTGCCAACACTGCCTGGCTCTGTTTCTCTCCTAGACTGAGTAGTAGTCCAGGTGGCTTTGAATTCACAGAGATCCAGACGGATGTCTGGATTAAAGGTGTGTGCCACCACTGCCTGGCCTGCCTCTATGGTCTTTTTTTTTTTTTTTTTTTTTTTGGTCTTTCGAGACAGGGTTTCTCTGTGTAACAGTCCTGCCTGTCCTGGAACTGGCTTTGAAGACCACATTGGCCTCGAACTCACAGAGACCCGCCTGCCTCTGGTCTCAAACTCACAGAGGTCCGCCTGCCTGTGCCTCCTGAGTACTGGGATTAAAGGCGTGCACCACCACCACCCGGCCTGGCTTTTTTTTTTTTTTTCTTCCTCGAGACAGGGTTTCTCTGTGTAGCTTTGCGCCTTTCCTGGAACTCACTTGGTAGCCCAGGCTGGCCTCAAACTCACAGAGATCCGCCTGGCTTCCCGAGAGCTGGGATTAAAGGCGTGCGCCACCACCGCCCGGCCGGCTTCTTTTCCATTTTTAATTCCTTCTTCAGGATTCCACGCTGAAGAGCTCTTCACTGCTCCAGCCAGTCTCAGCCCGAGAGCGGGTTCGTGCAGACGCAGCGCCGGCCGGGCCGGAAGTGACGCACCGGATCCTATAAAAGCCGCGGCGGTCCCCGGGCGGTGCTCAGAAGGCTGGCGGGCCGCTAGGATGGCGGATGAGGAGGAAGACCCCACCGTGAGTGAGCGCCTCGGTCCCAGCCTGTTTCCTCACTCCCTCGGGCTCGCTCGCGGAGGCAGCCCGAACCTCGTGTTCCGTGGGGAATCCAGCCGAGTTTGGGAGCTCCGCAGCGTTCTCCCCTTCCTCGGATTTACCGGAGCCGTGGGGCAGGACGGGGAGCAGGAGTAGGCAGGGGACCCCCTTTGATCTGGACCTGACGGACACTTTTGAGACACCTTGAGGGTTATGGGGAGATCGAAGCGAATACTGCGGAATCGGCCCCCGCTGCTGCTAACAAAACTAGTGTAGATAGCGGAGAAACGATGGATTAAAGTCAGGAAGCTTGAAGTCCAAACTCCTTTTTCTCCCAGGAAGTCACTTAACTTCAGACATCGGGTTTCTTGTCATAAGATGGGATCGGGCCCACTTAGGGAAAGTTTTTAGTCCCATATTGTTAAGTGCTTGGCAAATGTTGGTTCCGATGACAGCAGAGGGTAGACTTTAGACCAGTATCAAGTCTTTTACTGTAGGATTGCCTAGCAGTGTGACAACTTAGTTGGCTAAACAAAACCCAGAGCCCGATGTCATTAGAACTTCTGCACACATAAGGTGTAGGGTTGTTAGGGGCCGTAATAGAAGCCTTCCTGCATGACTCATGAATTGGACTAGGTCTTAAGAACCCTTTGATGCTAGTTTTCATGATTTTGTGCTGTTTGGTTTAGCCTGTCACTATTGAAAATGAGAAAGGGTCACTCAATGGGCGTGGTGGCGCACGCCTTTAATTCCAGCACTCAGGAGGCAGGGGCAAGTGGATCTCTTAGTTCCAGGCAGACTGGGGTACATAGTGAGACCTTGTCTCAAAAAAAATAGATAAAAGAAAAGAAAAGAAAAAAAGAAAAGAAAGAAAGAGAAAGAAAAAAAGGCCTAGAGAGATAGCTTAGTGGTTAAGAGCACTTACTGTCTGTCACATCTGGCAACGAACAGTCACCTGTAACTCCAGCTCCAGTGGGTTGGACACCCTATTTTGGCCTCTGTGGTCACTGTAGGCACACACAATACACATAAATAGTGTCTTTCCAAAACAAACAAACTCCAAACAAAACAAAAGAGGAAAATGAAAAGGGCCTGGGGAGTGTAGTTCAGTGGTCGAGCATCTGCTTAGACTCTTGAGCTCCTAGGTTCAATTATAGCACACACAAAAGGAGAGAGACCAGAAAAGAGACTCAGTGGAATATCAGACGCAGTACAGTCATCCGACATGTCTTGATGTATTTTTAAATTTCTAGTTTGAGGAGGAGAATGAAGAAATTGGAGGAGGAGCAGAAGGTGGACAGGGGAAGAGAAAGAGACTTTTCTCTAAAGAATGTAAGTTGTATTTCACAATGCTGTTACTATGGAGGGTGAAAGCTTCTGAACATGTCCATTTAAAGTAGATTTATTGCTCTGCACATGTTTGCCTAAAGGGACAGTGTCCTCAGACTTGCCTATGAAGTTGTCTGTTTTTATTATTGTTTTGCTATAAGACAGTCTCTCTGTAGCCCTGGCTACTCTGGTGCTCACTGTGTAGCCCAAGCCAGCTTTGGATTGGTAGGTAGCAGTCCTCCTGCCTTAGACTCTCAAGTACTGGGATTACAGGTGTGTACCCCCATGTTCGGCATAACTGCTTTCTGAATCATGCATACTAATTCTGTGTACAGCATGTAAAATGATGAATGTGGTCATGATCACCTTTTTGGGGGGGCAGGGTTTTAGTTTTGATTTGTTCTTTTTTTTTTTTTTTTTTTTTGGTGGCCCTGGCTATCCTAGAACTTGCTCCATAGACCAGGCTGCCCTCAAACTCAGATCTCTCTGCCTCTGCCTCCTGGGTACTGGGATTAAAGATATGAGTCCCTACCACCCAGCCATATATCCTAGTATGGCTTCCAACTTGGTATGTAGATGAGTATGACTTTAAACTTCTGATCTTCCTGCTTTACTTCCCTGGTTGCTGGACTTATAGGCTTGTGTCACGATTCCCAGTTCATGCCTTGCTGAGGATTGGACCTAGGGCTTTGTGTACGTTAGGCTGACACTCTACTAATAACTGAGGTACATACATCCTGAGCACCACCACCATCATTTTCCTGTCTTTGTTTTTTGTTGTTGCTGTTTTTCCCTTCTTCTGATTTGTTTTTAGCAAGGTCTCCTGTATCCCAGACAGGCCTTGTATTATGTAGCTGAGGATGACTATGAAATTGTATTCCTCTTGTATCCACCTTTCAAGTGATGTAAGTTGAGGCTTTGGACTAAGGCGGTGAACAGGGCAGAAGGTGGTGAGGTGTGCACTACTAACAGTGGCATGGAGATTATAATGTACTAGCCTTCTGTCCTACTCCTTCAGCAGACAAGTTAGGCCCTTTAGGGCGGCGGCAAGGTTAGCCGTTTCTTCCTGTCATCGCCCGTACTAACTCCTGAAAGGCACCAAGAGAATGTACTCTCCATCTCCATGCCCGGGGTCCTTGGCTGAGCATTGAGAAGTACAGCAACACAGATTTATGCCTGAATGCGGTAGTATCTAAAAATTCTTGAAACTGCAAGATCAGCCTTTAACTGTCTAAATCCTTTTCCAGCCACACGTGGTGGCACGTACCTATAATCCCAGCTCTTGGGAGAGGTAGGGACAGGAGGATTTGGGGTTCAGCGTCATCCTCAGCTAGATAGTGAGTTTGAAGCCAGCTTATGCTATGTGAGATCCTGTCTCAAAACAACAAAATCCTTTCCAGTGTCTTCATTTTTTGTTTAAGTCTGACCACTGCCTGTTCTGTCTCCCTGATGCTAGCTACATGATTCTTATGTGTCATGTGGAGATATGAAAAGAATCCTTACACCAAAGCCCTCTAGAAGTGGTACTTACACTGTTTCTTGTTCAAACCTTTGGCTCAGTTTCAATTGCTTTACCTTTATGATGACAAGAGTTCGGAATTTTGACAGGCTTCTCTCATTGACTTAACAGAACCTTCGTGTCTCTTCATGGATCATGTTTTTGCTGTTTTTCTGCCAGCCTCTGGCTGTATAGTCCAGGTCGGCCTTAAACTGCCCTTCCTCTTGCCTCAGTAAGTCTCTCCTTCTACCATGTGGGTCCCAGGGATGGAACTCAGGTCCTCAGGCTCAGCAGCAGGTGCCCTTACCTGCTGAGCCATCTCCCTGGGCCATTTTTTTTTAAAAAAATTGTAATGTAATTACATCATTTCCTTTTCCTCCTTCCAAACCCTCCCATATACTCCACCTTGCTCTTTCGAAGTCAGGGCCTCGTTTTTATTGATTGTTGTACACACACACACACACACACACACACACACACACACACACCCCTAAATATGTTAATACAACTTGCCTTGTCTGTATAGTGTTAGTTTATGTGTGTTTTTCAGGGCTGACTATTGGTCTTGGATAGCCAATTGATGCGATCGTTTCTGGGAAGGCTTTTTCTCCCTTTCCCAGCATCCCTTAGTTGCCTATGGTTCTTCAAGGAGGGTTGAGGCCTCCTGGGCTCCCCCACTCTACATTAGCTTGTCTACTTTTGTTGTCCTTGTTTGCTTGTTCGTTTGTTTTTGAGAAGGGTTTCGTAGAGCCCAGGCTGGCCTTGTAACTGAAGATGGCCTCAAACTTCTGACCCTCCTGCTTCCACTTCCCAAGTGCCGAGAAGACAGGGATGTGCCACATGACCAGTTTTATTCAGTGCTGGGGATCAAACCTAGAGCTTTGAGCATGCTAGGCAGGAACCCTCCTGACTGAGCCACATCCCCAATTCTAAAGATTTCCTTTTATTATGGTAACACTTTCAAAGTATCCACTGCCAGTTGTCTATGCCTTTACCTTTGACCAAATACAGACAACTTCTAAATATGTACAGCTTCTATAATGCAGGTTTTCTGTTCCTAGTGAAATAGGTGAATTCTACCCGTCAAAATGTCTGTGACAGTGTCTTCCTCAATTATTTAGGAAAGAACAGCTTACAGTGGAAATTATAACAGACCTCATTAGCTAATGATAAAAGTTAGCATTCTCAGTGATGTATTGGCATGTACCTCTGATGTGAGATCCTTTCTCATAGCGTGTGAAAGCTTTCCAACCTCGGTATAATTACAAGAAAATGGCAGACAGCACAGTCTCAAGATCTGACTCGGATTCTCAAGAGTTGAGATTTTGAAAGACAGGGAAGAGCTAAGGAGCTGTCACTGGTTGGATGGAGAAAACTACAGGGTGTGACAAGTAGAGTGGAGTCTGGAATTGAGCCTGGGGAGTGTAGCCCAGTGGTAAGGACATTTCCCTACCATGTGGGGGTGGAGTAGATATAAGGAATCTGAACAGAAAATGGACCTAAGTAGAAAAATAAATACAATCTGAATAAGGTACTTGTACTAATGTTGATTTCTTAATTTTGATGAATATTTGTTGTATAAATGTTATAAGTGGAAGCTAGATATTGGGCATATGGAAACTTTCCTATTTTTATATCTCATCTGTAAGTCTAAAATTGTCTCTTAAAAAGGCAAGTTTTAAAAATAGAATTCAAAAGGAAATAGAGAACATTGGCTGCTCTAGTTGTTTTCTTCCTTCTTGTTGGGACCTAAAATCTCTTGGCATTTTGAACACCAGGGATAACTGTGCTCCAGACTGGCTTCCCAGTCACCCCGTTATTTCTTCTCCTTGTGGCCCCTGCCAGTTTTTGCTTCTGAATAGGAATTATTTCTATAATTCCAATACTCAGGAGGCTGAGGCAAGAGGATTATGAATTTGAGACCAGCCTGGGCTACCTGGAGAAACACTGTCTCAATCCCTCCCAAGTAGTTAATTAGATATTGATAATAGTAATCAAAATAAATAAAAACAATGTAAAAGGAATTGTTAATGTGCCTATTTCTTTTTTAAGAAATATACTCTTAAGCGTTTTTAAAAACAATATATAGTTTGTCATGGTGGTGCTTGCCTTTAATCCCAGCATTAGGGAAGGCTACCCAGGTCTACTTAGTGAGTTCCAGGTCAGCCAGAGCTACATAATGAAACTCTGTCCTTTACTTATTTTAATTTTTTTTTTTCTGAGACAGTTTCTCTGTGTAACAGCTCTGGCTGTCCTGGCACTTGATTTGTAGACCAGGCTGGCCTTGAACTCGCAGAAATCTGCCCACCTCTGCCTCCTGGGTGCTGAGATTAAAGGTGTGCACCACACCACACCTGGCTGACTCTGTCTTTTTTAAAATATTATTATTATTATATTTTATGTTCGTTGGTATGTGTATGAGTGTGCTGGTCCCATGATGCACAGGAGGGCAGGGGACAACTTTGTGACGTTGATTCTGTCCTTCCACCTTTGCGTGGGTTCCAGGGATTGAATTTAGGCCGTCAGGGTCGCACAGCAAGCATCTTTATCCACAGCTGTCTTTCTAGCCCTTCAACTTCCTCTCTCTCTCTTTTTTTTTTTTTCATTAAAGATTTATTTATTTATTATGTACAGTGCTCTGCCTGCATGTATGCCTGCTGGCCAGAAGAGGGCACCAGCTCTCATTACAGATGGTTGTGAGCCACCATGTGGTTGCTGGGAATTGAACTCAGGACCTCTAGAAAAGCAGCCAGGGCTCTTAACCTCTGAGCCACCTCTCCAGCCCCAACTGCCTCTTAAAAAAAAGACTTGCATACAGTAAATTGGGCATGTTCTAAGAGAACAACCTGGTGAGATTTATATCTGTGTGCTTATGGTCACTACTGAGATCAAAATAAAAGTAACCCTGGCACTTAGGAAGTAGAAGCAGGTTGAGCATCCTTATGAGTCCCATCTGTTCTAAGCTATAAAGAAAAGCATGACTGCTGGGGTTCGGATCGGCTGGAGTCACATTTAAGGTTCACTTTTTAACTAGTTGTGTGACCTCGAGGTGAGTCACTTCACTTGGTGCTTTAGTTTTCTCACCCATAGAAGGGGTGTCACTAGTGTCTAAATTAGAGGCCTGTCTAAGAATTCAATGAATTATATATGAAAAGCCTTAAAATAGTATCTGGCCTATAGGAACTACTAAAGTTTTTTAGCTATTTGCAGTTATTTTTATTCCTCTGAATTAGACTTTTCTTCTCTTTTGTATATTCTGTTCTTTCAGATGAAGCTTGAAAGGGCTTCAGCCTTTTTATTCTTTATTTTCTTTTTTAGCTTTTTTGAGGCAGGGTTTCTCTGTGTAGCACTGGTTGTCCTGGAGTTTAATCTGTAGACCAGCCTGGTCTCAAACTCACAGAGATCCGCCTGCCTCTGCCTCTCGAGTGCTGGGATTAAAGGCGTGCGCCACCACAACCGAATTGAGCCTGTTTCTTATAAGAAGGTAGTTGGAGCACTTTCTCTCATGTTCTTTCCCCTATGGTAATGATGGAGACCCTTCTGCTTTCTCTTTGCCACTGCCCCACTACCTCCCACACTTCCACATCACTTGCAGGAAAGGCTAATCTTTCAGGCCAGGTGTGGTGGTGCTCGCCTTTAATCCCAGCACTGGGAGGAAGAGGCAGGCCTGGTCTATAAAGTGAGTTTTAGGACAGCCACGGCATAAGAAGAAAAGAAAAGAAAGAAAGGCAAAGCTACCACTAGCCTTGTCCTTACTACATTTGAAGGTGTTGTGGGCACTAGTGAGTGGGTGGTAGAGGTTAGGCAAATGACAGCAGGGTTTAGTAGCTTGGGAGGAAGGGAGGTTTATGGAGGCTAAATAGTAAGACCGGTCATAAGCTGCTTAGACCTTTGATACCAAAATCCATGCTTGGAGACAATTGTAATATTTTGTTGTTTGTTTGAGGCACGATCTTCCTATGTAGACCAGCCTGGGCCTGAACTCAGAGTCACTTGTCTCTGATCCTTGACTGCTGGGATTGAAAAGCCATGTACTACCACACCCAGCCATAATTATGTTTTTAAACCATTGTTTATAATTTGGTTTAATTCTAGTTGGTATGGGAAGGGTGCTGGTGAAGTTGGTCAGTCTCTGAGTAAGCCAAAGCTCTTGTTCTTTCACAGTACGGTGTATGATGTATGGGTTTGGGGATGACCAGAATCCTTACACCGAGTCAGTGGATATTCTCGAAGATCTCGTCATCGAGTTCATCACTGAAATGGTAAGACCGTTTGTAACGATTAACTTTGTCATTTTTATTTTTGTAACTTGTTGCACGAATCTTAATTGGTCTTAATAAAAACCCAGAGCCAGATATCAGGGTGAAAGCTGAAAGATCAGAGAAACAGAGCAGCCACAGCCACCACTTCTTACCTCACCGATTCCTCAGCTTGAAAGAGACTGAGTTCCTGTCTCCTCCTGCCTTATATTCCTTTCTCTGCCCAGCTTTATCACTCCCTGTCTCAACCTTCCTAGTGCTGGGATTAAAGGTGTGTGATCCCAAGTGCTGGAATTAAAGGTATGTGCCACCACTGCCTGACTGTTTCTCTTTTAGACTGGATTAATCTCGTGTAGCCCAGTGTGGCCTCGAACTCACAGAAATCCAGACAGATCTCTGGAGCCTCTGCCTCCCAAGTGCTAGGATTAAAGGTGTGTGCCATCACTGCCTGACCTCTATGGCTAACTGTGTGGCTGGCTCTGTCCTCTGATCTTCAGGCAAGCTTTATTTCTTAGATTACAAACAATGTCACCACAGTAACTGTTTTAGTTCATTGAAGATTTGAAATTCTAAGCGTTAACTAACACTACAGCTTTTGAAATGAGCTGTCCATCTGAGTGCGGACTTGGTGCAAATTCCTGGCTTCATTGCCAGTAAGTTAAGTTGCCATTAATAATGGAGATTGCATAATGAAGTTTTATTTGTTTGTTTGTTCATTGATTTATTTCATTTTATATCTATGGTTGTTTTGCCTACAAGTATGTCTGTGTACCATGTGTGTGCCTGGTGCTCTAGGAGAGGGTGTTGGGTTCCCTAAAACTGGAGGTAGGTGGTTGTGAGCTGCCATGTGGGTGCTGAGAACTGAACTCCAGTCCTCTGGAAGAACAGCACTGAGCCATTTCTCCAACTTCCAAGTTTTATTTGTTAAAACGCAATATCCTTGAATAAAGTGTTATCCATAACCTCATACAGCCTAAGTTCTTTTTCTTTCAGTATTCATTTGAAGGTATGTACAGTTTATGTCATACCTTTGGGGTTTGTTTGGTTTTTTAAATCTTTGAGAGCCCTCTCCAAAGATAAAAACAAACCAAAAATTAAAATTAAGTAGCATGATGTTTTTTATTGTAGTAATCATAATAACATTCATTTTACTCTTAAATGCCTTACAATATGTGTTTCTTGTGTTTTAATATTTTATTTTAGTAGCCATATAAATTTATTTGAATTTCTCTCCCCTGATACAGGGTCTTATGTGTTTCAAGCTGGCTTCACTGTGTAGCTAAAGACAACCTTGAAGTTTTGATCCTCCTGCCTCCACTTCCTGAGTGTTAGGAGGGAATACAAGCTGTGCCATCAGGCCCATATGTTCACTGCTGGTGGTCAAACCCAGGCATTATACATGCTAGGCAAACTATCAAAGCTCAAACTGCTTCCCATATTGATTGTCCTACTAATTATGATTAACCCTAAGCTTATTGTGTAAGTTATTTACAGGTGGTTTTGTTCTGTGGTGTTTGAACTCAGGGCCTCTTGAATGCTTGGCAAATGCACTGTCACCAAGCTACATCTCCAGCCCTGAGTCTGACATCTTGTTTGGAGTTTTTGTTTGTTTGTTTTCCAGACAGGGTTTCTCTGTGTAGGCCTGGCTGTCCTGGAACTTGTTTATACAGACCAAGCTGGCCTTGAACTCACAGAGATCCACCTGCCTCTGCCTCTGAGTGCTGGGATTAAAGGCGTGTGCCACCATGCCTGGCCTGAGTCTGACATCTTGAATGACCACTTTTACGGATTTCTTCCTTTCTTTTCTTTGGATATATTAGCAGGGATGGGGTTACGGAATTTGGGTTTTTTTGTTTGTTTGTTTGTTTTTTTTTTTTTTTTTTTTGGTTCTTATGAATATTCACCCTTTATTTTGGATTATTTCCTTACTACACAATAAAAGTGAAGAAATTGCTCAGCAAGGGCTGAAGCTGAGCTTGATGGAAGACCACTTGCCTAGTGTGTGTAAGGGCCTGGGTCTAATATTGCACTGAAGGAAAACGTTAACAGTAATAGTGGTAGATCATGTCCTTAGCATGGGTGAGGCCCTGGGTTCAGTCCCCCAGCACCACATTAAATGACAGAGACTGGCATAATCCCAGAGTTCTAGAGACAGACAGGAGGATCGTTACAAGTTAAAAAATCCAACCTGGTCTATGTATAGCAAGTTCTAGACCATCCAGAGCAACATAATGAGCCTGTCTAAAAAAATAAAATAAGCCAAGCGGTGGTGGTGCAACACCTTTAATCCCAGCACTCAGGAGGCAGAGGCAGATGGATCTCTGAGTTCAAAGCCAGCCTGGTCTACAGAGTGAGTTCTAGGACAGGCTCCAAGACTACACAGAGAAGCCCTGTCTCGAAAAAACAAAACCAAACCCAACACTAACAAAACAGCCAGGAATGAGAGGATGTAATCTCAGCATGCTAAGCATTCTGGAAGCTGAGGCAGGAGGACCCCAGTTTCAAGTCCAGCCTTGGCTACATAGCAAGACTTTGCCGCAACAAACAAAAGCAAAGCTAGGCAGTGTGGTACATGCTTGTAAATCCCAGAACTTGTAGCAGAGGCAGGAGGATTGCCTCAACTGAGACCAGCCTGGGCTATGTACAGGGACCCTGTCTCAAAAGATGAACAGTGAGGAATCAGACAAGTGAGCCTGAGTTCAGGGTCAGGCAGGTCTATATAGTGAGTTCCAGGTTATATTGTGAGACCAAGTCTCAAAAACAAAACAGCAACAAATGTCACTGTTGTGTCTCCAAGTACAGATTTTGGTATCAAAGGTCTAAGCAGTCTTATGACCTGTCTTACTATTTACCCTCCATAAACCTCCCTTCCTCCCAAGCCCTTAAACCCTGATGTTATTATTTGCTTAATCTCTATTACCCAATCACTGTCACCCCAGAACACCTTTAACAAGACCACCTCTCCAACAAAACAAAAACTCCACCTATATCACAAAACAAAATGGATGCATCTCCAAATTTGGTAGATTTTGTTATTTTCGGTCTATTTCTCTCTATATCTGTCTGTCTGTCTTTTTGAGGCAGGGTCTCACTATGTAATTCTGTCCAGCTTGGAACTTACTATGTAAATGTTTATATAAACCAGGCTGGCCTCGAACTCACAGAGATCTGCCTGTCTCTATCTCTGCTGGGATTAAAGATGTGCATCACCTTGTCTAGCTCACTTTGGTAATTTTAATGTCCTTAATGCAAATAAAAAAAAGCCCATAAAGCATAAAGAAAATATTGCTAACTATGCAATAGAAAAGGAACAAGGAGATGACCGTACAGATGGTTCTCAAATGAGTAGCTGTAATTAGAAGAGAAAATCTTCAGCCTCACCAGCATGTTTAATAGCAAGTTAAAACACAAAAAGATTTGACTTTTAAAAATGAATGTATTTCCTTGTCTTAGACTCACAAGGCAATGTCGATTGGAAGACAGGGTCGAGTGCAAGTTGAAGATATTGTCTTCCTGATTCGAAAGGACCCAAGGAAGTTTGCTAGAGTTAAAGACTTACTGACTATGAACGAAGAGTTGAAACGGGCTCGGAAAGCTTTCGATGAAGCCAACTATGGATCTTGACACCATTTGGAATTTCTGGAATTTTGATATTTTATTTGGAAACCATGCGTTGTAATATCACGATTGCTAGGCACACAATGAAAGAGGTCTTCAATTTTAGCTTCATACCTTGAGCCTTTCCTTGCCTGCCTTGATCTGGCTGTATTTGAATTCTTTACTGGGCTTTAATGACTACTAACTTAAAATACAGCCGACCATGCAGTTCCAGCTCCACAAGGCAGACTTGTGTGTGCCAAGCTATATACCTTAGCTGCATAATATGCAGTCTAAATGTCCTTTGACTTTATGAAAGTTGAGACATGTCCTTTATGTATTTCAAGTTTTTATGACAGTGGCAGAGAGTTATTAAAGAGAGTGGACTGGTTTGTGTTTCTTTTAAGGAACTAAATTCTTGTAAGAGTTTGTTTTAATATTCTTTTCTAAAGAACACTTTCTTTTTTAAAGAAACTACTATTTGTTAAATACTAGTGGCCATCATCTTCCTTGATAGCAGTAAAACTTCTAAAAATAAATACTTCCAGTAGTAGGGATGGCAAGGCTTGTAACCCTGAGGTCAGGACAGGTGTAGGTGGTGTTCTAGTGACATAAATGTAAGTACTTTCAGTGTGAAAAATGTATAGTTAATTAAACCCATATGTGGCTGTGCAAACCATTTTTGTAGTAAAGGATATGCAGGCTTTGTGTGCATTTAGCTTATTGCATTAAATTATTATTCTATTTAGCTTATAATAAGGATTAAAATTGCATTTAAAGAGGTTACTGAATGTTATTCTGAAACTTACTGGTGCTTCTTAACATCCCTAAATCAGACTTGAGAAATACTTCCTGTTTAATCTGCTGATACAAAGAATAAAGAATGAAAACTTAAACACGCTAATATTTGAGTTTGCGACTTATTTATTTGTTATGATTTATTATGTACACAGTGCTCTGCCTGCATGTATGCCTTCAGGCCAGAAGAGGGCACCAGATCTCATTATAGATGGTTGAGAGCCACCATATGGTTGCTGGGAATTGAACTCAGGACCTCAGACCCTCGGGTTGGCGTCTGATCACATACACTCCTTGGTATGCTCAGATTTCTCTACCCCACATAGACACAAACGTAATTTTAAAAATTAAAAAAGCATGGTGGTGGAATAATATTTGTCACTATTTGGAGGGTGGGGTTTGAAACAGCATCTCTATACATAGTCCTGGTTGTCCTGGAATTCACTAAGTGGACCAGACTGGCCTTGAACTCATAGAGATCTACCTGCCTTTGCTTCCCCAGTGCCGGGAGTAAAGGCTTGTGCCATCATGGCCAGCTGTCTGCCACTATTTTTGCTAATCAGGGCTGCTCCATTCTGAAAAGTGTACTAAAGAATTACACTGAATGCTATTCAATTTTTACTTACTTTGTGCAGAAAAGTGTGTACCCTGACTGACTCAATGTCCCAGTCATTTTAAATGGCTTACTTTTCTACTAATGACCATTTTACTGTTTATATAACATACAATTTTAAAAATTAACACACACACACACACACACACACACACATACACACACGTGTATCTATGTGTAGGTATGTACACAAGAAAGAGTACATGTGCCCAAGGAGGCCAGGATTTCAGATCCCCAGGAGCTGGAGTTACAGGTGTTTGTAAGCCAGCTAATGTGGGTCCTGGGAACCAAGTTTTGGTCATCTGCAAGTAGTATACACTCCAAATTGCTGAAACTAATCCAACCCTGGTTGGGGGGTTTTGGTGGTTGTTTTTTGTTTGGTTGGAAGGAGATGTTTTGAGATGGTCTTTTGTAGTGTAGACTGGCTTTGAATCAACTCACTATGTAGCTGAACTTCATCCTTGACCTTCCATCTGCCACATGCTGGGATTACATTTATGTACCACTGTCACTCTGCTTTTTGTTTTGTTTTTACTCTCAAGAATTTTTTTTTTTTTTTTTTGTTTTGTTTTTTTTGAGACAGGGTTTCTCTGTGTAGCTTTGTGCCTTTCCTGGAACTCACTTGGTAGCCCAGGCTGGCCTCGAACTCACAGAGATCCGCCTGGCTCTGCCTCCTGAGTGCTGGGATTAAAGGCGTGCGCCGCCGCCGCCGCCGCCGCCGCCGCCGCCGCCGCCGCCACCACCACCACCCAGCAAGACTTTTTTTTTTAACATTATTTATTATGTATAGAGTTCTGCCTGCATGTATGCCTGCTCGCCAGAAGAGGGTGCCAGACCCCATTACAGATGGTTGTGAGCCACCATGTGGTTGCTGGAAATTGAACTCAGAACCCCTGGAAGAGCAACCAGTGCTCTTAACCTCTGAGCCATCTCTCCAGCCCAATCTCAAGACTTTTTAAGGTGCCAAGTGATAGAATGCAAAACGAATATAAGCAGAAAAGGGACTTGACTTACTGGCTTACTTAGTTGAAACATGGGAAAGAGGATGGGACTGACTTCAGGCTTGACTGGACTCTAAGGCTTAAGAAGAATCAAGAACATGGGTAACAGTTCTAGGGTTCTGTCCTTAACAACTTCTGAATGAGGAAACTGTTGCACTTCCTAGTTGTGGTGGTTTGAATGACAATGGCCCCATAGCTCATGTTTGAATGTTTGGTCCCAGTTAGTGGAATTGTTTAGGAAGGATTAGGAGGTGTGGCTTTCTTGGAGGAGGTGTGCCACTAGGGATAGTAGGCTTTGAGATTTCAAAAGTTAGGCCCAGTCCTAACAGCCCTCCCCTCCATCTTTCAGATCTCGTATAAGCTCTTGTCTACGGTGCTAGTACCATGCCTACCTGCCTGCTGCCATGCTCCTCACCACAGGGGGCCGTGTACTTACCTTCTGGAACTGTAAGCCAGCCCGATTAAATGCTTTTCTCTTGGAAGAAATGGGTGATGGTGGTGCATGCCTATAGTCCCGGCACTTGGGAGGCAGAAACAGGAGGATCTCTGAATTTGAGGCCAGCCTGGTCTACAAAGCAAGTTCCAGGACAGCTAGAGCTGTTACACAGAGAAACCTTGTCTCTGAAAAAATAAACAAACAAACAAATAAAAGTTGTCGTGGTCATTGTATCTCCTCATAGCAATAGCACAATAACTGAAACACTAGCACAGGAAATTCTAAGAGTTAGGATTGATTGTCTTGGCTCTGGCCAGGAAGAAGTATGTTATATCCAGGACCTCCTGCTCCACCTCTATGGTAAAGATGTTCCTCATTTGGTAGAGTGCTTACCTATCATGCTTAAAGCTCTGGGTTTGATCCTCAGCACTTCATAAACCTATGGTAGTGTACCCACACCTATAATCTGGATCTCAGGAGATGGAGGCAGAAGGATCAGAAGTACTGAGTTGGTGGCCAGCTTGAGATACGTGAGATCCTTACTGTCCCCACCCCACCCCACCCCCACACAAAGGCATAGAGTAGGCCTGGGAAGCAAAAAAAGAGAGATTGGATAAGTCTCACTGTACAGTCCATCACCCAGCTGCCCATGATTGAACTCAAGGATCTTCCTGCCTCAGTCTCCTGCATGCTGGGGGCTTACAGGTTGTTTGTTTGTTTGTTTATTAATATTTTTATCTTTTGTTTTTTCGAGACAGGGTTTCCCTGTAGCTTTGGAGCCTGTCCTGGAGGTCGATCTGTAGACCAGGCTGGCCTCAAACTCACAGAGATCCACCTGTCTCTGCCTCCTGAGTGCTGGGATTAAAGGCATGCACCACCACCGCCTGGCAATTACAGGTAGTTTATTAATTTTGAGTTCTTGTAGTAAAGGATGATAGTTACCTTCCAACATCTAGAGTAGACACTAACTACATGTAACAATTTCGTTAAAATTAAACAAAATTGAAAATGTAGTTTCTCAGCTGCACTTGACGTATCCCAGGTACTCAACCCCATGACAGTGGCCAGTGTAGCACTGGACAGAGCTGATCTAACACATTTCCATTTTCACAGAATTTTTTTTTTTTTTAACAATGATGATTAGAGGGCACAGGTGCTCCTTCCTCAGTTCCTTGGTTTTACATATGCATATAGTATAATAGAATAGCATAATGAGCCTCAGCATCAATAAGTAACCAACTCTTTGCCAACTTGACAGTAGTATTAAACCAACTTCATCAGCAAATGGAGAGCACATCCATCTCCCAAAGTGGAGCCACAGAAGACATGCTCAAGAGAGTGACAGAAGAACATGAATACCAGCTTACGAATGTAAGTAAAACTTGTCCCCTTGCCTCTAGGCAGACACACAGAAACAGAAACAGTATAATGAGGGTAGATCATAATGAGGGAAATTATAGGAATGCGCGTCCAGAGCATCAGATAAGCTAGAATGGAGTCAGTGTAGTTATGGGGAAAGCGGCTCACCAGGTCTGAGAGTGCAGAGGTGTGTGTTGCCTAGGAAAATGCCCTCGGATCATTTGTCTCATTGCTGACGCTGGAAATTTAGCTTGATTTTTCATGTGCCTTAACAAGACTCATTCATGGTGTCTGCTTGTCACTTTAACATGACTTTGAATATCTAATTTACTTAAATGTTGAGTTTAGAGGTCATTCTTTCCCACTGTACTGATGGACTGTATGTATCCCTTCAAATCCTGAGCCCAAATAAACCCTTTATAAGTTACTTCTGTTAGGTATTTGGTCACGTGGATTAAAAAAAAAAAAAGTCAGCTCAGTGGTAGAGCCCTTGCCTAGCAAGTGCTAAGGCCCTGGGTTCGGTCCTCAGCTCCAGAAAAAAAAAAAGTAACCATTACAACATACATTATTTACTCAGATGTCATAGAACGTCAATTAAATGGCTTCAAGCTCATTCCTTATTTTCTATTATACTTATTTTGTATGTTTGCTTATGTGCACGCATGTACCATTGTAGTCGTGTCGAGATCAGAGGACAGCTTGTGGGAACTGGGTCTTTCCTTCCACCAAGTGGGTCCCTGAGGTCCGACTTAGGCCATCAGGTTTGGTTGTAAGTGCCTTAGTTCACAGAGCCACCTTACTGACCCTGGAGTATTGTTTTACTTTACAAAATTACGTTTATTAATGCTCAGATATTAATGTAAACAAAACATCCCTCTTATTTGAAACAACGATGTGTTTTTAAATTACATTAAACCATATACATGTGTAATTTAAGCTTTGTTGAGGAGCCTTGGTATAGCCATGTAAACGTTTTCTTTGTTTGTTTGTTTGGAGGAGGAGGTTTGTGGTGACAGGGAAGGAGTTAAGGTGGGATCTCATGTAGCCCAGGCTATTGTGGAACTCCCTATGTAGAAGAGGCTGGCCTTGAACTTCTGATCCTCCTGCCTCTTGCTACTGGGGATAGAGCTGTGGGCTACCACATCTGGCCCTGGATTTAATCCTGGATCTGTTTAAGGAGAAGCAGTGATGGCGGTAAAAGTGTTTCTCCCAAGGCCAGGCTGCTGCTGACCCTGAGGCACAAACCCTGGTGTGCTTAGGATCTAGTGAGCCAAGCAGCTCTTTTTAAATCAAGTCCCCTCATTTCCACTGAACTCCCTCTGGACACCTTGGATTAAAATTTCCTTGTTTAGGTTTGTGCTCAGATTCCTTTGTGACACTTGGGGAGGAAACCCAAAAGCTTCTGTTTGCCTTTTTAGACATGAGATTTGAGAATCATCTTCAAAAGCATCCACCTTAGCCTGTAGACATTTAAGTCACAGGGCGCCATGAGTCATTTTGTCATGTTAGAACCTGCGTTTCCAAATGATGCCTGACCCAGTTCCTGAATCACAGTAGGCATTCAGGAAACACTTAGTGAATGGCTGAGGCGGCACCTCAGGATCTAAGGACAGTCCAATCTAAGAAAGCTTTGTCTTTTCTGACCAGGTTGCTGCTATGCAGCTGGGGGAGCGACAGCCAAAAGATCTAATCTCAACACTGGCTGAGTATAGAAGGAAACGAGACACTTAGGTACCAGATATTAAGGTCAGACTGTAGGAGCTGATGTTTCACTCGGAAGCAAATACACAAAGCCATCGCATTATCAACGCACAAGTGGTAAGGTGTACCTGCTGTCTTATTCCGGTCTGGTCCGTTTCTTACTCACTTGTACCACCTTTCTCCAGAAGTATAAACAGTATGTATTTGCTTCTAACAGTGCTGATTTTTACTGAAAATTTAGATGTACATTGTAACACTATGCCATAGAGTATGGGGGGCATAAATACAAAATCCTCCCTCCTCCCTACCTCATTAGAGTAAGGTTCATTTTCTTTAAGCTATTGAGTAAATTTTGATACAAGAAAGTAGGGTAGGAAATAAGGTCTTAAGAGTTAGATGTTACTGTCTAGGTGTCTTGATCATTTTTTTTTTCTCAGCCAATTAAAGAAATAAAAGGCAGTGAAAAATCTCAGACATAACACACAGCAACAGGCAACAAACCATTAAAGTGAAGCACACACACACACACACACACACACACACACACACACACGCTCCCCACAGAGCAGAGGGGGGATTCAGGAAGTAGTCTGTTTTCCCCACGGAGGACTGGGAGTTTTAAGTGTTTTTGGTGTTCTGAAATAGGTGCCCTTCCCCTAATTTTGAGCTGGCCAGTTTAGACAAAGACGAGCTAATAGGCCTACAGCTTCAGGCAAACAGTGTATTACAGTGGTATGGGGCAGGTTCCTTTCCCCCAGCTCGAGGTTGGCTTGGTCATTGAGACAAATAAAGGGGAGCGAATAGGTCTGCAGCTTCAGGAACACAGGTTCAGGACCGACCCTGAATGCATCTGACCAGTCCAGACTGGTGAGCTGGGAGAGGAGCCCTGCGGGCGGGAAAAAAGGCCCCTCAGGCCCTTGTCTCAGGTCAGAGAGGGGAGGAAGAAGCTGCAGTTTGCCGTGTGTATTATCTATCTGTGTTCCTTTTCCTGTCTGTCTGTCTGCCGACATCTGCTCACCTCTGGGTCAAGACTGATTAGAATGTCTAGATTCCAGGCTTGCTGCATGTCCACTATGGAACCTTGGGCAAAAAATTATTGCCTTTCATCACTCTAATCTTTTTTGTTCGTTTGTTTTTTGAGCAGGGTTTCTCTGTGTAGCTCTGGCTGTCTTGGAACTCGCTCTGCAGACCAGGCTGGCCTCGAACTCACAGAGATCCACCTGTCTCTGCCTCCAGAGTGTTGGGATTAAAGGCGTGCGCCACCTACGTCGTGCTATGAGAGGCATCTTAAGAGGGATTGTGAGGCATGAACACTATGTTGTGCTTCTTGACTGCCCAAACCAACCCAGTACCAGAAAAACAGGATGCTGTTGTTTTTCTTCTATCACATTTCTGACTCTATTCACAGTTATCTGATTGTACATGATTGGCATCTTTCTAGATCTCATTGAAGATTTAAACATTTAGATGCTTTTGCCACTGTCTGACAGGCAAAATTTAGGTGTAGTTCTTTAGATGAACTATCCTGGCAGAATATTGAGACCATTTCCAGGAGGCATCATGTCTGCCACTTGTTAGATTCTGATGTTCTGTGAAGCATTTTTAAAATATGAGGGCCCCAGGTAATGTTAGATTGTGTTTATACTTCTTTTCCTATTTTCTTCCATCACTGAGAAGATTCATAATCAATGTTACCAGAGTTGTTTGGGTCAGAGCCTGGGTCCTGGCAGCCCCAATAATCGCCGTTCAGTTACCTGTCCTCAGTATGCCAATTAAACAGACAAGTCATAGAGAAAGGGCACATTCAGTGTGGCCACATGAGGGGAAGAACAAACGAGCGCTCTCCACATCTGTCTTCAGGGCACCGACATGAGGGTCAGAAGCAAGCATGGCTAAGTCGTCCTGGCCTGGGCTTCAGCCTCTGCTACCAGGCAGTCTAACCCGTGGTCAACATTGTGTGGCATCTCCTTCCTGGAGACCAAGTCTGCCTCTGGATGGCACCCACTTCAGCCTTTCAGCATGAGATTCCCCCCAGAAATTCCAATGTCCTAGGGACTATCTCAATAGTCTGGTAACTGAGAGGCGGGGTACACATTTTCCTACAGAATATCTTCATTTCTGCCAAGCTTGTGGTGGTTTGAATAAGAATGGCCCCCATCGGCTCATATATTTGAATGCTTAGTCACCAAGGAGTGGCACTATTAGGATTGAAAAGATTAGGGAGTGAGGACTTGTTGGAGGAAGTGTGTCACTGAGGGGTGAGGGGATGGGCTTTGAGTTTTCAAAAGCCTATGACAGGCCCAGAGTCTCTCTCATTTTTTTTTTCCCCCGTGTAGTTTTGGTGCCTGTCCTGGATCTCGCTCTGTAGACCAGGCTGGCTTCGAACTCACAGAGATCCGCCTGGCTCTGCCTCAGGCGTGCGCCACCACTGCCCATCATCAGAGTCTCTCTCTTTGACCATGAATCAGGATGTAGTTCCCTCTATTGCTCCAGTGTCTGCCTGCCATGATGATAATGGACTAAACCTCTGGAACTGTAAGTCAGCCCCAGTTAAATGCTTTTTCTTGAAATAGTTGCCTTGGTCATGGAGTCTCTTCACATCAATACAATAGGGACTAAGATACTTGTTAAATGATTTTCTTCCAGGGTTTAGGTGAACTGGGCAATTGATGTTTTGAAGTTCAGATTTTTTAAAAAATTTTCTCCCTGAATTTAAAAATGTTCTCCCTACAACTTTTCCTTTAAACTATGACTTATCTTTTCAATTTCTCCTCCTTTTTGTATGTATATGTATGTGTGGGTATGTGTCCATGGGAAGCCAGAAGTTGACATTGGATGTCTTCTCTGATTACTCTTCATCCTGTTTATCAAGGCAAGGTCTCTCCTTGAACCCAGAGCTTGACAGTTAGTCAGCTTGTGTCTCTCACTCCCATGGTCCCATCTCAGCCTCCGCAGCTCTGGGATTACAGGTGGCCACCAGTCTCGCACAGGTGCTGAGGATCCCAACCCCGTTCTTCAGAATTGCATGGTGAGCACTGTCCACAGACCCACCTCTCCAGTGCCGTCTTATTTTGAGACTGGGTAGGGCTTTACTATGTAGCTGAGCTCAGGCTGGCCTCCAACCCCCAGTACTCTTCATCCTGCTGAGTTAAAGGCATGCACCAACATACCTGGCCTTAAAAAAAAAAAAAAAGCCACAGTAATCATATGGTGATAGAGGACAACTTGCAGGAATTTGTTCTCTCCTATCATATGGTTCTCAGAGACTGAACCCAGATCATCAGCTCGGTGGCAATTGGCTTGACCTGCTGAGCCATCTTTTTAGTACTTTTTGTTTTTGGAGACAGAACCCTCTGTAGCCCAGGATGACCTTGAACTCTGTATAACTGAGGATGACATCAAACTCAGTCCACAGTCTCTGCCTTTCAAGTTCTGTGATTCACCTGACTTTTTTTTTTAAATTGGATTTAAAATTTTTTTTATTATTATTATTTTAGTTTTTTTGAGACAGGGTTTCTCTGTGTAGTTTTGGTGCCTGTCCTGGATCTGGAACTCACTTTGTAGACCAGGTTGGCCTCGAACTCACAGAGATCCACCTGCCTCTGCCTCCCGGGCACTGGGATGAAAGGCATGCACCACCACTGCCTGGCTAATTCCTGAAGGTTTAATTTAGCTCCTTGAGCGTCACATATTTGGGAGAATACTACTGCACAAATATTGTAGGAGTGAGGCTCCTACTGTAAATACAAGGACAGGCAAAAACTGACTAAGTGCTTCAAGGAAGGATTAGCTTTACACATGGAGAAACTGGAAGGGGCAGACAAGCTGCTAAGTTTTCATGGAAAGAGGTGGAGTATGGAAAAGAGGAAGGAAGCAAGATTTATTCCATTTAACCTTTATTAATAAATTATTGGATATAGAATAACAGTGGAAATCATATTTTATATACATAATAGAAGTGCACAGAGATCTTCTACATCTGCAAGTGTCAGACCTGTTGTGTTAGTTCCTTTTCTATGGCTATGACAAAACACCATGACCAAGGTAACTTCTAAAAGAAAGCATTTAATTTTGGACTCGGGGTTCCAGAGGGTTAGTCCATGATATCACGGCAGAGAGTATGTTAGCAGACAGGGAGGCAGGATCCTGGAACAGTAAGTAGCTAAGAGCTTTACATCTGATCCCCAAGCACCAGACATAGAACTAACTAGGAATGGTCTGGGCTTTTGAACCCTCAAAGCCCACCCCCCAGTGACACACTTCCTTCAACCAGTCCACACCTCCTAATCCAGTGGTTCTCAACCTTACTAATGCTGTGATTCTTTAATACCTTCCTCACGTTGTGGTGACCCCCCCCCCCAAGCATAAAATTACTTTCATTGCTACTGTTATGAATCGAATCATAATGTAAATGTCTGATATGTAGGATATCTGATACACGACCCCTATGAAAGGGTCCTTCCACCCTCAGGGTGAGAACCACTCCCCTAATCCTTCCCAAACAGTCCACCAACTGGGGGACGACATATCATTCATATCATTCAAATCTATGAGTCTACGGGGGCAATTCTCATTCAAGCCACCACACCTGTCCACGCTATTTTGGGACACGACGTCACCCGGTGCTTCTGGGCCTCCATCCTCCTTCCAGGCATCTCCAAATCCTTAAGGGTACAGACCTTGAGAGCCAGGAGGCTGCCCAGTCTTAGTTCCTGCCCCCGCGGTAGGCCCCGCCCACAGGCCCCGCCCTAAGCTCCGGGGCCGGCCCGGCCGCCTCTCTTCTGCGCAGGCACCTGCCTAGCCGCCCCGCGAGGAGGGGTCCTGAGACGGCCCGAGGGACGAGCCGTGATTGGCTGCAGCTGGCGGCCGGAGCCCTGCTCCAGCGGCGCTTGACAACCGCAGTCTGCGGAGCCGAGCGGTCGGAGGCGGGATAAGGGCGGACGCGAGGAGGGCCGGCTGACGAGCGGATGGATTGACGTGCGGGCTGCTGAGCCCAGACCGCCGCCCTCGCGCTCGCGCCTCAGCCGGGAATTGGCTGCCTTGGGCTCCGGCCGCCGGCCTCTCCGCCGCGTTTCCCCCCCGCCGCCGCCGCCGCCGCCGCCGCTTCTGCCGGCTCCGCCCGGAGCCCTCAGGTGAGTGGATTCCAAGAGGCGGAGGCGGGCCGCCGGGCACCGTGGGTTGCCATGGTCACCCGTCGCCACCTGTCACGATCCTGATGAGGCGCCGACCCCGCGGCCCCCTGGGTGGCGTTTGCGGCCGGGAGGAGGGTCTTGGGTAGGCTCGGGTGGTGACTGCCGAGAAGACGGGGCGCGGGTGAGGCCCGGGTGTCTAGGGGACAGGACCTGGGACCCGCCAGGCCGTCTCTCCAGGCCGCCGCTCCTGGACCACACCTTCCCCTCGTTGCCAGCCCGATTCCGGCGGCCGAGCGATGCGCCTCGCCCTGGCGTGGGCTACCCACCTCGCCGCTGCGGAGGGGCGCGAGGCGGGCTGGCTGCGCTGCATCTGCCTCGCCCCTCCGCTGGGTTGGAGCGAGACGGAGGGCTGCGCTCTTGTCCCTTTCCCGGCTCGGCGAATGGGTAGGGAGTGGCGGGGCTGGGGGAAGACACGGGGTGGAGGGGATCGGGTTTGCCCTCTCTGACATCAGTGGTCACTAGGAGCAGGCCTTTGGGGGGTCTGGGAGGGTGGCGACAGGGGCATGGACTGAATTTCGAACGCGGGTTGTGCCTGGGGCGCGGGGAGGGGGGGCGCCTGCGTAAAAGACACCGGAGGAGGTTGTGGAACTCAGAGGGTTAAGCCTCTTAGCTGTATTGGGGAGAAAAAGATTGGGGCTCCAGCTCTGGGATGACGCCTGGGCAAAGGGGTAGAGACCAAGGTAGGCAGGAGTAGAATTTGACCTGATGATTTTTTCCCCCTGTACATCCAGGCATAACTACGAATGATGTCTGAGGGGAGCTTCTGGTTTCCTTTTTTTTTTTTTTTTTGGCAACTTGGTTCTCACTGCATAATGAAAGGAGAAGTCTTTGTTCCACCCAGATTCATCGGTTGAAATCCTGACACTTAGTTTCCCCCTTTGTTGTAGAGTTCATAGAATGCTATTAAAAAGTTAATGGCACAGAAATTAACATACAGGTTTAAAAGGGCTATAAATCTTTTTCACAGAAAATACAAATTTAATTTTTTTTTTGTTTCAAGTGTTGGCATATGTTACGTTAACATTTTACTAGAAAGGAGAAACGCCTAGAGCCGATTTTCCTTTATATGGCACATTCTGGAGGTCTCATTTATGAGGAAGAGATGTAATGAATCATTGTACGTTCATTGCTTCCAACAACAAAATAACACACACGGGAAAGACAACTAAGTAACCCGTAGGTAAAGCAAACAAAACATAAACTCCTTGAATTGGGGTGCCATTATTGATTGTATGTGTGAGTGTGTGACATTTAACTTGTTATTTCCCACCCTGCCACTTCTGGTTTTTGTCCCTTCTATGAAAATCGGTAATAGGAATGTATCATAAGATACGTTAACCAATGTTTCCAGTTATATAATTGTGCACAGTCTCTTTTGTTTTGTGAAATAATTTGTTACTGAATGGGTACCATATGACTTGTTTAGTATATGGTGCAGTTTGAAAAACGTTTCAAAATAAGAAAAATGCCCAATTTTTCTTGGTAGTTCAGTTCCCTAGAAATCATATTGCCTGGATTTAAGCTTCCCTTTGCTACTGTAATTACAATCTTGTAATTTATCCTATCATTGACCTTGTTTTCTTTCTTATTCTGTAACATAGGGATAATGCCTGGTGTTGTTTTAGTCTGAGAGGGACTGTGATGTTGAAAAAAATTCATTTGCAAGCACGTTGAGAAAATAGGAAGGCATCTATTGAGTATATTTTATTAGAGGGACACTGACAAGGGTCATTACCATTTTCTGTGTGCTCTTTTTAACATTTCTACATCCAGGACCTTGTTTATTACAGGGGCCCTAAAGGATTTAAGGGAACACTTGAGGTGCATCGCCATTCTTGGTAGAGTTTTTTTTTTTTTTTCTTATGTGGTGGTGTGGGTGAAAAGGGGTTTTCTTCTTGTATGTAAGGGTTAGTGATGCTTTCTTGCAAATAAGGCTACTACTAATAACTGACTTGAATTATATTTGGCACTGGATAATCCTCACGGTGGATCACGGGTTCTTGACTAATGAAGACATAGCTTTTATCCCCTCTGACGTACGTTTTTCAAATTGAGGTATTGACACCATTTCAGGCTGAGGTGCAGTTTGGTGGTAGAGTACTGTCTAGCTTCCACAAGACCCTGGGCTTGATCCCCAGAACAACAGAAATAAAGGATGAATAAGCTTCAGTATCCAAGAAACAGATCTGTAGGCATGTAAATGACGCAGGAAGTACTCCTTAATTTCACTTGGATACATTTGTACAAAACAAAGATGACAGAAAGAGGAGGCAATATTAACATTAATTTCTAAGGTAACCTTTAAGATTTCAAAATAGATTTCCTGTTGGAGTTCAGGTGAGCTCTCAGCTGAGTTTAGTTTCTTCTGTCCTTAAGCACAAAAGTTTAAGAAGCTTAGTGAATGAAGGGCAAGTCCTACATAGCACAGGACAACAATCAAATTTCATTTCTGTAATTCCAGTTTTTGAACATTTGACTGATATTAGGTTCACCAATACTTAAATTCGAATAATCCCTTCTTGGTTTAAGCCCTGTAAAAAGTTAGGGTACTGTAACAGGAATGGTGCGGATAGATGAATGGTTCTCAACCTGTGGGTCGTGACCCCCTTGAGGGTTATCAAAGGACCATATCACAGGGGTCACATATCAAATATTTACATTAAGATTCACAACAGTAGCAAAATTACAGTATGAATTAGCAATGAAAATAATTTTTATGGTTGGGGTCACCAGAATGTGAGGAAGGTTGGGAACTCCTGATTTAGATAGACTGACTCCTTTCATTCTGGGCCATGTACTTAATTTTCTCTAGAGGCAAATTTCATACTTCTGAGCAGAAGTGCAATCCCCTGTAAAATGATGATCACGGGGGCATGAGAATTAATATAGATCAATAATGATTGGAAGTCTCTAGCACAGGACTTGATGTAAATAAATGTTAGTACCTTTTCACTTACTCTGTGTAGATTTAAAGACTAATATTTTGGGGCTGGAGAGATGGTTCTGTGGCTTAGAGCACTGGCTGCTCTGCCAGAGGACCTGGTTTCAAGTCCCAACACACATATTATGACTTACAACCCTCTATATCTCCAGTCCAGGGTATCTAATACCCTCTTCTGACCTCTGTAGGCATTAGGTGCCCGAGTGGTGCACAGACATACATGCAGGCAAAACACTCAGATGCATTAAATAATAAAATACAAAATTTAAAAAGAAGAATAATTTTTATACCCATTCTTAGCAGAACCTCCTTGGTATTTTTGTATATAATTTTCTTTAGGTCTTCCTTCATGTTCTTTATAAAATATCACTCTGTTTTAAAACTCTGTGTGTGTGTGTGTGTGTGTGTGTGTGTGTGTGTGTGTGTGTGTGTGTTTATGTTCACCATAGTAACTTAATTATTGTATCTGAGGTATGCAGATTGGTGTTAGCATATAAAAAATACTTAAATATGTGTTTAAAACTTTCAATAACATTTATTTATTTACCTATTTTGTGCGCATGTGCAGAGGACAAATTGAAGGAGTCGGCTCCCTCTTTCCATAATGTGGGTCCTGGGATCAAACTCATTGTGCTTGGTAGCAAGTGCCTTTACTTACTGAGACAACTAGTTAAATGTTTTTGTTTTAAAGATTCATTTAATTAGCCTGGTGTGGTAACAAATGCCTTTGATCCTAGCATTAGGGAGGCAGAAGCAGGTGGATCTCTGTGAGTTCCAAGGCCAGCCTGTCTACAAAGCAGTTCTAGGACAGCCAGAGCTACACAGAGAAATCCTGTCTCAACAACACCCCCACCCCCCCCACCCCCCACCCCCACCCCCCCCACTCCCCCACCCCCCACCCTCCCACTCCCCCCCCACCCCCCCCACTCCCCCACCCCCCACCCCACCCCCCACCCCGCCAAAAAATTTAAGAGTGTGTGTAGGAGTGTGTGTTTATTAGTGCTGGTTCTCAGGGAGGCCAGAAGTTCTGTAGTTGAAGTTATGACTGTGAGCTGTCTGAAGTTGGTCCTGAGAACTGAACTCAGTCCCTCTGTAAGAGCAGTACATGCTCTTAACTGATGAGCTCTCTCTCTAGCTTCTGATTTTAACATTTTTTCAAAGATTATTTTGAAAACTTAGGAATAGAATTAGGTAAGTTTTGTTTATCAATTTTAAGAAAAATTGGGGGGATGGTGTTGGGGATTTAGCTCAGTGGTAGAGCGCTTGCCTAGCAAACTCAAGGCCCTGGATTCTGTCCTCAGCTCTGGGAAAAGAAAAAAAAAATTGGGGGTGGGTATGGTGGCACACACCTGTAATCCTAGCCCTTAGGTGATGGAGGGAGGAAGATCATTGGTTCAAACCAGCTTCTGCTGCACAGCAAATTTGAGGCCAGCTTGAAATACGTGAGATCCTGTCTCAAAAAAGCAGTTAGACATGTTGCCTAATGCCTGTAATCCCAGCATTTGGGAGACAGAGGCTGTGGATTGCTGTGAGTTTGGAGGTAGCATAGTTTATATAGCAAGTTCCAGGACAAACCTAGACTACAATAATGCCTCAAAGGCGGTGGAGGGTGGGGTGGGGGAGGTAGGTTTGGTGATGAAATTTTAGGTAATGCAAAAAGTAGATCACAAATAAATGGTGACATTAGGCAGTTTTTTTGTGCATTCTTTGTAAAATGCCCTCAATTATGAGAAGTGTTAGTTTTACTGTATATAGTTACTGACCAGACCATACCTGAAATACTGTGTTCTAATCTAGGTGCTTTAATCAAGACAGATATTCCTATGTATTCAGAGGAGCATCATCCAGATGGTAGGGGATGTGAAGGATGGTTCCATTAACAGTATACATAAAATCTCAGAATAGTACCCAGTGTTTCTGTAAATCTTATTTTGGGGATTCTGCTCTAGTTTGTAGCTCAATAATAGAACAGAACCTTTGTGAGCTAATTTAAAATTTTTCATTTGTATAATTTTTAGCTTAACTTTATTTAAAATTTTAAGGATTTAGTTTTGCTTTTATTCATGTGTGAGCGTATACGTGTGCACATGCCATATGTGAATAGGTGCCTTTTGTGGCCATAAGGAGGGTGTTGGATCCCTGGGAGCTGGAGTTAAAGGATGTTGTGAGTCATTGGCTATGGGTGCAGGAACTGATCTTGGGTCTTCTGAAAGAGGAGTATGTGCTCTAAACTGCTGAACTATCTCTTCAGCACCATATTTTTAATTTTAAAATTAAAAGTTGTTTTCATATCAGAAACCCACTGGCATGGTTCATACTTCCTTTTCCTGGAACTCACTCGGTAGCCCAGGCTGGCCTCGAACTCACAGAGATCTGCCTGGCTCTGCCTCCCAAGTGCTGGGATTAAAGGCGTGCGCCACCACCGCCCGGCCATACTTTTATGTGCAGCACTTAAGAGGCTGAGGCAAGAGGATCTCAAGTCTGAGACCAGCCTGAGCTATGTAAGATGCTGCTGCTGCTGCTGCTGCTGCTGCTGCTGCTGCTGCTGCTGCTGCTGCTCCTTTGAAACTGAGTCTTTCTGTGCTTATAAGATTGCCTGGAATTTCTAAGGTTCAAGCATATACCCCTGCCTCAGCTTCTCAAGTATGTGGAACTACAAGTTGAGAAGCCTCAGCTTCTCAAGTATGTGCATACTACAGTCCTGAGTGAGGCAGTCCAGACCCAGGCAGACAAGCACTGCATGTTTTTTTTTTTTTCTCATGTGGATATTAGTTTTTCAGCTTTAGATATGTGTGTTTCATTTAGAATACTCACAGAGGTTAAGTTGTTAGTAAGTGAGCAGGGCACTTTGGGGGAAGGAAGGGATGTTCCTAGGAAGGGGGAAATACAATGTAGTGTTATAAAAGGATAAAGGGGAAATCAGAACTGGAGGACCAACTGGGGTGGGGAATGGGAGGGCAGGGTGGAAGAGGGACAGCTAACACTGAAGGTCTTTTGAAAAGGCATCTGGAAACCCACTGCAGTAGAAGCTTCCTAAAATATAAACATTTATATAAATGTTTATAAAAATAAGCTCCTAAAAAAGGAGTTTAAGTAGCATTACCATATAACGAGGGGAACACTAGCCCAACTAAATACCATATGCCACCAAATAAAACCCCTAGTACCAGGAATGGATTACATCTTTTTGAGTTGTTGGCCAGTGGGCTTCCATAGATCCTGCAAATATTGCAAGCTATTGCCAATGCAATGTTATCCTTCAGGACTTAATAGTAAGGCACTATTGCTGAAGACACTACATTCTTGAGTCATAGAACATGGAGAAATCTAGCTGGTGCTCAGCTGGAAGCTTCACTCTTACTTGCTAGTGTTCCTAGTGTTTATACTGCTGGAAGGTATTATAAACAGTACCAGAGGAAGCTATGAATGCTGTGAGCTATAATACTGACCTTTCTGCAAGAGAAGCCCACAGGTGCAGCAGTGGCACAGATGTTATGGGGTAGCCTGCTCCTGTTGATTGAATTTAAGGTCTGCTCCATAAGATGGGACCATACCTGATGATGCCTAGTTAGGTCACTGGCCCAACTATGTGTTACTGTTATTTTGTTAAATGATCATAGCAATGATAAAATGATTCCTAATTATATATTGCTATAGCCATCGATCAGTGCCAGTGTGGGAAGTTGTCTTGGGTTATGAGAAAGTACAAATGTCTCTGAAGTAATAATACTTCATTATATACATACTAATTTTTTTAGGGTTATTTTTAGTTATATATGTATGTGTAGGGTTATGTGTACAGGTCCTTGGCTGTACTGTCACACATTATGTAAACCCAGCTGACCTCGAATTAATTGCTTCTGCTTCCAGGTGCTGAAATTACAGATGCATGTCACCATGCCTGGCTCAGAATCAATCAATATCTCTCTCTCTCTTTCCTTCCCTCCCTCCCTCCTTTCTTTATTTTTTTTTGTCTGTCTGTCGACTGTCTTTCCTTGTTTCCTTTCTTTTTTTTTTGTTTCTTCCTTTCCTTCCTTCCTTTTTTTTTTTTTTTCGAGACAGGGTTTCTCTGTGTAGCTTTGCACCTTTCCTGGATCTCACTCTGTAGACCAGGCTGGCCTCGAACTCACAAAGATCCGCCTGCCTCTGCCTCCCGAGTGCTGGGATTAAAGGCGTGCACCACCGCATGGCCCCTTCCTTCTTTATTTATTTATTCTTCCTTTCTTTTTCTTTCTCTTCCTTCCTTCCTTTTTTTAACCTTTCTTTTTCTACCTTTTTTCTTCCTTCCTTCCTTCCTTCCTTCCTTCCTTCCTTCCTTCCTTCCTTCCTCCCTTCCTCTCTCCTTCCTTCCCTCCCTCCCTCCCTCCCTCCCTTCTCCCTCCACCTCTGTGTGTGTGTGTGTGTGTGTGTGTGTGTGTATGAGACATGGTCTCAATACACAGCCTTGACTGGCCTAGAACTCTCTATGTAGCACTGCCCTCAAACTCACAGAGATCTGCCTGCCTCTATCTCCAGAGTGCTGGGATTTTTAAAGTGTATGCTACCATACCTGGCATAACTGTTTATGTTTTATTATTTAAAAAAAAATTTGACATAGGATCCTGCTATGTAGCCCAGGTTAGCTTGCAACTTTATGTAGTCTAGGCTGGCCTTAAACTTGTCATCTACCTGCTTCAAATCCTCAGGTACTGGGATTACCATACTTGAGTGTTTGTGCAACACTCAATTTTATGTAGAAATGTTTATTTTTTTACAAATTTCATGTGTGTATGCCACATGTATGCAGTTGCCTGCAGGAACCAGAGAAGAAGTTGGCTACTCTAGAGCTGGCGTCACAGTGGTTGGGAGCCACTTGATGTAGGTGCTAGGAACCGAGCTTGGGTTCTCTGGAAAAGCAGCAAGGCTCTCTTAACTGATGAGCGTCTTTCTACCTTTACAGTTACAGTTTTTGAATGTGTCGTATTTGTATATGGTACAAAACTCAAAAGATTTAACAGGGTACATAATAAAAAGTCACCTAACCATTCCTCTGACCCTAGGTCTTTGGGACACAAACATTACTATCAATTCCTTATATCTTTTTCTAGAGACATTTTAGGTATATGTACAACATATGATTTAAGCTAACTTTATTTCTATAGCTATTTAAAGTGGCACCAGGCTTTAAACATCATTTGTCTCGGTATGTCCCAAATTGGCTCTAACTCATTATATTCTTGTCAGTCCCTCCCTCCCTCAACCCCTGCCTTATTCCACTGTTGTGATTTAGGAGTGTGCCACCATGCCCAGGCATAATATGTTACTTTTGTTTTGTCTTTTAAAAGTTTATTCTCTGGTATGTATGTATGTGTGTCTTTGTGTGTGCATGCCATTGTGCACATGTGGAGGACAGAGAATAACCTGGGCGAGTAGGCCCCCTCCTTCTAATACGTGGATCCCAGGGATCAAACTTAGGTTATCAGGTTTGGTGGCAAGTGCCTTTAGGTACTGAGCCAATTCTATGCGCCTCTTTTTATTTTTTGAGCAACCCAGGCTGGCCTAACTTGCTCTGTAGCCAAGGATGACTTGAACTTCGGATCTTCCTTCCTCTTCCTTCTGAGGGCTGGAATTGCAGGTCTGCATCACCATGCCTGGTTTATGTGGTCCAGGACTTCTTGCACGATGGCTAAGCACTTTATATTAACATCCTCAGCCCCACAGTCTGTTTCTGTGGGACAAAAGACATCCACAGTTCTGGAAGTTAAGTTAAAGTAATCGATGATCAGAAGATGGTTGTCAACATTAAGAAAGGACACGTGGTTACAAACACAGGTGATTAGCAGAGTGATGGAGCTCTGTAGTTAGAAGGGAAGTTTCGTTTGGTTAAGTTATTTAGACAGGGCTGGAGAGATGGCTCATATAAGAGCACTGGCTGCTCTTCCAGAGGTCCTGAGTTCAATTCCCGGAAACCACATGGTGGCTCACAGCCCTCTCTAATGAGATCTGGTGCTTCTGTCTGGTGCCATCTTCTGGTGCACAGGCATGCAGGCAGGCATAACACTGTATACATAATAAATTAAATAAATCTTAAAAAATTATTTAAAGAAAATCTATTTTATTTTAAACTGACCTTATAAATTCAAAATTTCTGATTATCCCAGACTTCATAGTGCCCACCATAATATATGCTGTTACTAAAATATGAGTTGAAGCAAATCACAAAAATTAAAGGCACATCATAGAAACAAAACTGTGAGCACTTTTTCATGAATGTCCTAATTTCCTCAGCCTTAACTTCTGAATCGTTCTCAGCCTCCTGTGTTTTCCTTCTTTCCGATTCTGTATTTTAAGTAAGCAACGTCATTGCAAAGGAACATTTAAGTCATCTCTATTTATATTTGGTTAGAAAACTAACACTGATTTTTTTCTGTTGAGACATTGTCTTGCTGTGTAGTCTATGTTTGTCTTGGACATACGAGATAGCTCAGGCTGACCTCAAATTCTTAGTAGTCCTGATGGGCCTCTTGGGTGCTGAGTTTACTGTAGTATGTCACCACTTGCAGCTAGTGATATTTTTTCATAAAAATTTTCCTTCTCTATGAAAATATATTTCTGTTACCATTTTTAATCTGTTAACGTTGACCTTTAACCTTAGATTTCTAAAACTAGTTTTGTATTCAAACTTTTTTCTTTTATTTATATTTTGTGTTTATGAGTGTTTTGCCTGTATGTAGTACCTGAAGAGGTTAGAAGATGGCATCAGATCCCCTGGGATTGGAGTTAGAGAGGGTTATGAGCTGCCATGTGGGTGCTGGGAATTGAACTCCATGTCTCCTGGAAGAGCAGACACTGTTTTTTTTTTTTGTTTGTTTGTTTGTTTTTGTTTTTTGTTTTGAAACAGGGTCTCTCTGTGTGGTTCTGGCTGTGCTGAAACTCACTATGTACACTAGGCTGGCCTCGAACTTACTAAGATTTGCCTGCCTCTGCCTCCTGAGTACTGGGATTAAAGGTGTGTGCCACCACTACCCATAGACTTTTTTTGTATCTCAAGTTTGCTTAACTAGCATTAGTTGAACATATGACTAACATTAATTGAACATATGTGGTGTTGTGTCCTGTCTCATCCTGTGTATGTGGTGTGGTCGTGTGCCCCTCTTCCCCATGCTGGGAATTGAAGTTAGGGCCTTCAGCATGTGAAGCAAGCACTCTACCATTGAGTTATAATCCCATATCCTTCCCTACCTGTCTTTTAAAGACAAGGGTTTTACTCTGTAGTCCAGGCTGGCCTTGAACTTGAGATCCTCCTGCCACAGTTTCCTGAATGTTAAGGATTACAGGTGTGTGCCACCATGCCTCGCTTGCATATCATTTTAAAAGGTAATCTTAAAGTTAATTGTAGCAGCACACAAGTAGAGTCTGAGCTATTCAAGATGCTGAGTTGAGGTGACCATTTGAACCTGGGCATTGAGACTAGACTGGGCAGTATAGTGAGCCCTTGTCTCAATGCTCTCCCCATCCCCACCCCCCAAAAAAACTCTAGAAAAAACAAACAAGCAAAGTAAACAAAAATGGGCATGGTGGGATAGGCCAGTAAGCCAGGCTACTATGAATGTGTCAGTAGTAGGTTAGAAAAGAGTTATCTTCTAAGTATGGGTGTATGTTTATATTGTATCCTACAGTAGTGAAACTTTTTTTTTGAAACTTTTAAGAATAAAATTTCTGAGTTGAGTGATTAAAATACCATAATTTTCTGCTAGGAATTTCATGGTATAGGATTCCAAATTGTCTTTTGTTCATTAGTTCTTTTCCAAACCTGAACCAATTCTAGATTAATTAGAGTACATGTTCTATTACCTATTCGAAAGTCAGTATAAAATAAATGTTTCTGAAAATGTGTATCTTTCTTTAGTCTTTACTGGTTAAAAATAATTACAGCATTAAACTTGTAATTGTGCTTGTCATAGCGCTGTATGGCTATAGTCTCAACTACAGGGGAAGCTGAGACTGGAGGGTCATATGAGACCAGGCTGGGCAATGTAACAAGCCTTTGACGTGGTTATGAGTTGAAGTAGGACAATTGCCATGAACTCTTTTCCAGAATTACTTAGTTTTAGACTATGAGACCTGTACAGTATTTATACTGAACTACATTAGAAAATTATAGTTTCAGTTCTTGCTAAATGTGTGGTTGGTACATGGTAATATCTGTGAAACGCCCCCCAAAAATCTCATTATAAGGATGGAATAATATTTTTCTGAGAGTGAAATTAATTAAAACTATTTTTTTAAAGATTTATTTGTTATGCATACAATATCTTGCCTGCATGTGTCCCTGCACACCAGAAGAGGGCGCCAGATCTCATTACAGACGGTTGTGAGCCACCATGTGGTTGCTGGAAATTGAACTCAGGACCTCTGGAAGAACAGCCGGTGCTCTTAACCGCTGAGTCATCTCTCCAGCCCCCTATTATTATTATTTTTAAAGTAAGGATTATATGACAATTTGGAGAATGTTAAGATTGCTAGTCAGTGTGTTTGGGAGAAATCTCAGGGAGATAGTTCTGAAATGTGGTTAGAATTTAGTGAGTTAAGCTTTCATTGACGTTATTTTATTCTCTCTTGTGGACGAACTGGAAGATGTAGCAAAGGGAGAATCAGAGTGTGAGGAACTGGAGGGTTGGCCTGTTGAGAGAGGTTTGTGTTGTCTGTTCGCTGAGGCAGGCATGCAGTACTGTGGAAACACATATTACTCTATAAAGGGTTTTAAAAATTACATTTGTATTTATGTATGTGTGTGCCTGTGCACACCAATACCACATGAAGGTCATAGGACAACTTGCTAGAGTTGATTCTCTCCTCTCACCATGTGGGTCCTAGGAATCAAACTCAGGTCTTCAGGCTCGGCAGCAGGCATCTTAACCTGTTGAGTCATCTCACCTGCCCCAACTATTTTACTCATATCATTAAATATTTTAGTTTAGGGGCTGGAGAGATGGGTCAGCAGTTAAGAGAACTAGCTGCTCTCCCAGAAGACCCGCATCCATAATGATGGCTCACAGCCATCTGAAACTCCAGTTCAAGGGATCTCATGTCCTCTCCTGGCGTCCTCAGGTACTGCATGCACATGGTGCACAGATAAACAAGCAGGCAAAACACCCATACACATAAATAAGCCCAGCATGGTGGTGCGTGCCTTTAATTCCAGTACTTGGTAGAGGTAGAGGCAGGTGGATCTCTGTGAGTTAGAGGCCAGTCTGGTCTTATAATGAGTTGCAGGTTAGCCTGCAGCTATAAAGTGAGACTGTCTGCAATTTTTTTTTTCTTTTTTAGTTGAGTAATTATCTTAACATACTCTTCTCCTTATCCATGCAGCTTCTCTGCATAACAGACAGTATGCTATTTGGTGATGAGAACATTCTGGTTGGCGGTACATTTGCATTTCTCTTCATGAAGAAATAGACAAAAATTAACAGATTGGGAAGAACAAAACTGGATTATCTACAAGCTTGTGTTTGGTTCTGTAAGCTTGGTTAGAATGACTTGGTCCTATGAAAGACAATTCTTCCTAATAGTCCTGTTAGTCATCAGATGACATTTCTTGCAGCTAGTCCATTAGCATGGCAATCTTTTGCATTGCTCTACTACAAGAGGAAACTTCTTGTAGATGATGGCTGAGCAAGACACTGATCTTTAGCAGACTGTTGCTAGGAGTTATTTTATTGCTGTGTTCCTTTAGCATGTAACAATAGTGTTTGGTTTTCCTTTAGGCCCAGGGCTGGTCTGATCTCAGTAGAAGGAATTGTAAAGGTTGAAATATAATTGATATTTCCAATACAACATTGAAATTACCAACAAGTTGCATGTTTCAGTTGAGCCTTATTATGTTTAACTCCAAAATGATTCATGAGTGACCAACCTTTGATCCACAGGCTGCATGTTCCTAGGATATATATGAATTTAGCCCCGGGCAAAATTGTAAACTAATTTAGAATTAGGGTTTTTTTTTTTTTTTTTTTTGTTGTTGTTGTTGTTGTTAAGTCCATTGGGGAAGGGGAGGTGTTCTTGAGATGGGCTTTGTAGGTGACAGCATTGTGGCACAGTGTCTTGAGTATTAGACACACCTGATACTGTTACTTCTGTTATTCTGAGGCACCTCAGACCTCATCATTTAATCTGCCATCACTCCAGTGTGTATTTTTCAACAGATTAGTACTTTAAAAAAATCTGAGCCATATTTTTAACACATTAAAGAATGACTCAGTTTTGATAGTTAATTTCACTTTGAAATACATGTACTAAAATTCCCAAGCAACATTGTCATTTCTAGGCAATTAAACCTATACATAAAGCAATAGGACTAACTTTTTTATTGTTCTTGTTTATTTAGGCTAGCAATATGACGGCGGAAGAAACAGTGAATGTGAAGGAGGTTGAAATCATTAAGCTGATTTTGGACTTTTTGAATTCCAAGAAGCTTCACATTAGTATGCTGGCCCTTGAGAAGGAAAGTGGAGTCATAAATGGCCTGTTTTCAGATGATATGCTTTTCCTGAGGTATGTTAACATCATTCCTACAAGGCTTACATGTAGCTCTTCCAAAGAAGAGTATTAACAGGGTGATATATGTAATATGCTCATGAAAGACTATAAATGTAATTTAATAATTGGTTTTTATTTTATAATGGAATATTTACAATGTACAGTAATATATTTGTAGAATATTTTCAGTGGTAAGATGCATAGTATTTGGAGTCACAGCCTTAAAGTATGGTAGCAATTTAAAAAAGTATTCAAGAAATCCAAGGCACTGGTAAGGTAAAGAAAACATTTCTAAAATATGCACACTGAGTGCATAGAAAAGAATTCCACAAAATAAAGCATTCATTATAGAAATATATTCATTATTAAAAATAAAAAAAAATTTGCCACTACCTAGAAGCAATTGTGATTATATATGTGTATATATATATATATATACATACATATATATGTATGTATATATATATAAAACATATTTCAGCTTTATTTATGTGCATTTGTATCTTGCCTGAATGTATGTCTATGTACCATGTGTATGCCTGGTACCTGTGAAGGCTAGAAGAGGGTGTCAGATCACCTGGAACTGGAGTTAGAAATAGCTGTTGGCTGTCATGTAGGTGCTGGGAATATCTCAAACTGGCTTGGATGGAAAAGAAAATACCAAACTCCCACATAGAAATATACTCTATTTTAATGATTCCAAATATCCTTGAGAAGGACTGTGTATTCTTGAAAAAAATGAACTGTTCCTAATTCATGATCATGGGGCTGAAAGGAGAACACAAATTATTATATGAGCTGTAGCTTATTAAACTTGTACTTCCCTACATCCATGTTGTGGTCCTCTAGCCTCCGGGACCTACTTAGTGCTCTAGTGAGGAACCAGTTCTGAAGTTCTTTCCTCCTCCTCTTCCTCCCCTTATTCTGAGACAGGGTGTCTCTGTGTAGCCCTGGCTGTCCTGGAACTCACTCTGTAGACCAGGCTAGCCTCAAACTCAGAGATTCACCTGCCTCTGCCTCCCAAGTGCTGGGATTAAAGGTGTGGACCACCACACCTGGCTTGCCCTTGTCTTTCAAGTGTCGATACCTCTGGGATTTAGTACTGGCCCCTGAGTCCTCTCCAGAGCCTGCTGGCTTGTGATGGAATTTTGCTGGCTGAGGTGAAATGGAAAGAATTACAGGGTAGAAAGTTTTTTGTTAAGTTAATGTATTTGAAATTGTGTCCTTTCTCCATTTTTAAGATTAAAACATCCCTTTATAAAACTACTGTAACATATATTGTGATTGGTTATTAGTTTTCTTTAAATAAAATTTATAAATTTACTGTTATCGTAAATTCAAATTGAGAAGTTATTATTGTAAAAGAATAATACTGCTGATGTTTGAGGAATCAGAGGTTAATCTCATTGTTTGCTTCTAATGTCTGTTTTGTCATCTACTCTGTCATCTGTTAGTGTGACCTGAATTGATTAGCATTCTGAATTTTTCTTTATTTAGGCAGCTAATTCTGGATGGTCAGTGGGATGAAGTTCTTCAATTCATTCAGCCTCTAGAATGTATGGAAAAATTTGACAAAAAAAGGTAGGATTTTGTTTTAAAGTTTTAGTATCTTGTCCTTGCTTGGTAACAGCCTGACATCAAAACAGAGCAATAAACACGTTTAAGATGTAGCCTTCCTATGAAGCAGCACACACTGGATCCTCAGGATGAGTTACAAGTCTTTGCAAGTCGGAAATGCAGATTTACTCAGTCAGTAGAGTGTATGCAAAGAGACACCAGCACAGACTTCAAAGACGTTTTTTTAAAGGCGGTGGTGGCGCACGCCTTTAATCCCAGCACTTGGGAGGCAGAGCCAGGTGGATCTCTGTGAGTTCGAGGCCAGCCTGGGCTACCAAGTGAGTTCCAGGAAAGGCGCAAAGCTACACAGGGAAACCCTGTCTCGAAAAAATAAACGAACAAAGGAAGACGTCTTTCGAAAGTTGACCTTGGCCCTCTTTGTTCAGTGAGCAGTCAGCAGGCGTTTGGACCCTTTTTCTCTCAGTGTCACCAGTGTTGTTCCTCCCTCCCGCTGCCTTTACGTTTTAGGCTTTATCATTGGTTTTTAGCAGTTTGATTATGATATGCTGAAGTATTTTTTAATTTATTCATTTGTTGGTTGGTTGTACATTTTCTGCTTAGGGTTTGCTGAGTTTGGAGGACTATATGTTTACTCTTACAATTTGAAATGTTTTTGGCCAGTACTTTGAAAATGTATCTCTCACTTTGTCTTTTCCTTCTGGGATATAAAATTAAATTGAATTTTGTCCACAGGACTGAGGATTTTGTTTGTTTAGTTTTTATTTGTGGTTCTAGAGATTGAATACAGGGCCTCATGCATGCTTAGGCATGCTTAACAAATGCTCTCTAGTAAACTATAGCTGCAGCCTTCCCTCCTACCCCCCCACCCCCACCCCCCACTTCTTTCTTTTCTCTTGAGGCAGGGTCTCTCTCATTAGTTTCAGATTGGCTTCAAACTTGATACTAGAAGGTGACCTCGAACTTCAGATCCTCCTGGCTCCACCTCCTGGGTACTTGGATTTATACAGGTGTGTACCAGTTAATAAACTCAGTTAATGAGGTGCTGGGGTTTCAACCTGGGACTTTGTGCATGTTAGGCAAACACTTTACCAACTGAGCCACATTCCCAGCCTACTACCCCCAACCTGAAAAAAATCTGTTCAGAGACAGTGTCTTGCTGTATAGCTCTGAATGAGCTGGACTTGTAATCTTCTGGTTTCCACACTCCAAATGCTGGGGTTGCTGGTGTTTGCCACCACACCTGCATCTTTTTTTTTTTTTTTTTTTTTTTTTTTTTTTAAGATTTATTTTATTTATTATGTACACAGAAGAGGGCGCCAGATCTCATTACAGATGGTTGTGAGCCACTATGTGGGTGCTGGGAGTTGAACTCAGGACCTCTGGAAGAGCAGTCGGTGCTCTTAACCTCTGAGCCATCTCTCCAGCCCCACACCTGCATCTTTTAAAAAACATTTCTCTCTTTGTTCTTATGAATTATTTTTTATTTAATGTTTACTAACTTTTCTATTAGCTATATAATGATAAGCATGGGATTTTAAATTTCGGATAGCATACTTTTCAGTTTCAATTTTTTATTAGTCATGGTGGTATATACTGATAATCCCAGTACTCAGAAGGCAGGTAGATCATGAGTTTGAGGTCATCCTGTGCCAAATAAGGAATTTCATATCAGCCTGGGCTGTACATAGCGCCTAACCCCCCAATTTTTTGTCTTTTATAGTTTCTCTGAGATATCCTTACCTGTTCATTTACTGTGGTCCTTTTCTTTAAGTCTTTGTACTTAATAGTTGCTTATTTGCTAGTATATTTATTGTTTGCTAAGTTTGAACTTCCAGTTGTACCAGGTTCAGATTTTAATGATTATCCTTTTTCCTAATTTTAACTCACTTAAAAATGTATTCATTTTATATAAAATATTCTTCTGCTCCTATTATATATCCCCCCATCCTCCCACCCCTGCTGCCCTAAATGCTAGGGACAGAAGTCAGTGCCCTGCACACGCTGTATAACTAAGCCATATTCCCAGTTTGTAAATTCATTCTTGAGACTGAATTCTGTTACCTTCCTTTGAAAGTGTTGACTTTTACACTTTCAAATTATGTGTCTCTGTGGGTGTCTCTGTGTGGATATGTGCTTGTGAGTGCAGTGCCTGACAACCAATACAGAGGTGTTGGGTCCCCTGGAGCAGAAGGTACACATAACTGTGAGCTGCTCTGTGTGGGTACTGAGATCTGAACTTGGGCCTTCTGCAAGAACAGCAAACATTCTTAACCGTGGAGCCATCTGTACAGCCTTAAAAGTGTTGATTTTGATTCAAGCAATGCAAATTTAGTCTCTTCTCTGGGAGAGTCTAGTGAAATTTCTTGTTGATTCTTTTACCTTTTCTCTGTTGTTTTCCCATTGCCCCTTGACATTTTCCTTTTATCTTAACCATTTTGGGAATAGCCATAGATTTGGGCACTTGAATTTTTACAATAGATTTTTTTTTTTTTTCGAGACAGGGTTTCTCTGTGTAGCTTTGTGCCTCTCCTGGAACTCACTTGGTAGCCCAGGCTGGCCTCGAACTCACAGAGATCCGCCTGGCTCTGCCTCCCGAGTGCTGGGATTAAAGGCGTGCATTCGCAATGTGGCTTCCATCTATTTATTTATTTATTTATTTATTTATTTATTTATTTATTTATTCATTCATTCATTCATTTTTTTGTCTGATCTAGCAGTATCAAACTAGGGTGCTGGAAACTTTTTTTCTAAAGATTTATTTTTATTTTCAGTTATGCCCATGCATGTGTGTCTGTGTGGAGGTATGTGCATGTGAGTGCAGGTAACCCAAGGAGGGCAGAAGGAGATGTTGGATCCCCTGGGGCTGGAGTTTGAGGCAGTTGTGAGCCATCCAACAGGGATGCTGGGGATTCAAACTTGGGACCTCTGCAAGAACAGTGCACGCTATTAACCACTGCACTATCTTTCAGCCATATCTTACAGCTTTGATTCCTACTCACAAAGTTCTCTTTTTTCAAGAATTCACTTCTATGTTGAGTTTTAGTTTTCATTTTTTCCTTTCTACTCCTTTTTGTCTTTCTCTTTGGTTTGAGATAAGGTCTTGCTATATAGCCCAGACTACCTTTTGACTCAAAATCCTCCCACCACATGTGGCTCCTAAGTGTTGACCTGAAGGTCTGTGCTGCCATGCTTGTACTTTTGGTTATTTTCTAATGTCTTCGTGTGTGTGTGTGTGTGTGTGTGTGTGTGTGTGTGTGTGTGTGTGCGCGTGTGCGTGTGCGTGCATGCTCTCGCGCTTTTTCTCTAGGGCTTAATAGTGTCTGCAGAAAGGTTAGTCAGACTCGAGCTACTTTACAGTTACAGAAGTTGAATTTTATATTTTGATTTACTCATAGATTTTTGGTAACTCTTTGCTCTTATAGGTTCATTTATCTGAACTACTATTGTTTTCCAACGTCTGTCTTGTCTTGAGGCACTCCTGATAACCTACCATCTTCCGTCTCCATAGATACCAGGCATACATAAGGTGCACATACACACATTACAAGCAAAACATTCGCGCAGATTAGTAAAAATAAATTTGTTTTGTTTTGGTTTTTTTGAGACATGGTTTCTCTGTCTAGCACTGATGGAACTGTGTTTCTCTGTGTAACAGTCCTGGCTGTCCTGGAACTCACTTTGTAAACCAGGCTGGCCTTGAACTTAGAGATCCGCCTGCCTCTGCCTCCCAAATGCTGGGATTAAAGGCGTGCACTAACACCACTCAGCAATACATAATTTTTTTTTGTGTTTTGTTTTTAAAAAAGTTTTAAGTCTATGATTATTATTATTATTATTATTTTTGGTTTTTCGAGACAGGGTTTCTCTGTGTAGCTTTGCGCCTTTCCTGGAACTCGCTTTGGAGACCAGGCTGGCCTCGAACTCACAGAGATCCACCTGCCTCTGCCTCCTGAGTGCTGGGATTAAAGGCGTGCACCACCACCGCCCAGCGTAAAAAAGTTTTAAGTCTATGATTATTTTAAGATATTCTTAGAACTGTTCCTTTTTGCTCTTTTTAAATACATTTTTTTGTTGTTGTTGCTGTTTTTTGATACAGAAGCTGGTCTCAAACTTACTACATAGTGATTGATACCACTTCTTTGTGATTAGAATTATTTCAGATATGACTTCAGTGTGATAAGAGCTTAAGAATTTTCTAAAAGCAGTTTTACTTTATTAAAATGTTTTTAGACTTTAGATTTTTGTTTTATGTTTGTGAATGTTTTGCCTGCATGTATGTATATACACCATGTGTATCTAGTGCCTGTGGAGGCCAGAAGAAGGTGCCAGATCCCCTGGAACTGGAGTTACAGAAGCTGTGAGCGTTCATGTAGTTTTTGGGAACTGAACCTGGGTCCTTGGCAAGAGCAGCAAGTGCTCTGAACTACTGAGCTGTCTCTCCAGATCCCAGTTTACTCACAGTAACTTCTAAGTTCATTTGTCAGCTACTGGAAAATTGTGTTTTTAGGTTTCTTTTAAAGTAATAATTGGTGCCTTTAAAAACATATAATTGTATGTGTATATATGTGCACATGTGAGATCAGAGGACAACTTAAAACAGTTGATTTTCTCTCTCTACCATGTTGGAGTTTGGGGCTCAAGCTCAGGTCTTCAGGTGTGGTAGCAAGTGCCTTTACCTGTGGATCTGTCTTGCTGGCCCAATTTGATCATTTGTAGAACAAAATGGCTGCAGTGGTACTCTGGCTCAGTGCTAGAATGTGTGCCTGGTGCCGGGCTCTGGTGCGTATGCCTTTAAACCTAGCACTGAGGATCTCTGTGAGTATGAGGACAGCCTGGTCTACAAAGTTCCAGGACTGCCAGGACTGTTACACAGAGAAACCCTGTCTTGAAAAACCAAACCAAACCAAACCAACAAACAAAGAATGTGTGCCTGGCATGTGCAGAGTCCTGGGTTCAGTCTGTAGTCCTGCACGGAACAAACTTCGCCTGTTGTGTTTCAGAAGCTTAGGTTCCTTCTCTGGTATTTGCCATTGCTGTCATCCTTTGTCCTTTTAAGACAGTGTCTTGCCATATAGCCCAGGTTGGTGTCCATCTCACCATCCTCCTGTCTACCCTCCTGAGTCTGAGTTTACAGAGGTATGCTCCCACGCTGGTCTCATTCAACTTTGTAATCATTTTAATGTTTCCTCTTTCTTAGGTTTCGTTATATTATCCTGAAGCAGAAGTTTCTAGAAGCTTTGTGTGTTAACAATGCAATGTCTGCGGAAGATGAGCCCCAGCATGTAAGGTTTTTATTCCTGAAGGTTTGCGCACTAGTCCTGCTTTCAGATATTTTATTCACTTAATCAGAATACTGTTATCATGAGTTTTTAAAGTTTTGTGAGCTGTGATGAAGCAAGATCTGTAGTTTTGCAATTGTAATACTTTCAGTCTGTAGTCCTTTTAAACTTGCTCTGTGATTTAAATCAAGGTGCTATGTGAATGCTTCAAGAGTATATTCTTCTCCTTTTAGGTAAGTTAGACCAGATTTGTGTATGTATATATGTGAGGTGTACTCACGTATGTACACACGGAGGCCAGAGTGCCCTCATAGGGTGTCCTCAGTTATTCTGTGCCTTGTTCCCCTGAGCAAGGGCTGGGGAAGGGTTGTAGACCCATCTCTCCAGTCACTCTCTTTAAAGAAAGGGCCTCTGAGTTTGGTTCCTAACATCCACATGATGGCTCGTGACTATCTGTAGCTCTAGTTCCAGGGGATTCAGCACCTCTCCTGGCCTCCCAGGGCACTGAGCACACATATGGCGGGGTGGTCCACATATGTGGAGATCAGAAGACAATTTGAGTCAGTTCTCTCACTGTGTGGATCTGGGGATTAAACTCAAGATTGTCAGGCTTGGTAGCAATTCCTTTTACCCATTGAGCCATCTTGCTGGCCTGAACTCATATTCTTATGCTGTGTAGCAAATGCTCTTATCCACTGAGCTATACCTGCAACAAACTATGAGAACACAGATACTCAGATCAGATACTCAGGATATTCCAATGGGAATTGTTTCATGGTGGAGCAATTTTTGCCCGATAGTGACGTCCACAAGTAGGAAAAACCTCAGGTTGTTTTGAGTTTGTTACTAACCAGTTGATTAAATCTGTATCCTAATTTCCCCATATGTAAGATAGGCCAGAATAGTTAAATTCTATCAGGAGTGTCCAACCTTTTCACATTGGGACACGATATTGTCATCTACAATGCTATGAAGTGAAAGAAAAAAAAACCCGCAGTGTTTTAAGTCAGTTTACGTTTTATTGGGTTTTTTTTGTTTTGTTTTGTTTTTGTTTTTCTAGACAGGGTTTCTCTGTAACAGTTCTGGCTGTCCTGGAACTTGCTTTGTGGACTAGGCTGGCTTTGAATTCACAAGAAATCTGCCTGCCTCTGCCTCCCAAGCACTAACATGAAAGGCAAGTTGACATCTTTGAGTTAGGCTGTATTTGTAGCTAACCTGGGGCAGGTTGGACATGCCCCCAAGGCGGCTGACAGTGTTTAGTGTGCACACGGTTGTCAGTCAGCTCAGCTCAGCTCCTTTTGTTCTGTCTATGGTGTTTGTATAGTAATCGACTGTAAGTGTCCCCTTTTGTCAATTTTGTTTTCTGTTCTCATAGGAATTTATTCTAAGACAAATTGAGACTAAGAAAATGGCTCTTTTGCATTTGGGATAAACCAAATAATCAAGTTTTTCAAAAAACCATTGACATTCTTTGGTTTTCACTTTTAGCTGGGCATGGTGGCTCTCAGTATTCATTATGAATATCCCAGTATTCATAAGACTGAGGAGACAGGAGGAGCTAGAGTTCAAGGCCAGCCTGAGCTATGTAGAGGCCCTGCATCTAACCACATTAACAAAATGAAAGTAAATTAAAGAACAAATAGTTGAAAATTAGAATATTCAGTCTAAATTGATTTATAGTCATCCTTTATATTTTTTAGTTGGAATTTACCATGCAAGAAGCTGTCCAGTGTCTACATGCTCTAGAGGAGTACTGCCCTTCTAAAGATGATTACAGCAAGCTCTGTCTGCTCCTCACTTTGCCTCGTCTGACCAATCATGCTGAATTTAAGGACTGGAATCCCAGTACTGCACGAGTTCACTGCTTTGAAGAGGTCTGTGTCATGGTTGCAGAGTTCATCCCTGCCGACAGGAAGCTAAGTGAGGCTGGTTTTAAAGCAAGTAACAATCGCTTATTCCAGCTCGTAATGAAGGGCTTACTTTATGAATGCTGTGTAGAGTTTTGTCAGAGTAAAGCAACTGGTGAAGAAATCACAGAAAGTGAAGTACTTCTTGGCATTGACCTCTTGTGTGGCAACGGTTGTGATGATTTAGATCTGAGTTTATTGTCTTGGCTTCAGAATCTCCCTTCTTCAGTCTTTTCTTGTGCATTTGAACAGAAAATGCTTAATATTCATGTTGACAAACTCCTGAAACCTACGAAAGCTGCCTATGCTGATCTCTTGACTCCTCTTATAAGCAAACTTTCTCCCTACCCATCATCACCAATGAGAAGACCTCAATCAGCTGATGCCTATATGACTCGCTCCCTGAATCCTGCTTTAGATGGCCTCACATGTGGATTAACCAGTCATGATAAGAGAATCTCAGATCTTGGGAACAAAACTTCTCCAATGTCACACTCCTTTGCTAACTTCCATTATCCAGGAGTACAAAACCTTAGCAGAAGTCTCATGCTGGAGAATACAGAATGTCACAGTATCTATGAAGAATCTCCTGAACGGTAGGCATTTGCTCATAAGAATTAGGAAATTGTCAGTTCTAAGTAGTCTGTACTGTGTGCATGCAAATGCTCTTGGTGTTCAGCATTTTATAGTTTTAAGAATTTTAAGTTTATTTTTAAAGTTAGCTTATAAAGTAATGAGTTTCATGGTGGCGCACATTCATATCTATATCTATCTATCTATATATATGTCATTATTATTTTGTTCTGATTTGTCTCCTCCTTCACTGTGCTCATCCCCTGCCCACTTTTGACTGGTTCCTCTTCTTCCCTCTCTTTTCTCCTCTTCCTTAAGATACCTTCCTCCTGCTGGGCAGTGGTGACACACGCCTTTAATCCCAGCACTTGGGAGGCAGAGGCAGGCGGATCTCTGTGAGTTCGAGGCCAGCCTGGTCTACAAAGTGAGATCCAGGACAGCCAGGACTGTTACAAAGAGAAACTCTGTCTCAAAAAATAAAAAGATACTTTCCTCCCCTGTCATGATCCCCTTTTCTAGTTTGATGACCTAAACATACACCACACACATAAATATAATTCTAAATATAGGTCCTCAATATGATAGAAAGTATGTATTTGTCTTTCTGGTCTGGTTTATTTCCCTTAATACAATCACTTCCAGGTGTATCCATTTTCCTGCAGATGTCATTATTTCATTTTCTTTACAGCTGGTTAAAATCTCATTGTGAACTCTGACCTGCCAGGCAAGATGTGCCCTGTGGTGCACTAACGGCAAGACTGTCTAGAGGACTGCCAATTGCCTTCCGACTGGATTATAGGCCTAGTATATTGGAGGGAACACATGCTTGGTACTAAGCCTGTGGCTGGGCAGGTTACAGGCCCTAGAGGAGACTATACTACAGGTGTTTTTTGTTTGTTTGTTTGTTTTTGTTTTTTTTTGTTTTTTTTTGTTTTTTTTTGCTAAATGGACATCTAGTCAAAATGCCCTCTCAATATTTATATTTATACTCATAGAACAGTGCTGCTCTTAGCCTGAGTCAGAAAAGCTTCTTTTAGGGCTGGACGGTTGGCTCAGGGGTTAAGAGCATTGGCTGTTCTTCCAGAGGTCCTGAGTTCAATTCCCAGCAACCACATGGTGGCTCACAACCATCTATAATGAGATCTGGTGCCCTCTTCTGGAGTGCAAGCATACATGCAGGCAGAACACTGTATACATAATAAATAAATGCATCTTTAAAAAAAAGAAAAGCTTCTTTTAGCAGAATGTAGAGATTCACAAATTGTTAGTTAATGTAGAGACTCACAAATGGTTGAAGTACTGAGAACAAATGGTTGTTGAGTGCTTAGTCCTAAATGGAACATCTATACCTTCTTCAAGGCCCCGGAGACATCACCAAAGGTGTGTGTGTGGGGTGGATTGTTAAGTTAAGGATGGAGAGGAGCATCTTGAAACACTGTTTTCTGAAAGTGTCATGGCCATCCCAATCACCGGCTTGTAGCAGTTGTGACTACCTGCACAAAAATTAAAGAGCCGTCGGAGTAGGAGGGGACTAGTTGAGGAGAAGCAAGTCAGCAAGAGAGGGAAAGGGTAAGAGAGGCAAGTGGAGCTGAAAATGATCCCAGGCGTTCTATATGTGTAACGTTATCAGAAGTACAAATCATCAAAAGCATATTACATAATGTAAAGGAATAAATAAAATGGCCATAAAACATCCCACTGTGTGTATGTCGTACATTTTCTTTATCCACTCATTTGTTGGAAGTCATCCAGGTTTGTTCCATTTCCTCGCTGTTGTGAACTCTGCAGTTGTGAAGAAACATGGCTGTGCAAATATCTCTGACATGTGTTGACTTGGAACCTTTGGGCACATACTCACGAGAGTAGTATGGCTAGTATGGCAGGGTTACCTGGTAGTTCTGTTTTCAGGTTTTTGAGAAACGTCCATCTTGATTCCCACAGCGGCTGCCCAAGTTCACGTTCTCACCAACAATGAATTGTGGGTTCTTTCCCATATCCATACCAGCTTTGTCATTATTTGTTTTCTGGATGATAGCCGTTCTAACTGCAGGTGAGGTGGAAACTCAAAGCAGCTTTAATTTTCATTTCCCTGATGACTGAGAACATTGAACACTTTGTATACTACTTGTTATTTGTATTTCTTGTTTTGAGAATTATCTGTTTAGTCATTAGCTCATTTATTGATTTGATGAGGTTTTCTCTTTAGTGTTTAATTTTTGCAGCTCTTTCTATATTCTAGATATTATTTCCTTGTTTAATGTATAGTTGGCAGAACTTTTTCCCATCTGTATGCTCTGCAGACACCTTTTAATTTCTTTTTCCTAATAATCTCCTTTTTCTAGTTCTTAGGATTCTTTTCTGTGTGGTTAGAGTCCTTTCAGAAAGTCTTTGCTTCTGTGTACATCGTGATGCTTTGCCTATTCGTTTTCCTTGAGAGGTTTCAGATTGTAAGGGCTTTGATCCACTTTGAATTGATCTTTGTGCAGGATGAGATACATGGATTTGGTTTCATTCATCTACATGTGGAAATCCAGTTTCCCCTGTGCCATTTGGTAAAAAGGCCATCTATTCTCCAACATGTATGGGTTTATTTCTGGGTCCTCTGTTATATCTGTTGGTCTGTGTCTGGTTTTGTGCTGATACTGTGTTTTTTGTTGGTTTGTTTGTTTTTGTTTTTTTAACCATAGTTCTCTGTGTGTAGGCACTTGTCATAGTTGTTACTAATTTATAGAAGTCTGGTAATGAACTCTTTTCCACATGCATACTCGCTTAGGTAGTCAGGACAAGCTCCTAAGTAAAGGTGCCTTTACAACAGTGGCTGTCCAGTGTTGCCTTCCTGATCCCTACAACTGTGTTTTGACATATCCTTATATACTCTGCCTAGAGAAGTCAGTACTGTATAATTCAGTTCTTTAAAGTGAAAGGTCATTTAACTTCCATAGTTGTTTCCATGGTGTTTTCTAGCAATAGGTAAATCTGTGTGTGTGTCTGATATTTATCGTCTTCAGATGACATTTCTCTCTCTCTCTCTCTCTCTCTCTCTCTCTCTCTCTCTCTTTCTCTCTCCTCTCTCTCCTCTCACTCCCCTCCCCCCCTTCTTTTCTTTTTTGAGACAAGGTATGTAGCTTTGGCTGGCCTGGAACTCACTGTGTAGAGCAGGCTGGCTTCAAACTCAAAGAGACCAACCTGCCTCTGCCTCCTAAGTGCTGGGATTAGAGGTGTGCATCACCACACCTGGGTCACTATTAACATTTTTGATATTTATGAAAAGCAGAAATTGTTAGTGTTTTAAAAGAATATTAGGAACAACCTGAAATAAAATCCTCAAATGATGCCATTAAAAAGATCATTTATTAAAAATTGGAAAGAATAGCCGGGCGGTGGTGGCGCACGCCTTTAATCCCAGCACTCGGGAGGCAGAGGCAGGCGGATCTCTGTAAGTTCGAGGCCAACCTGGACTACAAAGTGAGTTCCAGGAAAGGTGCAAAACTACACAGAAAAACCCTGTCTCGAAAAACCAAAAAAAATAAAAAAAAAAAAAAAAAAGTGGAAAGAAGCCAGGCGGTGGTGGCGCACGCCTTTAATCCCAGCACTGAGGAGGCAGAGGCAGGCGGATCTCTGTGAGTTTGAGGCCAGCCTGGTCTACGCAGCAAGTTCCAGGACAGCCAGGGCTGTATAGAGAAACCCTGTCTCAAAAAATAAATAAAAAAAAAAGAAAGAATCTTAAATAGCCCAGCAGTGGTAGCACTTGCCTTTAATCCCAGCACTCAGATCTCTGTGAGTTTGAGGCCAGCCTGATCTACAGAGCTAGTCAGGACAGCTAGGGCTGTTATGCAGAGAAACCCTGTCTTGAAAAACCAAAAAGAAAAAGAAAAAAAGGAAAGAAGAATCAAGTAATTTTTTAAAGTAGAAAGGTCTGTTTTGCTTTTATGTTCAGTGTAAATAAAGAAAATCTCTTAATAAAATCTGAAGTCTTAGCCGGGCGGTGGTAGTGCACACCTTCAATCCCAGCACTCGGGAGGCAGGGCAGATGAATCTCTGTGAGTTCCAGGACAGCCAGGGCTGTTACATAAAGAAACCCTGTCTCAGAAAACAAAAGCAAAAAAAAAAAAAACCACAAACAAAAACTCTAAAGTCTTAAAACTCTAAAGAAACATGTGAGAAAGAAAAACAATATTTGAGTAACAAAATCACAATTCATATTTTATGAAGAGAATATAGATATTAAATCCTCCAGCTTATCTAGTTTGTAGATGAATCTGGGACATGAAGAATGAAAATGAGTTCCTGAAAACACATACTACTGATAATAGGTTAGAGACCCTGCTTCCCATGTAAATGTTTGTTCTGTCTGGGCATGACAGTACACACCTGCAGCTGTGGAATGTGAGAGCTGAGGATCATGACAGTACACACCTGCAGCTGTGGTCTAATGAGAGCTGAGGACCATGACAGTACACACCTGCAGCTGTGGTCTAATGAGAGCTGAGGATCATGACAGTACACACCTGCAGCTGTGGTCTAATGAGAGCTGAGGATCATGACAATACATACCTGCAGCTGTGGAATGTGAGAGCTGAGGACCATGACAGTACACACCTGCAGCTGTGGTATAATGAGAGCTGAGGATCATGACAGTACACACCTGCAGCTATGGAATATGAGAGCTGAGGATCCTGACAGTACATACCTGCAGCTGTGGTCTAATGAGAGCTGAGGACCATGACAGTACACACCTGCAGCTGTGGAATGTGAGAGCTGAGGACCATGACAGTACACACCTGCAGCTGTGGTCTAATGAGAGCTGAGGACCATGACAGTACACACCTGCAGCTGTGGTCTAATGAGAGCTGAGGACCATGACAGTACACACCTGCAGCTGTGGTCTAATGAGAGCTGAGGATCATAACAATACATACCTGCAGCTGTGGAATGTGAGAGCTGAGGACCATGACAGTACACACCTGCAGCTGTGGAATGTGAGAGCTGAGGACCATGACAATACACACCTGCAGCTGTGGTATAATGAGAGCTGAGGACCATGACAGTACACACCTGCAGCTGTGGAATGTGAGAGCTGAGGACCATGACAGTACACACCTGCAGCTGTGGTCTAATGAGAGCTGAGGACCATGACAGTACACACCTGCAGCTGTGGTCTAATGAGAGCTGAGGATCATGACAATACATACCTGCAGCTGTGGAATGTGAGAGCTGAGGACCATGACAGTACACACCTGCAGCTGTGGAATGTGAGAGCTGAGGATCATGACAGTACACACCTGCAGCTGTGGTCTAATGAGAGCTGAGGACCATGACAGTACACACCTGCAGCTGTGGTCTAATGAGAGCTGAGGACCATGACAGTACACACCTGCAGCTGTGGTATGTGGGAAACTGAGGATCTCTTGAGCTCAGAGGTATGAGACCACTCAGCAAGACCCTGTCTCAAAAACAAACACCTCCTCTCTAAGCATGTTCTACATTTTGAAAACATTTTATGTAGTTAAGAAAAGAAAGACACCTATTTTTATATATAAACATATATAAACACTAAATCCTTAATACTCTTTTTAATGCAAGAAAAGTTTCTCTAAAATGCTTTTTTTCACCCCGTCTCTGCTTTTTCTATTCTCTTGGAAGAAGTGATACACCGGTTGAGGCCCAGCAGCCTGTCAACAGTGAGCCCACGTGCCAGGGTTCTGGTTTTGAAAAAGAGCCTGCCAACGGAGCACAGAATCCAGTACCGGCTAAACAAGAGAAAAACGAGGTAATATTTGCCGAATGTAATGTGCCTTACAGTTACTCAATCTGTAAGAGCTAATAGGATTTCTTCTATAAAATGTAAAAGACTTTTGTATTTGGGAGTAGTACAAAGATTTTAGATATTCTGATTATCGGCTCATTTTCTGGCTTCTCCCCAAAGAATATAGTATGTTTAGTTGTTATCATGTATTTCATAGGTAGAGGAATTTATTAAAAATCTAAAATGCCACATATTTCATGACTCAAATAATTGAATTTAGATTACATGTGGCTACTTTTCATTTTAAAGGCATATATTCTCTATTTTATTTATTGTATTTAATGAATAAGATTTAAAATGTATAATATAGAGTAATACTTTTATCTAAATCTAAGGTTCCATTTTTATGTGTTTCTGATAGGAAATTGTATTATGACATAGAATATAGATTTATGTACTATTCCACTTAGAAGAGGTATTAAGTGTGGTTTTTCTTTTTCTTTAAAAATTTTTTTTTTAATTATTGGTGTGTGTGTGTGTGTGTGTGTGTGTGTGTGTGTGTGTGCGTGCATGCCTATGCCATGGTGCATGTGTGTAAGTCAGAGGAGAATTTTGTGGGAGTTAGTTCTCTCCAGAACTCAAGTTGTCAGGCTTGGATGGTTGGCATCTTTAACCATTTGCCCATCCCTCCAGCCCCTATACAATTGTTTAGGAGGGTGAATGGGAAATATTGAGATTGCTGAATTTAAAACCAGTTTTTACTCATGAAAGAACATTTGGAACCTAATTTTTAGGCAAGTACATGTTTTTGTCTCTAGAAACCTATTGCATGCTTAGTATTAAATATGTTTGATAAGGTTAATAATATTTTTACTAATAGTAATACAGTTTTCAGACATTTAATTTAAGTAATACCGAATTTATCATTATCTACATGCATATTCTCTGACTGTGTGCCTGTTATAACTATCAGTTTGTGTGTTTACTTTGGATTGGTCAGGAACACACAGTAATCAGTCATTTCAATCCGTTGTTACAGAGTGAAGGAGCCGATAATCTGTGACTGTTAAGACACAGATGCTATGTTATTTTTCAAAGAGAAATGTAATTTTTTTTTTGAGACAAGGTTTCTCTGTGTAGCTTTGCACCTTTCCTGGAACTCACTCAGTAGCCCAGGCTGGCCTCGAACTCACAGAGATCCACCTGCCTCTGCCTCTGTCTCCTGAGTGCTGGGATTAAAGGTGTGTGCCACCACCATCCGGCCAGCACCATCCGGCCAGAGCAATGTAATTTTTAAATTGTTGTAGTTGTAATTCTTTTTCAGCATTTATAGGTGATACTGTAAAAGCATAATTCAGTAACGATCTGTTCATATGTATTGTTTTTCTAATATTTTTAAGCTTCGAGATTCCACTGAACAGTTTCAAGAATATTATAGGCAGAGATTACGCTATCAGCAGCATTTAGAACAGAAGGAGCAACAACGGCAGATATACCAGCAGATGTTACTGGAAGGAGGTGTGAACCAAGAGGACGGTCCTGAGCAGCAGCAGAATCTCACCGAACAGTTCCTTAATAGGTCTGTTGATAGGTCTCACTCTAAATAAGAGATTCATTCAGAGCCATTTAAAACCTACAGGAACTGCTGGGGCTGCAGAGATGGCTCACAATGAAGAGCACATGCTGCTGCTTACAGAAGACCCAGCTTCAGTTCCCAGCACCCACATGGTGACTCAGAAGGCTCCCCACCAACTTTAACTCTCTTCTGGCCTGTGTGGATACCAAATACACACGTGGTGCACATGTATACATGCAGACAAACCCATAAAATAAGTCTTTAAAAAACATGCAGTAACTGCCACTTTATATGTAGTTTGAAATTTTTAAGATTTTAAAAATGTTTCATGTAATAGAGAATTATATAATGTCTTTCAGTTACAAAATCTAGTTTTGTCTTCCCCAAGTAACTACAGCTGCAGTGTGGTGGTTCAGCCCATGGGCTTAGGAGCTTGTAGGCTAGGTGAATCCCATTTTACCCAAGGTAGATGAGGATATAGAAGTTACTTTGTTTCTTTTGTTTTTAAACTTTAAAGTTTTATGTGTACTAGTGTTTTGTCTCTGTGTATGCCTGGTGCTCATAGAGACCAAAGGAAGTCATCGGATCCCTGGAACTGGAGCTACAGACAGTTGTGAGCTACCATGTGGGTGCTGGGAATTGAACCCAGACCCTCTGGAAGAGCAGTCAGTGCTCTTAACTGCTGAGCCATCTCTCCATAAACATACTTAGTAGTTTCTTTCTGCTTGTCCACTTTCCCCAGTTGCCCAGAGTAAATGAGTTAATCTGTTTATGTGCTTAGAGCAGTACCTGGCATGCTGTGAGCACTATACTGTGGTTGTAATTGTTAGTTATTAGTTTTAAACCTTCAGATTCAGCCAGGCATTGTGACATGTATTTATAGTTCTAGCTGTTTGAGAGGCCAAGATGGGATACTCATTTAAGTTAAGGTTGGAACAGCCTGGCCAACAAAATGAGACTATCTGAAAAAAAAAAAAAAAAAAAAAAAAAGCAACCTGCAGATTCTTTTGGATTCAGTATATAAAAATGATTCCTTCTTAAAATTTCTTCTTAAACTATTAACTATATTGTCTTTAGTGATTGAATATGTATGCATATGTGAGTTTTTAAAAATCAAGAAACCAAATATATATATATATATATATATATATATATATATATATATATATATATATATATATATATTTAGATGAGCAGAGGTTGTTGGAGGATTGCATGTATATACCTAATACATCTGCATATGTACTTAGACCAGTTCTGGCATGTAGGAAATGTGCTTTAGCTATCATAATTATGGTTAGGCAGCTACAGTGATGACTCTCAGTTCTTCATGTTTATCAGTGTTAGAAGTAAGATGTGCTTGACCCTCTGAGTGGTGTATACAGCATTTGACCCTGAAACTGATCCTGTCATCAAATCTTCCCACAGGAAATGTTTATGATGATATTCTAACAATCTAAGTAGGACTCTGAGTAGTCACATTGGGGAGTACTTTCTTATTCGTTTGTGTGTTTGTTTTTTAAACATTTATTTTTATTTTATGTGTATGAATGTTTTGCTACATGCACATGTATATGTACTGCATGCCTGGTGAACAGGCAGGTCAGAAGAGGGCACAGGGTCCCTAGAGCTGGAGTTTAGACAGTTGAGTTGTTGTATGGGTGCCGGGAATTGAACCTGGGTCCTCTGGAAGAACAGTCACTTCTCTTAACTACTGAGCCAACTCTCTAGCCCTGGGGAGTGTTTTCTTACCATCTTGGATCACACTATTGCTTGTCAGAATTTTCCTAATCTGATGAATTGACACTTGTGGTTTAGGATATATCTTCTTCATAGTTGCTATTTGACTTTCCAGAGAAGATACTTTGCAATGAATAAGAAGATAAAGTACCAAAAAGGGTTTGTGATCCTCAATAGTGATTGAGATGTGCTGCTTTAGAAATAGACTATTTGCCAGGCGGTGGTGGCGCACGCCTTTAATCCCAGCACTCGGGAGGCAGAGCTAGGCGGATCTCTGTAAATTCAAGGCCAGCCTGGTCTTCAAAGCAAGTTCCAGGAAAGGCGAAAAGCTACACAGAGAAACCCTATCTCGAAAAAAAAAAACCAAAAAAAAAAAAAAGAGAGAAAGAAAAAAGAAATAGACTATTCAAGAGTGTTCATCCTTTAAACACAATAAAAAAATAGAAATAAAGTAGTGTAGTTTCAGTTTGGAGTAGATTTATGTTTTGTTGTTAGTGTTTGCTTTTTTTGTGGTTTTAGTTTTTTCAGACAGGGTCTAGCCTGTAACCCTGGCTGGCCTAGATCTTGCCATGTAGACGAGGCTAGCATTAAATGAACAGCAGTCTGTTGTCTGTCTTCCAACGACTGGAATCATGGGCTTGAGCCACCAGGTCTGGGTAGAGTGTATTTGTTGTTCAACAATTGTTTTCAATTTCTTTGGTAATTCGAGCTTAATATTACATTTAAGTCTGAGTATGAGAATTCTATAGGACATAGGACCAGTGAGATGGCCCAGAAGGGCCAAAGCCCCCACTGCCATATCTGATGACCTCACTTCAGTCCCCAAGATCCACATGGTGGAAAGAGAGAACCAGCTCTTACAACTTGTCCTCTGACCTCTACAAGCAAGCTGTGGCACATGCACTCCCCCACATTAATTGATTAATTTTTAAGTCCATAGGATAGTCAAGTCTATAATTGTGTGTGCTTACCCTGTGTTTTTGCAAATGACTTGTACATCAATTTTTTGTCATTCTCCTAATAGTGCTGCCCCATAATTTTTTACTCTTGATTGTTTGATCAGTATTATAATTGGCATCACTGATTTGACACTTATTATAGGCATATTCTGTCCTGCCTTCATTCTACTCTACTTTAAAGAGACTGGACTATAAAATGAGACCCTGACTCAAAAAGAAAGAAAGAAAGAAAGCCCCCAAAGTGACAGGCAGACTAATGTAAGCATTTTGAAGTCTCTTTACACTTAATGTCCATATTTACTTAGGTCCTTTTTGAAGGGAGCATATCACAGGATTAATGTTTCACAAAAACATAGTCTGGGAAATTCTGACTAATTAAATTTATACCTAATAAATATTTAATAAATATTGAATTTTTCTGATTTTTGTTATTATTATATTTTTGTTTTGTTTTTTGAGTTGATGATGTCTCTTTGTGTAATTCAGGTTAGCCTAGTGTTACAAGTATTGGGATGATTATAGACATTTGTATGTATATGCCTGCCTTTAATAGAAGACTCCTTCAAAAACCAAACACACATACATGGTTAGTAAAGGGAAATGAGAAAGCACAGTGAACTACCACACCTATAATCATATAATATATAATAATATAATATAATCAATAATCATACCTACTGTGCTAGTCTTCTCTCATAGTGACTCTTGGCTGAAAGGGTGATCCTGGGTCAGTTCTAGACCTAAGCTTTTTTGAGGTTGTCACTATGTAGGTCAGGCTGACCTTATCTTCCTACATTAACATCCCTTGTGATGGGATTACAGATCTGAGAGAGCCTGGTACCTTCCTCTTCGTACCTTTCATAAGCCCGAGCCCCAAAGGAGTCAGGCTATGCAGATGGGAAGATTGTTGGAGAGAGTAGTACTGAGGCCTCATTGTTTGGCGCCCATTTTATCTCTCCAGTTCCCCGTCAGACTGTGGCAGACGTTAGTTACAGGATGAGTGAATGAATGCAGATCTGAATGATAGAGGCACCACTAGACATTTGTGATCTGCTCTAATCTTTCATGTCGTTGTTGACAGGATATTGCTAGAGATAAATGAAATGAAAATAGCTTATTTTGTTAGAGGAAAATTTGGTACTGTAATATTATTATTGAAAATATTTGGAAGAGAAGCTGTTTTCTATTTTTAAATCCAAGATGTCACATGTGCTGAGCACACATTCTGCCACCAGGCTTTTCTCCTTTACAATGTGACACTGTGGGAAAATGTGGATCATCTTTTTTTTTTTTTTTTTTTTTTTTTTTGGTTTTTCAAGACCTGGTTTCTCTGTGTAGCTGGCTGTCCTGAAACTCACTCTGTAGACCAGGCTGGCCTCGAACTCAGAGATCCTCCTGCCTCTGCCTCCTGATGCTGGGATTAAAGGCATTGGATTATCTTTTTTAGTATCTTGGTTATGTCTTAAATTGATGGAGATCATATTTAAAATAAAATTTCCCCTAGATTATATATGTGCATGTGTTTGTCTTTTCAAGCTTTTAGCCTTGGATATATTAGGAATATTTTATACTACATTTTTATTTTAAACTATTTGTGTTGTTATTCTTATAGGTCTATTCAAAAGCTTGGTGAACTAAACATTGGAATGGATAGTCTTGGTAATGAGGTGCCAGTGCTCAACCAGCAGTGCACTGGGAGCAAAACCAATGGATCAAGTAGTTCTTCTGTGACTAGTTTTAGTACACCACCCCAAGATGCCAGCCAGAGGTTAATACACGATACTTCAAATATTCACACAAGCACTCCTCGTCATCCGGGATCAACAAATCACATCCCATTTCTTGAAGAATCACCTTGTGGAAGCCAGAAGTAAGTGCTTGACTGTGAAGCCTGAAATATTAACTTCTACTGTAGTGTTAGGAACATAAGCTTGAGCTTCTCTGGAGCTCCCCCCACCCCTAAAGCTGAGCGCATCGTAGCTCCTGATTTCTCTCTGATCTGCCTTCTTTGTCTTTGAATCTCTCTATAGTCTCCTTTCCCCTCTGTTTTCCTTTTGCTTCCTCGACAGCACCAAGACGGTTCTGTTTTTTATAAACCATGTTACTGAGAGAGTCTATGGTTTTAGGCTTTATCTTGATTTTTACCCGTTGTCTTTGACATTTTTTAAACAGATAATCTCACAGACTTTTGTGGTACAAGAGGGTGTTTTTACAACATGTTAGCGTAATTATAGAAAGGCAATTTTGGCAACTGTGAAAAAAATTATAGCAGCTAAAGACGTTGCATATTTATGTTTTCACCAATTAGAGCATTTTTATCTTCCTATCACTAGTAAACAAGTGTTAATTTATGCAATGAGAATAGTCAAGGGGCATTTTCTTGCATTACCATAAAACGCTTCTCAGGTAGGTTAATTTAGAAATGTATAACTTCCTTTTGACACTTGAGTACTTGTAGAAATTAGCCTTGTAATTCATGTCATATTCTCCTTTTGTAACTGGGCTATTGGATCCCAGGCTGTCCATGGGTTGAGACAGGAATTAAATCTTAAAGTTATGCTTTATTCAGAGGATCTGAGATCTGAGAAGACAGCAAGTTAACACCCTGACCTCCACATTCATGAAGCATGCACACACCCATGCATGCACACATGCACAAAGCATTGCACACACTCGTGCACACACCATAAATAAGTGTAAGAAACAAAACCCTTTCATTAGGGTAAAAAGCACCCAATAATTTATTGTCTCTTTTCTCTCTGGGACATAGCTCCAGGATCATTCTTGCTTGTATTTACTGGCTTTAAGTCATTATTTAAAAGAACAGGTCTAGAGAATCCTGGGACTTTCCTCCTTATCTTCCTGTGTTGGATCCCCTGTTTGAAGGATCTCATAGAGTTCTTTGAAAAGGGATATATGTTAGAGGTAAAATTTCTCTGACCGTGCGTATCTGCTCATGTTTACGCTATCTGAAAGTGTTGGTGTACAATTCGAGATGGTAACCATTTCTGAGCCTGTGACATGACCTTCCAGCTTCAATGCTCCTAGGAAGGAGTCCAATGTCCTTTTCACTCTCCATCCTTTGTGTAAGGCCTGTTGCTTTCTCCACTCTGGATTTTTAGATCCTTTTCTTCCCAGATGTTCTCTAATTTCATTCTGTTGAATCCCCCTGGGCCTTACTAGGAACTTAAGATTTACGAAGTTAGGAAAGGTGCTTAGTAATTTCCTCATCTCCATTTCTATTGATGTTTTTCCCTGCTGTGATGTTTAACCAGAATTCTCATTCTCTAAAAATTTACTTTAAAGAAGTACTGCATTTTTTTTTCTGAGATAAAGTCCTCTTGTCTGTAAAGAGTGTAATTATGATTTTAGTCTTGGGGCCTTGTACTTTGAAGCATTTCTCTTTGCTCAGCTGCTTCAGTCTCTTAACTTTCATGAGGAGGGCTTCTACGATGGAAGCCTCTGTCTGTAATTCCTGAGGGTTTCCTTCAGCTTCTTAGAAAAGAACTGCATGATTTATCTGTCTTTGGCCTTACAAAACAAGGATTAACTGGAAATACTGTTCTAGGAAGGGATAACTGTCAGTTTTGGTTATTTTTCATTTTCTTATTTTTTCTCCAAGGCTAGCTAGTTTTTCTAAACAGCAATCTCTAGACTTGTGCTTGGGGTAGAATTAAGTATTGCAGAAGGACTGTGGGGCAAGCAGAGGAGAGGTTCTCGACCCTTCACTTTATGGTGTTTCCAGAATGACATCTCACCTTCTCCCTACAACTCTCCTTGGTGTCACCAAACCCAGAGCCCCTGATGTCCCCATATAGTAGCTTTGAATAGCGTCACTGAAGATCATTTGCTTAAAATAAATAAATAAATAAATAAATAAATAAATAAATAAAGATTGGAAGGTTAAGTTAACCTAGTTTCTGTGTTGAATTTCAGAGTGAACTTTATTGAACTTCTGTTCCCACAGCTCATCAGAACATTCTGTCAGTAAGCCATCTCTTGGAGATTCTTCAGGGAATCTATCAAGATCAAAAGGGGAAGAGGTAATGTTTGGAGAAGTTTCTTTTTGTGTGTGTACATGTTGCAAAGATTTTTTTTTTCCCGAGACAGGGTCTCTCTATGTAGCTCTGGCTGACCTGGAAATTGCTATGTAGACCAGGCTGGCCTCAAACCCACAGAAATCCATCTGCCTCTGCCTCCGAAGTGCTGGGATTAAAGGTGTGTGCCATCATGCCTTGCCGAAAAAGATTCTTAATTCAAAGAAAACTATAAAAATGGTCATTATTTACCTCAAAGTAGTGGGATAGATCTCACTGAACTACACGGAGAGTTTGCCTTAGAAAACACATTTGGAGCTGGGCAGCAGTGGCAAACGCCTTTAATCCCAGCACTTGGGAGGCAGAGGCAGGCAGATCTCTGTGAGTTTGAGGCCAGCCTGGTCTACAAAACGAGTTTCATGACAGCCAGGGTACACAGAGAAACCCTGTCTGGAAAAGCCAGAAGGAGGAGGAGGAGGAGGGAGGAGGAGGAGGAGGAGGAGGAGGAGGAGGAGGAGGAGGAGGAGGAGGAAACCGCATTTGGAGATCCATAGGGCTGGCTTTCTCAGTGGGATAGTGCTTAATCACCAAGCCTGAAAGCTGAGTTCAGTCCCCAGGACCCACATGGTGCAAACAGAACTGACTCTCAGAAGTTGTCTTTGACCTCCATGTGCTTATGAGCACTCCCACACACATAGTTAATTTAAAAATGAAAACACATTTGTAAGTATTCATATTAATGGCCTAGTGGTGACCTTGAATTTTCTCACTGAGACTGTGCTGCTTTCTGAACTTTATGATGGCTTTGTTCAGATAGTATTGGTATTTCTGCTGCGCCTTTCATCTCAATATGTTTTGTGCTTTAGAATCAGGTATCCTTTTCTTACTATTCTATCTTTTTTTTTTTTTCCTAGCTCAGAATTTAACCTCATAAATAAAGATATTTTTTTTCAGATGCCTGTAGGGGTCAAACAGGAAACAAATGAATAGTGTCTACCATTTTCATGATAAGTACTCAGAAATATTTGTTCCTTGTACAAAGAAATGCACAATACCAGTGTTTCCAGTTTCTTTGATCTCAAGAAAAGCTAGCATCTATATTTTTATATCAAGTCTCCTATTATGCATAGTGCTGCATTTTAAAAAAAAATTAAAACACATTGTGGCACAAGTAAAATCAACTTATGTTACTTCTGCTATAAAGAAACTCCTGGCCGGGCGGTGGTGGCGCACGCCTTTAATCCCAGCACTCGGGAGGCAGAGCCAGGCGGATCTCTGTGAGTTCGAGGCCAGCCTGGGCTACCAAGTGAGTCCCAGGAAAGGCGCAAAGCTACACAGAGAAACCCTGTCTCGAAAAACCAAAAAAAAAGAAAAAAAAGAAACTCCTAATATTAATGTTTAGAAGCGTGTTAGTCAACCATCCCTCTCCTCTTTCTCTTATCTCCCCCATACTACTCATTTATATGTCCATTTCCTGTGCATGGACTAAACTCCATATGAATAACAGAATTCAGTTAGACAAGAAAAATATGTGTGCGTTCGTTTTGCCTTGCTTCCCTAAGGAGGGCGCATTGTTTGAATCCTGAAAGCTTGGGTAGTAAGAGGGAAAGTCCCTTCACTGGTCATTGTGTTCTTGAGTCCACAGGCTAGGATCGTAGCTGAAGTGATTTGTGTTTTTGTGTACTTGACATTGGTATTTCCCAAAGACAGTATTACGTTAAGGCTGTCAACCATGCCGTCTGGAGATCCCTGTTCCCAGTCCAGTCAGTCCTGCTCAAAGTAGCACTTCTGTTTCAGAGGTCAAAAGAGCAGGAGCTATAGACATCTGTGTATAGAACTGCTTCAACTCGCCTCTCTGGAGTGTGCTGTGCACAGAGACTGACACTTTAAATAAACACTAATTTCACATATTTTGATTAAAATCATTTTCACAGTTTTAAAAGGCCACTCTACAATTTCAGTTTGAAATGCTGAAATATTAATTGCCAGAGATAATAGTAAGCTTCTGTTGTTAACTGTAAGTGGGTTGAATTAATAATAGCCTTTTATATTTCTTCTTTTCTTCCTGAGAGTAATCTGATTGTGTTGCCAGCTCTGGTCTAGAACTACTTCTCCTGCCTCAGCTTCTCAACTAGCAGCTCATGAATTTCCTGTTGGCAAACAAATGATGCTCCGTTGTTTTTAACTAGAACCCTATATGTGAGGTTTCCCCTTTGACAGTTAAAGAGCTTAATATGGGAATATATTTTCTAATGTTATAATTCGTCTTAATTTTAGTGTTTATGTGCATGAGTGTTTTTTTTTTAAATGCTGAATGCTGTTTATTGAAGGAGGGAAGAGGTCTTAAATACAGGCTTACAGCACAATGGGAGAACTCCGGAGGGCAGAAATTCGCTACCGATGTTTTACAATCTTGCATCTAAGCTGTTAACGTCCATTATGCAGGATACACAGACAAGGAACTTCCCTTAAGCATTTAGGAGGGCGGAACCCGGCAGGGAATTAGCATAGGGAGGATATCAAGGTCAAGGTCAGCAAGCAAGGCAACAGTTACCCAAAACGGGAGGGGGGGGGGCAGGGCCCTACAGGTCTCCCTTTTACTAAAAAATGAGCTTCTGACTTAGGTTGTGTTGGAAGTCAGCAGGTCACCTTACCCCGTCATGCATGGGTGTTTTGTGTGCATGTATATCTGCACTATGTGTATGCCAGGTTCCCTCAGAAGCCAGTAGAGGGTATCAGTTTCCTTGGAACTGGAGTTATACATGGCTGAGTCACCATGTGGTTGATGGGAATTGAACCCAGGTCTTCTGTAAGAGCAGCCAGTGCTCTTACCCACTGAGTTAGTTCTCTAGGCTCTTTTTTTTTTAATTTTTAAAGATTTTATTTGTTAGTTTATGAGTGTTTTGCATTCAGTACAATCTTATTGCTGTGACATATTTTATCTGTAAAATTTTTATTTTCCAGTTAAATGATGTAAGACAAAAACTTAAGACTCATTACAGATTGAGAATATATATAATTCTTTCTTTCTTTCAAGGCAGCACTTTGTGTATCTGCATGTATGTAAGTACATTACATACATGCCTGGTACCCGAGAGATCAGAAGAGGTCATCAGTTCCCCTTGAGCTGGAGTTATGCATGATGCTGAACTGCTTCCATGTGGGTGCTGGGAACTGAACCTGGGTCCTCTACAAGAGTAACAAGTGCTCTGAACTGCTGAGCCCTCTCTTCAGACCCTATATTTTGTTTTAGTTTGTCTGACTTTGGTTTAGTAATGGTTAGCAAAAATTAGAAACTTGATTAATTTGGTTTGTCACTTAAAAGGTTACTGGCACTTACTATCATCAAACCGGAATAATAGGGTTGAAATGAATTTGAAGTGGATGAAGGTGACTCGAGCTTGTTTTTCCACATAATGACTCTCATGTTCATTCTTTCCGTAGGATGACAAGTCCAAAAAGCAGTTCATTTGTATTAATACTCTAGAAGACACACAAGCCGTTAGAGCAGTGGCTTTTCATCCAAGTGGTGGTTTATATGCAGTTGGTTCGAATTCAAAAACTCTGAGAGTATGTGCCTATCCTGAAAAAATTGATCCAAGGTAAGAATGGCTGCTTTGCATTGTTCTACTTGCCTAAGTTTTCAGTAGCTGTGTTGGTTACCTTTTCATATTTGTTATTAACTAATGTTTCAGTTCTTCCAAGAAATACATCCATCATTATTAATTTATTCATTTCTCCATAAAATTTTTTTGATTATGCCATTTTGCATCAGTAAGTCTTATTTCTATGACATATTTTTTTATCTGCAGAGTTCTTACATTCCATTTAATGATGCAAAACAAAAACTAGGTTATAGCTCACTGCAGATTGAGAACATAGATACATTTTTTTTTTTTTCTATTGAGGCAGCATTTCACTTGTAGCCTGGGTTGGCCTTGAGCTCCAGATCCTTCTGCCTCTTTCTCCCTTGCAGGCACCTGCCACCATACCTTTTTCTATAGTTTCAGAGGAGTTTAGATATAGTAATTAAACTATAGTAATTGCTGATATTTGGCCATTTTAAACCTACAAAAATTAAATTTTCATTTGGTTAACCTAACAATGATTTTTACCCTCTTGTTTTAGCAAATTGTAGGATTTGAAAACCAGGTATATATTCTAAAAGATATGTCATGAAAATGCTAATATACATTATTTATAGCTTTGTGGTGATATAGAATTTGCCTGTGATGTACAAGGCACTGGACTGGGTTCAGTCCCCAGCACTGTGGAAAAATAGTTTTTGTTTTAGATGTAACTTCACAGGAATCTAAATTGGAACTTTTTGATAAGGTGTTGTTTTTGTTAAAATGCCTGCTATGACTAAACTAGCATTATAGGGCGAGGAGATGGCTTAACGGTTAAGAGCACTGGCTTCTCTTCCCGAGGACCTGGGTTGAGTACCAGGACCCACATGTTGGCTCACAACCATCTGTAACTCCAGGAGAAACAATATCCTGGGACACCAGACACAGATATAAGGCACACACACACACATGCAGTCAAAACATTCATACACATAAAATAAAAAATGAGCTTTATAAAGATTATGAGATGTGTGGCAGATTTTTGTGGTGAGGGAAATAAAACTGTATTAATATTCTAGAAGACACACAAGCTTTTAGAATAGTGGCTTTTCATTCAAGTGGTAGTTGATATGCTGTTGACTCAAATGAAAAACTCTGAGAGTATGTGCCTATCTAGGAAAAATTAGTTTTCAGATCAAAAGAAAGATATCCAAGCAAGCTATATAAAGCTTTAAAAGTTTTTTTTTTTTAAGATTTATTATTTATACAGTGCTCTGTCTGCATGTGTCCCTGCGGGCCAGAAGAGGGCGCCAGATCTCATTACAGGTGGTTGTGAGCTGCCATTTGGTTGCTGGGAATTGAACTCAGGACCTCTGGAAGAGCAGTCAGTGCTCTTAACCGCTGAGCCATCTCTCCAGCTCTAAAGCTTTAAAAGTTTTAATTATTACAAGTACTATGAGGTATATTGTTTTGGATTTTTTATTTTGTTTGTTTGTTTTTTGAGATCGAGTTTCTCTGTGTAGCTTTGGTGCCTGTTCTGGATCTCACTCTGTAGACCAGGCTGGCCTCGAACTCACAGAGATCCACCTGGCTCTGCCTCCCAAGTGCTGAGATTAAAGGTGTGAGCCACCACCACCTGGCTTGTTTTGGATTTTTAAAGCAAGTTTTTAATGTAATACTTATTATCTGGGAATTTCATACATGTATATAATGTACTTTGGTCATATCTACTCTTCCCCCTTTAACTCCTGCTAGACACCCCCGCCAAACATACATACATCCCCCCTCTCAACTTCATACACTTTTGTGTTTTGTTTTGTTTTGAAAACAGGGTTTCTTCTGCATAGCGCTGGCTGTCCTGGAGCTCACTCTGTGGACCAGGCTGGCCTCGAACTCACAGAGATCCACCTGCCTTTGTCTCCTGAGGCTGGGATTAAAGGTGTGCACCATCACTGCCCTACTTTTTTTTTTTTTAAGTTAAATACACACTGAATCTAGTTAGTATTTTCCATATACATACAAGTATGGGGCCATCCACTGGTGCGTGGGTAACCTACCAGTCAAAGAAAACTGACTCTCTCTGCTAACTGCCGGCAGCTTCTCAACTAACAGTGGGGTTCCATGGTCCCCTCTCTGGTCACTGCTGGAATTTTGATGGCTTAAGCGTTTGCAGGTCTAGTATAGGCAGCCCCAGCTGCTGTGGGTTCATGAGTGCAATGGCCATGTCATGTACAGAAGGCAGCATCTCACAGCACACTTTCTTTCCCAGTGCTCTGTTGGTTGACACAGTTGTCTCAGTTAGAGCTGAGCACTGGCAATCTCTGATTCTTAGCACTTTGATCAGTTTTCCATCTCTATCTTAACTATTGTCCACTGCCAAAAGAAGCTTTTGCTTCTTTCACCAAGGTTGAGAGCAGCACAGATCTATGGGTATAGATATAAATATTTAGAGGACAGTTTGACAGCATGAATATTTAGCAAATCAGCAATAGTAGGTTACCCCCAGGCCAATGGTTTCCCCTTATAATAGGTTTTTGAGTAGCTTAATTTTTTTTTTTTTCAAATACAGGTTTCTCTGTGTGGTCCTGGCTGTCCTAGAACTCAATGTGTAGACCAGGCTGGCCCCAAACAAAGAGATCTACCTGCCTCTGCCTCCTGAGTGCTGGGATTAAAGGTGTGTGCCACTGCTGCCTGGCAACAGTACCAATTTTTAAAGAACATTTAAAGACTTATAACTCTAACAGAATAGGATTGATGGAGCTTTTATAATATTTTTATTGTCTCTATATCTGATTAATAATTTTGACTTTTGCCCCGTGAAAGCTTTTAAAGACTTAGATAAGAGGTATAGAGATAGTTCAGTGGTTGAGAGCACTTGATACTCTTTCAGAGGACCACCATTCAGTTCCTGGTACTCACATCAGGTGACTCACAACCATCTGTTAAGTCCAGTGTCAAGGGGTTCAGTACCTTGTTCTTGCCTCCAAGGGCATTAAAATTTTTTATTCACAATTGTGTGAGTAAATAGAGTGGATACATGCTCTTGTATGTCTGTAAGTACAACACATGATGCAATGCCCACAGAGGTCAAAAGGGCGTCAGATTCTGGAACTGCAGTCACAGACAGTTGTGAGCAGTTACATGGGTGCTGGGAACTGAACCCAGGTCCTCCCCAAGAGCAGCAAATACTCATAACCTTTGAACTATCTCTCCAGCCTTGTATTACTAAATAGAAATATTTGAAAAGGAGAAAGCCAAATTTTAGATCAGGGAGTGGAAAATCGTAGTTATGGTGACACAGCCAAAGGCTTGTATGTGTAGAGTGAATGAGATGGTTTGTTTTTGTTTGGAGGCTGGCCTTGAGCTTGAGATCCATGCCACATCCTGAGCAAGCGTTCCATCCATAGCTTCTTTCCCTGCAGCTAGTCTCTGACTTTTACCTTCTTGGAAAAAAAAAAAAATCTTATCTTTTAGGGCTCAAAACTTTATACTTTCCCGTAATGGCCTACACGTAGTGGTCATGACATTATCTACTGCAACTAGATTTTTAAAATTCTGGAAAGAGATCTTGTCTTTTTTATTTTTATCCATTTTCATTTTTTCTTAAACTCAGAAACATTGTTTATTATTTGTTAATAAATACTTATTGTACTTTCCTAGTTTGTATTAGCTTTCTTTTGTTTATTTTTTCTTATGAAAAAAGATAAATGGAGATTTAAAAAACATATCCTATTTATTATGTGATCTGAAATGAGAGATTCATATAATAATTATAATTTTACTATTTGGTTTAAAGTATGGTTTATATTATTTTCTTTTATGGTCTTAGAAATTTGATAATCTGTCAATTGGATATGGTGATTTTCACATTTAGCATCAGCATTCTGGAGGCTGAGACAGAAGGATTATTGAGTTCAGCGCTATCTCGGCTTTGTAACTATATCTCAGGAAGCCAGGAAATCCAACTTTGCTGCTGCATAGTCTTCTCTTCCTTCCCTTATAATAGAGAATTTCATGTTAACTTATTTGAAAAATCAAGAAATTGAAAGATCTTTACGTACTTTTTCTTTTCAGTGCACATGACGTGCCTAAGCAGCCAGTGGTACGATTTAAAAGAAACAAGCATCATAAAGGATCCATTTATTGTGTGGCGTGGAGTCCTTGTGGACAGTTATTAGCAACTGGATCAAATGACAAATACGTGAAAGTGCTGCCCTTCAATGCAGAGACGTGTAACGCAACAGGTAGGGCCCGAGTATGCAGCAGTAGCTGACATGTAGTGTCCTGTATGTTTGCCCCGCTGTGTCTTTTTGTTGCCATTAATGACATCTCAGAACATTAGCTTAAGGAATTTATTATTTTTGTTCTGATTATTCCACTCCAGTGAGGTATTATTCTTTTAAATAAGTCTTACACGTAGCCAAATGGTATATGAATTTGAGCAAAACATCAAAGTGAAAATAATTTTTATGGGCTAGGGATGTAGCTGAGTGGTAGACTACTTGAAGATTGTGCATAACTGTGCACATGTGTGTGCATACACACACACACACACACACACACACACACACACACAAGAGACAGAGACAGAAATAGAGACAGAGAGAACCTTTTAAATAACTATCATAATTGAATTAATGAATATTTTCTAGAGTGTCTGTCCTTTTTGTTTGAAATAAAGACAGGGAGGTGATGAACTTTCTGTAGCTGTTTTAAGGACAGTAATAACTCAATCCGTATTTTAATTTCTTTTAGTTTTGTATTCAATAAATGAGTTGGTTATGTCAATCCCTAAGTAAAAATAAGTCTTTTTTTTTCTTTTTTGTTTTTCGAGACAGGATTTCTTTGTAGCTTTGGAGCCTTTCCTGGACTAGCTCTGTAGACCAGGCTGGCCTCCAACTCACAGAGATCCGCCTGCCTCTGCCTCCCAAGTGCTGGGATTAAAGGCGTGTGCCGCCACCGCCTGGCATAAAAATAAGTCCTACTACTGCTCTGTTTTTTAAATTAATTTTTTAGGTTAGCACACAAGACAATGGGTTTCACTGTGATGTTCTCCCATGGGCGTGTCAGTACACTTTGCTCTAACGTTAACTAGTGCATTCTCCTTGCCGGTGCTCAGGCACCTTAGCATCCTCTTCACACAGGAAGTTGAGCAGCATTTTTTTTTTTTAATTCTTACTGCTGTTTCAGGACCAGATCTGGAATTTAGCATGCATGATGGGACAATCCGAGATTTGGCATTTATGGAAGGCCCGGAAAGTGGTGGAGCTATTTTAATAAGTGCTGGGGCAGGAGATTGTAACATTTACACAACAGACTGTCAAAGAGGACAGGGTCTTCATGCTTTGAGTGGACACACTGGTACGTAGTGATCGCTCTGTGTGCTCTTTCCTGTGCTCAGCCTGGGCTGTGTGCTGTTTTCATTGTGGAATAGATCTCTTTATAATGGATCTTCTTGAGACAGATTTTTATTTCAAAAACTTTCATTGTGAGTTTTGGATATCAGAGAAATAATAATGGCATTATCCATTTATTCATCACAGAATTCTTTTACTTTAATCTTCACAGACATTATATGATGAAGGAAGTTTTATCCCTCTTTATATATGAAGGCACTGGGGCAGAAAGGGGGAAGCCAGGAAGTGACAGATCTAAGATATGATTCTATATCCATTTCATTCAAAGCTAGTAATCTAACTCCACAGAATAATTGCCTATATTGTCTTCATGAAAAAGTCACCATTATTTCAAGTGACAAGTTTTTGTGTGTACTAATTATTATATCTTGAAATACAGAAAAGACTTATTCTACTAATGGAGTCACCAAAGAAAGTTTGAATTTGTTCAGAGTGGTTTTGATATGTTTTATTGAATTAAAAAATTAATCTATTTGATAGTATGTAAAATCTCTATGATAGGACATATTTGGTTAACCAGTCAGGAGAAGAACTTACTTTTGGACATGTTGTGGAAAGGCCCTTTCCCACAGCAGTAACTGTGTATGGTCTTTTATAGGGCATATCTTAGCACTTTATACCTGGAGTGGCTGGATGATTGCATCTGGTTCCCAGGATAAGACTGTTAGATTCTGGGATCTTCGAGTACCAAGCTGTGTTCGTGTGGTTGGCACAACATTCCATGGAACTGGTAGGTTTTCCATAGATGTGAATGAAGTTCTGTGAGAAAGGAACTTTATAAATTACACTAGTGTCTGCTTCCCTGCCCCCATCTTTAGGTGAAAAAAGAGTACCAGGGATGGGAGTGTAGCTTAGCTGATAGAGTGCTGGGCTAGTCCGTGTGAAGCTCTGAGTTTAGTTCTTAGTACTGAACAAACCAGGCCAGCCTGGGCTACAAGAGACTCAAAAAAAAAAAAAGGAAAAAGAAAGGATATCGGGGTAGGGTGAGGGGGTGAGGGTTGAGGGGGAGACTGACTTTGTATTTTATCAATTACTTTCAATTCTTTTAGAATTTGTTCATATGTTACCATATTTGCAAACCAATATTAGATCAAATATTGTGTTCCAAATTGGCCTCTTAGGGCAATTTTAGAATATATTGATTTGTTTATTTATTACATATGTACTATATGTGAGTGTATACACCCAACAGTGTGCATTGTGATTGTGGAGGCAGAAGACAGCTGTGGAAGACCATTCTTTCCTTCCTCCATGGGCTCTGGAGACTGGCCTGAGTTCCAGACTTGGCTGCAGTGACTTTGTCTGCTGAGGCATGCCCTCTGCCCAGATCTTAGCTACTTAACACCTTTTAATTAATTAACTTACTTATGTGAGGGCACATGTTAACATGGAGGTCAATGGATAGCTTGTGGGAGTCATCCTGTCCTTTTACCATCTGGGCATGAAGATTGACCCTAGGTCATCAGGCTTGGCAGCAAGTGCCATTACCTATTTGGACCATCCCACAGGCTCTAAAGAACTCCAGATCTTATACAATTATTTTTTAAAGATTTATTTTTATTTTATGTGCATGAGTGTTTGGCCTGCCTGTATTTCTGTGCACCATGTGCATACATTGTTTGTGGAGGCCAGGAGAGGATGTCGGATCCCCTGAAACTGAAGTTACCACGTGGGAGCTGGGAATCAAACCCTCCTTTTCTGTAGGAGCATCGAGTGCTCTTAACCACTGAACCATCTCTCCAGCCCCTCTCCCGTCTCTCTTCTTACTGAACCTCCCAGCTCCAGGTTTTAAAGGGAAGCCTCTTCTTTCCTCTAAGGCTCTGCTGTGCTGTTTTAATACACTGTACCTCTTCTTTCTACTGCTTTCTGACCTTAAGGCCAGGTTCTGGCCTGAGGCCCTGTCTTGTAATAAACCTCATTTCCTGAAGAATGTTCACGTGCCAGCTCCTTTTTATGAACCAATGTGTTCCTTACCTAACAGTGTTCTTGTCTCCCGTGGGTTCGAGGGGCTGTTTTGGTTAAATGGAGTATTCTGAGATATCTGTTAAGTCCATTTACTCTTAGGCAGCAGTTCTCAGCCTTCCTAATGCTGTGACCCTTTAGTACAGTTAGTTCCTCAAGTTGTGGTGATCTCCAACCATAAAATTATTCCGTTGCTACTTCATACTGTAATTTTGCTGCTGTTATGAATCGTAATGTAAGTATCTTATATGCAAGATATCTGATATGCGGCCCCATGGAGAACGCAACCTACAAGTTGATAACCACTGCTCTATGGGGTAGTTCAACTCTAAAGTTCTTGGTTGACTTCTTATTTGATGATCTGTCTGGAGATGAGTATGGTATTGAAATCACCCACTATTATTCTGTCAAGACATCCAAACTTTAAAAAAGCCATTGGTATTTATCTTATGAAAAATTGCTGTATATCTTCTTGGTGATTTGTTACCTTTTAGTGGCCTTCTTTATTTCTCTTGACCTTCAAAGGCCTGATGCTAGTGATCTACTTCTGCCTGTCAGGACCCACCTCCTAAATATTTCATAGCCTCCCCAAATCACTTCCTTCATTGGGGGAAAATATTCAAACATGAAGCCTACATAGGGGGTAATTTCAGATTCAAATCTGATCTGGCATTATGCATCCTTATAGTCTCAGCTCAAAACATTTCTTTTCCTTTTATGTAACATCCAAAGATTTTCTGTGAATTCATGTTGTTTCTGCAGCCTGAGGTGTTCTTCCTCTTGTCTTCTCTTTATCAGGCTTTAAAAAAAGATTTATTATGTACACAGTGCTCTGCCTGCATGTATGCCTGAATGCCAGAAGAGGGCACTGGATCTCATTATAGATGGTTATGAGCCACCATGTGGTTGCTGGGAATTGAACTCAGGACCTCTCTGGAGGAGCAGCCAGTACTCTTAACCTTTGAGCCATCTCTCCAGCCCAGGCTTTTCTTATGTTTAGGTTTCATTCAGCATTACCTTACCATCATGAGAAGCCTTCTTTGACTGCCCTAACTCCAAACTCATCACTTTTCTATCACTGAACTCTTAATATCTGTTTAAAATAATGTTTTTGCTTATTTATTGCTTATCTCCTCTAATAGAGATTAAGTGTTTCATGTTCCAGAGTTGATGAACTACCTACTGTAAAGTGACTAGCCCAAGAGACAACTGAATTAATAATCAGCTTTTTAAAGAAATGAACTGGGATTTCTCTTGGCACAATAATCTTCATCTCTTTAAACTCAACTCTGTATAGTTCTCCTGTTGTTGGTTGTTTTTACTCTTTACTCTTTGGGGGACCCACCACCCTGCTCCCAAATAAAATGCATGAAGGCTTATATTTCTTATGAATGCCCGGCCTTAGCTTGGCTTGTTTCTAGCCAGTTTTTCTTATTCTTAAATTATCCCATCTATCTTTTGCCTCTGGGCTTTTCCCTTTTTTTACTTCTGTGTATCTTACTTTCACTCTTACTCCGTGGCTGGCTGTGTGGCTGGGTTGCTGGGTAGCTGGCCCCTGAAGTCCTCCTCTCCTCCTTTTCTTGCTCCTTGCTCCTTTCTTCCAAGATTTCTCTTATTTATTCTCTCTGTCTTCCAGCCCTGCCTATCTTTCCTCCTGCCTTGCTATTGGCCATTCAGCTCTTTATTAGACCAGTCAGGTGTTTTAGACAGGCACAGTAACACAGCTTTACAGAGTTAAACAAATGCAACATAAAAGAATGCAGCACATCTTTGCATCATTAAAACAAATGTCCCACAGCATAAACAAATGTAACACATCTTAAAACAATATTCCACAACATTCTCCGGTGTGCCAGCTGTTCTCATTTTTCCTAATTTTTGTGTGTATTTTTATATAATGTAGTATATGTGTGTGTCCACATGTGTGTGCAGATGCACTCACTGTATGTACATGTGGAGACCAACGGTCAGCTGGCACCAGGTGTCTTCATCTATTTCTCTCTACCTTATTATTAATTTTTTTTGAGAGTCTCTCATTGATTCTAGAGCTTGTTGCATCTGCCCGCCTGGCTGGCCAGTGAGCCTGCCTTCACCATCAGCACTGGGATCACAGACGTGCATGCCTGGCCTACCATTCCCATGGGTGTCCGAGAGCCGAACTCGGGTTTTTCACTCTTCCCATTGAGTCATATCCTCAGTCCTCAGCTTCTCTAATGAAAAAATAATAATAAATTACATTTACTTGGTGTGTGTATGTATACACATGTGTATGTGTTTATGTGTGCGTGTATGCATGTGCATATGTATGTATGTGTGTGTTTGTGTGTGTGTATATGTGTGTATGTATGTATGTGTATGTGTGTATGTGTGTGTATATGTATGTATGAGTGTGCGCGCGTGTGTGTGTGTGTGTGTGTATGTGTGTGTGTGCGTGTGTGTTTGTGTTTGTGTGTGTATGTGTAGGGGGTACCCATGTGTTATGGTGCTCTCCTGGAGGTCTTAGGACAACTTTAGAGAGGGTCAGTTCTCTCCTTTCACTATGTGGGTTCCAGGAATTAAACTCAGATCGCCAGGGAACGAGTACTTTTACCTGCTGTGCTGTGCTGGTTCCATCTTTTCTGCTTTTGATAATTTATTTACTACAATGACTCATTCTGATAACTTTTTTCTTCATGCAACTGAAATGACCACCAGGCATTCAAGTGAGCCGTTAAATGACTGGACACTAGTCTGGGGAAGGCTGTTTCAATGGACCTCCAGGACTCATTTGTACTTTTTTAGACCCGCTCCAACAGTTATCTGCTGATATTGTTTGTTCATTTTTTTTTTAATTCAGCCCTGAGTCCCTCATTATTTGATTATCCTGCCTTGTCTTTTATAATCTGTTTTGCTTGTTTACACATTTTCACTTAGATTAATCTTGTATCACGTAGTCTCCTTGCTTCAAAACTTGCAGAGATGCTTCGACTTCAACCCTGTAGTTAGAATTCAAGGTGCTCAGCAGTATGGACGGCCCCAACTACCTTTCATGTCTGCCCTTACTGCTTGAACCTCTCAGCTGTTACATCATTTTATTTAATGTTTGCTTATGTAATTTTTCCAGGCCCTAACGTTTCTTTTTTCTTGTCAAAGTTTCAAGGAAAGATTATTTTAGTTTACATTTGTGTATACATAGGTACCATTATTTAGACTGTTTACTGTTTTTCAAGATATACTTTAATATTTTTTCCTGTGATGTTTCCACAGACTGCTTGAACTACTTGGGTGTTGAGCACAACTCTTCAATCTTATTTTCACGATTGTTCTCCTTTTAGGAGAAAAATCAAATCATTTTCCTACCAAGAAAAACTTAAATTCTAAGTAATGAAATTTTCTTAGATACAGTTGAGTTTTGGCAGGTCCACAAACGATCATTAGCATTTAATTTTTTTAGCCATCTTTCTATGTTTGCTTGGAGTTATGAATAACTCCATTGAAAATACATGGTAAAGTTAGGGCTATGTCCTTCAGACTCAGAACTTAATTTCTGTTGTTAATAAATCATGGGTTGCCTTGGGATATTTCTTACACTGTTGCTTTACAGTAAAATTTGTTAGTGAGTTTCTTGTTCCCACAGCTAGATACTCTAAGCTGAGTATAGAGGTATATTTTAGGACTTGTCTAGTAGTGAACTCACTGGGGTAGAAGTGTTTTTCTAGCACTGTTTCACAGTGTTATGCTGGCGGTTTTTCAACTCACAAGAAATAGGTTCTCATTTCTTACAGATGTAGTTTTATCCTTGCTTCTAAAAAAGATACAGTGGTTATTAGTTAATTTAGATTTTTCCTTATACAATACATTCCTTATCAAATGAATATAACAGTATTGATAAGCTACATCAGATCATTAGTGTGTGGTTCAGTGAACATAAATAGCTACATTGTGTCATAAGTGTATTAATTTTCTCTGTTGCAATTTTCATTTCTCCACTATAGGCAGTGCCGTGGCCTCTGTGGCTGTGGATCCCAGTGGCCGTCTCTTAGCCACAGGTCAAGAAGACTCCAGCTGCATGCTGTATGACATAAGAGGAGGCAGAATGGTTCAGAGTTACCACCCTCATTCCAGTGATGTGCGCTCTGTTCGCTTCTCTCCTGGAGCCCACTACTTACTAACGGGCTCTTACGATATGAAAATCAAGGTGACAGACCTGCAAGGTGATGAGACTGGCTTCCCTTTGTTTTTAGTCTCCTGTGCTATTTGGGCCTTTTTTCTAGTCTGATATCAATGATTGACTAACATTTTTTAAGCTTTAATTTTAAAGTTATTGAGAAGACTGAGTTGAAATTTCTTGTAGTAAATTATTAAGTAAATGGAGTGAAATTTTATTTAATAAAACACATTTTATTCAATTTATTTTTACTACAGCGACTTATTCTGTGGTATAAGTGATGGATTTATATACCCTTTAGCATCCTTAAAAACAATATTGTACAATTTATATAATTAGTCCTTCAGTGTCTAGTTTTATCTTTAAACATTCATTAACTAAATATTTGCTCTATACCAACTAAGAGCAGATGAATTAAATAATTCCCATCTTAATGGAGCTTGTATTTTAGAGGCCAGTGAAAATAAACTAACAAATGATGTAATTTTTTAGGTCCTGGCCAGTGCGATTAAGAAATTAGCTGGTAGGAGATAGTGACTGTGGTTAGGGGATGGCTGTTTTAGACAGATGCCATTTGCATGGAGGCCTGAACCATGAGGAGGAACAAGCTATACAAAGATCCTCTCGAAGAGCACAGCACAGACAGGGATGCTGAGGCAGGGGCAGACTTGGAGTGGTCATGACACTGCAGGAGGCGGAGGTGGCTGGAATTGAGTGAACCCAAGGAAAGAGATACAGAAGTCTAATTCTGAGGCCAGGGTTATTGGCATAACAGGTCTGTTTTTAAAAGCAGTTTTAGGTTAATAGAAAAATCAAGAGAAAGATTAATTTCCCATGTGCTATCTGCCCTTCACATGCGTCCTCCCCAGTGTCAATTCCCACCAGAACAACACATTTGTTGTTGATGAGCTGCCAGCGTTTAAAACGTGACAACATGAATCCTTTGGAAGATCACTAATCAAGGAGCAATAGGATCTAATTACATTCTTAAAGTAATCTGAGTTCTTCCCTGTGTGTGCTGTTAGCAGGGCAGGAATAGAATGTAGAATCAGAGAAGGTGCTACTGGCATGGCCTGAGGAGGGTGGTGTCTGGGAATGAGGTATGAAGTGGAGGTGGAAGAAGTACCTGAATTCAAGGGTATTTTAATTCAGATGTTTAAAGGCTGGATGTGGTGGCGCACACCTTTAATCCCAGCACTTGGGAGGCAGAGGCAGGTGGATCTCTGAGTCTGAGGCCAGCCTGGTCTACAGAGTGAGATCCAGGACAGCCAGGGCTGAATAGTGAGACCCTATCTCAAAAAAAATTACTTGGTTATTAATCTGCAGTTTAGGTTTGGGGATAAAGTGAGTGTGACTCATAGGCACATAAACACCCTAGATGGAATTTCAGAGGAAGTAAGATACAGAGGAGACAGAAGAGGTCTGCCAGCAGACTCCAGGAACCCATCACCCTTTAAATTGGGAAAGGAAGGAAAATCAGTGAAGGCCTTGAGTGAGCTGGAGCAGCATTGGAGGAGAGAGCGGCAGCTGTGACAAACGTTGCCATGCGTATGCTACCAGATCCTGACATTTATCTCTGCCTAGACCTTTCTACTGCAGCACCCCCAAAGTAGCAGGAGGTGTGTACAATCCGTGTACCTACTTACTTTTCCCTGATCAGCCAATGTCTCTTCTTTCTCAATCTAGGGGACCTCACCAAGCAGCTTCCTCTTATGGTGGTAGGGGAGCACAAGGACAAAGTGATCCAGTGCAGATGGCACACCCAGGACCTTTCCTTCCTGTCGTCTTCTGCAGACAGAACTGTCACCCTCTGGACTTACAGTGGCTAGAGGCCACCTGTGTAGGTCCATGCAGTCAGAGCACAGACTCGAAACTACTAACTTGTGAGGACTACAGGCCGGAGAACGCAGACTTGTCCAGAAAGACTGTAGCACAAGGAAGCCCCTTGCTACCGTGTCCTGGCCACAGAGGGTGTCGGGTGGTGGTTTCCAGTCTTCCATGTGTGTTCAGGCTGCTGGGGAGTCTTCTTGCCAAATCTGCAGAGCTCTTAGGTTGGTGTGCACGCCAAGTCAAGGTACAGGATGTGTTTATGGTTTATTATTAAATGCACTCCTCGGGTTTTGCCCCAGATAACAGTTTTATACACACACTGATATGGAATTAATATTTAAATAATTGTTACATATAACACAGCCACGTTCTCCCCAGATGAAACATAGGTGTTCAGAAAGTACTTTGCTCTTGTCACAGTTGCCATATTGTATCACGTGTCTTCTAGAGGTCAGAATTTGGGAAGTGTCAAATTTCACATGATTGTCTTTACATAGGGGTCATTATTGGAGTTCACAGATGAAAGGAAAACTGCTTCTCCGCTCATTCTGCAGCAGCCTCTTCTCTTCCTTAGTCCAGCGTGTGGTTGCTCATTTGCCACATTATTTTGTTTCAAGCTAAAAGGTAACTATTTTGGAAACTTGTTGACTTCAATTTTTTGAATGCACACAATACCTCCCTTCCAAACGATACTGTAGAAGCAGAGAGCTGCAGTTATGTGGAACAATATTTGAGGGTAGGGGTAATTTACTGGATAGCGTTTTCCTCCTAAAAATTAAAGATTTTGCCATGACCCTAGCATGGCTTGAAAAACTGTCTGCATGATAATTTAAAATGGAAAACTGAAACTTTGCACTCCAGAAACTTATTTGGATTTTTCTTGCACAGTTTTGTGTAATGAAGAATAATGACTTTATTTGTACAGTACTATAGATTCTAACATTTTATGTATCTTTATTTTCATATTGTTCAGTATTTTACTTTAAGTTATTAAATAGGCTATTTTATTTATTTCAACTGCAGTTGTATTGACCTGTCTGTTCACTATCTGTAGTAAGCATTTTAAATCTATAGTCCACAAGTGGGAAGGGTAATAGAAGTGTAACTGTGCTTTTCTTTCAATAAAGACCTCTTGACACCTAAAACTCTATCCGTTTCTCACAGTCTAAGTCTGTGGCACTCCATTCACAGTGCTGCTTCCAGTGTACTTGGAGAAGGTAGGAGAGAAAGACCCATGCATACTCTGCTCCTTACTTTTTCCTAAAGCTCTTTCACTAGCTTGCTCTGTAGCCCCTAACAACAGATAGCACTTCTGTCCCACCCCCACACACACCTTGTCCTTTCTTAGGTCACTCTTCAGGTGTTGAAGGATTGAACCTAAGACTCTGCACATGCTAAGCAGACATCTACTACTCCTGAGCTGCATCCCCAGCTTTTTCTTGTGATTTTTAATTAACAAAGCCTGGCACAGCAAGGGCTGGAACATAGCTCCATGGTAAGGCACTTGTCAGGGCATGCAGAAGGCCCGGGTTCTGTCCTCAGCACTATCAGGAAGCTGGGCCATGTAAACAAGTACCTAGTAGGGTGTACACATTCTAACTCAGTGCTCCAGTAGGGTTTGGAAGCTTTTGAATGCTGAACAGCTTCACCCTCGCGGAGGCAGAGGGGAACACTGTAAAAACCAGTGTCTTCTTAAAGTTAAGTCTCCTTAGTTTAGGTTAATGCACAATTTCATGAATTTTAGGATTTCTGGTTTTGTTTTGAGAGAATCTCCCTCTTAGCCCTGGCTGGTCTGGACCTCAGAGACTTACTTGCGTCCCAAGTTCTGGGATTAAAAGTGTGCACCACCGTAGCCGGGTGTGGCAGCACATCCCTTTAATCCCAACACTCCAGAGGCAGAGGCAGGAGAATCTTTGTGAGTTTGAGGCCAGCCTTGTCTGCAGAGTGAGTTCCAGGACAGCCAGGGCTAACTGGAGAAACTGTCTCAAAAAAAGCGTGCACTATACCATTGCAGGCTCTATTTTAGGAGTTTTTAATGGTCATTTTTTGATAAGTTTAAAAACTAGGGCAGGGGATGGCAAAAAAGAGACAAACATGATCTTATTTTACTTTTGGCAAAAGTTAAGCTAAGAATGTGGTGATGCTGCTCTCGTTTCCCAACTCAAACTTTGCTCCCTCTTTCTTGGACAACAAACATTTTTGACAAACTAAGAGAGAGTGACTTTGTTTTCCAGAAATCAGAACATTCAGAGAATACACTGCTTTCTCGCCATGTTGTGTAGAATGATGTGTGATACACAGTGAGTGTAGGCTGGGTTTGAGTATGCCCAGTTTGTGGTTCCCATTTGTCAGTGGTTTGCACCAGTCACTGAGTGGAAGTTGGCACTTGAGGGTCGCCTCTCTTGTTCACTGATGGGCTAGGCACTCTGCCCTGCTGTGCTCTGTCTGACAGCCCAGGAGAAGTAGTGCTTAGCAAGAATGCATTATAGACCAAGGTGTCACTACTGGTCACCATGCTTTCCTCAGCAGGTTCTTCTACTAGAGGTTTGAGTGGGGCACTTCCATAGCCACAGCCCACCCTTTGTTCTGTATGGACCTCCATAACCGCAGCCCACCTTTTGTTCTGAATGGACCTCCATAACCACAGCCCACCCTTTGTTCTGTATGGGGCACCTCCATAGCTGAGCTCTCTACATTTTAGGAGCAGATTTTTTCACAGTTCCTGTTAGTTGCTTTCCCTAAAGGCAAAATTACTTGTTTATCAGGAAACACATAAAAGTTACGAATGAGCTGGGCGGTGGTGGCACACACCTTTAATCCCAGCACTTGGGAGGCAGAGGCAGGTGGATCTCTGTGAGTTCGAGGCCCGCCTGGACTACAGAGTGAGTTCCAGGAGTTCCAAGGTGCAAAGCTACACAAAGAAACCCTGTCTTGAACCCCTCCCCCTAAAAAAAAGTTACAATGAGGTATAGGGAGATTCCCTGGGCAGCAACTCCAGGACCTCCATGTTCACAGCTACCCAGTCATTCTAGGACAGTTAATTCTTTCCTCCCCCTTTCCTTCTCATTTCTCCTCCTTCCCCCCTCCCACTTCATCCTTTCTCATAGAAATTGTCTGTATTTATAGGACACCATGGAATTTTTCACTCCTTTGTATAGTTTCATTCTTTCAGCTTTTTGAAGTGGTACATTATGTACTAGTATATAATGAAAAACATTATCAATATACCTGTTAAGTTTCATGGTGGCAGATGTGCATGGTGCTACATTCCTGTATAGCAAATTGGAGGGCCTGAGACCCTGTCTCAAAAAATTCATATTCAAGTAAATAAATATAGAGTTTGGGATTTAGCTCAGTGGGAGAGACCTTCTTGATGTGTGGGAGTCTCTAGGTTTGATTCTCAACACTTCCCACTACACCTCCCCCAAGTTTATAAAATTATGTTCCCTACTTTAATCATTGCCAGGGAGAAAGCTTTCAGGACCCGCTCAGGTGAGGTATGAAATTCCTTTCTCTTTAACGTTTCTATTCCATTATTTACATACACAGAGGTGTGTGTATGTGTCTCTCTATGTAGCATGTCTAGAAGGTCAGGACAGCTGCTAGGATTTAGTTCTCTCCTTCTACCGTATTGGTCCTAAGGATCCAACTCAAGTCACCAGCAATGGCAGCAAGCGCTTGACCTGCTGAGTCACTCACTGGCCTGGATTTCCTTTCCGTTATTGAACTGTCTTAAAGCACCAGAAATTGCTTGCAGTAACTATTTAGATACCTATGTCCATTCCCTGTGTCTCTGCACTGTCTTCCCCATGGGGTTGAATAGATTCTGAGCTGTATACACAAAAGGAAATGCCAAGACTGAAGTGTCTGCTCTTCCAGCTGCTGCCAGATGTGAGAAAAGAGTTTGAGTAAAAGGTGGTGCTGGACTCTCAGGTCTAATGCAAATTTCCCCTCCTCTTTGTTTTTCTGTTTTCAATAAAAAAATATTTAGTTGTCCTCAAAAATTATTAGCCCAAAAGATATAGTAAACAGTGAAAGGAAGCCTATAAAATGTAAGAAAACATTCACAAATCTTTAAGAATATATAATTATAGTTAGGCGGTGGTGGTGCATGCCTTTAATCCCAGCACTCAGAAGGTAGAGGCAGGAGGATCTCTGAGTTCCAGAACAGCAAGGGCTGGGCAGAGAAACCCTGTCTCGAAAACCAAACATATATATATATATATATATATACACACACACACACACATATATATATCTCACACGCACACATGTATATACTTTATTTGTTTATTTATTTATATCTATTTATCTGGACATGGCAGTTGGGAGGCTGAGGCAGGAGAATTGCCACAAGTTCAAGGCCAGCCTGGGCTACATAGTAAATCTCAGGCCTTCCTGAGTTGTGATAAAGACCCTGTCCCAGACACACACACAGAGGATTACTAAAATGTAACAACTTTAAAAACCAACCAACCAACCAAAAATCCTGATTGGAAAGTAAGGGATTTGAATAGTCATTCCCAAAGAAGTGCATGAAAAGATTCTCTCTGGAGGCAATTCCATTCCTGTATGCCTAGCTACTTGGGAGGCAGTGTAAGAGTTTGAGGTCAGCCTGGGCAACAAAACAAGACACTATTACCCCCCCTACCCCCACAAAAGGATTCAAACACAGTTGAGGATGCAGGACATTTTCCTTGGGCACACTTGTGATCATAAAATGCTCCATATAGAGGTTGGCAGTTCTCACAAAGTTAAAATGAGAACCAGGTGTGTTGGCACCTGCCTGCAATCCCAGCACTGGGAGGCTGAGGGGAAGGGACTATGTCATTCAAGCCTGAATTAAATAAAAAATAAAATTACGACTCAGCAATCCTACATTTAAATATGTTACTGAGGGTGGAGAGATGGCTCAATGGTTAAGAACTCTAGTTGCTCTTGCAGAGCCCTGGCTTCGATTCCCAGCCACCCACATGGTGGTTCACAACTCATAAACTCAGTTCTAGGGGATCCCAGTAGGCACACATGTGATGCACATACATGCATGTAGGCAAAACATTTATTCATATAAAACAAATCTTCTAAAACAAAAAAAATTAAATATCTGTTGCTGGAGTTTTAGGACCAGAGTCCTGGCGCTAAGTCCCAACATGCCAGGCTCAACCACCTGATGTTTCAGTCAAAGATGACAAAGGATAGAACGGAGATTTCATCAACTGTGTTTGGGTAAATACTATGGTGTCTAATATTGTCAACTTGATGACAGTCATTGGGCATGCCTCTAGGTTAATAGAGGTAGGAAGACCCACCTAAATTGTGGGCAGCCCCATTTCATGGGCTGGCGTCTTGGACTGAATAAAAACTGAAATCAAGTTGAGCGCTAGTATCCTTGATCGCTCGTGCTCTGCTTTCTGATGGAGGATATAATATCACTAGTTGCTTCAAGTTCTGGCTGTCATGACTTCCTGTCATGATGGGCTCCTCCCCTGAACTATGAGCCCAAATAAGCCTATGTCAGCATTTGATCACAGCAACAGGAAAAGTAACTAATAGAGATGGATGAAGGAGTTCAGTGGCCCCAAATTCCTCATCCCTCTATCCAAGGACAACCTTGAACTCCTCACCCATGCTCCTCACATGTAAGCATCCATAATTAAACTCATTGGGTCTCGGTCTCTCTCTCTCTCTCTCTCTCTCTCTCTCTCTCTCTCTCTCTCTCTCTCTCTCTCACACACACACACACACACACACACACACACACACACACACACCACACACACACAGATGTGGAAGTAGAAGGGAGACTGATGTGAGGAATGGGATCCGAAGGGGACAAAAGGTTATTGTAAGTGGGTTTGGTCAAAATACATTATAAACATATGAAAATAAAATGTAACCAATATCTATAATTAATGCATGCTAATCAAAAGAGTGGGAATACAGCTGTATGAGTTTAATTAGGGTTGAGTACATGAGCATAGGTGAGGGGATATTTACAGGAGCATGAGTGGGTGACTTACCAGTTGCTATACCACTGAAGAAAATACCTCCTCTCCCCAGCAACCATAAACTGCCCATAACTCCTCAGGGCAGAGTGGGGCCTCAAGAGCCCTTTGCCATGTTCCCAATAATGTCAAGACCGGTACTCTCTTGAACAGGTCTTGTGTAGGTAGTCATAGTTACTAGTGAGTCATGACTGTAATGACCATGTCAAGCCAGGGAGACAACGTTCCACGGCACTCCTGCCCTTCTGGCTCTAAGATTCTCCCACACCTCTCCTATGACGTTCCCTGAGCCAATGAGTGATACAGATATCCCATTTAGGGCTGAACATTGAAGTCACTTATTCTCAGCACCTTGAGCAGTTAGGAAGCCCTGTATGAGCTGCTGCTACTGCAAAATGAAGCTTCTTTGACCAGAGCTGAAAGCAGTACTAATCTATGGGTATAAACGTCAGTGTTTGGAAGGCTGTTTGATATGCACAACTTATCTATTGAGCAAAACAATAGTAGCTTCCCCACCAGGGAATATGACCTCCCCAGCCACAGACTTTTGTCTAGGTCTACCGTGCCAGGCATGAATTCTGTCCTCAACTCAAATCAGAAAGAGGCTGGCTACCCACTTAGCAGCTTGCTACTATTGCAAAAGTGGGCACATCTTGCCTGGGAGGTCAGAAGGGTAGCACAAGGTCCCTAGCAAGACTGTTGATGACTTCTCTAGCAGCCTATAGCACCCTCTGGGGCTATGAAAGCTAACCAACCCAGAGTAAGCTTCCAGTTCAGTTACAGTTTGACTTAGGCATGTGATTTCTCCAGCAACAGAATCTTACCAACTAGATCTGGTGGGCAACCAGCAACAGACACAAGGGCTGGAGAGATGGCTTAGCTGTTAAAAGAACATACTGCTCTTCTAGAGGACCCAAGGCTGGTGTTTGGCTACCCAGCACCTGTGTTTTGTGGCTCACAATCATCTATAACTCTGCCTCTAAGGTATCACATGAGACGTCTCTGGCCTCCGCTGGCACCTGAATTCACATGCACAGACATGTGGGGCATACATGGGTTGCAAAGAGGGTGCCCGGAGAAAGTTAGACAAATAGAGCTTAAGCTTTAAGCTGTTTACATAGAGAGTAGATTGTTTACATAGAGAATAGATACAAATGGTGCTAGAGGAAGTTAGTTTAAGCTGTTTATGCAAAGAGTAGATATAAGGACAGTGCTGAGAGGAAGTTAATTTGAGTGGTTTATATGGAGATTAGATACAAATAGTGAGGAAGGAAGTTAGCTCAAGTTGCTTATGCTGGTAAGACACTAAGATGCCAGGGCATAAACAACTTGTAAACAAGAATATGAGTATAGGGTGACCTTTAAAATGATTGGTTGGTTCCTTTACCCCCTCCTAGGGTTCTGAGGTTTTTGCTATAAAAGGGGCTTACTGCCTAACAATAGAGTTCTTGCTTGACTTGACTCCTGCTGTGTCCTGTATCCGATTGTCTCCAGGTAAGAGGGATGCTGGGGAACCCACCTCTCGGTTCCAGGCCACCTCTTCACAGGTGACCTAAGTTCCAGGTAGGGCAGGACCCCGCACAGACACACAGTCATAATTAAACATAAATCTTGGGGCCAGAGAGATGGTTTAGCATGTTTAGATCACATGCTGCTTTTGAGTCCCGGCACCCACATGGTGATTCACAAACATCCATAACTCCATTTCCATGGGATCTGACCCCCTTTACTGGCCTCCGTGGGTATGAGACATGCAGGTGGAACATGTAAAATACATACAGGGGAAGCACTCATACTTAAATAAATCTAAGAATATGAAAAATGAAATTTTTTAAAAAGTTGTAAACAACATATATGTACCCAAGAATACCGAATTATATACCAGCAGTAATTCATGGCCAGTTAATTTTTGTATCCACTTCTGGAGTGGGGTGGGGTTCCTCTTTGGTGAGTTTTTTGATATTGCAAAGCTAGAAGTTGAAGATAAACACAAAACAAACCTTACATCCAAATGCTCTATAGTGTGCCAACTCCCATTTGCCGGCCTCAATGTTGTACTACAGTTATTCATTACCTTAGAAAATTATGCTTGGGGCTGGAGCTTTGCCCCAACGATTAATAGCACTGGCTGCTCTTCCAGAGGACCCAGGTTCAATTCCCAGCACCCACATGGCAGCTCACAACTGTCTGTAACTCCAGTTCCAGAGGATCTGTCTGTGTCACACATACATGCAGGCAAAACAATGCGCGTAAAATCTTAAGAAAATTATGCTCAAAGTAGATTTGGTTTTATTGCAAACCCTATACGGTCGAACACATAAAAACAAGCTAATAGTAAGAAAATGTACTTTGTATTCCTTTAACGCACTTGAGATCCTTCCGACAGATTCCTCGAACTGATTGGTGGTTGGGTAATTGAAAAGCCCGAACTTCAGAGCCCAGGAGCGAGGCCCGCCCGCCCCCGGCCCCGCCCCCGGCCCCGCCCCCGCGGCTCAGCCAATCAGCGGCGCGCGCGGGAAGGCCGCACAGCCGCGGGCCGAGCGAGTCGATGAGTCGGCGCTGGAGCCCGGCGCGATCGCGCGGCGTCAGAGGCAGGCGGCTCCCCGTCTTCCGCGTCCGGGCTGGCGGCCGTCGCCCTGGGTGGGCAGGCTGGACCCCCAAAGTGAGTGGGCGCGCTCCGGTGTGTCGGGGTGACCCGCGGGGGCTGCGTGGGAGGCGGTGCGGGAGGCGTCGGGCTGGCGTCAGGGCCTGGGCCTGTGGCGAGCCCCTGCTCAGTGCGGGCAGATAGCTCCCGCCCGTCACTCCCCTGCCTCACCTTCCGTTGCCCTGTGAATACTGAGCGGCCTGGCTTAGGGAAAGAGCTTTTTGCGCGTGTTTTTTTTTTTTTTTTTTTTCCTGAAAACTAACTAGGCATAATCTACAACAACTATTGGCTGCTAGAAAGTATATATATGTTGTAGTTAATGGTCTAAAACTCCAAATCTAATTTGAGTGTATAAAGTTCGGAGAGGGCGTGAGCGTGTGTGTTTATGACTGGGTGTGAAAACAAGTCAGGTTTTCTCCGTGACTTGAAGTACTTCTAATGTGTGCCCAGACACGTGATTCCCCGCGTCGTCTGGGCACACATTAGAAATAGAAATTCTCAGCTGGGTCCGAGGTGGCGCACGCCTTTAGTCCCAGCACTCAGGAGGCAGAGGCAGGTGGATCTCTGAGTTCAAGGCCAGCCTGGTCTACTGAGTGAGTTCCAGGACCGCCAGGGCTACACAGAGAAACAGTTTCGAAAAACCAAGAAGAAGATGGTAAAAGTGGTAGAAACAGATTAGTGTCCACAGACAGGTCGTAGAGTAACACAGGTTCTTCCGATAAACTAAACAACATACGATGTTTTTTTTTTGATGGTGTTTTGTTTGTTTTTTGAGCCAGTCTCTTTATGCAGCTCAGGCTGGCCCTAGGTCAGAAACTTCCTTTAAAATAAGCTTGCAGCAGGTCTAGATCCAGCTTTGGAGGAAGCGCGAGATCGGTTCTTTTTTTTTTTTTTTTCCAAAGAGTTCTAGCCTTAAGTTAATGAGCACAGGACTCTGACAGGAGGGCTTGGATTCTCATCTGATTCTGTGTTTTCTTTCATATTCCTCCCCATCTTTTTTGATTTCCCAGCTCATTCTGCGGTGGCATCTGACCCTCTGGTCTCCCATCATTTTAATCATTCTGTAGTCTTGGTTAACTCTGCACCTGCTGGCCATTATTGGAGAAAGTGATATGGTTGCCAGTGCCATGTCTTTGTGAGTGATGGCTGGCTGGCTTTCAGTCACCTTCCTTTGTATAGCACCCTCTGCTTTGGTTTTCTAAATCTCCACTACCTCCACCCTAACCTCCCTTGTTTATTTGAAAAAGTTTGTCTTCCTTCTCATTCGTGCTATTAAGGAAGAAGGGATACAGGGTACCTTTCCTGAACCTTGATTTTATCAACTCCCATCCTTTCAGAGCCTCAGTTCAGTTTTTATACTCTCACCTGCTTCGTAACTCTTTAGAATTAGGTCTTTCCCTAATTTTTAGTAAATGGTCAATGAATTAACTCATCCAATGACTTTTTCTCAGGCTTTACTGAATTTCTTTGAAATGCTGAATATGACTAATACTTGTTTCTTTCAACCAAGCCCCTCCTTGGTGTCTTTTTTTTTTTTTAAATTTCCCTTTATTTTTATTTTCAATGTTTATGGGTGTTTTGCCTGCATGCATGTCTGTATACCATGTGCACCATGTGCATACCTACTGAGGACAGAAGGGGGAGTCATTCCCTGGAACCACGTGGGTCCTAGGAATCGAACCTGGGACCTCTGGAAGAGCAGCCAGTGCTTCTAACCACTGAGCCATCTCTCCAGCCCTTTTCTCGATGTCTTCACTTTGCTTTTTTTTTTTTCTTTCTTGCCTCTTCCTCTAGTTAAGTCCCCACGTTCTTCTGCATGTAGTTCTTTGAAGGCTCTATTTCTTCTTCTTTTTTAGAAATAAAACAGTTATTCAGTTTTTCTGTCTCCAGAGTAGACCTAATTAATTTAGATTTTATATTTTCAAACATATAAAGCATTAAAAATATCAGTTAGTTGAGTATATTTCTGTTTGAGTCATTCCTGTGATCATCATAAAAGGAGCTTATGGATTATAGATGTCTAGTCTTTTTTTTTTTTTTTTTTTTGGTTTTACGGGAGGGTTTCTCTGTGTAGCTTTGCGCCTTTCCTGGATCTGCTCTGTAGACCAGGCTGGCCTCGAACTCATAAAGATCCGCCTGCCTCTACCTCCCGAGTGCTGGGATTAAACGTGTGCGCTGCCACCACCGCCCAGCGATGTCTAGTCTTTATGTCTAAAGAAATCCATATTAGTTTTCTAGGACTGCAATAACAAAGTATCGTAAACAGGGCAGCTTAAGTAACCAACAGTTTTCTGACAGTTCTGTAGGCTGACAAGGCCAAGATGAAAGTGTGTCCTGGTTGGTTTCTTCTGGGGCCTCTTGGCTTTTGTTGCATGACTTTCTGACAAGACTTATTTTTTAAAATTTTTAGTTATTTATGTATTTTATGTATGAGTGCTCTGCCTGCATGTATGCCTGCATGCCAGAAGAGGGCATCAGATCCCGTTGGCGATAGATGGTCGTGAGCCACCTTGTGGTTGATGGGAATTGACGGTGCCATGTAAAAATTGCCTATATTTTAATGAGACCACTAAATGCATATGTATTTAGATGTGAACACCATTTTATTGCGTTTTTAACAAAGACTGCATCATGCATCCCAGGCTGGTCTCCAAGTCAGTGTGTAGCTAAGGATCCTTAAACTTCGGATCCTCCCGCATCTACCTCCTGAGTGTGAGGATTACAGGTGAGCTATAATGCCTGGTTTATGAGGTGCTGGGAATTGAACCCAGGGCCTTGTACTTGCTAGTCAAGTGCTTTTAGCTGAGCTACACCCCAAGACATTTTACTGGTTTGTTTTTTAACTTCATGTACATTCTTTATGTTCTTTGTCCAGAAAGTGTTAACTCTTGAAGGAGGTAATTTTTATTAACAAAACAACTGTGTAAAAACTAGTATTTCATTGCTTTCTTAAGAGCCTTGTTCAGGATGCTGTGCTTGCTGCTCCTTTGTGGATGTCTTTTGCCAATAACTGGTCATGCTCATGATGATGACTGGATTGACCCCACAGATATGCTTAATTATGATGCCGCTTCAGGAACAATGAGAAAATCTCAGGTATTTATTCTTTAAGTGCACTGGTAAGACCCTATCCGCCATGGTGGGAATAGTCCAGTTTTGCTGTGTTTTATAAATGATTAGCAGTCGTGCAAGGTACTTTCTTGATACTTTTCCCCTTTTCTTCCATGCTGGGGCCTGGACGGGGCCTTACGATGATAGACAAGCACTCTCCCATCTGGTTATTTCTGTTTGGATTTGGATGTAATGCCCATCGAGGAGTTTAGTTTTGGTTCTTAGCCTGTATAGTTGATTCTTACTTCTTGGTGATTTGATGCAAGTGAAGAATTTAAGAAGCAAAGTCATAAAACGATAGTCAAGCTTGTAGTCTTTATTCACTGGAACCTGTTTTTACAACTCACGCATAAAGAGTAAAATCTGCTTTGATTTAGGTGAAATACGGTACATCTGAGAAAAAGGAAGTGAGCCCTGACTTGTCAAATGCTGAGGAATTATCAGACTGTTTGCACAGACTTGATTCTTTGACTCACAAGGTTTGATTATTTTTCCATTCACAAATTAAATGTCATTTATTTTAAGTTATTGTGCTGGCTAGTTTTATGTTAACTTGACGTAAGCTGAGGTCATCTGAGAGGAGGGAACCTCAAGAAAATGCCTCCATAACATGGGGCTGTAGGCAAGCCTGTAGGGCATTTTCTTAATTAGTGATTGATGGGGAGGACCCAGCCCATTGTGGGTGGGGCCACCCCAGGCTGGCTGTCCTGGGTTCTATAAGAAAGCAGGCAGAGTAAACCAGCAAGTAGAACCTCTCCATGGCCTCTGCATCAGCTCTTGCTTGCTGGTTCCTGCTCTGCTTGAGTTCCTGCCCTGACTTCTTCAGTGATGGGCTGTGACATGGAACAAAATGAACCCTTTCCTCCACAAGTTGCTTTGGACATGGTGTTTCATCACAGCAATAGTAACCCTAACTAATACCGTTACTTGTTTTCTTGCCTTTGCTAATTTTTATATGTGTAATGTTTCTGTGTTCCATACAATTATATATTTTTATCGATATAATTTAGTTACATCTTGTTTTTAAAAACAGTACTTACTATTTTTGTAATAACATTTGTTATAATTATTTGTGAGATTATAAACTTGTTGGTACAGGAATAGATTTTATCATGATTGTCATCACCTGCCATACTGCTGCGCCACTGATGATGTAGCAGGTGAGCAGATGAGTCAGTTGACTTATTAAAGGTTGTAACAGTTCTTCAAATGTGAAGGGTGGTTACAATTTAGTGTGGGTAGCTCTTTTCAAGCTTGAAGAAATGTTTTGTTTTGTTTTTTGTTTGTTTGAGACAAGGTTTCTCTGTGTAGCTTTGCAGCTTGTACTGGAACTCACTCTGTAGACCAGGCTGGGCCCGAACTCACAGAGATCCACCTCCCTCTGCACCACCACTGCCCAGCTCTCTCTCTCTCTTTTAAATGTAGAGTTTATCTAAAAGGGAATAGGATGTTAAGGGATTCGAGGGTATCCTCTGGTCACTATGCTAACCACTCTGTTGGTTGTGTGGACAGTTTCCATGGTGGCAGCATGGAAAGGTCTGGACCAGGGAGGGAGGTTATCACGTGGTCCTTGAGGAGATGCAGAGGTGCTGACGGTCCAAAGTAGCCCAGTGACGAGGATGAGGAGAAAAGATAGACGTGGATCTTTTATAGGGGAGGATAAGGGCAGTGAGTAGATAGAGTGAATGGGAGCTGTGTCCATCTGTGAGACAGTAAGAGTGTTAATTGAGATCCACCTGTGTCCCAGTCAAGCTGGGGGGGGGGGGCTTCTGTTTGCTTACTTTAGGCATACTTACAGTAAATCTTATACATTGTCAAACAAAAAATAGCAACCAGGTGTTTGTCTTAATTCTGAGAGCATCACCAAGCTAGAATGTAGTTGTTTTTGTTTTTTTGTTTTTTTAAAACTCTTTGGGGGCCCTCCACCCAGCTCCCAAATAAATACATGTAGCATGAATCTTAAAAGGTCTTATTAATAAAAAAACTCAGTGCCAGCTATTGGAGTAAATTCTGAAAGATCGGAGAAGCAGAACAAGCCACAGCTAACCTTACCTCGCCAACTCCTCAGCTGATCTTGTTTCCTTAGACTGGAAGCCTCTGAGTCATCTGAATGGATCTCAGCTAACTGCTGCTAAAAGCCTAAAAGCTTAGCTAGGCTCTGGTTCCTGGTCCTCGCGTCTTATGTACCTTTCTGCTTCCTGCCATCACTTTCTGGGATTAAAGGCATGTGTCACCATGCCTGGCTGTTTGCAGTGTGGCTTTGAACTCACAGAGATCCAGATGGATTTCTGCCTTCAGAATGCTAGGATTAAAGGCATGTGTGCTACCATTTTCTGGCCTCTCTATCTATCTATGGCTGTTCTCTTCTCTGATCCCAGATAAGTTTATTAGGGTGCACAATATATTGGGGAACACAATATCACCACAAATACATGGAGACTTATTCTTACTTTTGAATGCCTGGCCTTAGCTTGGCTTGTTTCTAGCCAGCTTTTCTAACTTAAATTATCTCATTTCTTTTTAACTACATTTTGCTTCTGGGCTTTTACCTTTCTTTATTCTATATGTCTTTCTTTCCTTCTTACTCCATGGCTGGCTGTGTGGCTGGCCTCTGGTGTCCTCCTCTCCTCCTTTTCTCTTTTTTTTTTCTCAAGCCTAGATTTCTCCTCCTATTTATTCTCTCTGCCTGGAAGCCCTGACTATCCCTCTCTCCTGCCTAGCTATTAACTGTTCAGCTCTTTATTAGATTAATCAGGTGTTTTAGACAGGCAAAGAAACGCAGCTTCACAGAGTTAAACAGATGCACCCTAAAAGAGTGCAGCCCATCTTTGCATCATTAAACAAGTGTTCCACAGCATAAATGAATGTAACACATCTTAAAATAATATTTCACAGCACTAGAACTTGACCTTCTCATTAGTCTTTAATGCTACTGATTTTTTTGTCTGATTACAGGTTGATGACTGTGAAAAGAAGAAAATGAAAGATTATGAAAGTCAAAGTAACCCTGTTTTTAGGAGATACTTAAATAAGATTTTAATTGAAGCCGGCAAGCTTGGACTTGTAAGTGTTTGATGACATGATGCTATTTATTGTAGTAGATACTCTTGATTATTTGCTTCACATAAGAAGTTGTGCCATGCATGTGACACACATCTGTCATGTTAGCACTCAGGAGGTTGAGGCAGGAGAATTTCCAAGTTCTGGCCCAGCCTGTATCCAAAAAAAAACAGTGAAGTAATAAGCTTCGTTGTGCTTTAACAGAGAATAAGCTGCTTCACCTTTTCCTAAAAGCTGTTATACGAGACTGTAGGAACCAGCCAGCCTCACAGTGGTGCCGGTGGAAGGTAAGCATGGCAGAGCACGCTCTTTTCCCTGCGCCCTGAGGATTGGCTCCATCAGCCCCACTGGGTCCACTAGTGGACCTGAGGAGATAGGGAGATAATCCTGTCGTAACCCTTCTTCTCATTTTCCTGTTCCCATACTTTCATAGCCATAAAGTATAGAATTGTCATTTGAAGACAAGAAAAATGTGTTCTAAGTAGTCTTTCTCTTTGCTGTTTATTGTGGTAGGTCCTTCTGTGTGGAATTGTATATCATGCACATGTGTTACTTATGGTGGTGAGAGTTCCTTGTATTATTTTGTGGTGCTGAAGAGCAAACCCAGGGCCTTGCACATGCCAGGCCATAGTGTTACCACCCGGAGTAACCCTAGCTTCCAGTTTTCCATATATTGTTTGTTTGTGCGTTATTTCATCTTTTTTAGAATCACTGTTTCAGTTTGGGGAATCAAGATGTGATGAAAACTTATAATTTTGCATTTTATGTTATACTTCTAAAGCTCATTTTTACACTCATCTTAGCCAGAAGCTGAGAAGTGTATTCAAAGCTCATTTGTAGGCGCATGAGGTATTTTTGTTAATGTCACCAGCATTGGTCTAGGGGTTGGAGATAGATAGACTTTTGTTTGATCTGGCCATGCCTTCCAGCCACCAAAAGCAGGTCACAGGTTTAACTTCTTGTTTGTTTTTGAGACAAAATCCTATGTAGTCCATAAAAATAGGAAATAGACATGTCATCCTTTTGCAAGGTTTGTACAAATCTCTCCATCACTCCAGTTATAATATATGGGCAGCCAAAGCGAGCACAGGAGATTCCTGTTTGTAGTATTAGGCAGTCTTTTCTCAGTATAACAAAATACCTGAGATAGTTAATGAAGAAAGGACCCTTAGTTCATAGTGTTTGCCTAGCTTGTACAAACCTTTGGCTTCCATCCCTAGCACGCCATAAACCAGGCATTGGTGTGCATGCCTGCAATCCCCGAATTCAGGAGGTAGAAGCAGGAGGATCAGAATTTCAAAGTCATCCATGGCTACATAGCAAGTTCAAGGCCAGTCTGGGGTACATAAGACCCTGTCTCAAAAACAGAAAACAAACAAAAATCCAAAACAACAACAAAAAAGAGAGAAAAGAGGTTTGTTTTGGCTTGTGGTTTTGGACACTCTAGTCCGAGACTTGGCCTTTAGTAGGTGTGGCAGATATTCATGGCTAGAAGCATGTGGTGGGATGTACTTATTCATGTCATGGCTAGGAAGCTAAAGGGAAGAGGAGAGGAGCACTGGTCCCATAATTCCTCTCAAGGACATGCTCCTGACTTCCTCCCACTGAGTCCTGCCTCCTAAAGGTTCGACCACATCTCTATAGTGGTGCCCTGGGCTTCAAGCCCTTAGCACATGGACCTGTGGGGACATTGGACATTCAGACTATAAAACCTGGTGTCCTGGCACACGCCTGTAATCCCTGTGCTCGGGAGGCTAAAGCAGGGGGATCACTGGTTGGAGGCCATCCTGGGTTTCTTAACAAGACCCTGTCTCAAAAATCAAACTAAAATCCAAATTATATATCAACTGGTCAATGAATGTCAGTTGCATACAGTGATTTCTCTGAGTGAACTTGCACTAGTAGAGAGAGAGTGTTTTCTATTTCAAGGAACAACATTTTTATTTTTAAATAATTTTTTAAATGTTTATTTGACTTACTATAAGTTTTAGGCTATCTGAAAATTGTGTCAGCAAATGGAACTCATAAATTGAATCATAAAGATACAGTCTGTCTTTATTCTTTACAATTTTCATGTTTGTGAATTTATTCATTAAAATTTGTCATATCAAAATCAATACTTGGTGATTTTTAAAAATTGCTCATTTTTTAAGGTGTGTATGTGTGTGTATGTGTGTTCACAATGGGAAGGCCAGAGATCAGTTTGGGGTGTCGTCCTCAATAACTGTCCACCCTGTTTTCTGAGGCGAAGTCTCTTAACTGAACTGGAGCTCAGCCATTGGGCCCGACTAGCTGGGGAATCCTGTCTCAGGTTCTCGGGTGAGATTGCGGCTTTGCACCACCCCAGCTGGCTTTAATGTGGATGCTGGAGATCCAAACTCAGGTTCTCCTCCTTGCAGAGCAAGCGCTTTTCCACTGAGCTGTCTCACCATCCCCTCCCTGCTTGAGGTATTTCTGTGGTCATTCTTGTACATGTGCCAGTGCTGGAGAATGAATGAATGGATGGATGAATGAATGAATGGAAAATCGGAGCTAAGGTTACTGCCCAGTGGTAACACTATAGCCTAGCATGTGCAAGGTCCTGGGTTTGCTAAGGCAGGATAAGGCAACAAAGCTTGCCACTTTGTTTCAGGTTCAATACTGCAGATGATGTTTTCATTCCTGCAGTTTAGTGTGGCCTATTACATGCTACAATTTCCACACTTCAGGGTAGGGAGGGATTTCTTTGTTTAAGGGAATTTCATCATTTGGAATGGCTCCCAGATGTGAAGTGCCACTTACTGTCCCTAATGCAAGAAGCCCATGACGTGCCCCACAGAAAAAAACATGTCATACAAACTTCATCCAGATGAATTGCAGGACTGTTGGCCATGTGTTCAGTGGTTACGAGTCACGAATATTTCTAATTAAGGTGTCAACAGAGACAAAGTTACATATTGATCAGTTGACAAGTGTTGAGACCAGGGGTGCACAGGCACCTAACCCTGTGTTTCTTGTAGGACCGTGGGACAGCACTTTGGAGTGGCTTTGTAGAGCCTGTGTGCTTCACACAGAGAGACCAACTGCTGCCTTAGTGAAGCGTCTGGTATCTTTGTTTTAGAAGTCTGCCGTGTTTTTAGTGCTTTTTACATGGATTTGGATTTCATGCTCACCTCTGAGGAGAAGTATATAATATACTTATGAAATATTACAAATTACTTTTTTTAGTGGTGCTGGCACCTAGAACTATTTACACCTTATTGCGTTCCAAAGTGCTTTTTATTTTTTGAGATAAGGTCTCAGTATGTAGTCCAGGCTAACCCTGAACTTGAAGTTCTTTGCATCATCCTCCTGAGAGCTGGGATTGCAGGTGTGTGAAATCATATTTGGTCCAGACTGCTTGTAAACTTAATGTCTCGTTGAATAATGTAATAATACAATTATATTTCTGTTGTTTGTCTTTTGGTAACTGACGCAGCCTGATGAAAACAAAGTTGATATGCATTATGATGCTGAGATTCTCCTTACAAGACAAACACTGTTGGAGATACAGAAGTTCCTCCGTGGAGAAGAGTGGAAGCCAGGCGCCTTGGATGATGCATTAAGTGATATTTTAATCAATTTTAAGAGTCATGATTCAGAGGCATGGAAGTGGCGATTTGAAGACTCTTTTGGAGTGGACCCATATAATGTGTTTATGGTAAGATGAGATGAGGTGACATAGAAGCATCTGTTGAGAAAATACTTCCAAAATGCCAACTCAGTTGAGAGCCTGGTCTTAGATCTCCTTAGAGGATGAATAAGCAGTGAAGTTGTACAAAGAATTCTGTTTGAGTCTAGTTCTTTTAAGGCTGTTTAAAAATGACATCATTCCTTTAGTGTGCATACTATGTATGTGTGTGTGAGAGTATGTGCAGCCGTCCGAGGACAGCTTGGGGGTTTAGTCCCCTGTTTCTGCTGTGGGGGTCCTGGGATTGAACCCAACTCATCAGGATTGATGGCGAGCGCATTAACCTGCTGAGCCGCCTCCCTGGCCAAGTCTAGCCTTTTTTTTTAAGCTGATCTCTGGGGGTTTTTTTGGTGGGGAAGACACTTAGCGACGTCTCTGATTCCCTTTCTGTTTCTAAGGTACTCTTGTGTCTGCTCTGCATTGTGGTCTTGGTGGCTACGGAGCTGTGGACGTATGTTCGCTGGTACACACAGCTGAGACGAATTTTTATCCTCAGTTTTCTCTTCAGTTTGGGATGGAATTGGATCTATCTGTATAAGGTATTAAGTTTGGGGCTTGTTGTTGTTTTGGATTATCAGTAGTGGGAATAAATAAATTGGTAATTATCAGCCACATGTGGTTTAGGAGGCCTGAGGAAAAGTAGTTCTACTTTTTATCGCCTACTTACTATTGGCTATCACAGAGCAAAATGAACATGTTTTAGAAACTCAATTTGGGAAATGAGCTTTTATTCTATTAGAAATGACACCAAAATTATTATAGAAAATATTAACTCTAAAAATTAGGCTTTTGATATGAATGTTAGGTATGTTCACTGTAGAGAAATTAGAAAACAAAGATACAGGTCAACTAACTTTTAAAACTGACTTATAATCTTAGTACCTAGAAATAATCATTGTTGAATCTTTATCCATTTTTACTTTTTTGAGAGAAGGTCTCCATAGTAGACTAGGCTAGCCTTGAACTCAGCTCTACCTGCCTTGCAGGTGCTGGGATTAAAGGTATATGCCACATCTGGCCTGTTGATATTTTTGAGGTATTTTTTTTTCCGACATCTCAATTATCTTTCAAAATTGTAATAAGATTGTAGAAATTTAAAAGGACTACTGTTAACAGAATAGTATAATCCCTGAAGGGACTTTTTTTTGTTTTTTTTTTTGGTTTTTCGAGACAGGGTTTCTCTGTGTAGCTTTGCGCCTTTCCTGGGACTCACCTGGTAGCCCAGGCTGGCCTCGAACTCACAGAGATCCACCTGCCTCTGCCTCCCGAGTGCTGGGATTAAAGGCGTGCGCCACCACCGCCCGGCTTGAAGGGACATTTTAATTTCAGTCTTGCTGACATTGAGTTCTTCTGATGAAATCGGGGTTACATTTCCTTTACCCTGTGGTCCTGAAACAAGTCTCTTAGCACATAGGTCTTGGTGGAGTGTTCGTTACTTTTGTGAGTTCCCCTGGGAAAGTGGTTTATGAAAACTGTACACCTGCCCCGAGATGAGTGGGTCTGGAAACCCTCCTGTCAGGTAGCACTTGCGTAAAAGCTATGTGTAGCCTCTCAGTGCTTGAAATCCTCTGAGTCCCTTACACCTAATACAGTTTAAATGCTGGGGAGATAGCTGGACATGATTAATGCCTGTGCAGTTTTTTCAGCCAGTTATTGAATAGTAGTCATTTATGTTAAACCCACCCAGAGGAAAACACCATTTTATCATCAACTATAAAAGAACTTGAATTGTTTATATTTTCTTTCTTTTTTTTTTTTTTTTTAAAAGATTTATTTATTTATTATGTATACAGCATGTATGACTGCAGGCCAGAAGAAGGCACCAGATCTCATTACAGATGGTTGTGAGCCACCATATGGTTGCTGGGAATTGAACTCAGGACCTCTGGAAGAGAAGTCAGTGCTATCTTAACCTCTGAGCCATCTCTCCAGCCAATTGTTTATATTTTCAGTCATGGCATGAACTATATGTGAATTCCTTTTCAAAATGGTCTTGCCAGGCAGTGGTGGCATATGCCTTTTAATCACTTGGGAGGCATTGGGAGGCAGAGGCAGGTAGATCTCTCTGAGATGGAGGCCAGCCTGGTCTACAGAGTGAGTTTCAGGACAGCCAGGGCTACACAGAGAAACCCTGTCCTGTAAAACAGCAACAACAAAAAGTCTCATAAAGAAGTTTTCCTTCATCATAATTATGTACAAAGATAGTATGAGGCATTATAGTTATTATTTTTTAAACCTTTTTATTGCATTAAGACTGCTTTTTGGGGCTGGAGAGATGGCTTAGAGGTTAAGAGCACTGGCTGCTTTTCCAGAGGACCTGAGTTCAATTCCCAGCAACCACATGGTGGCTCACAACCATCCATAATGGGATCTGGTGCCCTCTTCTGGTGTCCAAGCATACATGCAGGCAGAGCACTATACATAATAAATACATAAATCTTTAAAAAGAAAAAAGACTGCTTTTCTAGCTGGGTGTGGTAATGCACACCTGTAATCCCAGCGCTTGGGGGGCGGGGTAGAAGCAAGAGGATCAGGAGTTCAAGGTCATCTCCAGCTACCATGGTAAGGCCATCCTAGAATAAAGTACTTTTCCATGAGCTGAAAATAACCAGTCCTTACAAATGTTGTTTTTCTTAATTTAGGCTGGATATAGTAGTGTGTGTCTTTAATCCCAGCTTTAGTGAGGCAGAGGCAGGAGGACAGCCTGGTCTACAGAGTGAGTTTCAGGCCAGCCAGTGAGACTGGTCTCAAAACACTTAAAAAACTTTACAAAAAGCAACATTGAAGTCTTGCTTGGATAAATGATAGTGGAAGCGTTGGGATAAATCTTGTGGGATGTGCAGGCCAGGCCTTCACTGTCGGCTTGCTTTCTTTACCTCCCTTCGTTCTGCTCAGGTAGCTTTTGCTCAGCATCAGGCCAACGTCGCCAAGATGGCGCAATTGGATGATGTGTGTGTTGAGAAGCTGGATTGGACTGGAAGTCTCTGGGGTAAGGTGTTTTTTTATTGTCATTTATAAGTAATTTATCATTTTCATTTTTTATTTATAAGTAGAATTTCTGAGAATGAGGGAAAAAAGCCAGAACCCACCAGTAATGACAAAATGATAGAATGCCAGACGAGGCTTCCCCTGACTGTCTTTGTATGAGAAGAACATGGACAGGGTACGTGCGGTAGGGCTGGGGAGAGAAGGGCAGCAAGCCAGCTACTCCGGAGGCTCACGAGTTGAGGCAAGCTCCAGCGACTTAGCAAGACCCTGTCTCAAGGTGAAAGGGACGGGCTGTAATTCTGTGTTAGAATCTTGCCCATCTTGTGAAACACCCTAGATGTTATTCCTTTTTCAAAAACAAAACAAAAGCAAAGAAAACATACATTCTTAAGTTTCACCAGTAGTGACGTACTGAGCGCATCTCAAGTCGCAGGAAAGGCAGCAGCTGTGTGTATGTGGTTTGGAGTTTCAGTCTCCTGCAGTAGACTGAAGGGTCCCAGGCTCCCTTTTCATCTCCTAGCCCATAGCATTTTCTAGGTCCTTAGCAGAAGTTTACTAAAAGTGAGAAAATGTATAGATCAAATAGGAGCTATTTTAGCTTTAATCTCCTTAGATTGACATAGACTATTATTTTATAGCTTTCCTACAATTTAGTTTTGTTTTTTAACTAAGTGAAAGTTTGCTTTTTATCCTTCCAGATTTTGTAAAAATTCTCACTAGTGTTGACCACTGTAACTGTTGAATTCTAGACTAGAATGGTTTATTGTTCAAAGACACTTTATAAACACAAGTCTGTAGTGACCGACACAGGTAGATACTCAGTAGATTCTACAAGTAGGTCCCAGAATTAACTTAGTTTTTTTAGATTTTTTATTTAATGTGTTTAGTATTTTGTCTGCATGTATTTTTGTGTACCACGTGTGTGCCTGGTGCCCAAGGAGTTCAGAAGAAGGCATCGGATCCCCTGGAACTGGAGTTAGTGGATGATTGTGAACCACCATGTGGGGCACTGAGACCTGCATTGGTATTAGCAGGAGCTACGAGTGCTCTCACCCACCGAGCCCCCCTCTCACCCACCGAGCCCCCCTCTCACCCACCGAGCCCCCCTCTCACCCACCCAGCCCCCCTCTCACCCACCGAGCCCCCCTCTCACCCACCCAGCCCCCCTCTCACCCACCCAGCCCCCCTCTCACCCACCCAGCCCCCCTCTCACCCACCCAGCCCCCCTCTCACCCACCCAGCCCTCTCACCCACCCAGCCCCCCTCTCACCCACCCAGCCCCCCTCTCACCCACCCAGCCCCCCTCTCACCCACCGAGCCCTCCTCTCACCCACCGAGCCGTCCAGCCCGTTGCCCCCTTTTCAGCTGTGGGGTTGAACCAGTTCAGCGTGGCTTCAGGGGACAGCGGGCCTCCTCTAGTGCAGGCCAGTTTCCAAGCGTGCAGAGGCTGCGTCAGAACATTTAGGAGACTGGTCTGGCGGAAAACTTAGTCAGGGTGGACTTTTTAAAGTGAAATTTACCCAGATAATTAGATTAGGAGGTATTTTCCCCCAGTTACAACATTTCCACAGCTACCACAGTACATACACCATTGAGCCAGGATATTAACTGACCTACTAGTTTTATTCATGTCTCAGTTTTACTTATGTTTATTTGTGTGTATAAAAAAAATTATTTACCCTTTGGAAATCTAAGACATTTTTTTTTGGTCTTCATAAAATTTGTCAAATTTGAATGGATTTTGAAAATATGATTTTGGACTTGATATGAAATAATTAACATTACAGAGAGTCTATTTAAATATAAAACAACTCAAAATTTACTAGTGGGCGGGCAAGGATGATCGAAACCAAAGTAATCTTAATAGTGAACGAAATGCAACTTTGTTTTTCCTTAATTGTTTTGTCTGTTTCTCTACATAGAATGGTTTAGAAGTTCATGGACCTATAAGGATGACCCATGCCAAAAGTACTATGAGCTCTTATTAATCAACCCTATTTGGTTGGTTCCGCCAACAAAGGTATAGAATATATTTTGTAATAATAACAGTATCACAAATTCTTTGCCTTTATAAAGGATTGATAGGGTTCATAATAAACCTTCCTCCTATGGAAACAATACTTCCATTAAACAGTGGTTTTCAAATTTCGGTGGGCGTGGTGGCATACCTTGGGAGGCCGAGGTGGGAGGGGAGAGGTCAAGGCCTGGTGCGTTAGTTTGAGCTGTAGGAGAGACCCGCTCTCAGAACACACACACACATACATACACAAACATGTGCATCTGTTTGTGTCATTTGAGCTCTATGCACAGTGACATTTCATGTGTGGATGTCTCGTCTTTGGAAGAAGTTAAGTTGCTCTGGTCTTTGGTTTCAGGCCCTGGCCGTTACATTCACGAACTTTGTAACAGAACCGTTAAAGCACATTGGAAAAGGAACGGGTGAATTCATTAAAGCCCTCATGAAGGAGATCCCGGTGCTCCTGCAGATTCCAGTGCTGGTGATTATAGCATTGGCTGTCCTGGTTAGTACATGAGCCCAACTGCTGATCGTTAACAAGACTGTGATTTATGAGAAAGAAGACAACTTAAAACCATTAGACTTCTTTGGAGTAATAATACTGTGCTCAGAGGTATAAGGTGATTTTTAATGAGTTGAGACTTTATAGATTCCTCTAATCAGTAGTTCTTGTGGTTCGTAAGCACCATAGCAATGATTTAGAATAATTTCTCTTTAACTTGAACACTCGGGAAATTGGTCGATTGATTCCGCTGGAGAGAAATGAGCTTTTATTCCAGTCTGAGTTTTGCAGAACAGAACAGAAAGGGGTGTAGGAGGAGTGGGTGTGTGTACTGAAAAGCAGTTTAGGGGGGTGGTCCAAGAAGAGATATTTATTTATTTATTTATTTATTTATTTATTTATTTATTTATTTTGGTTTTTTCGAGACAGGGTTTCTCTGTGTAGCTTTTGCGCCTTTCCTGGGACTCACTTGGTAGCCCAGGCTGGCCTCGAACTCACAGAGATCCGCCTGGCTCTGCCTCCCGAGTGCTGGGATTAAAGGCGTGCGCCACCACCGCCCGGCGAAGAGATATTTATTAAGAATACTGCTCGTGGTTCTCCCACAGTTGGTTCAGCATCCTGTTGTTTATGGCCATGACCTTCCCAAAGCACTTGCTGTTTGAATCAAAAATGAAGACTCCAGGGATCTGGAATTTACAATGCTATGTGCGCTGAATGAATTGTTCTCTTTTGGGTTTTGCCTTGGTGCGTGATTGACTATGAAAGTCGGGGGTTAATAATCTTCATCATTTGCCCTATGAGTATGAATAGAAACATGAGCAATGACCAGGCTTTGAAATTTGAATTTCTAGAACTCTCTGATTTAAATTTCTAGGTCTAAGATAATCTTGTTATGTATTCAAAGTGTGTCAAGCTGATTGAAATGTTTACTTAATATTGAGTTATTTAGTACATTTCATTGGCTGCTTTGGCCTCTATTAGTCTAAAAAAGTTTTTCACTAAAGAGTGAAATTAACATTTTATATCCACAATACTAAGGCGATTTTGTTAAATCCTGAATAAAATAGCTCCTGCTTCATTACCTGTCAGTCACTAAATCCTCAGAATGTCTTTTTCCTTACAGAGCTTCTGCTATGGTGCTGGAAGGTCATTTCCCATGCTGAGACACTTGGGTGGTCCTGAAAGAGAAGCTCCCCGGGCCCTTGAGCCAGATGGCAGACACCGGCCGAAGGAGCCTGACTATAGACTCCAGGGTGGAGCAGGTGATGCAGACTTCTCTTACAGGGGCCCGGCTGGCTCCATCGAGCAAGGCCCCTATGACAAAACGCATGCGTGTAAAAGAGATGTGTTGAGACAGAGAGACGTTGATAGCAGATTTCACACTGGCAACAAGAGCCCTGAAGTGCTCCGGGCATTTGACTTACCTGACACCGATTTCACCAATACGCCAGAGCATCCACAAGTGGTACCCAGCGTAAGTCAGCAACCGTTGATTCCGCTGCCTGTTCACTCTCGGCCCAAGGTTTCTTACAGATCATGTATATTCTTTACCCTCCGTCAGTTAAGTAACCAGTGGATGATTAGTTATCCTCCCTCACTTCTGTCACCGGTCCAGTGTCCTCAGAAAATGAGATTTACCCTTTATGTTCAATACGATTTAACTGTATTCGTTACAACAGGCGGTAGGTATTTCCTGTGAAAACAAACAGGAAGCCAGCCAGTGAGTCTGACTGACACTTCTGCTTTTGACGAGGTAGAGAGAAGGCCTCACTGAGGGCCTGAGAGTGCTAGGGGACCAGCTGCAGAACTCAGATGGCCCCGCCGGGAGAGCGGGTTGGGCAGGGATCAGAAGCCTGCTTTCCCTGTCTCTCCACAGAATCCCTATCGATTCTGCAGTGTTCAAGAAAGCAATAGCTTGGTTGGCAGGACTGGACTTTTACCTGCAAGATGACGAGTTCTTCAGTATTGATTTTTGTTTATCAGCAGTCCTGGGCATTGAACTGGGGTCTCACACATGCTAGGCCACTGCATTACATTTTATGGCATCACTCTTGGGTTTTTTAAAGGGACATTTCCATTTCTGCTCCAGAAAGGAGTTGGTATTGTCATTTACAATGTTTCAGCTAGAAACTGTTGAGAAAGCTGTAAGTACAAGAGACTCTAGAAATGACAGGAATCTAGCTATGGCTTCTTTTATGGACGTTAATGTAGCTAGCTAACCTGAGACCATTCCTTCCAGCGTTGATAGCTGTTGGTCACCTGCCACTCATTCTAAACCCCTCTAGTGACTTCCCAACTGGCAGGGAAAGCCACCTGCCACAGTGGCCCTGGGAACTCCTACTCTGCCATGCCCACGTGCCCCCTTGCTGGTCAGCTCCTGCTCTCCAGGCTCATCTACCTCTATTGTTCACTGTTTAAAATGCTGTGTGTGTGCACATGTGCGCGCACCCTTCCTCACGTCGTCTTGATTGTTTATCTGCCATCTGATCATTATCTGTCTAGCACCTGCCTTTTTTCTCTATGTAGCCTGTACTGCAGATGTAATACTCTTGTACCCCGTCTGATTCATTCCCACACTGAAGTGTGGGTTCCTAGGGGAGCAGTTTTTGTGTTTTGCTCCTTCTACAGTCTATATTCTGGAACTTAAAACTTAATATTTATGAGATGATTGTTCTCACCAGGCAGCATCACTGGTAGCCAGTCCTCTTGACCTCTCTTAAGCAGGGTCAGTAGACCACCTACAGTACCTTAAGGATTGTATTCCTCCATGCACAGTTCTGTGAGGCTTAGTGCTTTAATTACGATGCAGCTCTAGAACCAGAATTTTAAAATGTTGGAGCACACTGCAGTAGATTGGGATAAGAATTGACAATGAAACCTTCATATTTTACTAAATAGTTAAAGTATAACTCTGTATTTTAAAGCATAAATCGTCCATCGTGAATACCAACCTCAAAGAGACTGGTGGACTCCCAGGAGAAAGCACCTCCACAGAACACAGCCAGTCTGCCGAGGCCATCTCTGGCCGAGTTGCAGGGACTGAGGAAGGCTCACCCACAGCGGAGAAGGCCCCACTGAAGCTAGACTCTGCATGCAGCCCACAGGGAGGTGCCACACTCAGCCCAGGAGCTGCAGCATGCGGGTCTGATCCTGTCAGCAGCCCGTGTGGCTAAGAAACATGAAGTCATCTTTGAAGTCTGTAAAGTATTAACTCTTTTCCTTCCCTAAAAATACGTTGAAATTTACTACAAAGCTGCCAACTCTAATAATTTTACAGACCAGTAGAATCTCTAGCTATTAAGCTGTATCTCCTAACTTTAGAGCAGGGTTTTGGACGTTTTCAGATGAATGCTATGGCTGTCACGCAGTCACCTTAATCACAGTGTGTTTTTGTTACAAAGCGTATGTTCGCTGGTGGAAGGGCCTGTGAAACCTAGTTACTCAGAGTTGCTGGCTGATTTTGATTTAGATTCAGTGTTTCCATTGCAAAGGGTTTTTAATGCAGGCTGGCAACTGCCTCAGCCCCAGAGTGTGATCCATGTGATCCATGTTCAGGTAGGCCACCTGCAGAACAATGTGACTTGCTGGTTACCAGGCTTCCTTGTCACACATTTTACGTTAGGTCTCACTAGGACAGCATGAGGATGGTCTGGTTCTATCAGTATTTCAGTTTCACACTTCACCGGTGATTCTGACAATGGCTTTATTCTCTACCAAGAGGTGCCAGTTTTATAAAGACCCAGTTCCCATGTTCAGAACCTAGCAATTGATGTTAGTCAGTTTTTATTATGGCAAACCATAATGTCTTGGCTAAATGCAATTCTGGTTTTCAGAGAGCTGTAGATAGGGAACAAGATGTATTACCTGTGGATAGATTGTCAATCAACACTTTTTAAATCAACATTTTGTGATTTTAAGATGCATTCTCCATTTTAAACCTTAAAAGAAAAGCAATTTATATATTTTTGTACAAGTCCCTAGTTATCAGTCTTTTATAGCATCACTATTGTTTTTTTTAAAGGGACATTTCCATTTCTGCTCCAGAAAGCAGTTGGTATTGTCATTTACAATGTTTGTGTTTCAGCTAGAAACTGTTGAGAAAGCTGTAAGTACAAGAGACTCTAGAAGCCAGGCGGTGGTGGTGCACGCCTTTAATCCCAGCACTCAGGAGGCAGAGTCAGGCGGATCTCTGTGAGTTCGAGGCCAGCCTGGTCTCCAAAGCGAGTTCCAGGAAAGATGCAAAGCTACACAGAGAAACCCTGTCTCGGAAAAGAAAAAAAAAAAAAAAAAGACTCTAGAAGTGATAGGAATCTAGCTATGGCTTCTTTTATGGACACTTGGGTGTCCTTTGCTGTAACCATGTCCACACTGCACATTTTATTCAGCTGCTTTCCAAACAACGATACCACTCAAGTAAGTCTTGAAATTATCAGGCTATTTCAGCAAGGACATTCAGAGCAGTTGACTTTGATTTTTTTTTTTTTTTTTTTTTTTTTTTACATACAAATGTATGCTATTCCCTCATTTTTTATACTTGGGTATCTAAAAAACTAATTTTATTATGTCAGCATTACTTTAGTATTTCATCAGGAAGGTAAAAATTCTCCCCTCCAAAACAAAAGGATTTTGCATTAAGACAGTCCTGTAGCAGACATGTACTCAATGGATGGAAGGATGCATGCAGTTTTAGACTTTGAACATCTGTGCATAAAAGCAGTTATCTCTGTGGACTGACCCATTCACCCTAACTGGTAAATGCACTCCCATAGTGGGAACTGTCCTTTGAGGTCTGGTATGAGTCTAAAGAGAAATACCTCCTGTAAAGACGTTCCTGAGAGCAAAGTACTGTTGGCACTACTGATCGATTTTAATCCAAAAATGAACACTTAAAAATATTTACAATCTCAAAAAAAAAAAAAAGTTTACAACCTCATCTTTGTATTCTCATTACAGATCCCCATTTGGGAATGGAGTCTACTTTGACAGCTAGCAAAGCAGCATGCTGTTGTTGAGTGATTACAGCAGTTCAGGAAGACTTGACTAAAGCAGGGGGACACATCCAGGCCAGTGTACTGCAGGAAAGAGAGAAGGCGCGTTCCACTTGACTAGCAAGGGTTTGTCACTGAGGTTAAAGCGTATTGTAACTGGCTTTTAAGGAACTAAGAACAGGGTGGTAGGTAGCTGTTAAAAGCACTTTTTATAATGGAATAAATGTTGAATGCTTACAGGGTCTTAAGAACCACTGTGAACACAAAATAAACACTTATTTTTACATTATTTTGATCTGGTATGTAGTCTTTGCTTTCTTAAATGAGTTTTCTTGTAAGAAAAACACCTGCTCCAAATGCAGGCCAGAAGATCACTGCCTTATAAACGCCTGTTAGTGGATTGGATGAGGCAAGGTCTAAGGATGGCTGAGGGCCTGACCAGTACCTGCACGCTCATGTGAATTTTCACGTGTTCTCTGCTTATACAGATTGCGTTTTTAACCAACCACACGGTTTTCCCAACAGTAAGTCTATATAGCAGTATTATGTAAAGAGACAAACAGCCCAAAGCATGCTAAAAGTAGTTTATTTCTTATTTCCCCCACTGGCTCTGCCTAAAAATATACTGAATATAGTTTTCTTAAAGAAACTAGAATTTTATGACTTTATGACTATTTTTCATCTTCTTTACATAGGACATTTACATTATTTTCAATAAACAATGCAATTCACTATATTCAAGGGTAAGTGTAAAAAAGTCATTGTCAATTAGATCCTTAAAAAATGACCTCAGTAAGAGGACTGAATTCTAATGTAGGGTTCATTTAAATTCCTAGTTTACAAATGCTAGTCAAGGAATCTAACAGGTAAGTTTGCTGGAGCACCGACAGGACATTCTGCCCTGAAACAAACGTCTACAAGAATGTCAGTCCCTGAGCACTTCAGCATTTATACCCTAAAAATACGGTACCCACAGTGCTGTAGTTTCCTCCTCAGGAAGAAGGCTGAGTTTCCCTGCAGTCTTCCGAAGGGAACTAGTCGTCTTTAGTAGGAAATACCACAGCATCTAGTGGTTTGCTAGTTACTTTCCTGAATGCCTAAATTCCAACAAAGCATTATTTTGCAAAAGTTCCTTTAGTCCAAACTCGGTGTCTCTGTTTGGATCTCTCTGCAAAAGAACTCTTTGTTCATCCATTCTTTTAGCTTGAGAGCGTAAAATGAGGCTAAAAAAGTCTTCATCGGGGACGGTTGGCCCCTTTGTGGCAGCAGGTGGTGGAGCACATCTTTGATCGTCTAATCTGGACCCCTGAAGACGGAGAGAAATGAAAACATAATGACCAGGGAGGACAGTGCCAAGCTGTAGTAAGCCTGTCAGTCACGAGCTAGATCTGTAAGCGTTTCTTGTGGCCTGTGGGGTGTTTACCCAACCACCCCCACAGTTCCCCAGAGTTTTCTTGAGTGCGAGCAGCAGGAAATATTAGATAGAAGGATTTATTGCGGAGAATATCGCGGAGATAAACAGATAGAAAATAAAGGATAGCCTCGAGAGGGCCTGGAACCTATTCCAACGGGCCCCGACTGTCTCTGCCCCAGGGTTTTTATAGAGATGCCAAGGGGTGGAGCAAAAGACCTCCTCCCCCAGCACAGGCAAGTGCAGACCATCTCAGACACCTGCACTCAGGCCCGTGGTCTAATCATCCTCTATGTGGACCTGCTGGGTAAAGCCACGAGGAACCCGAGAACGGGCTCCCACAGGTCCCCCTTTCTTAATATATAAAAAAATAACTATAATGGCTTACAGCAATCTCCATAGCTGTTACACCTCCCAGTATGGGAGTAGAGGATGATATAGATGGCATTTCTCTTTGGAATTAGGTCCAGTCTTAGCTGCCTCAAGCCCTTTCTACGCCAAAAACTCTTAAGGCAACTACAAACTTAAAGAATCCCTTAGCTTCATCATTACCATTAACAGGTTAACATAAACATTGCTATACATAGCCACAATTCTGTCTTACAACTCAAAGCAAACTCTTAACAGAACCATTTGAATTAGCATATATGGTGCTATATATAGTTAACAATTTTCTCCGTCTTACAACTTTAACTCAATCATTTGAATTTTCTTGTTAACAGAACATAGGAAAAACTTCGATGTATTCACATCAAACTTAAATATTTCCTTAACTCCACAAAACCAGGGTGCATTAATATCAATAGGGTTCTGCAAACATAATTCAATCTCATAGCTCCTCCTTTTCTTTATAATTTTTTAAAGAAAACCTCAAACCTAGTTAGAAGAGACTCATACAATTCCTACAAACCCATATTGAAAAGCAGTCTTCTCAATCTAACCATTAACACTTTGAAAACTTAGCAAAACATCCAAAAGCAGTTTCTTAATAAAACTCTTTATACTTTAAAAGTAGTCTCTTAATATACCCCATTTGCATTTTTTACTAACAATAACATGACATTAATCCACTCAACTTTTGAAATTAGACTAAGAAATATTAACTCTCCCCCTTTTCTTTATAATTTAAGCAAAATCTCAAGCCTAGTTAGAAAACCCAAACTTCTGTTTAAACAGTTCCGTTTGTAACACAAACCAGTTCCATAAGTAATTCCATTTTACATAAACAGTTCCACAAAACAATTCATGAATCACCAGTTAATAAAGCATATATGCATACACAAAACTGCATCTTGATTCTAGGTAGAAATAAATTTCTTCATTTAAACAGTTCCATTTTTAACCCAATTCCAGCAAACAGTTCTAGGTCATTACTATGAATAAACTCAAAATTGTCCCATTGCAATGAAATCTCTACTGTTCATTTCATTTCTTAAGTCCCAAAATTCAAATGATAAATTCTGGTATGAGTCTTCCAAATATGAAGAAATCCATAACCAAAATTTTTGTAGTTTTATCTCATTTTAAGTTCAAAAAGTTCAAACAAGAAATAAATTCTGGTATCAGGCTTTCACACTTCAAAATATGAAGAGATGGTTTTCAACCAAAACTTTTTGCCGTTAACAATTTTACTTCAAACAAGCGTCTCTGCAACTTTTGTTCTCACAGACAGAGACCTTTTTAGGTACAGTAGTATTCTAAACCGCACCGTTTTTGATGTTAGCTCAGGTTTTTCTGTGTTGCGTTGATTTTCCATGAGTCTCAGCTGCGGATGCCTTGTGCTAGTTCTGGCGTCCACCATTCTTAGCTTCTTAGCGGCTTCTGGAGCTTTTGAAAAACCGCTCAGACTGCCTGCTTTGCAGTCTGCTAGGACACTAACTTCTGTATGTCTCAGGTTCTTTCACCATATACATTAAGAATAGACTCACACTTAACATTTACACTTTACAAACTCACATATAACCTTTTGCCTTGCAAAGCATTTAGACTCACATTCAACATCTACATTTTACAAACTACATATAACGTATTAACATCTACTTATTTATACTCCTTAAGGAAACTATAGAACTACTTTAGCAAATATATTTCTTATTACTTATATATTTCTTATATTCATTCCATCTTATTCTTATTTAAACTTACATTTACAGCTAACATCTTTACTTCTTACAAGCTTATCACTACATGTCTTAAGACTACCTTAGATACTTCTTGCAAGCTTATATTCTTAAAGGATCTATAGATCTATTTTACAAACTTATATAGGGCTACCATTAGCATATATTTAACTTAGCAAACACCTAAAGATTTTTTAACACAGATCTAACAAGAGAATTTTTATAAACTTACATATCTTATTTTCATCTTTTTCTATTTCTTACTCTTAATTATTATCACTATCTCTATTAGAAAGATTCTTAACTAGACAGGAAGTACATATATCATTGCTAACGTTTAGAGTTTATAGTCAGCTTTGTTATAAAACACTGGGATTTAGTGAGTGTTGTTATAGAATTGTGATAGTTGTAGCTAGGGGACTGTAACCTTCCCAGGATGATGCCACACTCCAAAGTTGCTAGTTCTCTCAGCCGTTCCGGACCGGCAGAGATGCACTGTCAGCGGTAGACGGTTTTTAACTAGAGGCTGTCCCTTCACCCAAATTCATAATAGTTCCCCTAAGTACTTCAATTCAGACAAACGTTTCTATTACAGCAGTACTCTTGGTTTGTTCTACGGAAAAACTTCACTTCACACTGAGGGTGAAATTACCATATTTAGCTGCTGTAAGGTCTTTGCCAAATACCGCACAGCTATTAGGTGATATAAAGTATTTTTCTAAAGGAGTTAGTAAAGCCACAAGTGGCACTGCTCCGAACTGTATTTAGTATTTTCTCTTCATTAGCTTTAACTCCTGTTATTAGCAGCTGTAATATTTAGCATTGATTTCTTATAAGGAACTTTCAGGTGAAGCAACTCTTTTGTAAGACAGCTTTTATGAAGTTTGTTTCCATCTATAAAGCAGTCATTTCTTTGAATGCCTGTTTCTTATCCCCTTAATTAGATTTGCAAAGGAATTACTCATTGCAGGCAGTTTGTTCAAAAGGTAAATAACTTTTAATTTCACATAAGTTTCTTCATATCTAAGACAACGTTCAGTGTATAAACTGCTCTCTCTTGCTTTCTTAAGGATTTTAAAGTGGCTTGTTTGCTCTTAAAGGTAGCTTTTTGTCATCCAATTACCATAAAAACTTTGCACAGCTATTAGGGTAAATAAGGCATTTTACCAACAGAGCCCCAAACCGCGAAGCACCTAGTTCCATATCCTTTCAATTTTTCATTGGAACTGACACTTAAACTCTTAGACGATTTTCCTCCTTATTCTTTTAAAAGCTGTATTTTAAGTTTACCATGAACGTATTTTCGAGCTGACAAAAGTGTTTCAGGGCAATGTCGCCATCTTTAGTGGAAAAACTACCTTTCCCAGAATGCATTTCCCTTATATCAGTCCATAATAATATCAGTCCCTTATAAGGGAAATGATATAAAGAAATGATATATCAGTCATTCCCCATAGTTCTTTTTGGGTCTGAGAGTCAACTGGTTCTTTTTTACCAGACTTGCTTACAAATTCTTGCCCGGGAGGTTTGAACAAAGTTTTTTGCTTTTGCAACGGGAGATTTGAACAAGCATTTTACATTTTCAATTATGGGACATTGGGAGGTTTCTGGTCTCTCCTCAGCTGGCTTTAACAGGTGTCTCTCCTTTAATTGACACTGGCCCCCAAATCAGAACTGCACCTGCCTCGTTAGCGCGCATTGAGGTGGGCAATTTCTGATAGCAACTTTCCTCGGGGCTTGTGTTTGTCTTAGCCAGTCAGTGAAAAACAAGATCATTTACAACAGCTATTCCATAGCTCTTTCAGAGAGATTTTCTCCCACTGATCTATCTCATTTTGCTTGTTCCTTCCTTCCCCGGATGCAGAGCTTCAAGTATCTGCGGCTTTGTACCTCTGCTAGCTGCCCTTGGAAGTAGGGGCTTTTTTTTCTGCCCCCGAATCTGCCTCAAATTCTAGCAGCTTTTTCAGGTCATATTTTTCTGGGGAGGATTATGTCCCTTCTGTTTCTTCGGAGTCTTTTTCCCAGACAGTTCCCAGTTTGGTCTCAGTTTATCCCCTCTACCCCAGAAACAGTTTCCGACACTACAGTGGCGGCTTTCCCTGCTACTGAAGGTAGGGGCTTTTTGTCCGTTTGTTTTCTGGGTCTGTGTGGTTTGCGTACAGACTGAAAATCTAACAAGGGAGGTTTTTGCCATTTCTAAACCCCCATTAGCACAGGTGTTTTGCCTCATCAGGCCTTCACCTGGCCCAGTCCCCCAGTGGGTTGTGTTTGCTTGTCTGGGTGCTAAAGGACAGAGCTTATTCCAGAGGCAATCACCCCTCAGGGCTACACTCCCTCATCTCAGGGGAGTCAGTTGAAACAAAGCTTAGTTCTGTTCTGCCCTGGCTGGGCTCTTTCCCCAGACAGCGTTCTGACTCAGCAGCACAACTGCTTCAGACACAGTTCAGCTTTTCTGTTTTCCCAGAAAGGTCCTTACTCTGATAGGAAAGCTTTTTTCAGATTTCTTTTTGCAGCTGTGGACCTATCAACCTGGGACTTGTAGGAAAGTGGACAACTGTGCCGTTCCCACTGGCTTTAGTTTTGTTCATTGGCAATCTTCCCCTGGGTCCTGCACCTTCCTGCCTCAGCTCTGTGCCCCAGAAAGTTTACCACTGCAGGAACCCTAGTATCCCCGAAATGCACTCCAATTCAGAGACACTGACAAGTCGCCTCTGGGTTTTTGGTCAGAAGTGAGGATACAATGCTTCAGGGGATCTTTGCATTAGGAAGATTAGGAGCACCTTTTCATTCTGAAACGCTCACTCAAACAAAACCCTTGATGCCTCAGCACGGCTATAACTGAAAAGCTTGGCTTTTTTGCTTTTCTCAGGTAAAGTTTCCTGCCCTTTGGGGCTCTCCATAGCTCTTTACCCACACTCTCCCAAGCATTTCCCTCAGGGTACTCTGACCCACTGTCTTTTACTAGCTTGAAGAGACACAGCTTACAAGAGGTTTTTAGGAACTTGTCCCTGCCTCCTGCATTGCAGGGACAATTTTTAAGGCTTGAAAAACAGAACTTAGAGGTTTTGCTGTCTTAAGAGGTTTGTTGTTTTTCCCTTAGAGCTAATCACAGGTGGTCCCCATACTAATATCTTCAGGTGATTCTAATTTTTGTCCTTCTGAGAGAAAGTTAAAGGCTTTAGTTTTTAAGTTTAAGAGAGCTTTTAGTTTGAGAAAGATTAAGACTTTTTAGAGAGTTTTTTTTTCCCCAAATTTTCCAAGAAAAGCTTTATAGTTTGAGAAAGATTTTTTCCCCAGGAGAAAGACCAACTTTTCCCAAAATTTCCCAACTTTAAACTTTTTGGCTTTTTACACCCCCATTTTTGCCTCAGGGAGAAATCACTTTCTCCTTCTGCTTGGACTTTACATTTCAGCTGTCCCCAGGACAAAAGCTTCCATAGGAAAAACTTTTTCTTCCCCATAAGCTCAAAGAGCTTTTTTACTACCCAAAAAGCCCAAAGAGATTTTTTTCCCAGTTTGCATTCATAACCCCCCAAAGTTAGAAAATTGAGTTTTTCTGTCTAGTTGCCTTACTTATTTTTTCCTACACAATCTTACACTTCTAAGTTTTTCCTACACTATTTTACTACCCTATGCCTTATACTTATTTTTCACAGATAGAAATTGAGAAAGGGATAGAAGATAGAAAATTTTGACAGAAGAGAATTTCGCTGCAGCATCGGACATCCTTCCAGTCCGCTTTCCTTTTCTCTCGAGGATAAAACCCCTGCCTCTCAATATATATAAAAAATATATATTTTCCATAACACCGGCATGCCTCATCCACTGGCAGGGCTGAACTCAGCACTTTCGCCAAAAACTCTGTAATAAAACTATTATTTTCCTTTATCTTTAGTCCCTATTACTTTGTCTTTAGTCCCTGTTCATTTGTCTTTAGTCCCCCCTTTATTTTCTTTAGTCCCTTTTTTTTTTCTTTTTTCTTTAGTCCCTGTTCATGGCGCCATTCTGTGGGGTGTTTACCCAACCACCCCCACAGTTCCCCAGAGTTTTCTTGAGTGCGAGCAGCAGGAAATATTAGATAGAAGGATTTATTGCGGAGAATATCGCGGAGATAAACAGATAGAAAATAAAGGATAGCCTCGAGAGGGCCTGGAACCTATTCCAACGGGCCCCGACTGTCTCTGCCCCAGGGTTTTTATAGAGACACCAAGGGGTGGAGCAAAAGACCTCCTCCCCCAGCACAGGCAAGTGCAGACCATCTCAGACACCTGCACTTAGGCCCGTGGTCTAATCATCCTCTATGTGGACCTGCTGGGTAAAGCCACGAGGAACCCGAGAACGGGCTCCCACAGTGGCCTTTTTCAGAAACTTGGTAGATGAGAATATATAGATAGTATTAGGTAGAAATCGTAAGTCTGTCATTCCATCACAGTTGGTCACAAGCCATCTGACACTGAAATGCAAGGGCAACTCTCCAAGTATGAGCTGTCAGTAATAACTGCCCAGTCATTACAGGGTTTGTGTATAACGTTTCTAGAGTAACCTTCGCCAGGGCCCAACAAACTATAATCACTAGATTACACTGTGGAAGCTCTGTGCACAAATAGTCTAAAGTGGCAATCCAGAAGGGGTTTCCTAACTGACTGTACACAAAACAGATGTTCCCCAGTCACTCTCCATCCTGTCACCCGCTGCCCTTCATCCTTTACCCCTCTTCACAGCAAGGACCACTGTCTGCCTCTGGCACAGTGTACACACTTGCCTTCTCTCTTCCCACTAAAATGCAGGACCCTGCAAAAGCAAGAGCATCCTTGAAATCTCAAATTGCACTTGTAACATCAGTGGTGTTCAATGGTGTTCTGAATGTAGGCAAGTAAGTAACAATGGCCTGATCCACAGTGAGCCCTTCACAAGGATTTGAACACTGCCAAAGCAGCCTAAGCTCGTCTACAGATGGAACGAACGTGTGTGGACACTCACCTGACACTTCACGAGGATGTCGAAGAAGTCTTCGTCAGGCTCCTTCTTGTCATTTGTCATCAGGCGCTCAAGTACAGACTGGTTGTTGGCTTTTGTCAGACGGAGCCCTGGCAAATTACTGAAACTGGCCCTCTGGTCATCCAGACGGCGGCTCTGTGAGCTGGCAAGAAGATCTAAAAACTCATCTGTGTTGGGGGACACCACAGGGACTGACGGTGCTGAGGACGGGTGGGCAAGAAAAACACGGGACTGTTACGTGCTGAACACCTGTATGCACACTGCTCTTCTCCACCTTGCTCTCCTGCAGCGCACAGTCACTCCTGTGACCTTTCCCAGCAGGGTGGGAAGGGTGGGTTCCCAAGTGCTTCAATGTCCTCAGATCTCTCTTCCTTTTTTCATGTAGTCCTCACCCAAAAATAACTGAGGTATGGGGCTGGATTTCAGAAGGTGAACAAATGGTGGTGTTCTTTCCTTATATAGTTTCATCTAATGTCTCTTGTTTTGTTTCCTCCCATGTCTGGATGGGAATCATTTAGTGAACTAAAGAGTTAAAAGACCGGCCAATTTCTCCCCCCCGCCCCCCCACACACCCCAGGGTTTCTATATGTAGCCCAGGCTGGCCTCCAACTCAGAGATTTGCCTTCCTCTGCCTCCCAAGTGCTGGGACCAAAGGTGTACACCACCACCACCACCCGGTTGAGACTGGCCAATCTTAGTCTATGGTAGAAGTCATCTTTTAGTAGAGAAATATAACAATATAAGAATATAAGCAATGTGTTTTAGACTTCTAAATTACAGATGGAATGTATGCCTTATTATTTGTACGTAATATATAACTAACTACCTTGTATGTGTGTGTGGTGCTGCAGATGAAGGGCGGGCCTACTATTTGCTAGACAAATGCTCTACCGCTGGGCAGTGGCCTTTTTCTCTTGAGTCAGGGTTTCCCTATCTAATCGCCCTGCTGGCTTTGAATTCACTTTAATACTCCTGTCTCAGTGCCACGTGCTAGGATTATGGGATCTTTTACTGAAAGGACAGCACCAAAGACAACGATTAAAACGGGAAAAGCAGGCACGATGGTCGTCTGTGATCCCCGCACTTGGGAGGGAAGCAGGAGGATCAGGAATTCAAAGCCAGCCTTGGCTGTGCCTCAGAGGAACAAGATGAACTGAACTTGAGGGAGCGGTGAAGATGGCTTACCTTTCGTCACCTTGGGGGTGGAAGAGGAAGCTGCTGTGGCTGCTGTGCGACAGTGCTCCTGTAAGGAGCACCTCTGGTCATCCATCCTGTTGCTTTGAAACCGCCTCAGTAAGTCAAAGAACCCTTCATCGCCCACAGTGTCTGCACTGATTTTCTAAAACAAAGAAGATGTAGTATGCTTAATGATTCCTCCTTTATCCTTAGGTCATCTGTGAACATCATGATGTAATCAATGCAAAAGGGAAAGATTAAAAACAAGAATTCAGTGGCAATGTTGGTAATAAAATGCCCCATACTGACCCCATAAGAATCACTTTTAGTTCCTGTATTTCTTAGGCCAAAGTAATATATCTAAAGCTTGGCTTGGACATCACAACTATGATCCTAGCTTCTTACAAACTGAGGCAGGAGGAGCACAAAGTTCAAGGCCAAGTCTGGCTAACTTGGTGAGTGTCCCAAATAAAACTTTGCAGAAGTCCTGGAGATGTAGCTGTAGCTCAGTGGTAGATTACACAGCTTGTTTGAGGCCCTAGATTTAATCTCCACTGCAAGAAAAAAAAACACCTCAGTCTCCAGAGGAATGCTAGAGATGTGCAGTCATGTCAATTGGTGGTGGGGATACATCTGAGAAATGCAGACCTAGGTGAGTGTAGGAACCCACTATATGCCTAGGCTACGTGATACAGTGTAGACTGCCCGTGTGCATGTGGTCTTATCAGAATGAAATGTCACCGTGCTGCTGTATTAGCAACACAGGCACCCCAGGCTCAGTGACTCCGCAACAGAATTTAATTAGTTTTTGTAAACTAACAGGAAAAGCATAGATATTTTCCTAACACAACAATCTCCAAGGTTTTTCCCCATATGGGAACACCAGTGCTAGGGGTCCAATGCATAAACCCTCAGGAAACCCTCCCTCCCCCTCCAAAGTCCTTTTATTAAAGATTGAAGACCCGGAAAAAAACTTCAAGTAAGTGTTTGAGGGAAGAAGGGGGCCTTTTACTCGGAGTGCTCCAAACCTGAATGGTGCATATAATGTCTAATACAAGCAACTGATTTTCCTAAGTATTACACTAACAACAAACTTACAGTACACACAAAACGTTACAGGTCTAAGAAGGGAGTAAGTAAATGAGCTAAAGTCTCATGCATCTGTATTGGCTCTTCTAAAAATGAACAGGTACTTGCATGTTGGAGATGCTTTATATTGATAAATACAGTTCTAAAGGTTTATAGGACAATGGACTGAAAGGTAGAGGTGGGTTCCACCACATCTAGTGCTGTAAAACTAATTCATTAAAAATTAAAGCCGGGCGGTGGTGGTGCACGCCTTTAATGCCAGCACTCGGGAGGCAGAGGCAGGTGGATCTTTGTGAGTTCAAGGCCAACCTGGGCTACAGAGTAAGATCCAGGACAGGTACCAAAACTACACAGAGAAACCCTGTCTCAAAAAACAAACCAAAAAAAAACCCCCAAAAAGCAAAAAAAACCCCGAATATCTGAATCAGTTTGTTCTGACTTCAAATGTTTGTCTTACTAACAACAGTACAATAGTACTTTTGCAACAGTCACTTAAAATAGTAATAATCGCTGTCCAAACAATGGAGGAGTTTACTATGACCAGAGCAGGTCCCAGCTGAGAACTAGAGAAGACTGAGAGAGACATTCTTTGACTAGTACGTATTTTAGCCGTTTATCCCAGTCTGGTGTGAGTACAGGAAAACTAAGAATTACAACTGGACACTTAGGATATAACTGACTAATACCTTGGGAGGGTCTGGACCGCGGTGGTCCAGGGAGTTGCTGGCGTCCTGAAGCACTTTAGCGGTGGAGCTGCTTTTGTACTTCTTCCCCTTTAGTCTGTTGACAAACAGGAGCTTTGCAGAAGGTTTGGCGAGCAGAGGCTTCTGCTTAGCGAGAATCTCGCTGTTCCAGTTTGGTACCTATAGATGGTAAGTGGAAAGCAAGGCATAAAAAACGCCACCTTTACAGTTACTCTCAGTGTGGGAGAATCAGATCCTTGGGTGGCTTTTTGTTGTTACTGTGTTTTGCTTTTAGACAAAGGGTCTCATTATGTAGCAGTACTGGAACTCACTTTGGCCCTGTGAGCCTTCTGCCTCAGATTCACAAATATCATTTAATGAATCCATTCAACAAATTCAACAGCATGTATCAAATGCAGACTGAATGCTTTTATGAACATAAGAGTAAGAAAATGAAATTTACCCAAATTAAAAATACATTTTGAATGGTCAGAGAAGAAGACAAAGTAGTATTCTGGATGTAAATTACATAAAAGTTACAGCCAGAAACTTGTGAGTATATGTAGAACTTTTAATTAAAAATTAGTATCTAAAGTTTATATGATATAAATAATTTGTTGATAAAACTAGTGATTTCACTAATATGAAATAAATTCTCAGTAGACAAAAATCACACACATACCCCCCTTCTCTCTCATACACCCGATGGTAATTTTTTTTTAAATAACTGATTCCTCTAGGGGGTAGAGTGGGAGAGTAGGGTGAGAAGGGGAAGGGAGGGGAACTGTGACTGGTATTTAAAATGAAAAAAATTTTTAATTAAAAAAAAGCTGATCCCTCTAGAACTACCTTTAAATTATATTTATTGACTGTGTGTATGTCACAGCACACATGGAGAGGACACAGGACACTTGCGGGAGTCTGTCCCTAGGCTGTAAGGCTGAGTGGCAAGCAACTTTACCCAAGGAGCCATCTCACAGGCCCACATTTTGAAACATCTTGTTCAAATTTTAAAAAATCTTAGATCTGGACTTTTGGAGGCTAGTTATGTGAAGAGTATCAATATTTTAAAAACCATATGCTAGTTTTAACAGAAGAGCATTTAAGGGAATGCAAAGACGAACTTTAGTTTTCACACACGTTGCCCACGCTGGCCTCAGCCTGCTCTGTGCTAAGGTTACAGGTGCGTGCTACCATGCCCAGCTGAAAGATGTTCTTCACGCATGACTGCTTGTTAGAAAACAGCATCTATAATATTCAAATGAATATTGGACAATTATTAATATCTGAGGTTACTATTGGGATGGGAGATTACTGATTCTTTTGATTTCTTCTAATTTTCTAAAGTTGCTATAATGAATCTATTTTATAAGAAAGTACTTTATTATCCTGCGGAGGAGGAGGAGAAAGGAGTGTAGGAGCCAGAGGGGTCAAGGACACCACAGGAAGGCTCACACAGTCAACTAACTCGGGCTCGCAGAGACCGAACCGACAACCAGAGCCTGCATGAGACTGACCTAGGCACTCTGCATACATGTTACAGTTGTGTAGCTTGGTCCTCTGTGGCACTCCTGACAGTGGGAACAGGGGCTGTCTCCCAATCTTTTACTGGATTTTGGGACCCTACTCCTCATACTGGGTCACCTTGCCCAGCCTTACATGGGGTGGGAAAAGCTTCATGGGGCGGGGGAAATGGTCCTGCAGCACAAGTACTTACTGCTTTGAGTCTCAGAACCATGAAAAAAAAAAAGTCAGTTATCCCAGAGCTCCCCATGGAGGAGGGGGAGGAGGGTGAACACACACATGAAAATCAGCCAGAAGCTTGTGGGCTGGCTAGCCTGGGCTACTCTGTGCAGGAGAGAGAGGGAGGGAAAGAGGGCGGAGTAGGGGAGACACTGTCTCAGAAAGCAAGGTGGGGGCTGGTAAGGTGGCTCAGCAGGTACCGCCCCTTGCTGCCAAGGCTAATGACCTGAGTTTGATCCCGGGACCACACATGATGGAGGTACAAGTCGTCTTCCGACTTCTACTGATGCACCCGCTGGCACACACAAATGTTCTATTAAAAGGTGGAAGAACAAGGTGTTCCCTGACTTCCACACGTGTAGCCTGGGGACACACAAGCACATACCTGTTCACACACACACACACACACACACACACACACACACACACACACACACAGCTCTGCAATGACGTTGCTATGTAATTGAATGACAAGAAGTATTGTTATTGCTTTTAATCTACCTGATATCCTTTCAATTAAAAACTTTTTTTTTAACAAGACAAAATGTTCAAACAGTTTAAAATAGCCTGTAAAATATTTCTAGCCTATCCCAGGCACTGTGTAGAAGCAGCTACTGTAACCTTTGCTACACGCACCTACAAAGAATATATATGCACTTATCTCTATTAGCACACAGCAGCATGCTCTTCTCATTCCTTCTGCACTGGACCTTTTCTGGTTCTAGTTAAAAGCACCTCTCTAAGTGATCTCGACATAGGACAAGCCTGACCTCTTTCACGTGGAAGTTACTGGAATACGGTTACAGTTCATGGAAATTTAAACATAGACCTGCCAACCTTTTCTGGTGTTAACTTCATAAGTTCCATGTTTTCCATACTGTGTCTTCGTCCCAGCTTGGAGCGTGCACCTTTGTGAAAAAAACAAATTCGTTCAAGTAACCCAGGGAGCCCTTCACACCCCCTCATGATTCCATTCTAACATCCAACTCACAAGTCCCCGTGCAACGAGCACGAACATCTAAAAAGAGTAGATATTTTCCACACTGCATAAAAATAGACAGTCCCTCTACACCGCTCTGATGTCAGAAGCCACATGTTGGTTGCAAGCTAACCACTGGCTACTAACATTACCCCTTGATTTAGAAAAGGCATTTTGTAATGAATGGTTTATACTCTCTACATAGCCTCAAAGAAACCCACATACATTGTGGTCTAAGTGAATAAAATCATGGGAAAGCTGTAGGCCTTCAATTTTGAGAGAATTAAAAATAACACCCCAGTTCCACACAGTTTTCCCCAAATTTCCTACTTCCAGACAGGTTCACTGCCAGTCATGAGACAAGTCAAATAAAAGCAAAGTGTCGCAAAAACATCTTTTGATCATATTGTTAAATATTAAGTACAGAATTTCTATAACCAAACAATCCTTTAAAAATTCAGCAGTATTTTTTTAAAAATTTATGTGTATGGGTGTCTTGTCTGCATGTATGTCTGCACCACGTGCATGTCTGGTACCCCAAAAGTCCAGAAAAGGGGTGTCTGGTTCCCCTGGAACTACAGATGGAGTTACAGATGGTGGTGAGCCACCTCGTGGATGCTGGGAACTGAACCTAGGTCCTCTGATAGAGCAGCCAGCCCTCTTAATCATGGAGCCATCTCTCCAGCCCCTAAGCAGCATTTTTTTAAAGGATAATATACCTGGACATGGCATGGCATGTTAGCCTCACTCAGATGGCTGAGTATGGAGGATCAAAATTCAAAGCCAGTCTACACAACAAGACCTTGTTTAAAACAAACAAACAAACAAACAAACAAACAAACAAACCAACCAACCAACCAACCAACCAACCCACTACCAAGAACAAAAGGGCATAATATAAAGCACAGCTGATACCTCACACCTGGCTTTAAAATACGAACAACACAGACATCTGTCTGGGTAAGCCCCCTGTACATACATTTGCCATTGCATTCTTTCTTCCCCGGGGCTAGAGATCCACCCGAGGCCTTGCGCATGCTTCCTAAGCACCCTAGCACTGAGCCACACCCTTCCACAGACCTTTTGTTTTTGTTTTTCTGGAGACAGTTTCTCTATGTAGACCAGGCTGGCCTCAAACTCAAGAGATCCGCCTGCCTCTGCCTCCTGAGTGCTGGGATTTAAGGCGTGCGCCACCACCCAGCAAGCCATATTAAAAGCATTCTTATGAAAATTTCAACTTAGAATGGGCTCATGGTAGAGAGTGTAACCCCTTCAAAAGATGGGGAAAACTGTAAGTATTCATGTTTCCTAGTGGGAAGACTTAATTACTGACCTAGTTTCTTTATGATCTGTTATGTTTCTAGAAACTGGTATTTCTTCTAGGTTTTGAAACAGATTGTTCTAAAATTATACTAAACCTTTCATTTTCAATCTGTACATCTAGTTTGCATGCCCCCTCCTCTTTTTCAATTTCTCTTTATGAAAAATAATCTTGTAGATTTGCTCACCTTTTCAGAACCAAACTTTAAAGAAAATCTCCATTGCATTTTGTCTTAATACACATATATATTCACATACAAAAGATAAAAAAATTCTTTTAAATACAAATTTTGCTAAAGAACCAATATAAGTCACATGCCACAAGAATTGAAATACAGAGGCGTGAGGAGATGGTTCAGTGCATTTATTGTTTATGCAGAGGGACCTGAACTCAGTTCCCACATCCACATGGCCACATGGTGGCTCACAACCATCTGTAACTCCAGTTCCAGGGCCCCAGTGTCCTTCCTCTTCTGGAGTCCTCAGTCACCAGGCACACACGTGGGCACATACACACGTGCAGGCAAAACATCCAAACACATAAAATAAAAATTTTAATTGAAATACAATATTTTCACTGTAACTTCTAAGTTATATTTAGTCTTATTTAAGAAGTCCTTCCTCAATCTATACGTTACTTAGAAGTATGCTTTTAAGTTTTCAAATAGATGCTCTGTTACTGTGTGTGTGTGTGTGTGTGTGTGTGTGTGTGTGTGTGTGTAATAGTACGTGGGGCTTGGTGCTTGTGCATACTATGGGCACGTGTTCTATCACTAAGCCACATCACAATCCTCTTTAGTTTTTAGGCTGGCATCACTGAGTTGCCCAGCTTGGCCTTGGACTGCCTTCTCAGTGGTGGGAATTACAGGCGTGTGTCACTAGGTCCAGACTTCTATGCTACTTTCTCGATACTAATTTCCAACTTAATTGTCCTGTGTTGAGGACAGGCTATCTATGAGATACAGATCCTCTGAAATTTTTATTTGCTTTATTGGGTTAGCTTTATGGTTAAATTTTGACTACAGGCTGTGAAGTGATCGGCATTTCTATCTCATAAAATCCGTGTTTTTCATTTCTTAAAGATTTTAATTTCATGTGTCTGCATATGTGTTCTGTATGTACCTGTGAGTGCAGGTACCCTAAGAGGCCAGAAGAGGGCGCTACATGTCATGTGGGTGCTGGGAATGGAACCAGGGTCCTCTGGAAGAACAGCCAGTGCTTTAACTGCTGAGCCATTTCCAGCCCCAAGAACTTTTCTCCCATTCTAAAAGGTTCTATTGAAGGCACTGAACTAGAACATGGAGTAGAAGGAAAAAGGATAAAATCTGTTCCAATGATAGATGGGGAACAGCGAGGGAGGGGAAGAGAGGGTAGAGGAGGTTCAGGGACCTAGCCCCGGGCATTGCAGAGGTACTGGATGCAGGATGGGAGAGAGGAGAGAGCGCTGTGCGTGGACAGCCAGGGTGTGTAACCTGAAGTGCAGAGGAGGAACTCAGCGGGAGTGATCAGCTGTAGGAAATACTGCCCAGAAAGCAAGCAAAAGCAAACGACCTTGAAAACCCGGGGAGTGTATTTGGTAAAACACAGGTCCCCAGTGACCTCGACAGGAGGTGTTAGCTGCCCTGATGCTCCAGTGAATGGGTTCTGGTGACATGAGGAGGTGAAGGAAACACTAGCATGGGTCTGTAGCTACAGGGGCTCATAAGGACACACATGACAATTTTAAAAGATGAGAATTCTTACAATGTACCGATTTACAAGTTAAACACAGGAAAACTTTATCCAATTAAAATGACCAATTACCAAGCACAATTGCAATTTATTACACATCCCACACTTTAGGCTCTCTTATGAACTGCTCTTTGGATATCCTAAGGTTATCATATCAGTACAGATCTGCTGTTATTTTCCTCTCTAAGTTTAGAGGGAAACTCCAACGACAAAGCTAACTGTTTTCACTGGCTTTCAAGTTTGAAATATTCATGCCAATGTTCTTCAGACCAAGAATTTCTTTTTTCACTTTTGTGTATGGGTGTTTTGCCTGCACATATGTCTGTGTGCCACTTTTTTGCCTGGTGCTGAGGGCCAGAGCAGGGCATCAGATCCCCTGGAACTAGGGTGACAGTTGTGAGCTGCCATGTCAGTGCTGGGACTCAAACCCAGGTCCTCTGGAAAAGCAGCAAGCGCTCTTAACCACTGAGCCATCTCTCCAGCCCTCACTGTGAGTGTAAGCTTAGGAACATATATATTTTTTAAACTACATTTATTTATTTATTTATTTATTTATTTATTTATTTATTTATTTATTTATTGTTGAGGGTGGGGTATGCATGTGCCATAGTACTCATGGAGGTCACAGGACAACTTTAGGAGTTGGTTTCTGGGGCTTGAACTCTGGTCATAAGGCCTGTCAGCGAATACTTTACCCATTGAACCATGTCTGTGGCTCATGGAACCAAATGTATTTCAGAGTCACACACAGGTAGAAGATTTCCTGAGGTTTTTGATTTAAAGAGAGAGACAACCATCCCAAGCTGTTTCATCAGAAGCAAAATGAGGGAGAAAAAGAACTCACTAAAAACCAGATATATTATAAATATACTTGAAATATGAAGGGATAGATAAAATGTTTTCATTCTAGCATCTTCATACTTATAGATTTCTGAAATAACCTACAGGTTAATTTAACAGCATCTGAGTATTTTTTTAACCAAAGAAACTGATTATACCTTCAGCATTCCTATGTTCCCAGTAAGAATTACAAAATGCTGTGCTCCGTGTTTATGGGTTAACTGAACTGTCTGAGACACACAGAAGGTGGGATGGAGAAGTTCTCTTCTGTCACACTCTGAGGTCAGCAGACACACTCATTAGCAGTTTAAAAGAGCCTTTCTTTTCCCAAATGCGAAGTAGATCGTCCGCGTAAGAACCACAGGTTTTAAAGCTGCTACTTACCATGTAAGCTGCCATCGAGTTCAATGTTTTCAGACATCATGGAAGTGTTTGTGCTGTAGCTCAGACCAAGAACCATCTGCAGGTCTGAGAGATTCAGACGCGCTGTCAGTTCGCCGCTTTTGTCCCCAACCTATAACCATGAGGGTTTCCATGTTAGAGCGACACCGACAAGTGGTCAACATCGGTTCACAGTGTGTGTGTGTGTGTGTGTGTGTGTGTGTGTGTGTGTGTGTGTGTGTGAACAACTCCCAAGGTATCTATTTCCATTCCAATTTCACATACGAGGGAAATGAAGCTCAGAAAAGGTATCTAAGCTCAAATGGCCATTGGGTGTAATAAGAGACAGACCTTGGTTCTCAATATCAACTTTTTCTTTAAAAACCACGATATTTCTCTACATGGGAACGAGGGTAAGGAGATGGAGTATTTTGGTCACATCCTATTCCCACATGCCTCAGCTCATCTTATTGTCCCCCCAGATCAGGGCAACACAGTCCTCTATGTGCTCACACAGCTATATAAATGCTCTGGAAAAACACACTACTCCACCACTGATTTGTAAAAGACAACGGGATGGGCAGTGATTTCTTTAGCTTCATACCTCTCTGGAAATTTCCAAGTGCTTTTCGGCAAAATGCATTGCTTGATCATGATTTCCTAGAGCTGTGTATGCATTTCCTAAACTCCAACATGCTCTTCCTTCGCCAATTCTAAAATATAATTCAAAATTGACATGCAGTGATCTGAAATGAGGCCCTTGTACAGAATAAATGCAACCAAGCGATAATTAAAGGTTTTTAAAGCATGCTTTGGATTTACTTAACCTTTCAGATACAGCAATGAGGGGTCTACACAGAGAGATGGGAATACTCAGTACCACACTCAAAGTCAAATATTAAAACATGGAAACAGTCTTTAAAAATATGCAGTAGCGGGGCTGGAGAGATGGCTCAGAGGTTAAGAGCACTGACTGCTCTTCCAGAGGTCCTGAGTTCAATTCCCAGCAACTACATGGTGGCTCACAACCATCTGTAATGAGATCAGGCGCCCTCTTCTGTGTACATAATAAATAAATAAATCTTTAAAAAAAATATGCAGTAGCCAGACCTTGAATCCCAATACTTGGGAGGCAGAGGCAAAAAGCTGGAATTCAGCAATGCACCTGCAGTTACCTTAACTCAGGAACGGTGTGACGTACCTATCTTTGAGCTCCTGAGCAATTGCTAAGTGCTTCAGATGGTAATCGATGGCCTTCTCGTAGTCCTGAAGCAGAGTGTACGTGTTCCCAAGGCTGTAGCAAGACTGAGCTTCCACGGCTCTGTCTTTAAGCTGCCGAGCCAGCAACAGCGTCTTCCTAAGAGAAGGAATTCACACAATGCCCATTGTTAATTTTGGTTCTAAGAATCATAACACTGACGTTTTCCATCTAGGTTGCTTTCTGCTGCCTTTTAAAAAAGTCTGTTTGAGAGTTCAATATATTTTCCCATTATTCTAGAAAAAGTGAAAAGATGTTTTGAAGTGTAAAAAAAATGGATTCAGACTTTGAGTCCTAATAGCTCCCCAAAATACAGGAGTGCCGAAGCATGAGATCCAATGCCTCTAGAGAGCAGAAATACCTCAGATATTTAGAAGATCTCTCCCTTTGTGCTGGCAATAACCCACATGTCCATGGAACGGCTGTCTTGTGTGTGTGTGTGTGTGCATGCGCATCACGTGGAGGCCCAGAGTTGATATCAGTCTGCTGTCTTCCTTGTTGTTCTCTGGGTTTTGAGTCAGGGTCTCTCACTGACCTGCCAGGCTGGCTGCCCAGCAAGCCTGAGGATCTTTCTGTCTCTGCATCTCTACTCCCAGCACTTGGGATGACAGGTAACACCACTGTGCCCACCTCTTCAGGTGGGGGCTGGCCCCTCAAGTCCTCATATTTGTGCAGCAAGTACCTTACCAGCGAAGCCATCTCCCTGACTCCAGCATCTGTCTGGAATCCTACTGTCACCTTTCCCTTCTGTCAACATTTCTAGTGTCCTGGGAAAGTCCTTAGATGTAGGCTTATCGTCACTGATTCATACAAAATGCCAATCTCTTCATTTACCCTTCCCCAAACTCTACCTAACACATGCAGTACTGTCAGCAAGAAGTTAGCGTAAGAGGTTAGAACACGGGCCTGGAACAGCACTGTCTGATTCAGACCCTACCTCTGCTAGCTATGTGTTCTAGGGCAAGCTACTCAAGCCCTCTATCGGTTTTCTCATACATATAATGGATGGGAGAAGTACCTGACGAGGCTTCTGGAAGGTGGAGATGAGTCAGTATGTATATAAACTGTGTCGGTGCTTAAACCTACAGATGTCTTTGGATTTAATAATCTAAATGACCCTTTTCCATGATTTCTGCCAATAGCACAATTACTTCCTACCACCCATAACTACTCAAAAATTAAAATATGGTAATAAGACGGGTCTTTTCAAGAACCTAAATTAGAAGTTCTATACATAATGATGCTAACTCCAGAGCCGCCGCCCTGAGAGGTTTCCTGCTTACTCTAACGGACAGGTCCTCACGGGCATTTTTGAGACTTCAGGAACTGCCTTCAGACCCCACAGTATAACTGTTTCTGGTCCACCATTATTCTTTGTATAGCTGATTTATAAATGATCAGAAATCTTTCCAGAACCAAATTCAATCATTTAGTTCTGTTTGCCAAGGCACCGCTTTGTATCCTGCAAAGTATGGGCCACATACTTTAACATGGGCCTGAAGACAGTTCTAAAGGTGAGTTCCAAAAGTCCCACTAACCTGTGTCTCTGGAACATAGGTTAAATTTCTGAGTTCTAGCCTGCTTGCTGCAAGGGAGCAAGCCATAACAGTGAACTCATACAAAAATCCACCAACCAATTTGTAACACAACTTTTCAATATTTAGCACAGGCACAACATTTAATAATAAAGACTTTTCTGTATTCTTGGTTTTAAATTATATGAAACTTGACAGTTAAAATAAATATGTATATCATACTCATCACATGACATATTAGGAGGAAATTTCCTATCTAGTTAATTCAGTGGTTCTCAACTTGTGGGTCATGACCCCTTTGGAGGTTGAATGACCATTTCACAGGGACTGCATATATCCTGCATATCAGATATTTACATTATGACTCATAACAGTAGCACAATTACAGTTATGAAATAGCAATGAAAAAATTTTATAGTTAGAGGTCACCACAGCAATGAGGAACTATATTAAAGGGTCACAGCGTTAGGAAGGTTGAGAAACAATGAGCTAATCAATAATCAACCAATAAATATTAACCACGGGTAGACGTTTAAACAAAGACAGCACCATTTAATGTTGGTGGACCAAAGCAATTCAGTTTTTCTTTTCTCTGTTTTTTAGACAGGTTTCACCGTGTACCTCAGACTGGCCTAAAACTCACTTTGTTGACCAGGTGGGCATCAAATTCAGAGAGCTCCGCCTGCCTACACCTCCTGAGTGCTGGGATTAAGGGTGTGTGCCACACACCCCAATTTTTGCTTGTGAAGTAACAAATATAGAGAAAGTTTTTTAAGGGAAAGGTACTCCTAAGGAAGGGCTGGATCAGTGACCCAGGAAAGGCATACACCAAGAGCCGGCACCATTTTTGTTGCTGTTTTGAAGACAAACTATCTGAATTCTGAATACAGGAACCTCTGAAGTGTCAGCGCAAATCAAGTCCTGTGCTCTTGGTTCAGTCTGAGTCAGTGTTCGAAGCACACTAAGTGGAGAAAACCCTCAAGAGTCTAAAGGGACAGAGCAGACGACCTGAAGCAGGTTAGACCCACCACCCTCTGTTTGCAGGACACTGATGGGCTAGAGGGGTCCTGCCTGACACAGAAGCCCAAATGGGCAATGCTGCAGGCAGAGGAACAGAGCCTCAGCGTTGGCAGAGTCGATGCTGGACAGAAGGGAGGGAAACCTTTTGCTAAGGGGTGGGGTAAGAGGGAAAATTCCGTGATCACTGGTGGAGACTAAGACCTACTTTTTTTTCCTTAACTTCAGTACTCTTCAGACAAGACCTAGTTTTGTTACCAAACTTTCTTTTGCCCTCTCTTACAACTCATAATTGGGTGAGATAAAGCACATACCCACACACACCCTACATGCTGAACAGGTTTATGAAGGACTTTAGAAATTTAGAACTTTAAACAAAACATTTTAAAGATAAAAAGTAATAAAAAAAAACACTAAGGAAGTCATAGTGCTGCTGTTGTAGTAGGTAAAGGCTACATTTGATGATGCAGGCCTGTGATGACAGCACTCAGGAGGTGGAGACAGGAGGATTGCAAATTCAAGGCCACCAGGTGAGACTCCCATAAAAAAATAACACTTGAGTGCGATGTTTCCCGAGCTGTGTACTGACCGGGTAAGTTAACACATCCTGTCACCCAGTTCTCACAACACCCCCAGTGAAACCAGCCAGGTCTCACCCCCAAAGCCCAATGTGCTCTTACAGGATGCACAGTTACTCGTTTTACATTTATCCACGAAGGTATCTGACTGACCGGTAGTATTCGGAAGCGGTTTCGAATTCACCCAGGAATATGTATGCATTTCCCAGGTTGCTGTATGCTCTCCTTTCAGCCGCTTTATCTCCAAACTCTTTTGCGATAAGGAGACGCTGGAACAGAAAAACTTCATCAGACACAGAGAACCAAAGACCGTCCAATCGCAGCCCTCCACCCTGACGGAGGAAACGCTCTGGCCCCGAGGCCTGCTGTTTACCTGCTCGTGAGCTATAACTGCATCCCTGAAGTTGCCAAGGAGGTAGTGTGTGTTGCCGAGATTCCCAAAGGCTCGCCCTTGGGCTGCTCGGTCACCGAGAGCAGTTACTAACGACAGGTTTTCCCTAATGATGACAAAAGTGGAGACACTGTTAAGTTTAGGTGAAAGTTCTTAGTTGACTGACAGACAGAATTCCTCTTTTTCACAGCTGGGGATTTAAACCCGGGGCCTAGTGCATGCCAGGCAAGTGCTGGCCACTGAGCTATACTCCCAGCCCCAGAGTTAATTCTTTGTATCAGAAAAAAAGTCAGCATATAGTTAGAGTGGCAAAATCTTAAAGGTACATTCTGAGGTAGGGCAGTAATGAAAAAGCTGGAATTCTTTACTCACTGGAACATCTGGTCTTTATTCAGAGCCAGCAAGAGATGATCTTGGAGCCCCATAGCTAGGCAATTGTACTGGCCAAACACGAAATTTACCCCAAACTAAGCATTGCTATTTCTGGCTTCCACCACTAAGGGGCACTGGTCTGCAGGTTAAGCGAAACTGCAGGTCTCCGGCACTCCGTACCATTTAAACAACTGTTTCCAAAGGCTAGTTTTCCCCTTAGCCTATCATTTTTTCAGCTGTTGTTTTAGGTTTTCGGTTTTGTTAAAGACAGGATCTCACTACACCATCCTGGAATTCAGAATGTGGACTTTCAAACTGGTAGGGCCGGCGTGGGCTACCGCAGTCAGTTGGCTAGCTCATGATTCCTACATCTTTTTTGTTTGTTGTTGTTTTCCACGAGGGTTTCTCTGTGCAGCCCTGGATGCCCTGGAACTCACTCTGTAGACTAGGCTGGCCTTGAACTCACAGCGATCTACCTGCGTCTGCCTCCAGAGTGCTGGGACTAAAGGGGTGCGCCACCACTGCCCGGCTATTTCTCCATCTTTGACAAACTTGGAAACCTACTACTGAGTTAAGAACACCCTGGAGGCACCCAGGCCCGCAGGACCACACCGTCTGTACTCACTCATAGAGATCCACGGCTGCCTGCAAGGCATTTCTCACTTCTTCTGGAAACTCTCCTACATCCTGGGGACCAGGGCAACCAAAACTTTTCCCTTTGGCATGATACACATTTCCAAGATTGTAGAGTGCTCTCGCTTCTCCCACCTAGATGGAGACGTCAACAAAGCTTACATTCTAAAACCAGAGGCCAGGGGCTGCACTGCTTATCTCATGATTTATTTAATGTGTTAGTACTGTGTGTGTGTGTGCATGATGTGTGTGGCGGTACGTGTACCCCAGGGCACATGTGGAGACCAGAGCTCACTCCTCCCACCCGTCTGCAGGTTTCCGGGATTGAAGTCAGGTCACCAGGCTTGCACAGCAAGGGCCCTTACCCACTGAGCCATCTTGCCAGTCCCCATATGTTTATAACATCCTCAATATTACTGTCAAGGGAAAGAAGTATCCCCAGTGCCATCCACAGAGAGTCAAATACATGATTTTACTCACAAAGAAGGATCTTTTGCTATTTGCTTTTTCTATTAAAAAAAAAATCTGTTTTCTCTTTTACTTTATAAACTATAGAAGTAGTATTGGAACACAAAACTATTTCAGTGAAATAACCATCATCTGGCCTCCCATCTTTATTACCTTGTCATTAAGCTCTCTGGAGATATCCAGGTGTCGCTGGCAACACACTACCGCTTCATCAAAATTCCCAAGCACTTTTAAGGTGTTTCCAAGATTGCCACTGGCTTTGGCCTCCCCGAGTTGATCTCCAATAGTCCTAGGACATAAATGTGAAAAGTGAATGATGTTAAAACTATCTTTAAATATTAAGATACAGATGGGCGGTGGTAGTGGTGGCGCACGCCTTTAATCCCAGCACTTGGGAGGCAGAGACAGGTGGATCTCTATGAGTTCAAGGCCAGCCTGGTCTACAGAGCGAGTTCCAGAACAGCCAGGGCTACACAGAGAAACCCTGTCTCAAAAAAACAACAAACAACAAACAAACAAACCTAAAAGAGAGAGAGAGAGACAGAGAGAGAGAGAGACAGAGAAGTCAAAGAACAGTTTTCCTAGAAGAGAAGAGGCACAGTTAAGACACAATTCATTAATCTTGAAACCCATTTTAAATAATAAAAAAACTTCTACAGTTAATTTTCATCCATTTGATTAAGCTCTAGGGCTGTTTCATTACTGTTCAACTAAACAGTTTTGCCTAAAAATTAGTTTTCAAAAGTAACGTCATTAAATTAGAAGTCATTAAATACACTGTTGGTTTTTTAAGTGAAGAAGTTTGTTTGTTTTTTAAGTAAGCTAATTTAGAGAGAGGGAGACTATAAGAAGCTGAAGTTACCTTGCAAGAGTCAGATCGTGGTGGTGGTACTCTAGGGCTTTGGCATAGTCATGCAGGTAGAAGTAAGCGTTGCCCAGCTGGCTGTAAATAGCACTGAGTGTCTTGAGGTCTTCAGTTCCAACTTGAACGGCAGCTTCAAAGAATGAGACGCCGGCGCGGCAGTCCCCCGATTTACACAGGCGCTCTCCTTCCAAGGCCAGCTCAAGGCAGGAAGCTTCCATTCTGCAAAATGATATGGGACAGACACTTGGAACATTACAGCCATATCGGTGATGAACTCCCAATAATGTATTCAGGCTTTTTTTTTTTTTTTTTTTTTGGTTTTCCGAGACAGGGTTTCTCTGTGTAGCCCAGGCTGGCCTCGAACTCACAGAGATCCGCCTGCCTCTGCCTCCCGAGTGCTGGGATTAAAGGCGTCGCCACCACCACCCTCCCAATAATGTAAACGTGGACTTTGTCGCTACTCTGGAGCAGACTGACGCTTGGTTGAATTACATACAAATTACTGATAAAAAGTAAATGCTTACTTGAAGCAACAGCTAATGTGCCTACTCAAATTTCTCTGAGCCTCAGGTCTCTGGGATTGGGTAGTTAAATATCTTTTATGGAGTTCATTATAAGTGGCCCCCCCAGAGTAACCCACTTTACTAGTGAGGCTATCTGAAGTAGTGTTTCCACCCACCGTCCATTATTCCATTTACCTTTCTCAGTCTCGTACACACACACACACACACACACACACACACACACACACACACACACACTCCTTTTCATTTCCTACCAGCACATAAGCAATTAGTGTAATTGAATAAAGGAACAAAATATCTTGATTACCAGAGAGCTAAAGATCAAGAAGCTTTCCTGGAAAGCAATTAATTTAGATGGAGATGGAGGACTTAGCTCACACAGCTGGTGAATGGAGGGCTTAGCTCGCACATCTCCAGGATGGAGGGCTTAGCTCATACAGCAGGGGGATGGAGGGCTTAGCTGGTACAGCACCTGCCTTGCAAGCAAAAGAACCTGATTTCATTCCCTAGACCCCTGTAAAAATGCCAGGCGCGGCACATGCTTGTCCCCCAGCACTGGAGAGGCAAGGGTCCACAGGCCTGCTGGTCAGCCAACCTGGCCTAGACGGTACCTCTAGAGTAGTGAGAAACTGTCAGAGGAGATGTATGCTCTTCCTGAGGATGACATGCCAGGCTGTCCTTAGAGCCATCCATTAAAATGGGTTTGTAAAAGTAGAACAGAAACCTGATGGAACTAGGGAAAGTATGGACTAAGATCAGCTAAGAGTCAACTGCACAGCTTCAAAGCAGACTCTTGAATTAGAATAGGCAGATTTACCCACAATCTGTAACGGGGGATTTTCAATTTTATACGCAGGTATCTTTCTCTTTAACAATTCAAAAGACTTAGCCAGTGTCTACTGCTTGTTCTATAGCAGTAACTTCCACATATGAACTTATAAAACCAATCCAAGTCCATGTAACCAAGGCTCTAACATGTTTCAACATTAGGTGAAATCCATTAGACACAGGAAGAACTAAGTACACAGAGAGATTAAATCAGTCTAATCAGAAACATAACCACCTATTTTTTTTAACAATTTACTTATTCTTTGACAATTTCACACAGATCTACAATGTACTTCACACCCCTGACCCTCTCTTACCCCTTCCTTGAATGCCAAACCATTCTTCTTCCCAACAAGGAGTCCTCTTAGCTTCCTGGGTGTAAGTGTAACACTTATGATGGGGTTGTGTGTGTAAGGGCGTTGATGCCCTACTGAATCTAGTTGGGTTGCTTGAATGAGCATGAGCAGGGGGTCATTCACTTAGCCGGGCAACTTACCTGTGGCTCCAACACTGGGAATATGACTCCCTGTCTCCTAGCAACTGTTAACTGTCCACAGCCCTTCAGGAAAAAGGGGAGGGGGGTCTCACAAGCCCCTCCCCCATCCATGATGGAATGGTGATGCCCCAGTCTTGTGCAGGCATTTAGTCAGCTGTTATTTGTAGATTTTTTTTTCCCTATTCTTGTGTCAGCTCACTATGTAGCCTATGCTGGCCTTGAACTGGAGATTCTCCTGCCTCAGTCTCTAGAGTGCTGGGATCACAGGCATGCACCACCACAGCAGCTTTTTACATTTTTTTATATGCAGGTTTGAAATTAATACAACTTTTCTTGTCTTTCACAAGTGAAAACTTCCCTTTACATGAAAACTGCTAGATGAGATATCTGAACTAGTTGTCTTTGTCTAAATCCCCCAACCAATGAATGCCTAAGAATTATCGAGGGGAAACATTTGGAAAAAAGAAAAAAGTGTGTGTATGTATATGTGTGTATATACACATATGTACATAAAAATCTTCCTATTAAAAATTTAACCTAAACATTCTAATTATGTAAAAATATATATCAAGCATTTTTCCTTCTAGGAACAGAACTTCAGCGTATATTTCCACAATTTCACAAGATGTCTATGCAAGGAGATTTAGAGCAGCAAAAGACTGCTATGACAAGTATGGCTGGAAAGATGGCTCAGTGGTTAAGAGCACTGGATGCTCTTCTAGAGGGCCTGGGTTTGATTCCCAGTGTCCACATGGTGGCTCATTACCATCCATAACTCCAGTCCCAGAGAATCCAACACCTTCTTCTGGCCTCCTTGGGCACTCGGCATGTGGTACACAGACAAATCCACAGACAGAACGCCCATACTCATAAATAAATAAAACTGTAAAAAGAAGAAATTATATGCCACCACACACAGCACACAATCCCACAGAGGGAGAGAGTAGGGAGGTGGTCAGACAGCAGTGCTCTCAATCCAGGGTGACTGGGTCACACAGGACATCAGAGACAAGCAGAAGTAGTCATACGGAAGGCATTTACAAACAAGACCTATGTGTTTGCCTACATCCATACACAGCAAACATACATATAAAGTAAGTATCACCAGGACAAATACATGACCTTCTGGATTTGTATGTTTTTTTATATAACATGATATCATCAATCCAAATGACATGATACATAACAAAGTTTATTTTATTTATTTTATGTATATGGGTGTGTTCTGTCTGTTGGTATATCTGCTGTAGACAAAACGGTATCACAAGAGTTACACATTTGTGTGTGCATGGATGTGAGTGTTTGCTTGCCTCTGTGTCGCAGCTGGGAAGGTCAGAGACTGAGGTCAAGTGTCTTCTTCATCGCTCTCCACCGTACTTTTGAGACAGTCTAAACCCAGAGCTCACCAACTCGGCTATACTGTCTGGCTGGTGAGCCCCGCCCTCACTGGTCTCTGCTTTCCCAGGGCTGAGGTTACAAGTGTGCTCCCACACTCAGCAGCTATACTCCACGGGTACTGGAGACCTGAACTCAGGCCCTCACGCCTGTAACCCACGTTACCCACTAAGACATCTCCTTAGCCCAACTACACACTTTTAGAAGACATTTGATGTAATTATCACCACAGACCACAACAGTCAACCAGAACCCTGCTCACCTACCTCACTGTCCTGAGATCGTAAGAGAGAATGTTCATAGGAAAAACTAAGTTATTATAGTAACTAACGTCTGAGATAAAACTCAGAACTATCTAGGGGAATGTTAATGCAGAGACATTCTATGGCTCTATTATATATTATGAGGAGACAAGTTAAATTATGACAAAATCCCTAAACTCAGTCAAATATTTGTAATCACAAAAATACAGCAAGTTAAGTTTACACGATTTTAGAAGATCATTAAATGACAGAGAAAGTAATTTCCTATCCTCTCTGTCACCGTGAGAGAGCCAAATGACTTCATCTGTTGACTGGCTGGGTTGAAAACAAAGCACGTGCTCCGATGCAGAAAACAGGTCAGGGCAATGCCTCTCCTAAGGCTTCCCCAGGCTCCCCGGCGGCCTGTCTGGCTGCATGACCAGAGACTCCTCTGAATAAATGTAAGCAGAGTTACCACCTGTAATGGTTTATATCACTGTCAACGTGGCAGGTTCTCCTTGGAGAAAGCTTCTGAGTGCGTGTGAAATCTATGTTAACTGAGGTGAACGCCCCCTAAACGGGAAAGGCACCTTTCACAGGCTGGGACCCTGGACTGAATAAAAATGAAAATGATCTGAATACCAGAGTCACAGCTCTCCACTTCCTGAGTACAGACAGAAAGTGACCACTGCCTCCGCTCCTGCCCCATGCCTTCCCTCCCTGAGGACTGCACCTCAAACTGTGAGCCAAAATAACCTCCCCTTCCTCAAGTCTTGGTCAGGCATTCTGTGACAGTAATCAGAAAGTACCTAACACAAACACTTCAGGTATAATTCCTCTTCTGTATAAGTCTGTTATTTCGATTCCAACTTTTTTTTCCTCACTTCTGCACTAGATTTTGACATTTAGCACCTTTGTTACCTTCTTAATTTTTTTCTTACATTCTTACATTTTAATTCCTTACATTCATATTATATCAAAGCAAACAGGATTAAAATCTTGATGCTGCACTTTAAAATATCTAATAATACCGACTATGTCCAAATCTTACTACTCAAAAGGATTCCATAGTTTTTCAGGATACATGATGGGAGTCGGGGTTTAAGACCCCAAACCAGCCGGGCGGTGGTGGCGCACGCCTTTAATCCCAGCACTCGGGAGGCAGAGCCAGGCGGATCTCTGTGAGTTCGAGGCCAGCCTGGGCTACCAAGTGAGTTCCAGGAGAGGCGCAAAGCTACACAGAGAAACCCTGTCTCGAAAAACCAAAAAAAAAAAAAAAAAAAAAAGACCCCAAACCAAGAGCTCCCCACCACCTCCTTTCATAAACTGCCCCTCGTGTACTGTGATCAGGCAGGTGCCCTTTCCACCACCAGCCCTAGCTCCCGTGAGCAAATGTTATCTTACGTGTCAAGTAGACCTAGTTCTGCTTTACTCTGGCAAAGGAAAAGTAGAACTGCAAAATCACTAGGACTCAAATTTTAATTAAACAATTGTTTTAGATTTATTCATTTTGCGTGTGTTTTGCCTGCATGTATGTTTGAGCACCACATGTGTGCCAGAGGAGGTCAGAGGAAGGCATCAGATCCCTTAGAATTGGAGTTATGAATAGTTGTGAACCACCACATGGGTGCTGGGAATGGAACCCGGGTCCTCTGTAAAAGCAACGAGTGCTCTTAACCAATGAGCCATCTCTCCAGCCCCAAGATTTAAATTTCATATAATAACAAGGTTCAAATTTAAATCTCCCAAAATAACAGAAGGGGAAATTGATGCTCAGACAGGGTATTTGACTGGCTTAATGATCACATGGTGGATAAGCTAAGGGTATAAATTGTTTTGTTTGTTTTTTGTTGTTGTTGTTTCCAAATCCAGTGTTCCTTCCACCACTCCCTGTTACCCCAAACTATCTTAAGGAAATAATAATATCAGTGCTATCTTTGGGGATAGGGTCTCCTATATCCCAGATTCGCCTTGACTCTACACAGATGATGACCTTGAACGTCTAATCTTCCTGTCACCACCACTGGGTACTGGGATTAGAGGTGTGAGTCACCACACCTGGTTTATGAGTGCTGAGGCTCATACAGGGTAGGGAAGCAAGAGCATTCACCAACTGAGCGACCTCCTCGGCCTCAGGGAGGAATATTAGCAATTACATTTCTCTGGCAAATCTGAATTCAATGCTGAATTATATTCCCCCCCGTGTGTGTCTGTTCATGTGTTACATGTATGTGTAGGGGCCAGAGGACAAGCTCCACACTGCTCCTCAGGAGCCATTCACCCTTTTCATTTTGAGAAGGGCTCTAACTGGCTTGGAACTTGCTGAGGAGGCTGGGCTGCTGGTGAGTTCCAGATATCCGGATGATTCTGCCTCTACAGCACTGTGCCACTGAGCCTTGGCTTTTGTTTGGGTTTTTGTGGTTGTTTTGTTGTTTGTTTTTACATGTGAGTTCTGGGATTAAACTCAGGTCCACTGAAGGTAGGATAAGCATTTTACCAACTGAGTGACACCCCTCCACCCCCAGCCAGCCCCTAAATCATAGCTTTTAAAATATTTTCATTTTATTTATTTGTGTTTGGTGTATGTCTGAGTGTGCATGTCTGTGTTCAGAGGCCAGAGGTCATGTGTTCTGAGATATCACTCTCCAACTTATCCCCATGAAACAGGGTCCTTCAAGTAACGGCCAATAAGCTCCAGGGATCTACATGTGTCTACCTCACCCCCAGCAGTGGGGTTACTACACACATGGCCACTCCTGGTCTTTATGTGAGTGCTGGGGATCTGAACTCAGGTCCTTATACCTAGACAGCAAACATTCTCGCCCACTGAGACATCTCCCCAATCCTATTTTTCTAAAAAGTATTTGTCTTTATTTTTATTCATGTATGTCACCCCCCTTCCCATCCCTGCCATGTGTGGGGTGTGTGAATGTATGCCACATGTGTGGGTGCCCCAGAGGCCAGAAGAGAGCATCGGATCCCCTGGAGCTGGATGGACTTACAGGTGGTTGTGAGGCTGCCGTGGCTGCTGGGAATCAACTTAGGCCCTCTGTAAGAGCGGACAGCACCCTTGATTGCCCAGCCCTCTCTCCAGCCTGTACTTACTCCTTTCACTTGTCAACAGTCTGACTTTTGTGATATCAAAGCACTGAAGTGTTTATTAGTCACGTGACAAGGACAAACAAGGACAGGCCCCAGAGAAATACCAAGCTATAGAAGCCAGTGTAATGAACAGAATGTATCCATCTTTCAACTTCACAATTGCCAAGACAATCAATGTTTCACCTCTACTCCCAAACTCACTCCAACCCCAGATTATCTTGAAGTATATTCCAGAGTGCATATAATTTCACTAACAAATATTTAGTGTGTGTTGCTAGAAGGTATTTTTAATATCATTAAGCACTTGGAAGAAAGAGGTAAGGTTACTTGAGCTCAGGAGTTGGAGGCTAACCTGGGCATACAGTAAGACCTTGTCTCAAAATGGGGGGGGGGGCGGGGGGGTCATTTTATCACACTTAAAATTCTCTAAAGCCAACCATAATTTTTTAAAGTTTAGAAATGTATTCAATTTTGTTATCAGCACACATGTTCCTAAGCAGGTGTAAAGTATTTCCTAAAGTATTCTGATGTCCCCAGGAAGGGGGGCTTCCTCAATTATCAGGGAAATACTGCAAAGCTGTTGTCATTGAACTACAGAAACTTCTCGAGGGATAGATGAGGAATTCTATAATGAAGGAACCAGACGGATCGAACATGGCACAGGGCACACTAAGTATTTACCACAGCAGAGGAACCTGCACCGGGCCACACTAACACACAGCACTCACATCATTACCTGAAACTGCACACCACCTACACTCCCCAGAACGCGGTGTTAGAGTGTGGATGGAGTCTGGTGTGCTCGGTATGTTTTACTACAGACAGTTACAAGTCTTTCCTTGGTGAAATCCTAAAGCAATGTGCCACCAGGTCTGACCTGTCACGGAAGAAGAAGAAAACTAAGATCTCCCTACAGGCAGGGGTCCAATCCTGTCCTCCTCATCTAAGTTCTTTACTAGACCAGAGGGCGGACGCACCACTCTTTGCAATGATCAAAAGACAGATAACCATGTTCCTGGTTCATCTGATGGTTATGGCCTACAAAGTTCAACAGGCATGCATAACCAAACAAAAGCTAAGCGACTGGGCTGCCCGAGGCACTAACAACCAAAGAAACAAGGGAGAGGTAAAGAAGGAAAAACAGCCTTCCATCTAACTACAGTTTGTGCTAAGACAGGAATACGCACGGTCACAAAGGGGGCAAACTGAGAAGCTCAGAAAAGGTTCGATCAGGGCCTCTGGGCTGAATCTTAGACACCGAGTAGAATGAGCTAAGCCAAGGCAGCAGGAAGGGGATTCAAGTCACCATGCACAATCTAGGCAAAAACACCAGGACACAGAGCTGCACAGTGTGCACAGTGCCATGCCAAGATGGGGAACAGCAGAGGGAAAGTGAACAGCACAGGTACCAAGGCAGAAGGGGAGCATCTTACATTGTGTCCAGCTTGGCTCCCGGCATCGAGGGGCCACCCTGGGCTGCACGGTTAATTCTGTTTTCACTGAGCCCCCAGTGGCAAATTTAAGGTGATTCCTGGAAGGTAAGAGTGGGCAATTCTGGGAGTAAACAGGGAGACTGGCGACCTGAACCACTGAAGGGTGGGAGCTGCGGATGGGCAGACGGATCTACAGACCGGCAAACTGTCTTCTGACTTCCAAATATACACTATGGCATACACACCCCTGGCCCCAACACACACATACACACATACACACACACACCCCAAATAAATAATTATATTTTTAAAAAAAAGAAAGAAAGGAGCTAGAGCCTAGAACCCACATTAAACACCCAGGTGTGCTGCCACACACTTGTAATCCCAGGGCTAGGAGGCAGAGATAGACGGATCCCAAGGCCTGCTGATCATCCAACCCCTTCTGGTGAGCTGCAGGCCAATCAAAGACCTTGTCTTCAAAAAAGGAAGATGGCACCTGAGAAATGACACTGAAGCTGTCCTCTGGCCTCCACAGTCATGCAACACACATATATGCATGTATGTACATGCATGCACACACACATACACACACACATATATGAGAGGGGGGGGGCTGGAGAGATGGCTCAATGGTTAAGAACACTGGCTGCTCTTCCAGAGGACCCGGGTTCAATTCCCAGCAATCACATGGCAGCTCACAACTGTCTGTAACTCTAGTCCCAGAGTATCCAACACCCTCATATGAACATACATGCAGGCAAAAACACAATGCACATGAAATAAAAATAAATTAAGAAAAAAGAAGAAATGGAGGATTTAAAAAAAAAAAAAAGGCTGAGTGGTAGTGCATGCCTTTAATCCTAGCACTTGGGAGGCAGAAGCAGGTGGATCTCTCTGTGAGTTCAAGGCCAGCCTGGTCTACAGAGCTAGTTCCAGGACAGCTAGGGCTGTTATACAGAGAAACATTGTCTTACAGAGAGGTGGGGGGAGAGAAATGGAGGATTTAGTAACAAACACCTTCACACAGAAGAGTCTGAGTGCTGAGACTATTAACTCAGTAGCAAAGCACTTGCCTACCACACACAAGGCCATGGATTCAATCCCCAGGAGGAGGGAAACAGAGAGACAGACACTGATTTGAACTCTACTCATCACTATGAACTTCTGGTGTTTGTTTCATCAACACATTTTGAGAAAGAATCTTCTGTTACATAATCACCTGAGTCACTGTTTTATGGTCGGACCAGAACTTCTAGAATAAATGTCAAATAACAGCAATATGCTTGCTCTGTTCCTATCAGACGTGCCATTAGTATTTCATTTCAAATATCACGCTGCCTGCTGATCTGCCGTGTTTAGAAAGTATCTACTCTTCCAACTTTATTTAACCCGTCTGTTTCGAAAGGCCAACTAGAAAAGACCACCATTTAGAAACGGTCACAACAGCGCGTCCAACTATTACCCATGACAGTCTTAAGATAGATTTTTATATGTACAATGCACAAGTTACAAAACACAAAGCAGCTATTCAGAAGTTCTCCCAGAGAATACTAATAAATTACAGAACATCTGGTCTCTACCACCACTTTCCCACAAAAGTATACAAAAACTTACCACCACCACCAAACTGCTTGCAGAATAGACTAAATTTAGTTGGCATATTTTGAGAATTTTGAAATTGAACACTGAAATGGACAAGTGTTAAAGAGATGTCTAAACAGATGAAGAGCCACACACTAAGAGAGCAGCAGTCTTACCTGTAGCGAACATGAAAAGAATGGTCTTCCCTCATGCTTATCAAATTTCCCTCCATCGAGTCATAGTATAAGCTGAGAAAACGCGAAATGACTGTCTGCTGCGCCAGTCCAGTTCTTTAGAGTGCAGAGGAGTTTGCAGAGCACTGTCCGGTTAGTACAGCAATGAGCTGGTGCTAATACATCCTAAGCTCCTGCTTCTTCCTTATTAATAATGAAAGGAGGTCAGTGCCAGGCAGCTTAAAGGTGCAAACGCGTCCCAGATCCTTGCATCTCTGGCCCTTCAGCAGCCCTTCAGCAACATTTCTGTAAAAGGAATACAAGATGCTTTGCTGGAAGTCCTGTTTTCAGAGATTAACCTAAAGTAACGTGAGCTGTACACGATCAAGAGCTAAGGCCATCGGCTGCGGGTCAGGCCAGTCACTACGGACAAAGCGGATGGTGGACTGCCACCACAGAGATTAGAAGCAAGGCTGTGACTCTAAGATGTCTGCTTGAGAACTGCACTTGAAATTTAACACCAGTTTGAAGTATGATTATCTTACGGAATTATTAGCAATCAGGAGCAAAAGCAATGTATCAGATTAATACTTGAAAATAAAATCATGATACTTTAAGCTCTTAAAAACTCCTATTAACAAATCAAGTGAAGATCCAACACTTATCGAAATAAGTCAACTAAACTCTATAAATCTGTTTTTTCAATGATACCACACTGGTAATTAAATTATATTTGCATTCATATGCTCTGAGTATATTTAAGTTCTTTAAAATAGTTGCATTAATATCAAATAGGTACAAAAAGAATTTAGGAAATCCGTATATATGAGAAAGAATGAGAACGAAATATTTAATTAACACAACCCAGTATAAGACAATGTGCACCCCACCACCCTGAGGCTCTCCTGGATACCCCAACTTCTCCTGTCTTCACTTCCGCTGTCAGATGATCTCTGAACGGACTCATCATTCTCTTGTTATCTTAACAACTTTACCTCAAGTGTGTACACAGCCCTAAGCAACACATCATTTTGCTTTCTAGGGTTTTGTTCAACATTATGTTTCTGAGATGCACCCAAATCATTGTTGCCCATAGCTACAATTTGCACATTTTTATCTCCATATCACACTCCATTATATAGCAAGTGTATTTCTCAATCTGCTGTTGATGGGCATTTGGATTGTAAACACTTTCATTCCTATTTTTGCTGTTATTAAATGAACTGCCACAAAGATTGGTATTCACAATCTGATGTATTAGTTAAGCAGCAGAGCAAATGTAGTTAGAAAAATAAACAGATGAGTAGAAGAAAAAGGTCCTACAGAGCAGTTGAGCGCAAGAAGGAACAAGTTGAGAGGCTCTAGCAGACGTAATAGGCACACCAGAAGGGAAGAGGAGCAGATACAATCTAAGAACAAAGACCGAGCCGTTTTCAGACTTAAAGGCACCAATGGGCAGACGGAATCAGCACAAGCCCCAACACAGAGCTGGTCCACGCCCAGACGGCACAGAAACTGCATCAGATGAAACTGTAACCTTTATGGCAAAAACAAGGAAACAAATAAGCAAAGATGTAACTGTAAGTCCTGGAATTTCAGCGTTGTAAACAAGCCTTTACCCGTGAGACTGACTGCCCAACATTTTACTGTGCTCACAAAGTGAGCAGCTGCTGCCTGTTTTGAGTCCCACTGCAAGGCTATCTCCTATGTTAAGCAGTCTTCATTTCTACCCATTGTCTGGGGTTTTCTACATGCTGCTGTCTACAATAAAGACCAATTCTTCCATATAACATCCTGCAAGTGTTACTGCTACGGTACAGCTGGACTGTAAATAATGAACAAGCCTTGCTCTGTAGTGGATGCTGATAGAGCGGCCAGGCAGTAAGGAGGGGAGAGTCAGCCTTGGGAGACTGGTAATGTTTCCTAGAGGAAATGAGCTTTTCACATAAACAACCAGCTTGGCATGTAAGGGACATACGATACTGCTCTTCCTATTCCTTCTCTCGCCCAACAAAGGAAGCAATAACTTAAGGATGAAAACATAACTCACAGCTATTAACCCAACAACTCTCTTCCTCCTCCCCCGCCCCCTCCCATTCCATTGTGTATCTTTCTCCCCCTTAGAAACATGACTGAAGGGAGTTAGTGTAGACGCTCTAAGCGCATCTAGATGACACAACCAGCTAAAATGGCAACCAGACGTCATCTGTTATTCACTGCGGGCTTTAGCTGTCATTTATAAAATGAGGTGCAAGGAAAGGTATTAGGATTTGTCTAACTTAAAATGAAGTTGTATTTAAATATCTTGTCTATTACGAGATAATAATGGAATTCCAACTTTTACTAATAACAAAATGTGAGCTTCATATTTGTGAAAATGTAAGACATTTCCATGTTTAATAATTAGCAAACGTACACAGATGAAGTTGTAAAACTACCTTACCTGATGGAAACTGCACATAAAGACCACATCGACGGACTCAATGACTGCTGAACTGATTTGTGAGTTTGTTGTTGTTTTATTAAATCTAGCATCTCATATAGCCCAGGCTAGCCTTAATTCCCTACTTAGCCAAGAAACTGATCCTCCTGCCTCCAACTCCAAAGTCCTGAGAGTAAGGGTATGCCCCACCACAAACAACTCCTAAGAAAATTGTTAATACGGTTTTAGTGTTCTCAAATTTATTTCCCCCAAATTTACTCTGCATTACACTCTGTGTAGCATTTCATTCTCTCTTCTCTTTCAACACAGGGCCTCAACACGCTCTCAGGTGCTCTTGTATCTGACCTCCTAAAACCTCTCACTCACTGAGCAAACAAGCCATTCCTGACTCATGATTCACTGCTCAGCCAACTTTGTAACAATGTGTTCACCATGTTCCATACTGCATAGTTAACAAATTCAGTTCACATTTAGCACTACATTTGTTATGTGCATATTTATAGACAGTAATACTGGTAAGATCCATGTACTGTATATAAACACACATATATACTAACACTAATTACATTCGCAACACTTATTAAACTGCACTAGAATGAGAGATTTTAATGACAGGAACTGCAAATGAAAGGGAGAGTTCTGAAGGAGCAGTGAAAAGTGGCCAAGTTTCAATCCCGACTTCCAGTAAGACTGACAGCTAATAATCTGCAAGACACATTTATCCCCCACAGTGTCTCCCAACAATGCTCCAAAAACCAAGGGCGGCAGCAGCGACATTCTTTTGTCTGACCATAAAGAAATAAAGAGAATGTGGTATTTCCCCATAGCCCAGGAACTGGCAGAAGCGTACACACAGAAGGAGTGGCATATAACTCTTCTATTAGGAAGTCACACAGGAAAATCCCCAGACACAGCTAGTGGACTTCAGGGACTGTCCACTGCACAACTATGCAGCAGGTGGAGACTAGAATCCTGCCCCAGGTTTCTTGCCCTGACAGCAGAGTTCACAAACTACACAGGAGGTGGGGAGCCGATGGAAGGAACATAGCCACATTTCCACTTCTATGAATCCACCTAAACGATCTGCTCCAGACTCCAGTGGAATGACAGTAGCTTTCAGTCTGCTTCTTTCCTCAGAGGTCTATACAAACGCAGCTGGAGAGGTGGCCCAGGGGTTACCAGCACCTGTTGCTCTTGCAGAGGACCCAGGTTCCAGTCTCAGGACCCTCATGGCTCACAACCATCCATAACCCCAGTTCCAAGGTATCCGATGCCTTCTGGTTTCTGCAGGCACCAGACATGCCTGCGGTGCACATACATACACGTAAGCAAAACACTAATGCACATAAAATAAATCCAAAAAAATAAACACTAAAAAAAGATGTGCGGGTATTGGCAATACTCATGAGTGAACTTACTTTTCTTACCTCCACCTCAGGCCATCTACACTCTTTAAATCTTTCGCATGCTATTAATTTCCTCTAAGGCATATTCAAATTCCTTAAGTCCATCTAGTTATAATATTTCATGTCAAATACAGCAGCCGTTTATCAGTGTGAGCAGGAATAAGTAAGAGGAACAATCGAGAACAAACTTAAAACAAGGCCCTGCCATACTAGAACTCAGAAGTAACCCATGCACATCGTGGTGATTATGGAAGAAACAAAGCAGGGTGCCCAAACAGCCACTTCTAGAACAAACTCTATCCTAGGTGAACTGGTTGTTTTGAGTCTAATTATGTGCCTGTAAGTAGACATGACTCTAACTCCACTCCACTGGGTGCTGAGCACTGACGTAGCCTGCTGAGGCTGGAGAGTCAAAGTCCACTTCCAGTCCAACTCTACTTGAAAGATAACTGGAAAGCAGTTGGCAAGTATAAAGAACAATACATGCAAAATTAAGAGAACAGTAAGTGTAGGAAGGTGATTTGCACAACACACACACACACACACACACACACACACACACCATGGCTAGAGAAATGGCTCAGTGCTTATGAGTCTACACTATTCTTGCAGATGAGCCAAGTATGATCCCCAGCATGCACGTGAGGGGGCTTACAACCGCTTGTAACTCTGGCTCTTGGACAGTGGCTCTCAACCTTCCCAATGCTGCAACCCTTTAATACAGTTCCTGTTGTGGTGATCCCCAACCATAGTAAAAGTATTTTCGCTGCTACTTCATAACTGTAATTTAGCTACTGTTATGAACTGTAATATAAATATCTGTGTTTTCTGATGGCCTTAAGTAACCCACATGAAAAGGCCATTCAAGGTCCCCACCCCACCCCCACCCCCCAAAGGGGTCCTGACCCACAGGTTGAGAACCACTGCTCTAGGTGAGCTGACACCTCTGGCCTCTAAGGGTACCTGTATACACACACACACACACACACACACACACACACACACACACACACTCACACACAATTAAAAACAAAATAAATCTTAAACTCTGAATTAAAAAATCATAACACAAAAGCATGGGATGCTAATACAGGGGAACATAAGAAGCATGTTTGCCACAAAAAGCAAAAGGCACAGTACCAAAGCCCTTGGGTAACATGGGTTTGAGTGTCTTGTGGCCAGTGCTCCAGTGAACAAAGGCAAAGCTTATTCTGACATGAAAACACAGTACTAACGTGAGAAACCAGTGCCTAAAGTGAGGCAGTCGGACCAAGAGCAGAGGTGCACTTGATGATGTCATCGGAGCACCTAAAGGAAAACAGTGCCACCAGGGCAGTGAGGGGAAAGGCCTAGTGTGAACCGTGCGACAGGATTTCCAGGACCGGCAAGCTGCATTAAGCTGCACTGTGAAGGAAGACACTGGCCTGCTTACATGGGGTAGACTGAGCTTCACAAAGTACTCTATTCAGCAACGATAGCTAAAAAATTAGCATCTCACGCTCGAGATCCAACAATCTGAAAAATAGGTAAAGGTCTGGAAGGAAGAAAATATGAGTGACAGACGCTCCTGAATTTATTTTCTTTATCATTATTATTATTACTGGGGGAGGTGGGGGACAGGGAGGTGTGTGTGTGTGAGTGTGGGCATACACGTGCCAGGATCCAGGTGTGGAGATCAGAGTCTAACTCTCAGGAGTTGCTTCTCCTGCCACCATGGGGTCTAGGGGCCAAACTCAAGTGCTTTTACCTACTAAGCCATCTCAATAGCCCTGAATTTGCATACATCTTTAAAGCTAAAAACTGTTCAACAACTCCCAATCCTTTTTTTTTTTTTTTTTGAAATCTAAATATTAATAAAGTTAATAGCAAAATGAAGAAGAAATTCCACCAGGAGTAAAAAAATCAAGGCAATACACAGAAGTCCTGGTCTTCCATCCAACACACTCAGGAAGCCAGGAATGCGATCAATCACACTATGCATAACACTATGGCTGACGACTAACGCAAGAGACAGATCTGTAGTTGGCTGTTTTTACTCTTTGGCTCTTCTTTGGGGGGCCTGCCACCCAGCTCCCAAATAAATACTTGGAGGCTTAGCCTTACTTATGAACGCCCAGCCTTGGCTTGTTTCTGGCCAGCTTTTCTTAAATTATCCCATCTAGCTTTTGCCTCTGGGCTTTTACCTTTCTCTATTTCTGTATATGTTTTCTTTCCTTCTTATTCCGTGTTTGGCTGGGTGGCTGGTCCCTTTTCTCGCTCCTTCATCTTTTCTTTCCAGATTTCAGATTTTTCCTCCTCTCTTCTCTCTGTCTGCCAGGCCTGCCTATCCTTTCTCCTGCCTTGTTATTGGTTGTTCAGCTTTTTATTAGACTGATTAGGTGTTTTAGACAGGCAAGGTAACACAGCTTCACAGAGTTAAACAAATGCAACATAAAAGAATGCAACACATCTGTGTATCATTAAACAAATGTTTCACAGCATAAACAAATGTAACACATCTTAAGATAATATTCTACAACAAATACCCATCAATATCTAAGTGTTATGTGTAGTTTTACTATTAACTGACATATATACCAAGTACATATTAGTTGACAATCCAAATTCACAAAATAAACATGGCCATGCACTTCAGCAGGTCCTCTTATTCTCAACTGCTGTGGAGACAAGACTTACAAAAATCTACCAAGCGTACCCTTCAAAACTAGATTCATCAGTTACACTGTGAAAACTGTTGCTGACAAAGATCTCTCTGAGCAATACACACCCCTAAAGTATGTACTCCAATTAAGGTTAAGTCTTAGTAAGCATCATTAAGTTGGCAAGATTTTAGCACCAATTAGTTTAGAAACCCAAATGTAATAAATAGCATCAGGGCCAGCAAACACACATTATAAGGGATCTGATGCCCTTTCTGACTTCCTCAGGCTCCTATGTGCATGTGGTACACAAACATACACTCATGCACATGTGTGTGTGTGTGTGTGTGTGTGTGTGTGTGTGTTGCATGAGATAAATAGTAAAAACAAAACAAAACAAAACCTCACAAAACTTGAGGGCTGAGGAGAGCTGAGAGGTAGAGTGCCTGCCTAGTATATCATATACAGCTCTAGGTTTGGTCCCCAGAAGGACAAAATAAACAAAGCAAGAACTTTAAGTTGTGATTATCAACCAATCAGCTAAATGAATAGGATAATATTCAAACAGTCAAGGCAAGAGTTAGAGATTCCAAATGAACACATCAGACAGAAGAATATCTGAAATGAATTCATTCAATTTTATGCAAAAGGCCTAAAAGTGATATGGAATTAATTCAAATGCATCTAAAATTAATTCATATGGGTCATGATGAAGAATACATGAAAGTAAAATCACAATCCCAAGCTATTTTTAATGATTCATTTTTATTTATGTATGTGTGCATGAGTGTGTACAGGTGCCCTCAGAGGCCAGAAGAGGGCATTAGATCCCCTGGCACTGGATACAGATGGTTGTGAACCAGCCAACGTAGGTACTGGAAATGGAACTTCGGTCCTCTGGAAGAAGAGCAAACACTCTTAACTGCCAAGCCATCTCTCCAGCCTCCTCAAACAATTTTTATTCTTGGATATCTCAAGGGTCCTAGAACCACTCCACTTGGTACTAAGGGATAACTGTATAACCTTCCTTTCTTGGTCGGACATACATTTATATTTTTTCCATCATATAAAGTTAAAAGGAATCCGGCTGCCTGGATTGCCAAAACCCACTAGTAAAACCATACATGAAATCTCCAAGTGAAGGAGCACCAGGCCACCTGGAACCTAACAGAAAGGGATTTGAGTAGGGTCAGGCCTTCACTCTAGCATTCATCAGTAACAGCGGGAAAGGGGCGCGTGCAGGAGTCTACTTCCCTGCCAAATGCTGCACGTGCAGGTCAACAGTTTCCCAGTATCTCTACAAAGCACTGCAGCTGTAATCACTGCATGGCACCTTTTCAGTGTATTAGGGTTCAGCAGCACTTAAGTCAGAACGAAGCTACGGACTGGTAATAACCAACCCTTTTTGTATTATACATGGGTCAGCTTGACAAAGATTAATCAAAAGCTGCTGTCTTCTGACTACACTCTTTAGCAATTGAACAATTTAATAGAGGGTGAACCATTCACTTAAAATCTCCCATGTCAAAGAAAGGTTGTTTTTAGCCACATTGCTAGTCTTGGTCATTTTCGTCTCTGACACAATAGTTACTAAATTAAAAATCCTGCCCCCCAAAAATTTGTGTTTATTTTTATGCGTGGATGATATATGGTTGTGTGTGCACATATGAACGCAGAATCGTGTACTCTCACATGCACGCATAAAGGCTAGAGGTCATGATGAGTATCTTCCTCTATTGCTCTCCGTCTTAATTTTTTGAGACAGGGTCTCTCACTGAACCTGGATCTTGCCAACACAGCGAGGCTGGCTTGCTGGCTTGCAAACTCCCACAGACCTCCTTGTCTCTGCCTCACAGTGTGGGATCACAGACACACAGCATCACAACCCTGTATGTTTTGTTTGGGGGTCTGTGGGGGCTGCTGAGACAGGATTTGTCACCCAGGCTAGCCTTGTAACTATGTAGCCAGGGAAGACCTTGAACCCTGATCTTCTTCCCTCCTACTCCCTTGTGACTGGAGTACGGGCATGTGTCATGAGGATTTGTTTCCAACAAGACTACTGACATTTAAAATGATTGAGTGTGCTAGGGTTGGGGTGTGTTAGTGGAAGAACACCCGGCTAGCATTCATGAGGAACGATGTTTGATTCCTAGCACCGACTGTGGGGTCAAAGACTATTAAACATGTTCAAATAAAAGAAAAAGGCTTTACACTAAATATGTTCAAGACAGTAAAACCAATACTTCCCCATTAGTTGGTTTTATTTCTCATCATATTGAACTCCAGAATTTAAATTTTTCATATCTACCAAAACTATTTCAAATAGCCATGATCTTTTAACTCCATCAATAAAATTAACAAGCTTTCAATGAGTTGGGTTTTTTAGTTTTTTTGTTTTTTTGTTTTTTTTTTGAGACAAGGTCTTTCTATGTAGCTCTGGTTGTCCTGGAACTTGTGAAGTAGACGAAGCTGGCCTTGAACTCAGAGATCTACCTACCTCTGCCTCCTCAGTGCTAGAAATAAAGGAATGCGCCACTATGTCCGTACTTTCAATGAGTTGTCAAGGCTTGAGCAAAGATGATCTCTAGCTAATTACAATTAATACTTAAATTGGATCTATTCATATAAAAACCAGCTGTAGAAAATGTGGTAACTTTTATAAAAGAATGAAACAGAGGTCGTTTATTAAAAGGAAAGGCATTTGTGAGAATGGGAGTGGGCTTGTGAGCTGGAAAAAGGTACACACTCAAAAGCACCTTGCTGCACTGCGTCCTGGACCTTCATAGGTTATTTACACAGCACCAGCAGAAAATTTCGTAGTTTTTTAAAGACATTCTAAACTTTAATTAAACACATTCTCAGTACTTTCTAAAGGACTATTCATGTCAGAACAAAAAAAAAAAAAACAGAATAAACCAACAACAAAACAAACAAGAGATCTCAGGAAGGTCTGCAAACACAAAAATACTAAAGTACAGACTCAGCCCAATTTCTAAAAAGAAAAAAAAATCCATATATATTTGTCATTTCTTTTTCCTATCTGTAGTTTTTTGTTAGTAAATAAGGATGTGTTTAAATTTAACCTTTTTAGAGATCACACAAATTATTGAACAAACACTATATAATTAAGTGTTCAGAGAAATAAATGTAAAATCGTCTCGTGACTATTACTGTTACAGAAAAAGAGGGAACAATTATTAGTCAACAGCGGAAAGCATACAGCTCTGAGAAAACTTTAAAAAAAGTTACCAAGCCCAGTTGAAAACATGACCCATGGCCATTTACTACCACAGTAGTTCTCGATCTGTGACTTTCCTTTTCAGTTTCAATTATCTACAATCAATGGCAGTCCAAAACTATTAAGTGCTAAATTCCAGAAAGCAAATAATTCACAAGCCTGTACTTATGAACCATCCTGAGTAGCATGGTGAAATTCCCTAGTTCTACCAAGAAAGTGACTCATCACTGTGTGCAGTGTATCCCGGCTGTATACGCTACCCGCCCTGTTGGTCACTTACCAGTAACTATCCTGATCAGTAAATGTCACAAAATTGCAGTCCTCATTCAAGCAATCTTTATTTTACACAGTAATGGCTTCAAAGCACAAGAGTAGAGATGTCAACAATTCCATTACAGTACATTGCTGCAATTGCTCCCTTTTATTATTAGCTGTTGCTAATTTCTTACTTTGTCTAATTTATAAATTAATTATCACGGGTATTACACCTACGTCTATACAGGTGCTGCTCAAGGTTTCAAAACTGGGGGGTCTTAAAAGTATCCCCTGTGGATAAGACAGGCTACTGTAACAATGTTGGTCAATCGACAACTTTAATCAGTCAATACATGTACATGACAATTTAAAAACTGAACAGCGAGACTGAAAAGAACTGGTCCTTCCTCAGTAAACAGCACTATGTCAGTTCTCTTCCAAAGGCAACATCAACTTCAAACATGAATCCTAAACGCAGAACATTAAAACCAACAAAAGAAGGAAGGGCCCTAGAAAGTGTGAGGTTTTTTTTATAGGAATATATATATATATATATATATATACACGTATATATATAAAATAAGTTATTAATCATCTTCTATGGAAGGAAATGTTTTTACTCAGTTTAATTTTATGAAGTTATATGAGAAGAATTTCTGATTAAAAAGGACCAAAACAACAACAAAAAAAAAAAAAGCAAAAAAAAAACCCAAAGCCAAACCCAAAACCAACCCTCTGTGGAAGCCAGGCAATCAGTACTGCAGGCACTGAAGGATGGTAGAACTTATTAGTCAAACAGAAGCAAGGCATTCTATGTAAGGGACGAGACCCCAAGAGGTGGGTCTTCAGACTGCCCTGGGCAAGCACCCTGGTCAGGAGTGAGGTTCTCTCAGAAGGTAGGGGAGGACCAAATTCTGCGACTTCACTGTCTGGCTGAGGCACATATTTGGCAGTATATTCCTGCAATGGGAACCTTGTAGGGTTCCTTTTTGTTTCCACTTTTCAACAAAGAAATAGCAACGTTAGCTGTTAGGAAGGTGTACGGCAGGGTGAGGAGAAAGAGCAGAAAAATGCTGCAAAAGCTCAGAAGCCTTTCCGGCCATCTCAGAACACCAAGTACACTATTCTGTGCATAACAGATGTCCAACCATCTTCCCTGGGTTTCTTGCCTGAGAAGAAGACAGAAACTGTGAGGCAGCCAAGAACTCACTAACGCTGGGGTAGGGGGTGCAGCTCAGAACAAGTGGGAGCCTGTGAGGGGAGGAACTGGGGCTCAACCCCCAGCACTTCAAAGACAGAAAAGAATTCTGTAAGAATGCAAAGACGAGAGTTTAACACATTTCTGTTTTTACAGGGAAGATTATATTTATATTCATGAAAAAGTAAGAACATTTTACTCATGTTTTTAGAAAGGTTAAAAGCTATGGGAAGTGTTAACTTGGTTTAGAAGACAATAAAAGCAAGCCCATAGTTAGACAGGTAGAAATATTTCTTCACACTCTGCAACCAAACACTGGCCCTATAGGCGGTTTTAATTAGAATTATGTACCACAAATGGGACAGGGACATGTGGGGATTTAAATGTACTGCATACAGCTGGTGCTTTGAGACTGGGCAACAGTTCCAATCCTGCCAGTAACTTATTAATTACAGAATCTTAAAATAAATGTCCACAGCTGGTGTCTTTTTTTTTTTTAGGTAAATCTTGGAATATTTTATAGATAAGAAAAGATCTTGGGGGATGTGGGGATGTGGCTCCGTTTTTGCTTAGCATACACCTGCTCTGGATTTGACTCTAAGCATGGTGGGGTCCATACCTGTAATCACAGCACTGGGAAGGTAAGGGCAAAAGGATCAGAGTTCAATGAACGAAAGAAAAAAAAAGTCATCCATTTTACTCCAGGTATAATTTGTGCATAGCTGTAATCCCAGCTACTGGGGAGGCTGAGACAGGGGAATTCTAAGTTGCAGGCCAGCCCTGGAAACCTACCAACACTCTGTCTTAAATAAACAAATAAGCTGGGATGCATCTTAGTGATGGAACTCTTGCCTAGTGTTCACATGGCTCAGGGTTCAAATCCAAGCATAGAGGCGGTGGCGTGTGGGAGCCATGCTTAAAACTACTATATTCCATTACTTTTTGTAATTAGCCTAGCATTAAATCTCAGATTTACATTAAAACATATTTGTAAACTTGTATGCCTGACTTAATGAAAATTCAGTTAAACTACTTTTCTGTGGGACATGCTTCCACAACACTCCACATTTTCTAGGTTCATAACCAGTCCAATCCTTGAATTCTAAGTTAGAAATAGCTTGCAAGAGGAACCTAAGAAGGCCTGGAGAGAACAGTGAGGGGATTGGCCCGGCATCCCTGAGCCCCCACCCTCCTCAGTCAAACGACAGCGACAGCGATCTTCCCCTTTGTACTCCGGCTACCGAGCCGGTGCTCTGACATGTAGAAACTACACACAGAAGCGCTCTTCATTCGAAGCAATCATGATGGTCACTAACATGCCGGAGAATTTTCAGTGTAACCTTACAAAGAAGTAGCCTGAAAATTCAGCTCGGTTGGTGACAAGCACTTCCAACACAAACCACACAGCACTCCAATCAATACGCGCCACCGAAAGTCAAGAACGTACCTCTTCTAATTCTACAGTACGGTTAAATTATGCATTAAGGCAAATAAAAATTTCCACCCTTACTCGTTTCAACAGAGTTCAAATGATACTAGTTGGAACTATCTAATTGTTTGCCATTAACATACAAGCAAACTGGGTTGCCCACTTTTCATTTGAAGGTAACTTTACAGGTTTCGGGGAAAGGTCTCAACATTTTACGCCTGCTTTAAAATTGTTTGCAACAATCTATCCATTCCACCTGCCAGTAGAAAACCGACAGGTCTGAGTTCCCAAAGTCCACGAGTTTAAACGGGACTTGAAACAACTGTCTGGTTTGGAGACCAGGGGCTGGCGACGCGCTTCGGATCCGATTCCACGGGGAGCGGGCTTTGTACCTACTGCCTGTCTGTTCCGCTCGGGAAACGCGTGAAGTCGCTGCATCCCAGCAAATGTTTTCAAGATCTGCAGAACCAGCTCCCCAGGCTCCCCTCACTTCCAGGCAAACAGTCGGGCGCCGGTGCGGGTGCGGGTAAGCCCCCCGCGGAGCCCTGAGGTCCCACGCCCCCCGAGCCCCCGTCACACGCCCCCCAGCCCCGACACACGCCCCTCTCGGTCGGCCCCTCAGGCTCCGCTCACCTCCCTCCGGCCAGCGGCTGCCGGGAACGCGATGCCGCCGCAGGGCTGAGTGCCTCCGGCCGCGGACTCGGGACCGCGGCGCTTCCCCCAGGCCGGTCCCCGCGGCGACGCCGAGCCAGGCAGGGGCACCGCGGGAGGCCGGCGCGCGCCCCCGGCGCCCGCCCCCGGCAGGTCACGTGGGCCAGAGCTTCGGACTACCCCCCGCCCCGGCCTCTCAGAGGGTCCCACGGTCGGCGAGGAGCCCTCAGCGCCTGCGCTCCTCTGCGCCTGCGCCTAGCTCCAGGCTCTCCCATTCAAACCGACAACGCCCCGCGTCTTTTGGACCGGCCAATGGCGACGGCGGGGGCGGGGCCAGGCGAGTAGGGGGCGGGGCTAAGCGAGCCGTGGTTCCCTCTTTCTGCAAACCTGCTAGCTTGCCTCCCAGGCTGTGGGGCTCGGTCTTCCTCTGCTTCCGACCGGTCCTCCGCCACCAACTAGAAGCTTATTGTTCTCGAATTTCTCCTTCAGACGCCGAAACGTGGAACAATAAACATCAGAGTTCAGGCCGGGTCTAGTTCAGACTTTGAACGCTGGAGCCCCACTCCAGTGCCTCCTTCCCTGCAGGCTCTGTCCCGCCCCGGGAAAGTCTTCCAAGAGGCAGATGTGAGGAAGAAAGAGGCCTGTGTGAAAGGAACAGAGGGTCCCGTGTGAAAGTCGGAACAAGGAGCCTCAGTTCTTGAGGCTGTGTCACAATTCTGGCGTTTCCAGCTGTTGGAAAAGCAAACTTCCTTTTGAAGTCAGGAGCGCTGGTTCCCGGGAAAAACAGAGTGGCGAGCTGAATCAGCTTCAGCAGCTACATTCCCGTATTCTATTATGTCTCCATATCGAGTTCACCAAAAAATAGATCTTAGTTTGTTCTTCATAAAATACTCAAACTAGAGTCTCTCTGGTGTGAAGTTGATGATGTCAGTTACATTATATTATAGCCATTGGTTATTTTTCCACTGGGAGGAAATTTTAGTGTTTTACTGGGTTGGACTCAAGAAATCCTGGCTTCAATATCTCTCTGGTGATGACCATGACCACTGTTCCAAGGAACTTTTCTCCTTAGGTGTGTGTCATGGAAAACTGTTTAGAGATAGTGTTGGCAGCAAGTAGACCTGGGTTTGAGTTTCAGCTTGGGGGCCCCTTCCGACTGGCTGACCTTGAGTAAGTTAGGCGTCCTCTGGAGCCTTAGCTTCCTCACTTGTAAAACACGGATAATGAGCTCTCCTCTAATAAGGTTTGTTATGATGCTTCAGGAGGTAAAGTTTATGAAATGGTTAACACCGCTGCTGACGCATGGAAGCTGCTGAATAAATGAATGGTACCCTTATTGTTATTATCAGCCAGCTCCCTTAATACCAGGTTCTTAGAAACAACTGAATTAGCTGCTTGTACTATTTCAGAGGTAGGTATTATAATTCTTCCATACTCATAAATTCTTTGTGGGTATTGATATGGTAAAGCACAATGGAAGTATTTCAAATTCAGCATAGCCAAAGTGAACCATTTCTTTCCTGCATCTCTTCTCTGTAGATTTGACTTTCTGTCTCTGCTATCAGTTATGCGCATCTTCCTAGTCACTCAGGTTGAAGGGTCTTGCAAATCATCTTTCCAAAAGCATACATACATCAGACTGTGCATTCTTCTACTTGAAAACATTTAATGGTCAAAAAAAAAAAAAAGTAACAAGAGCTGGGTGTTGATTGCCTCACATAGCTTTAATCCCTGCTCTTGAGAGGCAGAAGCAGGTGGATTTCTGTGTGTTTAAGGCCATCCTGGTCTACAGAGTGAGTTCCAGGACAACCAGGGCTACATAGTGAGACCCTATCTTTAAAAACCAAAATATATATATTTACATATATACTTTTTTGTTTTGTTTTGTTTTGTTTTGTTTTTTCGAGACAGGGTTTCTCTGTGTAGCTTTGCGCCTTTCCTGGGACTCACTTGGTAGTCCAGACTGGCCTCGAACTCACAGAGATCCGCCTGGCTCTGCCTCCCGAGTGCTGGGATTAAAGGCGTGTGCCACCACCGCCCGGCATATATACTTTTTAATAAGTGCAATTAAGAGCATTTTATATATATAATATATATCACACAGACTTTGAAACTGAAACATGACATAGATCATAAAGTAATGTTTAAATATTTAAAGAAATAAAAACATGAAAATAAGAATGAAGGACTACAAAAAACAAACTACATATTAACAAGGAAAATACCATGTTTCAATTGCTTGAGAGTACTGGTGGGACATCTCTGAGAAGTTAGAAAACTCTATCCTATGAGAATGCTTTTTACGTTTAAATTGTTTGTAAAGATTTAAGTTTATTTTTATTCACGTATATGTGTGTGCCTATGTGAATGATGCCACATGGGAACCAGAAGAGGACATGGAATCCTCTGGAGCTGGAGTCACAGGCAGCTGTAAGCCGCCTGATGTGGGTGCTAGAACCAAACTTGGTCCTCTAGAAGAGTTAGGCCATCTCTCCAGTCCTACTGCCTCTTAATTTTAAATTAAAGCTTGTCAAAAACAAACAAACCTGGAGCATTTTGCTTTAACCTCATTTTGGTTTAATGATATCCCCAACCAGTTAGGTAAACCAAATTATCTTTAGAGAAGCTGAATTTAACCAGATCCCCCAAAAATTATACACAAAAATTTCCAAGAAATGGGAACTCTTAATCAAATCAGAATTTACACAAATAAATATAATTACTTATACAAGGATTCACAGAGGGCAAAAAGGCAGCAGAATCTATCCACGCAGACTTTGAAACTGAAATACGACATAGATCATAAAATAAGAATGTTTATCTAAAGACATAAAAGCATGAATTAAGGACTTAAAAAAAAGGCAGGTTTTAAAAAAGAATCCAATAAAACTTCTAGGGAAACAACTGAAATAATAGGGAACAGGGAATAAAACAAATAATATCAAATAGGGAAACAACTGAAATTTAAAATTCAGTGCCCAGGTTTGACAAACTAAGAGACAGATGAATGGAGAGCCGGTGAACCAGGAGGTACAACTCAAGACATTTTTGTTTTTTGTTTTTCTAGCTAGGGTTTCTCTGTGTAGCCCTGCCTGTCCTGGAACTTGCTCTGTTGGCTGACCCCAAATCTATAGAAATCTGTCTGTTTCTGCCTCCCGAGTGCTGGGATTAAAGGAGTGTACCACTTCTGCCAGGCAAAATATTTCCAAATAAAAGAGAAATGTGAAAAATAGAAGAAGATGGTCCAACACATGTCTGGTCAAAATGTAAAATGATAGGGCTAGAGAGACGGCTCAGCACTCCCACGGTGGCTTTACAACCATCCATAACTCCAATTCCAGGGGATCTGATGCCCTCTTCCGACTTCCTTGGGTACCAGGCACGTGGTACACACATTCAAGCAAAACACTCATAAAATGATCTAAAAAAGTTTACTTCAAAGATGAAAGCTGGGAATATAGCTCAGTGGCACAGTGCTTGCCCGGCACATGTATGACCCTGTTTAATTCCCAACACCGTATATGTGTGTGTGTGTGTGTGTGTGTGTGTGTGTGTGTGTGTACATATATGTATATGTATATATTGCAGGACATAGCGGTGCATGCTTTTAATGCCAGCACTTTTCATCTCTTTATTAAGTTGATTATTATCTCAGGTATTTCATCACAGTGACAGAAAGCTAAAGAACACCTGCCCGGTAAACAGCAGAACCGATCTGTCTCAAGGCTATGCTTTTGACATCTCTCTTTATGCCCCTTACTAATTCAAAATGAAATCACAAGTAGAGCCCTATGTGACTGACAAAGGACCAGTACTAAATATTTAGTATGTAAAGAACTATTAGGGAATCAAGTGATCTAATATAAATACAGGCAACAACCCAGGAGAAAAGCACAGGGCTGGACCAGCGCTTGGCAATGGGAATTCTAGTGGCCATAGTGTGGCTTCACAGGAACGTCAGCTTCACCAGCTTTTGAATAATGCAAACGAAACAGCCGTGGGATGACCTGGAGGCTGCCAGGTAGCAGATGAGGCCAAGTGCTTTTGATCCATGTGGTGCCATGTGCAAACGAACTACCCTGTCGCTCAGAGGACCACTGAGCAGGGTAAGTCACAGAGGAGAGAGGCGGGAGTCTCTATGACTGTCCTGAGCCTAGCTTTAAAGAGTTGGTTCGCTGCTCTTGCTCAGATGTTCTCCTCTGAAGATAATTCCTCTGTTTTATGATGCTATTATCAGTCTTAATTATGGGATTGCAAATGTGCCCAGAGGTTCCTTTGGATGGCATATCCTAGCAACCTAAATTATCATCATATAGAATTCTTTTTACTCTTAGTGGTTACATGCCACCTCTATTATTTGTCATGGATGTTTCCCAGACATTGGCTTTTGAACCAGCATGACCCCTGTAGGACCTTGAGCTCAGAGATATAAAGAACTAAGTAACTTTTTTTTAAGGACAAGGTCTTGCTAAGTGTTGCTCTGGCTGGGCTGGCACTGGCTATATAGCACAGGATGACTTTTAAATTACAGCAGTCCTCATGTCTCAGCCTCCTGAGTGCTTGGGTTACAAAGATAAGCCTTTGTGCCCTGCTGGAAGTCACTTTTAAGACGGATCTCACTTCTCAAGAAGCCAGGTCCAGTCGTCCTACAGATAGATACTCTTGGCCTCCAAACTGATGAATTCTATATGTTATAGATTCAACCTATTGTGTATTGAAATACTATACTGTTACACTACACATATTCAGACTTGTAATAATTTCCCAAGAAATACAGTGTAACAACTGCTTATGGACTATGTAGTGGTTTGAATGAGAATTGCCCCATAAGCTTATATATTTGAATACTTGATTCCCAGTTAGTGGAAGTGTTTGGGAAGAATTTAGGAGGTGTGGCCTTGTTGGAGGAGGTGTGTCACTGAAGGTGGGCTTTGAGGTTTCAAAGTCCCATGCCATTCCCAGTTGGCACTACCTACCATGCTCTCTCTTCCTCTCCCTCCCTTCCTCTCTCCCCTCCCCTGTCTCTGCCTCATGGTTGTTGTCTCTACCTGTAAGCCCTCAGCTACTGCTTTATGCTCCCACCTGCCTGCTGCCATGCTCCCCGCCATGACTGTGAGCCCCATTTAATGCTTTCTTCTGTAAGCTGCCTTTGTCCTGGTGTCTTTTCACAACAGAAAAATAACTAAGTCGGGCCATTTGCAATGTATCAATGTTTTAGTTTCATTTTCTGGGGCTGTGATAAAACACTCTGACAAAAAGCAACTACTCACAATTCCAGCTTACATGCTATCATTTTGAGGAAGTCAGTGCACAAACTTGAAGGAACTAGTCACATCAGACCACAGCCAAGAGCAGAGAGAACGCATACATGTCTATTGCTCAGCTGGCTTTGTTACTCTTACACAGCTCAGGACCCAAACCCAGGGAATCTACCACCCACTTAGAGGCTGGTTCTTCCCAGTCAGTTAAGGCAATCAAGACAATCCCTCCACAGATGTGCCAACCTGACCTAAACAATCCCCAATTGAGACTCTCTCTACAAATGATTTTATGTTGTGTCAAGTTGACAATTAAAACTGATCATCTCAGTTGAGTACTATAGCCTACAAATGATTCAAAATATACAGGAAGAGTGTGAAGGTCACATGCAAATACTACATCATTTTATGTAAGGGACTTAGGTGGATTCTGGTATCCCCAGGGGTCCTGGAATTAATCCCCCATGGATACCGATAGACAATCATGCCAATGTGCATGGTTGGGATTATGAAGACAATATTTGTTCTTGTACAAACAATAATAACACCTGAGCGCCTCACATTCTAGTCATTACCTCCACTGACAGCTTGTTCAGCTGCCTCCTCCCGACCAGGCTTTGTTGAGGTCAGCTTTGTCAAGCCATCTAGAAGTCTTAGAGACTTCCTCCCTCGACCATGCTAGCTCCAAAGCCCCCTTTCAGTCCAGACGTCTTTAGTGTCTCCCTTCACATGCCTGCATTTGGACAAGAGGGAAGAAGGGAAAAAAACGTCCACCCTTTATTGAGCACCCACACTTGTTAGACACTGGAGAAGCTACGCTGTCTACTCACCTCATTAATCCGTGTACAAGCCTCCGTTCCCAATCCTGTGGATGAGGGAAAAAAGGTTCAGATCCTCAGACAACTTACCAAGGTTCTCAGTAAGACGGAGCTTAGAACCCAACTCTAGTTTTTATTGTCGTTTTGATTTCAAAGATCTTATTGCATGTTTTATCCATTGGGATACAGTATATACACGGAGGTCAGAGAACAATTTGAGGGAGTCACTTCTCTCCCTCTATCTTGTGTGTCCTGGGGATCAGCAAGCCTCTCTACCCACTGAGCAATCTTCTCTCAAGCCCTGTCTTGTTTTATTTGAGACAGAGTTCTGCATATCTCTGGATAGCCTCGAACTCACCATGGAGCTGATGATGGCCTTGAACTTTTCTGTTCCTCATTCTACCTCCCAAGTGCTAGGATTCCAAGCGTACACCACCACGTGCTGAGGATCCAGCCCAGGGCTTCATGCACGCTAAACAACCTTTCCACCGACGGAGCTACATCCGACGGGGCTACAACCTCAGCTTCACGCATTTTTTGAGCTGGTGGTTTTCCACTCTCCTCACGCACACAGTGGATCTTCTCCACACCCGCCTCCCCCACCTCACGGCTCTCTCACTTCTCCTTTCCCATCAATAGTTGATGCCCTTATAAATGTCATTACAGAGATGCTGAGAGCTTTGAAGGCTTGTAGCAGAGGACCCTGCCCTAGTGCTGGGGTGAGAGAAGGTTCTCGAGTGAGTGACCTGCTAAGAGATGAGGAAGAAATAGGTAGGAAGGAAAGCAGAAAGAAAGTGGAGCATGTGCCTCACACAGAAAGAATGGCGTGAAGAAAAGGCCCACAGCGGGCAGGGAACAGTGTGTTTGAGGAAGGGCAGGCCAGGGGCCTAAGAAAGAGTAAGTGTGAAAGTAGCTCCTTTGGGAAGAAGATTGTGAATGTCATCACTCACTGTACCCACACTCACCCAAACTACCCAGGCAAAGATTAATCGTGATCTTCCCATAGCAAACGGGTTCTATCTTTTTTTTTTAAATACACGATAGTTTCATTGGCATTTTGGATGGACTCCTGTTGTACAGGACTGCTCTGTGTCTTGCTTCTAGCCCAATCTGCAGGTATTATAAATACCAGCACTAAGTCTCCATTTCCTGAAGCCTCTGGGTTTGACCTGCCTTCCTTCTGAGTACCAGCTAGCTGCTCTGGTTTAGGCTGCAGGAGGATGACTGCCACCAACTTTTATAAGTAGTTTTGTCCCTTCTTCCAGTGACCTTTGAACTCCTCTTTACCAGAGCTCCTTCCCATATAGACACATTGATGATTCCAGCATTTACCAATTCCATTCCATAACATAAAAGTTGAATCTCCACCATGTGCCCAGGTTGGCAGAACCTAGTACATAATAGTGACAGGGACAGAGTAAAAGACTTAGTTAAAAGATGGTGAGGAGCTGGGTGGTGGTGGCACACGCCTTTAATCCTAGCACTCGGGAGGCAGAGCCAGGAGGATCTCTATGAGTTCGAGGCCAGCCCGCTCTACAGAGCGAGATCCAGGCCAGGCACCAAAACTACACAGAGAAACACTGTCTCGGAAAAACAAAAACAAAAAAACAAGATGGTGAGGAAGCTCAGATAGGAAGTGGAGGTGACCAGTGGGAGTAAGGACCACTCACCTAACTAAAGAGGCCAGAGGCGAAGGGCTTTTCCCGCAACGTATTCAGAGACATAAGGGTATAAAGCACCAGTGGAGCTTGGGAACCCATGGGAGGCTCAGGATTGCTGAAGCCTGACTGTCGAGTGGGTGTGGCCAGAGGGCAAGTGGGCGGGTTAGTAGCCTCAGGCCACAAAGGAGCTCCTTTTAGCTGCTAAGGAGCTTTGCCTACGTGGAAGTAGACTCTCAACTCCTCACTGTTCTTGAAACACCAGTATCTGAATGGGGGATTTGAGCTTTGTAGATTAGGTTACTCTGGTGCGATACATGCTCTCATTTATGAAGTTCTTGTGTGCCTTGGAGGATTTTAATGTTGTAAGGCTTTGTTTGTGTGGCAGAACTAGGAATTGTTTAGGGTATTACGCTTGCAAGGCAAATACTCTACCACTGAGGTACTACTACAGCCCCTCCACACTTTTTTTTTTTTTTTGAGAGAGTATTTCATGAAGCCCAAACTGGCCTTAAACAAGTTATGTAGCTAAGGATAGCCTTAAACTCCTGATCTTCTTGCCTCTAGCTCTCAAGTGCCAGGATTACAGGCGTGTGCTACCATGCCCAGTTTACGTAGTCCTGGGATTAAATCCAGGACTTTGGGGAGAGGTATTTTAATTATTAGGGTATGTGAGGGGGCTAAGAGGTATGTTTACACGAATGAAGGTTCCCTCAGAGGCCAGAGGCATCCAATCTCCCTGGAGCTGGAGTGACAGGTGGTTGAGTGGTACCCGGCATGGAGGCTAAGAACTGAACTCAGATCCTCTGCAAGAGCAATACAACCTGTTAACCTTTAAGGCAGCTTTCTCCAGCCCTGAATCCAGGGCTTTGTGCATGCTAGACAAACACACTATCAACAGAACCATATCCCCAGCCCACACTGTGTTATTCTTTTACAGCTTCCTGGAACTAGAGCCAGCATACAATAAATAGTATACATTTAAAGGCAGGTTCTGGCATACATACATACATGTAAGGCAAGTTCTTTAGAGAAAACCAATGAAACCATCACTACAACCGATTTATCCATCTAACACCATCTTAAAGTTCCTCCTGCCTTTTGGAAATCCCTCTTTCTGCTCCCTAACCTCCACTCCTATCCCAGGCAACTAATCATCTACTTCTTGTATAATCTGAAATTTTGTATAAATAGAATGTGATATATAGCCTTTAAAAAATTCAAGTAGCATAATTAAGATTCACCCTTGTATTTGTAGCTATCAAAACTTTAATTAAAGTTTGATTTTAAACTTCCATTTTTGAGATATGCCTTCCAATTGTATCTACTACACCTTAACAAATTCTGGTGGTTCCATGGGGTAACAAAGCCTCACTCACATCAGAATAGGTAATGGAGGTTGAAGCGTCCTCTGGAGACACAAAGGATACTGTTTGGGGATGAAAGGAGATGATAGTCATTTTCTAAAACACAAAAGAGCACCATAGTAAATCAAATGGTCCTCAAAGATGTCCACATGCTAATCTCCCAACTGTAGATGTTACCCTCCAAGTCAAAGCGGACTGTGCAAACATGACTAAGGGTCTCCAGAAGGAGACATCATTTTGCATTATCTGGGTAGGTCCAAGACAACCACAGGGATCCTGATAAGTGATAGAGGGATGCAGCAGGAACATCAGAGGCAGCAGGATTGAGGATGCTGTGATGTCATTGAAGATGGAGAAAGGGGTCAGGGTCACAGGATGCAGACAATCCCTAGAAGCTGGAAAACACAAGGGAACGGACTTCCCTTCCCGCAGCCTCCAGAGGGAACGTAGAATGCCAGTGCTTTGACTTCTGATCAGTGAATCTACTGACCAACTTCCAGCTTCAAGTACTGAAAGACAACCAATTTGTTCTGTACTGTGTCACTAAATTTGTAATAATTTTATGTAAGATTTATTTGGAAGGTCAGTGTCTTGTATTAAGCTCTTGTCTGAACCCTCAGCAGGCCACACCAAACCAGGATGATATCATTCTTGCTAGGTGCCAGGTAATCAAAATGAGCCTGGAAACCACCTGAGACAGAGGCAGGCACCAATCCAAAGGGGTCCAGTCCGTATGAGTGGGCATGGGAAGGAAGCCTTCTCGGCTTTAAAGGAGGCCACCCACCCTCGAAACAAGTGGCCTGTTTCCCTTCACGTTTCTACTCTCTCCAGTCTTTTCTGTCTGGAAAACCTGCTGCTTCGTTCCAGCTCAGAAGGAGAAACTTCCTGTTCTGAAGTTCCAGTTCATAAGCACCAAGAAGAAGAGCTAGCTAGATCTTGTTAGTTTTTCATGGCTGTGACAAAATGCCCACAGGGTTTTAGCCCGCAGTTCCGGGGTACAGTCCATCGAGGTGGGAGAACACGAGGCAGCTGGTCACACATCTGCAACCAGGACGCAGAGAAAGATGAACACTGGTCCTCAGCTTGCTTTTTCCCGTTTGATGCAGTCCTGGAATCCACCACGCCATGGGACAGTACCCCCCACATTCAGGGTGAGTCTTCTTACCCCACCGCACCCCACTGCAGGAAACCTTTCTGGAAATGCCCTCTCAGACAGACACAGCAGCTTGTCCCCTAGACCATTCCAAGTCTAGTCAAGTTGACAATGGAGAGTAACCATCACTAATTTTTAAATGGAATTCATTGAGATTTTTGTTGAGCAATTTGTTACGGTAGCAATAGTAAACTAATAAATAACCAATCTCGGGGAAGGAAGAGCAAAAAGCAGAACTCTGGGTCTGATTCTGTTTCTTCTTCCTTGTGACAGGTGGTGTAATAGGAAAGGAAGCTGAGTGGCTCCTTAAGAGCTGTGGGAGGCAGAGTCAGGCGGATCTCTGTGAGTTTGAGGCCAGCCTGGTCTACAGAGTGAGGTCTAGGACAGGCACCAAAACTACACAGAGAAACCGTCTGGAAAAAAAAAAAAGAGCTGTGGGAGATATTGAAATGGTACCTACAAAGTGGTACTAGTGCCTCCAATAAATATTCCTTTCTTCACTCCCCAACAAATGTTTGATTTCAGGGCACTAACAGCTCTTGATCAAGGCATAATTTTAGCTAAATGTTTTCCTCTCCCTAGAACAGCCCATGAATGCAGATGGTGATGCCATTAATTCCTCCTAGTGTTTAATTAGGTTTGTGATGTGACTGGATGTGGCCGAAAGCATGTTTTAGGTACAGTGCGCTGCTGTGCTCTGAGCAGAATCATAGTTTTCAGGACAAAATTGTTCAGCATCATACTGTTTTCCACCTCGGAAATGATGGCATTTGCTTGAGAGAGGAAAGAAAATGCCTCACCTAGGAGTTAACTAATGCCTATTAAGCCTACACAAGCCTATCTTAAAAAGCTAAATGTGGATTGTTTACCTAAAGTATGGGCGTCACGTCCACTTCTGGTATGTAATACAGAATCTGATATTGTCCAATAAAGGTTGGCATTTCAGCATCAGCTGAGCTAATATTTTCTCATAATCATGGGGGTTTCTAATTTATTCTGAAGAGTTATGTAGGTTTGTTTGTTTACAAGGGTTATGAGTACTGATAACTGATTTTTTTTTTTTTTTTACTTTATAACAGGTTTGCATTTCAAATCCTTAGCTTTTAAAATGATACAGACTGGCTGAAAGGCTAAGATTCCTATATAATAGCTATATGTATTTTTTTTTTCCTGACAGTTGTTGGGATTATATTTGGGGGTCATTGGGGATGCTAGACAACTGCTCTACTACTGAGCTATACCCCCCAGCCCTTTTAATATTTTGTTACACAGTTTAATTCATTTTATTATGTGCATACATTGAATTGGTGGGCACCCCTGTGCCATGACACCTGTGTGAAGGCCAGAAGACAGCTTTGGGGAGTCTGTTTTCCTCCTTTCACTGTGTGGGATCAAGCTCAGGTTGTCAGGTTTGGCAGCTGGACCATCCCACTGGCGTCAGTTAATATTGCTTTAAAGCTAGTATTTATGAGACATTATATGGCAAGCACTGCTCTAAATTCTATGTGTGTGTGTTAAAGCTAAAATAGACACAGCCCAACCCTAATGCACTGCATTTATTTGTTTACAATGTTCCCAATATATAGCTGGTTTAGGATGGCTCATGCTGGGGTGAGGGTGGAGAAGGATTAGTAAGGCCCAGGACTTTGGTCCTATAGTATAGTAGCTTCCGTTCCTATGTATGACAATATTATAGGAAGTAAACACATTTTCTTCTTTATTCTTAGAGGAAATGTGGAGAACAGAGGAAAACCCCTGTGAATGTGTATAATGGAAAAAACCCCCAATGCCTCAGACCCATAGGAATTGGTAAAGCCTTCTCCCAGGTCAGGGTCAGGGAATTGGTAAAGCCTTCCCCTAGGTCAGGGTCAGAGTCAGGGAATTGGTAAAGTCTTCCCCCAGGTCAGGGTCAGGGTCAGGGAATTGGTAAAGCCTTCCTCTGGTGTGTGTGTGAATGCTGACAGAGTGTCCAGAAAGCGTGACCTGCAGCTTCCTCCTCCAGATGTTTACAGCCTGAGACTGTCTTCTACAAAGATTCTGAGACGAGCTAGCCCTCCTGGGCAGCACATCAACACAATGGCATTCCTGCTTGCTGTGTAGTAGGTGCCGCTCCATCAGAGCAGGCACAGCCCACCTAATCCCAGCTTTTCTGTACACGTCTGTGTGTCTGTCCTTCATTCCTGTGTCACCCGAGTCTGCTTCCCAGACTCAGCCCAGAATCTTTGAAGTTCACGCTGTGACCACCATTTTACAAAATAGATAAAATAAAAAGCAGAGAATTTAGCTAACTTGTGCCGAATTGTAAAACTAGAAAGTGCTAGTAGCAGGATTCAGACCCTTGTCCGGATGTCCCCAGAGCCTGTCCTTCTTGCACGGTATTCTTGGCAATTATGATGTCTTGAGTAACATCCATACACATATAATAAAGCAGTAGTGAATTTTTGTTTAATTAAGGTACGTCTTCGGGCTGGACATGGTGGGTCACATCTTTATTCCCAGCATGCAGGAGGCAAAGGCATACAGATCTCTGAGGCCAGCCTGGTCTACACAATAAGTTCCAGGATAGCCAGAGCTACATAGTGAGACCCTGTTTTGAAAACAAAACAAAGATGCAGCTTCACTTAGGCCACTGAGACAACTCTTTTGTCTGGAGGTACGCTGTATCTAAAAAGTCATCCTCTCTTTGCTTCTTATAGTTCTGTGCTAGCCTAGGGCTGGAGATGTGGGCTCGGTTGGTAGTGTGCTTGCTTGGTATACACAAGGCTCTGGGTTTGATTCCTAGTGCCTGTAATCCCAGCACTCTGTGGGTGGAGGCAGGAGGATCAAAAGTTCAAGGCATCCTCTGTTACATAGTGAGTTCGAGGCCAACGTGGGACAGATGAAACGCTGTCACAAAAACAGTTTACAATTTTGATTTTAAAAAGTAAACCTTAGTTGACCACAAATGTGTTCAGTACCTGAGACAGACTATTCTAACAAAGGTGAACACAGATACCTCTTTTCCTAGGCCTGTGTGCCCTGTGTATTTTTCTGTTACTCCACATCTTTTGCCCTTTGAGGTCATTTCCATATCGATCTGTGTGATCTCTGTTGTAGGATACCAGAGAAGAGCAGGGGGTGGCCGAGGAGGCAGGTTCATTGTCTTCAGTTGCTCCCCAGATTATTCTGTATGTACTGCACAACGTACACTTGCTTGGTTTCTAAGTTATTTCATGTGTACTGAAATGTACTTCTTTAGGCCTCGCCGCCGCCGCCGCCGCCGCCGCCATGCCGGCTTTCACTTGCCGACACCTCCAAACCTCTTTCTCACTTTCAGGTCTTGTAGACTTGACACCTCAGCCCAGACATTCTGTCTCTGCATAGCTGACTTTGGGTCCCTCCAGTCCTCAGGCTCCAGTCTGAAATGCTTGTCCTCCGACATCTCTTTCCTGCCTTGCCATTCATAAGAAAACCTTTTCTCTCTTTCCAACATTGTTTTTCTCAGGAGATTTTTTCTAACCTATTCCCCTGGCCCTTGCCACCATTCATAGTAATATACAATATTCTAAACATCACATTGTAATAATGTTTGTAAACTGGTTACAACAGTATCAGGCACATAGCGATATGGTAAGAGATTTGGTTGGTTTGTTTGGTTGATTTTATTTGTTTAGATGGGGTCCAAGGCTGACCTGAAGCCACTCTCTATATAGCCCAGGATAATCTTAATTCCTGATCCTCTTGACTTCACCGCTCTGGATGTTAACACTTGACAGGTGCATGCCACCTTGCTCATTTGATGCTGGGATCCAACCCAGGGCTTTATGCATGCTAGGCAAGCGCTCTACCAATACCCCTAGCACATATGGATTTCACTATGTAGCCCTGGCTGGCCTGGAACTTGCTATGTGGAACAGGCTAGTTTCCAACTTGTGATCCTCGGCCTCTGCCTCCTAAGTGCTGCCATTGTTCATATGTCCTTCTCTTGGGCCCTTGAGATGGCTCAGGGAGTAAAAGTGCTTTCTGTCAAGCCTGCAGTAGGTCTCAGGGGCCAAACTCAAGTCTCCAGGCTTATGCGAAAGGGCCTTTACCTGCCGAACCGTCTTACTGCCTGGAAGTTATTAGTATAATACTTCTTTAAAATCTTCTTTAAAACTTCTGAAGAGATGGGTCTGTAAAAGCTTTTCCTTTTCAAGTGTGAGGACCTAAATTCAGATTCCCAGAACCCATGAGAGAAGCCAAGCACAATGGCCAGCCATCTGATCCCAGTGACGATGAGTGGGGGAAGTAGAGCCTGGCCTATGTGGTGAAGTGCCAGGCCAGTGGCAGACTCTGACTCAAACATGTGGAAGGTGTCTGAGGATCTACACGGGAGGCTGTCCTCTAACTTTCACACACACACACACACACACACACACACACACACACACACACATACACACCTGCACCCCCACGCGAATCCCCTCACGTGAATGTATACATATCCATAAACACTTAAGAAGTCTATGGTGAGAATTATTTTTCAGAAAATCAATTGCTTCCCAAGTGCTCCTTGAGCATGGTCAAGGTCCAGGGGTTATGTATGGTGCAGATTAAACCGTCTATGACGAGAACAGGGCCACATGAGCAGGAAAACTGGACAAAACGACCGCGAAGAGAAGGTGTTTCTCCCAATGCTGGCTTGCTCAGTTTCAAAGACTTTCAAAATAGCCTCTGGACAGACACTCTCTCGCAGCTGGTCACCACATTCATGCCCACTTGTGGAAGAATGGTGTCCCTAAGCCCGACTATAAATAATGCACCCACCTGGCTCTCGAGGGAGGATTGATCTCTTGCTCCATCCCAGTTTCCTGCTGTCACTCTACAATGACAAGAGGAAGCTGGGCCACCACACAGAATGAGATACAGTTACAGTCATAGACACCACATTTGTGGGCAGCCAGAGGGCTGAGAGCCAGTTAGCGGATTGGATTGCCAGCTCGAAATCCAAGGCAGCCTTCACAGAGGTGGTCTCATCACATTACCTCTGCAAATATTTTAATCTAGAAACACCTTAGACTGGATACAAAAATCCCTGACTATCTGACCCCTCGGTGTGGCTTGGGACTTACTTTGAACCAGCTGACTTTTTTTCCCCTCATAGATAAACAGAAGTCCACAGCTAGAAATAAAGGCAGAGCACATAAAGATTAAGAGTGAAGCCACGTGGTTCTCTGACCACTCTTAAAACAAAGACAAAAAGTTTAGATCGCATCAGAAGTTCCCTGAGACTTCTCAGAGCAATCCCTTGCTTAAAAGGACCCGGGAGAGGCGACACACCACAGTTTTGAAAGGCCGCTTTTGTTCTGTCTTTCGATTGCAACCAACTTCCGGTGACCGAAAGAAATAAAACATGATTTCGAGTTAAAGGCTGGCTCACCTGCATTGCAAGACTCCTCACCATGGGATGTTGGGACCCCAAGACGCAGGTGAGCTTCTCCTGCTACCACCCTTGCTTTGCCCACAGTGGTGACTGTCACATTGCCGTCTGACGACAGGGCAGCATGTTACTGTGTGCGGAACAAAATGTGATGGAACGGACCCTCAAGGCTCCTGATTCTAAGTCAGTCATATTCTAAAGGAGGGGGAGGTGGCTGAGCTGATGGGTACCACATGGGGAGGGCAAGAAGGAGATGGGGTTTAAGTAGAAGTTGTTCTGGCTTTCTCTTCCACAGCTGGGCCACAGACATCTTCCCATCCACCTGGCTTGCAGAGCAGGGCATGGGGGGCTCTGAGATCAAAAGATGGTCATGGAACTGTACCTGGTGGTATAGGGCCACATTTCCAGCTGTGAGGGAGGCTGAAGAGGAGGAGGATCACAAGCTCAAGATGGTTGTAGGCTGTAAAAGTGAGTCCCAGGCCAACTGGGCAACTTACTGAGACCCTGTCTCAAAAATTAAAATGAGGGCTCAGGTGGAAGCTTTGTCCGTAAAGTGTTGGCTAAGAATCCATGAACCCTGGGATTCCATCCCCAGCATGAATTTGTCATGATGAGGCACACCTGTAATCCCACAACTTGTAATCCTCCCCAAAGCAGGTGGAGACAGGATGTACCGTCTAGTTTTATGTCAACTTGATAAAAGCTAGAGTCGTTTTGGAAGCGGGAACCTCGGTTGAGAAAATGCTGCCACTAGGTTGCCCTATGGGCAGGCCTGTGGTATGTTTTCATGATTGATAATTGGTGTAGAAGGACCCAGCGTATTATTGGTGTCTTAGTTACTGTTCTATGGCCATGAAAAGACACCATGATCAAGGCAACTTATGAAAGAAAGCATTTCATTGGGGGCTGGCTTACAGTTTCAGAGGCCGAGTCTGTGACCATCATGGTGGAAAGCATGGCAACAGGCAGGCAGGTAAGCATGGTTCTAGAACAATAGCTCTGAGTTTATATCTGATCCACAAACAGAACGCAGGGGAGGGAGGGAGGGAGGGAGGAAAGGAAAGAGAAGAGAGGAGAGAGGGGGTGGGGAGACTGGGCCTGGTGTGGGCTTTTGAAACATCCAAGTCCACTCCTAGTGACACACCTCTTCCAACAAGGCCACACCTCCTAATCCTTCTTAAACTTGTCCACCAACTATGAACCTAAGGGGGCCATTCTCACTCAAGCAACCACAATTGGCAGTGTCGCCCCTGGGAACAGTGGCCCTGGGTGCTTTACAAAGACAGGCCGGGGGCTGGAGAGATGGCTCAGAGGTTAAGAGCACTGGCTGCTCTTCCAGAGGTCCTGAGTTCAATTCCCAGCAACCGTATGAGAAAAGCAAACAGGCTGTAAAAGAGGCCAGTGAGCAGCATTCCTCTGTGCCCTCAACAGTTCCTGCCTTGAGTTCCTGTCCCAACTTACCTCAGTGTTGAAGAGTGATCTGGGAGTTGTAACATAGACCCTTTCTTCCCCGAGTTAGTTTTGGTCACGGTGTCTTATCACAACAATAGAAACTCTTAAGACAGAGGTTCGTACCGGAAACGGAGTATTGCTGACAGACCTGACCGTGTTTGGGGGAGGATCGCGGCTGAACAAGCCATGAGGAGCATGACAGGAACCAGTGTCCCTCCATGGCCTCTGCTTCAGCTCCCGCCTCCAGGTTCCTGCCGTGAGTTCTTGTCCCAACTTCCCTCAGTGACTTCGAGTGTGGCCCGAGAGCTGTAAGATGAAATATAAACCCTCTCTTCCCCCGAGTTGCTTTTGGTCATGATGTTTTACCATAGTAATAGAAATTCTAACAGACACAGGAGCATCAGAAGTTCAAGGTCATCCTCAGCATGGAAGGCTGGGGATATAGCTCAGTGGTAGGATGCTTGCCTAACATCTATGAGGCCCCTGGTTCAAGCCCCAGGTACTACAGCACAAAACAAACAAAAAAATCACCAACAAACCCAACCCATGACCCAATGATGAAAACAGACCTCCCAGGATGTGAAGTGATGCTATCATGAAACCAACCCAGTAAACAGAAGAAATACCACCTACCAGCCGGAAACAAGAGTCAGCTGACCGACCTTTGCCTCTACACTAAGTGGTCCCCCACCCTCAACTTGAAGATATCTTTGATTTCTCAGAATCCAGCTATTCCAGCCATCCTCTCTTCCACAGGCAAGTTAGTGGGCTTAGGCCAGCGCTTGGGCACCCAGTTCAGAGTTTACGATGTCGTAAACCACACTGGGAAGAGCTGTCAGAATGGTGGGCACCTGCACGCCTCTGCTCAGGGCTGGACTAAGGTGTTCTCACAGGCTGGGGCCCCGGGGCTCCTCTGTCCCACAGAGTGACTGTGAGCCACCGCTGAGTTCACAATACTCAGGTCACGGTGGGGGCAGTTGTGATGCCAAAAGTTCTGTTGGGTTCTCATCAGAATCTCTCAGAAGACACCTTCAGATTCCAAGACTGCGCAGGGTGGCATCGCGAAGATGTTCCAGTTCTTTCCAGCTGCCTGTAAGGGGCTTGTGATAATCAAAGGATGTGGAGTGCCTTGTGACATTCTGGATGTGCACCCAGGGGGACAACAGTAGTTCTGAAGCTGGCTTTTCTGTGTGTAATGAGGGAATTCCTTGGACTTCTGGCTCATCTTTGTGAGGTCTTTCCTTTTTTCTTTAAACAGTGTGTGTGTGTGTGTGTGTGTGTGTGTGTGTGTGTGTGTGTGTCTAGAGAGAGAGACAATCTGTGTGACTGTGGCTGTGTTGTACCACACCATGTGTGTGGAGGTTGGAGGACAAATTTCAAGAGTTGGTTTTGTCCTCCTGTGTGTGGTTCCCCGGGTTTGAACATGGGGCTTGTACCTTTGTCTACTAAGCCGTTTCTTCAGCCCTTTATCTTTCTTATCTGTTTGTCTATCATCTATATATCATCTATCTATCTATCTATCTATCTATCTATCTATCATCTATCTATCATCTGTCTATCTATCTATCATCCATCTATCTATCTATCTATCTATCTATCTATCTATCTATCTATCTATCTATCATCTATCTATCATCTATTATCCATCTATCATCTATTTATCTATTATCTATCATCTATCTAGCAATCATCTATCATCTATCTATCTATCTATCTATCTATCTATCTATCTATCTATCTATCTATCTATCTATCGGCAGGGTCTCTATGTTGCTCTGGCTGGCCTGGAACTCACTCTGTAGACCAGGCTGGCCTGGAACTCACAGAGATCCGCCTGCTCTGCCTCGAGTGCTGGGATTAAAGGTGTGCGCCACCACACTCAGGGAGCTTTTATTTTTAAGCCTATGCTTGCTGCACTCTCACTCTGTGCCACACACCTCACACGCCTTCTGTCAGGCCGTCATCTAGAAGTCCTGGGAACTTGGCACTCTCATTCCTATTTTTTTTTTTCAGAAGGAAAACAGACTCAGAAAAAGTTAAATAAAAACCAAGCACAGAGACACATGCCTGTAGGTCCAGCTGCTCCAGTTTGAGGCCAGCTGGCTATAGTGAGTTCTTATCATAGAACAACAGAAAAGGTAGATGAGGAGGAGGAAGAGGAGGAGAGAGAACTAAATGACTAGACGCCATCCAGCTAATGGTGGAGGCGGAAGAACCAGGTCCAGGGCTGACTCCAGCTTTCCCATTGTGTCTTCGTCTGTCCCGGGAAACATTTCCTCCTGCCTTCGACTTGGGCTGGAGTAACCCGTAATTCTGCTCACACAGATGTGCCTTCCCTGCTCTGCAGTCAGCGTCCACCTCTATACAAATGGCAAAGTAATCCTGTGGCCATTGTCTCTTCCTCCCCTCCCCAAAGCAGTTTTCACTCTTTAAAATCCAGGCTCTGTAACACTGGCGTGCAACCACAAACTATGATCTTTGTTTGGTGTTTCCCATATGCCTTAAGTTTCTGCTCCTCTTTTTTTTTTTTTTCTGAGGAGGAGTGGGGAGGGAAACTTAGTTCAATGTTTTTTTTTGTCAAGCATATTATTTCAGCCTTTGAGGTTAACTAATAAATCACAAGTTCTTGGGCATAAAAATCTGGACGAGGAAGGACCTCAAAGATCTGTTCACTTAACCCCATCATCAGATGGGCGGGGCTAGCCAGTGGTTATGGTCACCCTGCGTCAGTAGAGCTCAGGACCTGACTGGTGCTCTTGGGGAGCAGGAGCCCTCTAAAAGCTGAGGTGCTTTTACTACTTCTAAGGGGTTCATCAATCAGGAAGAGCTGTCTTCTAAGTGCTTTGTAGCTTTTCTGTAGTAAAAGGATTTGTACCCAGTGGCAGCCAGCTGTATCCTGACCATTTTCTAGTAATATCCCCAAGACACTTGGCAGCCACCACCCTGCCCTCTGGGCTGTGGCAGCTGCCCTGGACTTGCTGAGGCAAAGCCTCCCTGGCAAGCTTCCTGCCTGGGTCCCCGTCGAAGAGGGGTGTTGGCCTGTCTCCCAGGTATTCAAAAGACTCCACCTGTGCACATTCCTGTCAGTCCTTCTATGCCAGTGGTTCCCAACCATCCTCATGCTGAGACCCTTGAATACAGTTCCTCATGGGGTGGAGACCCCCCACCCTAAAATTATTTCGTTGCTACTTCGTAACTGTAATTTTGCTACTGTTATGGATCATAATGTAAATACCTGATATGCTGGATAGCTGATGTGTGACTCCCAAAGGGGCCGCAACCCACAGTTTGAGAGCCATTGTTCTGTGCTCTTCTAAGACACAAGAGGAAACCTTTGAAAGACAGCTGAGGGGAAAGAGCACTGAGACCTATGTGAGGTGAAGTAAGCCGGGCATAGGAAGCCAAGTACTTGATCATTCCTATGTAGAATCCAGAAAAGCTAATCTGATGCTGGGGGATGGCTGGGTCTGTAAAGCACCTGCTGCATGGCATGGGAAGTTGAATTTGATCCCCAACACCCATGTAAGAAGCCGGGTGTGCTGTGGTGTGTGCCTGTAGAACCAGTGCTGAGCAAGCAGAGGTGGGAGGCTCCTCGGGGCTCAGTGGCCAGCCTATCTAGTCAATTGTAAACACCAGGCTCAGTGAGAGATCCTGTCTCAGAAACCCCACATGCACATGCACACATGTGCAAGCATACCCACACACAAACATGCTCATTCAATCAGTGCACACACACACACCACATACACACCACACACACACACAAATTGAAAAGCTGATCCCATAGAAGCAGAGAGCAAAACAATGGTTAGCAGAGCTGTAGCAGGGATGGGGAGGACCTGGTCAATGGCTACAAAGTTAGTCTAGGAAGAGTATGTCCTGATATCCTAGTGCACAATGAGGCACTTGACAAAGATAAATATTTCAAAATAGCTCGCAGAGAAGATTTGTTTTGTTTTGTTTTTCGAGAAGATTTGTTTTGTTTTGTTTTGTTTTTCGAGACAGGGTTTCTCTGTGTAACTTTGCGCCTTTCCTGGAACTAGCTCTGTAGACCAGGCTGACCTCGAACTCACAGAGATCTGCCTGCCTCTGCTTCCCAAGTGCTGGGATTAAAGGCATGCACCACCACCACCCGGCGAGAAGATTTTTAATATTTCACCACAAAAAAATAATATGTGTTCAAGGTGATAAATAAGGTACTCTTAGGCCCAGTGTGGTGCTGCTCGCCTTTAATCCTACCACTTGGGAGGCAGAGGAAGGCAGATCTTTGAATTGGAGGCCAACGTGGTTATTATAGTGAGTGAGTCCCGGGTCAGTCAGAACTAAACAGTTAGACCCTGTATTTTTTAAATGCTACTACTTCATATTCGTATAAAAACATCATATTGTGTGCCACAAATATTTACAATTATTGTGCGTCAATTAGAAAATAAAATACTACTTTGGAAAAGGCAACAGAATGGAGAACTTGAGTGGCCATGTCTGAGCTGAGGCAGCTTCAAGCATCACGTGACTCGGAGACGTCACGGATGTGTAGATAAGTAATGGGCAGCAACTTTAAATGGCCTTTTACCTTGGTTTCAAGCTCTCACTCTGAGAGAACAACTCCACATTTGATCTTCACCAAAAGGCTGAGAAGTGATGAGAACAAATGCCGAATGGTACCTCCCAAGAGAGAGTGATAAAGACATGGTTAAGTATAGACCACATCTCCTTAAAATTTAATGGCTAAAAATTATTACCCTCCCATCATCCTTTTTCTCAACAGTATTTAGGATGAGTCATCCTTTGGTTGAGATTTCTGCTTTCAGGTCTGTAATTGAATTTCTCTAAATGAAAAACATCTGTTTCTGTTCCTCCATAGGAACCAGAACAAGCATCGTTTCGTACATTATTCTGATACATTCCCTAATGAAGCTGTTTTCTCTTCTGACAGCATAGAACACACAGTGCAGACATTCAATGAAAACCAGACGACGTATTGCGACCATTAAGAATGCCAAGGCCAGGCAGCAGAGGACCACAGACATCAGCCCACACCATCATGGACGAAGCCGACTTTTCAGAAGACACAACCTGTAAACAACAGGAAGATTTGCCTTACGATGGGGTCTTCTCTCAAATGAAGATGTGCAGCTCTTACAACTTTACCTCAACAAACAACACCCTTGCTGTCTGGGAAGACGTTGTTCTGTCGGGAGAGGACCCTCGGGAAAAGTCTGCCTGCTGTAAGATGTGCCAGAACACAGCTGTGGTCATGATTTCGGATAAGATCACTGCAAATGTTGTCAACAACAAACACGATAAAGATAAACAGTGCACCTCGGCTTCTTGTGTTCCAGCTAATAAAGGAGATGCCCCAAAGTCACACATTTCCGACGTTTTACTCCATCGACTCTCCAGGGAGCAAGTCTTAAGGGGACAAGGCGTTGGCTATGAAACTCTCCCAGAGACCTTGAATGCTCACCGTCTTGATGACACAGCCATTCTTACAAGTGTCATTTCACATTATGGAAAGAACTACTGCCCCAAAGAACAAAGTCCAGAATTCACTGACCAACCCAGTTCCAAAAGTGGTACGGAAAATAGCAGTAGGTCCAGCTTCTCTGCAGGCACAGCAGAAGAAAGTACCTCTCCCTTAGAAACACCAGTGACTGCTGGGCAGAACCACCAAGAAGCTCCAAGCTTTCTGAGTAGAACGAAAGGTCCAGGTGATGAACACAGAAACTGCCAAGGGCAGACACCCTGGAGATGGCTGACTGAAAAAGCAAGCTCAGGCCACCGGTTCAAATACAGTCCAGGTCAAGTGCATTACCACCTTCCAGATTTTTCTAGGGTTGCTCCCCAAGTGAAGATCCCTAGAAATGCCGTAACTAGTAAACCACTTACAATAGCTAACCAAGCCAGCTTTTCTCCTGGGTTGAGAAATAAATCAACAGTTGCACAAGATAGTTTAGGAACCATGTCTGGGCCAAATTGTGTTGGAAAACATCAACCAGAGCAAAAAAGGAAACTTACGGAACCTTCGCAGGAAACCCAGGTAAGTGGAGAACGGTCCCTAACAATACTGATGAACTTAAGAAGTACATTGGAGAGCATGGTGGTGTGTACCTTTAATCCCAGCACTCTAGAGGCAAGAGGATCTATGTAAGTTCAAAGCCAGCCTGGTCTACATTTTGAGTTCCAAGTCAGCCAGGACCATAAAGGGACTCTGTTTCAAAACAAACAAACAAACACCCCAGCAGCAACAACAACAACAACAACACGCACACACAGGCACACACACAGGCACACACACACACACACACACACACACACACACACACACACACCCCTGCAGCCAGTAGCCCACCTAGTCTGACTGGCTGTTTCTTGTCTTAGAGAAATCTACATTCCTGTGATATTGGGAAGCTATGGGGTTCCTCTTTCTTTTTACAAGAGCACATTCATACATGGCCAGCTCTCAGTGGCCCATGGATCCGTGGATCGTGGGATCAGAGAAGATGTCCACTTATCTCTCCTCAGCAGTGCTTGAATTTGTCAGGACGCTTGAGGTCAAGCCTCTGATTTTTCCCCCACCAGTCCTATCAGCTTAAATTAGAGAGCTGGACCCAATAGTTTTCTTTAGTGGATATGTCCATAATGGTCAGAGTCAATTTCAAACAGTCGTGTATCTCTCTGGCATGCATGTTTCTCAAGACCCTAAAGGTGAGTCACTCAAGAGTTTAACCCCTGTCCAGTCATCCTGCAGCAGTAGGAACCACCACCATCTTGATGCATTTAGCATTTAATGCATATTGTATTATTCCTGGAATCTGGCTGCCATGTTTGGTATTAACAAGAGCATCAGCAACAGAGCTATGACGAGATTGACCGTGGTCCTTGCCCTCATGCAACTTACGTCTAGGAGAAATGCTGGAGTAGTCCACATGCTAGTGTCAGCACATTCATGTCGACTGAACGTGTGCCCCAATTAGTCCTGAGAGTGCCCTATAAAGTACATTCTCCACTGTCCCCACTTTACCACTGAGAACTCGGAGGCTTAGAGAGACGAGCAATTACCAGTGTCACTCAGTCAGAGTTACAGTGGCACAGAGAAATTCAACCTCAACACATCGATCACAGCTTGGACCGTAGCTTTGTGCTGCCTCCTCAATGACCGGGACACAAGGCGTTCTGAACAACAGTGTCACTGATCAGTCTTCACGACCAATGCCTTCTCACTCTTTAATTTTGCAGATGGAGCCTGCCACACACACCTGCCAAGAAGCCCTCACAGGTAGTGTCTTAAACTATTATTTAGAGAAGCATTTTGAAACCTTAATAAGAATGGTGCTCATTGTTACAGATTCCTATTTGTAACATTTGGTAAAACTGTGCTGAGTCGAGATGAATGGTAGCCAAACTTAGCCTCTTTTGCATAGGAGTTAAATCTGTGAACTTTCACTTGAAGTTGACACCAACAACTCAGAGAGACCCTTCCCCAAATTCTTACATATTTCAAAAGATCTCCCAAGGAAGACAGATGTGCCAGAAACTGAAAGAACAGACTGACCAACTGAAGACTAAGGTAATACTTATTGAGTGTGTGTGTGTGTGCATGTGTGTGTGTGTGTGCGCACACACACACGCGCGTGCACCAAATGAAAGAGGCCATGCCATGAACGAAATATTGTATTTTTTTTAAAACTGCAGATACAAGAATTTTCCAAAAGAATAAAACAGGACCCTCTCTGCCATTTGCAAGACATCAGACTGGTAATGAACTTAATTTAATTTTTTCAATCTTTATTTGGGGACTCCAGTGGGTAAATGCGGAGGCTTCCACGGTACTGGACAGTCTGTACAGCAGTAGGAGTTGAAAAAAGGAAGGAAAATCAACCCATCTTAGTTTCTGGAGCTACATGGTCTAGAATTCTGTTTCTATATGTATTTATCCTTCTTTTCTTCTCAAAGAAGCTGTAATTACCTCACCAGTCACCTCATGATAAACCTGAGACCATGGAATGTTCCAGAGGAGACCATGGAAGCCACTGTAAAGGGTGACCTTGTCCATAGTGAACGGGCCCTGGTAAATTCCGATTGTAAAAGTAGCTGGTATCTGGCAACCCGACACGCAAGACTCTGAACACACCTAGAAATGAAACTCAAAGCAGGGCTTGCAGATTGTTACCTCCGACACGCTTCCACACCCTCGCCTGTGATCACAGCCAATCAAATGACTAATGCCTGTTGTCACCACAACAGCTTTGCTGTCATAGGAAATGGAAGTGTAGCAAGGGGGCAAAGGTTGAAACATGAGCTGAAGATGTGGAAGATGGAGTTTAGGCCATGGGGTCAACACAGGGAAGAGCCAGAAGACCTAACGTAGGTTTGAGCAATATTCAGGGCAAACCGGGTTCCAGAAACCCCACACTATGGGCCAAACCCAGGAAAGGACCCAGTGATTATTTGTTTACTCATCATATTAGTTAACTGATCTATTTATTCATTTACTCTTCATATTAATTAACTGCTCTGTCATTCAGAAAACACTTATCAAGCATCATTTTAAACGTCCCACGCACCAGGGAGTTAGAGAAACACCTCCTTTGCAAATGTCTTTTATTCTGGTAGGAACAGATTGATGAAGAGATCATTAAAATGTGTCTTGAGGGACGTGATAGCTGATGCACATTGCAGCCTAGCGGAAGTTCATCCTTTGCCATTGGGGTGGGGGGCTTTGGATGGTCCTCAAAGGGATTGCTCATTTGCGTGTTACAAGAGGAACAGAGTGAGCTTGGCAGAGCAGGGGACAAGAATCTTCCAGACCAAAAAGAAACAGCAAGCGCAATAGCACAGAGACCACACGGAACTAGTGTGAGGACCTGTGTGTCCACCTAACTCACCAGGTTGAGCTCAGAGTGCACACGGAGACTGGTGGGACGGACAAGGACCATGTCACGAAAGGAGCTTGGATTGCATCCTGGGTTTGCTGGTGGAGCAACAGGGAAGGAATTGAAGCCAGGGCACGGCAGGCGCCATGGGGAGAGTCTGGAGGTAGGGACTGGTCAGGAAGCCAATACTGGGCAAGTTGGAAGGGTCTGAACCAATGCTGGCAGTGGGGATGGAGACGGGGTGACAGATTGAAAGGGGAAAAAAATCAAGAAGAGGAGGAGGTGTGGATTGTTACAGGGTCCAATGGTTTGGAAAACAAAGTCAGAAATCAAAGTGGAGGATCCAGTTCAGAAAGGGTGTGGCAAGCAGGCCAGAAATCAAGTATAGCTTAGGAGATTTGAGGTCCTCTTAAGGACCTTCCAGTGAGGAGATCCAGCAGCAGGAAGTTGGAGCAATGGACCTGACCCCTAGCGGTATTTGGGTCAGAATAGATGCTTTGGCGAAATGGTTGAAGTCATGGTGTAGGTGAGACGCCCCCCCCCCCCCCCCCCCGCCCCCAGCCAACAAACAGCCACGGGTGATAAGTGGAAAGGGTTAAGGACAGGGTCCCAGGGAACAGGGGAAAAACAGCAACCCACAAAGGAGACAAAAGAGGAAGGACTCCCAGGGTCAAGCAGACCTGAAGGAGCGGAACCACTGAAGCCAGGGGAAAGAAGGTTTTGAGAAACAAGAGTGGGCAGCATGGCATCATGTGCTCAAGGAAAGGAAGATACGGGTGGATTTAGCAAGCGAGCTAGCCTAAGTGCCCTGGCCAATCTTGGAAGCTTCTAGACCTAGAAGCCAGTGGGGCCAGGGGGGGGGTGGGGGGTGGAGGAGGGGGAAACTAAGGAATAAATGATTGACAAAGGACAGTCCAAATGGAAGAATACAGACATTTTGTTTTGGTTTCATTATTTGAGACAGAGTTTCTCTGTGTGGGCCTGGCTGTCCTGGAACTCACTCTGGAGACCAGGCTGGCCTTGAACTCAAGGAGATCCACCTGCCTCTGTCTCTCGAGTATTGGGATCAAAGGAGTGTGCCACCACCTCCTGGCACAAGAATGCAGACTTTTAAAGGGCTCAGCAAAGCAGAACTGATTTGAGTCACTGGCCTCCAGAGGCCTCAGTTGAAGAAGTTTCTTTCTGGTTGTACAGGCTAAACGGGCATTCTTGGTGGGACTTTTAAGACCTTAAAGTGGCCCCTTAGGGGTCAGTCTGAGAGCTGCAGGCCCACAGCGTTCAGTGTTGGAAGAAGGGCTACAACCAACCTTCTTAGTACAACAGAGTGCAAGGAGATTGGACTTGAAATGTATAATTTTAGACATATCATCGTAGCATGTCCTTAATCTCAGCTCTGTTAGCAAACGAAATGAGATAAATCATGTCGCCTTCAGAAATGTGACTTAAATACCCAAATCCCTTTGCTCTTTTAGACCGAGTCTTATTATATAGCCCTGATTAACCTAGAACTCACTGTGTAGACCAGGCACGCCTTGAACCTGAGATGGTTCTCCTGTCTCTGACTCCCATATACAGAGGATCATGGCTATGCACCACGACGCCTGCCTTCTCTTTCCTTCTTCCTCTCTTTATTTTGACCACCTAGTCGCCTCTCATAGCTTTCACTGCCGTTTTCCAGCTTAGAGTCCTGATGGCTAGCCCCCACTTTTTGCCTACGGCTCCCAGTGTCTGTGTTCACCTTCTCTTGGACATTCATGGGCACTGCGAATCTGCCCTGCCCCAGGTTGGTACTCTCACTCCTCCTCACTTCAGTCAGACCTGTCCCATCCATCCCTTCCACCTCCCATCCTAACCAACCCCCCCCCCCCCCCCCCCGTGACATCTGTGAGACTCCCAGTATCAATCAGCGTCCTGGCAGGGACCAGATGGTTGACTCGAATGTGGTAACTGAGGAGAGTTGAATAAACGCATGGCTCTCCAGCAGCCTGGGCAAGGCTAAGGGAAACTCATGTAGGCTGTGGGGAGCTACCTCATCCCCAGGCCTGAAGGAGCAGAGGAAATGCGTGCCCTGGGGCCTAAGGGAGCAGCTGCAGCTGCAGGAGGAGCTGAGATGGTCTGTGGCTTTTGGTAGAAGGACGCAGTCTGTCTGTCTGTGATGGCGCAACAATGGGGGAATCAGAGAAACCAGGACTCTCGCCTCATCTTTAGCCAGCTCCTCTCTCCTGCTGCTCTCTTCCTTTGGCTGACAACTACTGAAGCCAGGGTAGAAGGGTCCTGGTAGTCAGTGGAGCCAGGGCCAGACTCCTGCAGAGAAAGAGGGCAGCCATAGGGCGAAGGGAAAACAGCCCAGCCATTTGTATACCCAAGAGCCAATAGGTTGCCAAAGTCATGTTTAGTATTTTTTTTTTTAAAGACAGGGTCTCACTGTGTAGCTTGGGCTGGCTTGAAACTTGCTGTACAAACCAGGCTGGCCTCAAACTCACAGAGATCCATTTGCCTCTGCCTCCAAAGTGCTGGGATTAAAGGTGTGTGCCGCCATGCCCAGTCGTTTCTGTATTGATAGGAATCTGTAGTAATAGCAGCTGCAATCTATTGAGTGTGCGCAGACAAAACCAACTCAGGATAGTTTGACTTAATGGGTGTTCAGCTCTACATGATGCAAACAGGACACCCATTCCGTAGATGGCTTAGATTGCGGGTCAGGGGCCCATAGATCCTGACAAAGGAAAAATGCTAAAGCTTAAACAATGAATGGCCTTTGTTGTCATATTAGACACTTGGATTCATCCTCATATTGAACTTTCCATTTTTGTGGGATCATTCTCTTCCCTCTCCACTCTAAGTAATTTTAGAATTCATTCCAGAGCTCCAGGCTAAGCTTATTTTCATGAATTTCCTGGTATGAATTAAAAGAACCCATTGAGTAGACTTAGAATCTGTCAAGTTCAGCTCTTTCCACTCATAGCATTTTAACAGGAAATTTTGATGCCAAAATATTTTAACAATTGACGTGTGGAAAAAGCATCCTGAGGTATTTTTCCCTGGGGCACAATTTTACTTTTTAGAAAAATAAATGAAAGCTGCCTACCTTCTGTCAAGGCTGCATAATTAGCCAGCGGCAATGGGTTTAATACTGGTTTTTCCCCTAGGGGCTTGTTTTCATTTTTGCTCCTGGGGGAAAAATTGCCACACGTTTCTGCTTTTTTTAAGGAAGTTAATAGAGTAAGTATATTTGTTTTCCAAGGAATCTCTCATTTTGGCAGCCATTTTCAAGACAGGCCTCTGTCCACATTGAGACCAAAGTTATACAATGTTTATTTATATCCTAGCTACAACCACACTGTGTCTGGTATGAATATAAATCAAAAGGGTTTGAACTGCAATTATATCCCATATACGGGAGAAGTTCTCTACTCTGGGAGAAGGGAGGGACTCAGTCTTTCCCCACACTTATTTGGAGCCACATCAGGACAAGCAAGGGCCAATAGCTCAAGACAGGCTCTCAGCCTCATGTGGGCTAACACGGCAATGGGCAGCGTCCCATGCAATGTTGGGGCTTTAGTCTTGTGTGGGCTAACACGGCAATGGGCAGCATCCCACGCAATATCAGGGTCTTGTAGAGTGCAGAACTTTAGCAGAGGTCTCCTCAATAGCTAATGTAGATAATGTCTCTCTACAGGGGCAAGAATTTGGCGAATTTGGTGACTAATTGCTTCTTCAGTAGCTGTGCTCTTATTAAAACCATGTTACCTTTTGAAGCCAGGTGTGGTGCTGAACACCTGTAATCTCAGCACACAGGAGTTCAAAGCCAGCATTGGCTACATAGTGAGTTCAAGGCCAGGCTGGACTACATAAGATCCTATCTCAAAATCAAAATAAAGCATGTAGAGTTGCACACACCCATCAGCTGCATTTGGAAGATGGAGACAAAAGGATTAGCAATTCCAGGTCATCCTCAGCTATTCTGTGAGTTCCAGGCTAGCCTGGGCTCCATGAGACTCCATCTCAACTAAAGAAATGGATAAATAGATTTTAAAAAACAGGATATATCTCAGCGACACCATGCTTACCTAGCATTCACAAAGTCCTAGCAACATACATACACTCAAATTAATATGCAACATTTTGGATCCAATAATTTTGGATCTGATGTGTCTTGCTCATTAGCATCTATCCAATAGGCATTTGTTTTTTTACACATTAACAGAAGAATCTGTAGTCAAGAAATTAGTCTATCTCCATCAATCCCTTCCCCCTGATATTTCCAGAATACAATCTTGTCTTCCATTTTACAGAAAAGAACATAAATTCCCTCCTAAATGTCTTTCCTATATCTCCATGTCTTTTTTTTTCTTTAGCCACCATCTGTGGTCTCCAGGGATGTCCTTGAGCCCTCCACTTTATACTACCTGGGGTCTTGCTCTCTCTCATCTCATGTTTTATTCCCACTGGAGCTTGAAGCCAGGGCCTTGTGTATGCTAGATATGGTGCTTTGCATGAGAATGTCCCCAACAGGCTCATGTATTGGAACACTTGGTCCCCAGATGGTGGATCTGTTTGGGGAGATTTAGGAGATGCAGCCTTGTTGGAGGAAGTATGTCACTGGAGGCAGGTTTTTGAGACTTTAAAGACTTGTATCATTTCCCATTCGTTTTTTGTTTTTCTTCATGCTTGCATTTGAAGACGTGAGCTCTTAGTTCCAGCTGCCATACTTGCTGCTTGCTGCCATGATGGACTCTATCCCTCTGGAACTGTTAGCTCAAATAAGTCCTTCCTCCTGTAAGTTGTCTTGGTCATAGTGTCTTATCACAGCCCCAGGATAGTCACTAACGTCCTAGGCAAGCACGCCACCACTGAACTGTGTCTCCAGCCTCCTTTGTCTTCAGATACCGTCTCTTCTTGTTCCCAATTTCCAATTTTTGTTTATTTGTGTGTGTGTGTGTGTGTGTGTGTGTGTGTGTGTGTGTGTGTGTGCTTGTGTATGAATGCGGGTACATGAGCGTCATGGCATGCATGTGGGGGCCAGAGGACAACTTTTGGGTGTTGGTTCTCTCCTTCCTCATGGTTGAGGTGAGTCTGTGCCAGGCCAGTTGGTCTGAAGGTCCTGGATGATTCTCTTGTTTCCCTCTCCCATCCCACCACAGGTGTTCTGGGATTACAGCTGCATACAGCTGTGCATCATCATATGCATCCAGTTTTTCACATGATGACTCAGGTTGTCAGGCTTGGGTGGCAAGTACTTTTAAGTATTGAGCCATCTCATCAGCCCTGATTCCTCCTTTTAAAATTTCCTATTTAATCCAAAGTTATTTAGGTGAGTGTTGGATAAAGTATGTTCTTATATATGTACATATATTCATAACAAACTTGTTAGGTTATTTGTAGATTTTTTCTTCTTTTTTTTTTTTTTTTTTTTTTTTTTTGGTTTTTTGAGACAGGGTTTCTCTGTGTAGTTTTGGTGCCTGTCCTAGATCTCACTCTGTAGACCAGACTGGCCTCGAACTCACAGAGATCCGCCTGGCTCTGCCTCCCGAGTGCTGGGATTAAAGGCGTGCGCCACCACCGCCCAGGAATTTTTATCTGCCCTCCTATAAATTCACATTAATAAATATTTCCTCAGAATCACAGCTCTTAGGACTGTGAGAGTGGGGGCTGGGGATGAGGTTTGCTTCCCAGGCTCACTTAGGTTTGATCCTCAATACAAAACTGGGTTCCCTTTCAACAACTCAGCAGAAAGCCTTAGCATCCAACTCATGAGAAATGAGTAGCTCCTTTAGCAGCTGGCCAGACAGCTCAGGAGGTAAAGGCCTATGTTGTCAGGCCTGATGACCTGAGTTTATACCCTGGGGTCCACAGACAGGAGAGAACCAGCTTCCACGCCTTTGACCTCCACACAAGTGCTGTGGCACACCTGCACACAGACACACACACATACAAAATAATAATGGGGGGAAAAAAAGCAAGCAGGAGTGACCTTGACATCATCAGGTCCAGAGAAGCAAGGTTAATCATGCCAGGGTGGAGAGGAGATGTTGGAAGCAGTGGGTGAGGATTGGAGCCTGGACTGTTGGAACGAAACTCTAAACAGGATGCCCCTCGGGGCACATGTGCATTGTCCTTCCTGCCTGAAGACAGGGGACATGAAAACACAGCCCAGGGTCCTCTTTATGAGCTGCTGTCCCTAGCTTGAGGGCTGACTATACAGCCCAGAATACGCCGGTGTGTATCCACTCAAGAAGTGAACGGGGTAATCTTCGAGTTAGCTGTACTGCTTGAAGATCGTAAAGGGAAACTGATGCACACCCGTGGGCCCCTTCTCTCCCCCAGTGCTCTCCCCTCACCCTGGATGTTGTGGATCTGTGTCCTCTTCAGCCTCAGATGAGGCAATCCAGCAGCTGCCAGCCGAACGCGGCACCAGGAGACTGGTGTTTATGTACATGTAGACTCTCAGTTCGTGGGCCTGCTGGATTCTGTCTTAACCCTTGACTTGCCAAAGCCTCATGAGTCATATTGTTTAAAATGGAGCCAGCTTTTCATGATTGGAAGCTATTTCAAGTGTTAAGTTTTGAGACACTGCATTAGTTTAAGATTCAACACTGCAGTTCAAAATGACAAAACTTGCATGGCTCGTGCCTGGATAAAGATTTTTCCTCCTAATTTTATGCCGCCTCTTTCAAATATTGTTTTTAATTATGTGTACATGTCTGTGTGGGGGTATATGTGCCTGAGTGTAGGCACTGTGGGAGGCAGAGGCATAGGATCCCTTTGTGGCAAGAGTTAAGGTGAGTCACCTGATGTGGCTGCTGGGAATCAGACTCAGGTCCTCTGGAAGAGCAGCATGTGCTCTTAACTGCCAGACCATCTCTCCATCCGCTGTAGTCCCCTTTTAAATGAAAAATAATAATAATAATAATAATAATAATAATAATAAAGCAAGTTCAGTAAACTAATGATTTCCTCTGAGTCCCCTTCTGCATTCTGTCTCGAACATTAAACTCTTTTGGCTTTTCTACACATGCAGGCTTGAGAATCAACCTCCAGGAGCTTTCTCTGTTCTTTGGTGTTCAGTTTTTGCCCAGGCATTTTATCAGCTGAGCATCCTCCCGGCCCTTGTATTTAACTTTTTCATGATGGGGTCTTGCTGTGTAGACTGTCTTAGAACTTGCCACAAAGACCAGACTATCCTCAAACTTGGACTGGTTCTCCTGCCTCTGCCTCCCAGAGTACAGGGATTACATACATCAGTTACCACACCCAATTCAGCCTCAATTATCAGAACAATTCAGACTATGCTAGAATTCTGAGAAACTGAGTCATCTAAATAATTGCCTTCACCAGGGCTCTTTAGTTTCATGAAGTATTGAAGACCCAGCCTGAAGGAGATATTCAAAATCTGAATGAAGCTTTTGTCAGCTAAAGCCAAGATATTATATAAGTGTAAACTCTTCCAAAGAGGTATGCCTGCCTCCTCCAGGCGCCTGCTTCCTGGCCAAACCTCACTTAGTCAAAGCCCAGCTTCAGAGGAATAGCGTTCTGTGTGCCTCCCCCTCCCCCTGCTCCCTCCCCTTACCAAACAGGATTCCTTGTTCCAGCCTTAGGGAAATCTTAGCTTGAGTCTGACTTGTTTTGTTCCCCGACATCCTAAATGGGGTGGGGGCTCCACATCCGAAGCCCGGAGCCCTTTGGACTTAACAACAGTCTCAATGCTGCCCAAGACGCTACCACTGGTGTTGTGGTACCCTGCTAAGCCTGATTCTGAATTAGCTTCAGGTTCTCAGCATGATGTCCCCCTGGGCCTGAACCTGAGTTACCAGTGGGAGGAGCCTGAGGAGGTCCAGCCATTGCCCAACAAGTCCGCATTTGCTCATTATTTGGTTCACAGCAACTGTTATGAAAGGATGACATCTATGTACTCCAATAAGTATATAGTCCCGAGAGAGTCTACTAATAACCCTACTCATTCAGCAATTCATTCATCCTTTTAGCGATTATTGGTAAACGCTAGGCACTTTTCTAAGAATATAGTATAGGACAGAAAAATCACCTGCCACGGAGATACGGAGATACGTATGCCTCTGTGAGGAAGAGTCGGAATGATTGCAGAATGATAAAAAGGGCTTTGAGGGGTAACAATACATCCCGCATGGCTCTGAAACCAGATCACCTCAGTTCAAATATTAGTTTGTCACTTATCAGCTTTGTGATCTCGGGACAGTTATGCAACCTCTCCGTGCCTCAGTTCCCTCCTCTGGAAAATGGGGAGAACAATGCCTGCCTGGCAGGGTGGTTAGCTCATTTAGATGAGCTAATGGATGTCAGGTACTTAAAACAGGGCAGGGCTCAGAGTAAGCGTACCGCCTGGCTGTTAACTTGTCATGCCTATTAAGTAATGGGATATGACCGAGAGTAAGCATGGGAGGCCCCATCCTAAGGGGCAGAAGGCGGCCTGGGGCATTTAAACTAAGTCCTAAGGTGAGACCCCAGCAAGGTGAAGAGCCTGGAGCAAAGGACAGGAGGTAAAGCCAGGTAAACCTTGGGGGTGTTTGGGTGCTGACCTGATTGAGTCATTTCCTATGGCCCGCAGTCCTAATGGCTCCTTCTGTGTGTTCCTGCAGATGACCAAGGAGCACGCTGGCTGTGTTCCAGGACCCCAGAGCTCACGAAGAAGGGAGGTGACGGGGCTGCCAGAGGCAGGGCCACAGGAGGTCACCTCCAAGGAGCTCAGTGAGCTGGCCCCAAAGATGTGAGTCCTCTCCCAGATGCCTCCACCACTCGGAATCGGGCCTGAAGTGGGATGGGGTGGGGGCTCTGCCTGTGTCCGGCCACACAGCCCCAAGGCAGAGGGCCAAGGTCCCACACAGCCAAGAATGACAAAGGGAGAGTAGCTGCAGGACATCCTCCCAACACTGTCCCATAGGTGGCTCCTTCTACAGGCCCAGGAGCACTGAACTAAATTCCCGTGGGCTTTTCCCCAACTAGAGAAGGAAGTTCAGAAATTAATGTTATCATGCACACTGCCTTCTCTTCCTCTTTATGTAAAAAGCAAACAACAACAAAACCTACTTACCTACATAGACCAAGTAGGAATATAGCTGCCCAGGATTAAACAGATCAAACGGCCATCAGGTTGCTCTGATCCTGTGAGCATCACCTGGTTCCATACCGCTTTGCTCTGTTGGCTCCTTAATTAAAATTCCTGTTGCCAGGCCTGTGGTGCTTGCCTGCAATTCTAGCTACGCTGGAGGCTGAAGCGGGTGGGTAACAAATCCAAGGCCTGCCCAGGTTGCGAATTCCAGGCCAGCCAGGGCAACTTCATGAGCACCTGTCTCAAAATTTTAAACAACTGGAAAAGACAAGGGATGTGGTTCAGGAGTAGAGCACAGGGTTAGCATGCACGGAGCCCTAGGTTCAACCCTCGGTGCCCAAACTCTCAAATTCCAAAACCTTGTTGTTGAATATGATGAACGTTGGGATTGTTAGATCGACTGGCTCACTTGACCCCAGAGCCGTGGCATCACAAACTCAGTTTACCACTGAGCTCTACCTCAGCTCCAGGCTCTACACCTCTTGGGCAGCCTGGTGTTACAGTTAGTGATACCGCTGTGGCTAATGCTTCCCACCCTTCCAGTTCTGGAGGGACTTGGGGAACCTGGACCAGGGCTTCTCTGGGCCTAGGAGTCATCCCTGCATCTTATTGAAAAATGGGCATGGATTCAGTAGGCCTGGTATGACCATGTGCTTCCGTAGTTAGAGCCCAGGTGGTACCAGTGGTGCTGGTTCCCATCTGGGGATGAGCATTTGGGTAACCAGGATCTACAGGGTATTTCACTGTGAACGAGCTGGAAATACTTGGAGTAAATATCTCGGGTCGGGTCTATGTCACGACTGGGTTTCTATTGCCATGATAAAGACCGTGACCTAAAGTAATGTGGGGAGGGGAGAGTTTGTCTCACCTCACAGGTCCCGTCCACCATTCAGGGAAGTCAGAGCAGGAACTGAAGCAGAGGCCGTGGAGAAACACTGCCGCCTGGCCTTCTCCCCAATGGCCTACCCAGCCTACTTCTTTATACAACCAGGTCCACCTGCCCGGGGATGGCACCATCCCAAGTGGCTGGGCCGTCCCACATCAATCATTAATCCAGAAAATGACCCACATGCTTGGCTGCAGGTTTGATGAAGTCTTTTCCTCAATTCAATTTCCTCTTTCCAAATGACTGTAACTTGTGTCCAGTTGACAAAAGTCAACCAGTACTAATTGTAACAGGCAGAAAATAATAATGATACAATAATTCTGCTGGTTGGGAGCTTCGGTTTATAAAGACTTTTTGCCGAGGAGGAACACTTCAGAGGGGTGAGGCCTGCATGGGACAGATGACAGGAAAGATAATAAAACCCAGGCCTCCCAAATCCTTTGAGGACGTCTCCGTCCTGCCGCTGACTGTAGTTTAAATGTTAAGTGTGGGGATGACTCTGTGAGCTTAGTGGTAATACAAGAAGAAAAGAGGGAAAAATGGCAGGGGAACTATAAATATGAGAGCCAGGTGTGGTGGGAGGTAGAGGCAGGAGGATCAGGAGATCAAGGCTAGCCTGGGCTACATGAAACCCTGTCTCAAAAAACAAACAAACAAGTAATGTTCTTATTACAAAAGCACCCAGAAATGATGAAGGGGTAAAGAAAAGTTCCCGGCCAGGAATGGTAACACATTCCTGTAATCCTAGTACTTGGAAAGCAGAGGCAGGAGGATGGCTGCAAGTTTGAGGCCAGCCTGGTCTACACATTGAGTTCTGGGCCAGCTAGAGATACAGAACAAGAACCTTTCCCGAAAAGAAATTTCCCCGGGAAAGATCAAATCTGTAGCATGTAGCCCTCCAGCCTTTGCCCTCCAAACATGCACGTCGTACGTCTGTTGTCAGTAGCATGGTTTTGCTTGCGAGCTTTGGTCCATGGTTCACTCGTTACTTAGAGTCCCATCTTAGCATTGCAGGGGATGGGTCACACAGTGCACACCTAACCTTCTCATGAAGCAGTTGGATGCCAGTGTTCAGGACCCACCTCTACGTGGGAATGCCAGGCTCTCCTACTTCAGCCCACCCCAGAGAGTCTTGTCTTCCCAACCTTTGCTAAGGGGTGGGGGAGGTAAAACCCGGTGTCTCCCTGTTGGTTTCTGTTGACCATTTATGAAATTCACCAGTGTTCCTTTATTGGCTATTCACGCTTTCTCTTAGACACCAACCCTGTACCTACATATGTAACGCCAAAACCTCAGTTACTTATTTTTTTAAAGGCAGACAGTTGGGAAAATAGAAGAGTGTGTATTGTTGGTGTGGAAATCTTCGTTCTGTCCAGGGCTCTGACAAGGAAGCAGAATTGGGGTTAAGAGCACACGCGTATGAGTCACACAGCAAAGGGTAGATGGCGGCTCAGCGGCTTACTCTCCTGTGACCTTGTCAAGTTCCCTGCGTATAATTGTGTCCATCATCGAAGTGGAGCTGGCAGAGCTGGGACCACAGAAAGTCACAGATGAGGTGCATGAGAGGCATCTGGAACACAACGGGAAAACAGCATGTACTGCAGTTGTTTCTCTCCACAAAGAAAAAAAAAATACTGAAGCACTTCAAAAAAATTAATGATCAAATAGGATGTGAGTTCAAAAGTGAATAGGAAAGGAAACAAACAAACAAACCGTGAGAGAAGCGTTCACCTTCTTTGAAACTAGAAAAGATGTGGACTTACACATCTTGCTCCCCCCACCTCAAGTCAGCGAAAACATTTTCAGGAGCTTCTTCTTGGTGCTGAGTAAGGTGTGGTCAAGCTGAGCCACCCACATTGCTGGCAGCTGTCTAATCCAATCAGGAAACTTATAGAAAGCGATCTGGAAGACACGTCATCACACAAACACGCTCGAAACCTTTGGCCCAGATGTTTCCTCAGGAAGTAATTCAAAATGTGGAAAAACCCACGCGTTCGGTAATGTTTGTGCCAGCCTCGTTTGTAATGGTGGAAAGGGGGCATTTATGTTGTTTACACCAGGGGTAAGACCGCAGCCAAACTACATGGCAGATGCTGTCAGCCGGTTCATTCAGTTGTGCAATCGTATGTGTTTAAGGAGTGTATGTGTGTTCCCACCACTTAGGCTGCCGGTGGTCCCTAGATCTCATGATAATTCATGAATGGATACATTTCTTTGGAAAACAAATAAACAAAAAACTTTGAGCTGGAGTATCCATGGTCAGACTGGTTTAAAAAGTTCTCCTCTAGAGGCTAAGGGATAGCTCAGTGGTAAAGGTGCTGTCTAAGCCGGAGGACTCAAATGTGATCCCTGGATCCGGGAATCCACGTGGGAAAGACCGATGGAGCGGCTCTCCTACAGAGAGCTGGGAGGTGGAGACAGGGCAGTGCTGGCTAGCCCAAACTACACAGGACATCCACAGAAACAAGAGAGACCAGATTTCGAGGCCAACCTGGTCTATAGAGTGAGTTCCAGGCCAGCTTAGTCTACACAGAGAAACCCTGTCTCAGAAAAAACAAAAGAGAAAGAAAGGAAGGAAGGAAGGAAGGAAGGAAGGAAGGAAGGAAGGAAGGAAGAAAGAAAGAGAAAGAAAGAAAGAAAGAAAGAAAGAAAGAAAGAAAGAAAGAAAGAAAGAAAGAAAGAAGAAAGAAAGAAAAAAGGAAGGAAGCAAGAAAGACCCATCTCAGCAAGGTGGAAGGTGGAATATAACTCTGAAACTTGTCTTCTGACTGCAACACATACACCATGGCATGTGACCCACACGTGCGCATGTGGCACACACACACACACACACACACACACACACGCACACGCACACGCACATTCCAAATAGACCATTAAAAAGCATCTTGGGGGGGGCAGGCTGTAGATCACTTGCTTGGCATGGATTCATTGCATCCTTGCAATAAAAGAAAATCCCTACGACTTCCCAAATCTATTCATCTTGGGGTGGAGGGTGGAGGACTTTGAAAATAAGGTGGGCATGGGGGAAGAGGACATATTCTCTCTCATCTGTACTCCAGATTTCAAATACTTTTGGAGGAAGAAAGAACTGCAAATAAGATCGAAGCTTCCCATCTCCAAACCTGGCCACAAGAGGCTCTGTCCACAGTGAGAGCTATCAGAGCTAAGGGAGAGCTCTTTCCTCTGGTCCCCCGGGGCTCCCTTCCTGTCTGTAAGAGTTGCCTGGCAATTATTTCTGGTCCTGATGTGGCGAAGTTATCCAGGTCTGAGCTGTGTTTTGTGGCACAGGAGAATCCTACAGTGTCTGAGGAAGGCAGGCACATGCAGATATGATGGCGCCCCAGTCGCACTGAGCTTTCTGCCGCCTGCTCCTTGGTGGTGAGGGCTTCTTGAGGATGGGTGGAAGGCAGTGATGGCTTCATAATCCCGGTGAGCATGGATAACAGCTAAACTAAGCCACTGGCTGGCTGCAGAAGCCTGGATCTCAGGGCTGGGTTCCCCCTCACCTTGAAAATCAGTCATCGCTGGTTCTTGACTGCAGAGAGCATCCAAAATCCTTGCAGAAGTTTTTTCAATAATGAACACGCCCCCACCCCACCTACCTTGCTCCCATTACTGGGAGGGGTGGTCTGGTAGAAGCCATTCATTATAGCCTCCCTGGTGATTCTGATGAGCATCCCTAAGGAGGAATCAGCCACAGCATGCACACCATGCTCTACAGACTGAACGTTGCCCGGCTGGGGCATTACAGTCCGCAGTGAAGACTAGCTCTCACTTGCACTGCTATCTGTGGTGAGCAAAAATCTTTCCCGGGGCCAGGGAGATGGCTCTGTGGGTAAGAATACTTACTGTACAAGATGAAGATCTGAGTTCAAATCCCCCAAACCTCCATAAAAAGCATGACATGGCTTCAGATGTCTGTATCCCTAGCATTTGCAGGAGTGTGTGTGTGTGTGTGTGTGTGTGTGTGTGTGTGTGTCTCCACAAGGACAGGATCAACCTGGCAGCTCACTGGACAGCCAGCCTTCCAGTTCAGTAGGAGATCCTGTCTCAAAGCAATAAGGTGGAGATCAGTGGCCTCTGCAAGCAAGTATACTGACATATTCATGTGCCTGCAACACACACACACACACACACACACACACACACACACACACGTCTTTCCTATTTGGTCTCACTTGAGCCCCCCAATCTCACGGGAAACAAGCCTCATTCCTCTTCTCAGGACAGACCTTTGAATTCCTAAGGAAGAAATCCCTCAGCTTTAACAAGCTGGAAGCTATAAAAACCCTAAAGAGAAGTCGGCAACACTTTGAAACACCCATGGAACAGCAGTTGGCTTGTGCGCTTGCGGGACGTCTGCAGCTCCTATCAGTTAGGCGAGGCACCACCTCCTGGTGCAAAGCTCAGCTGATTTACCTGGAAGGGTCAAGGGTCAAGGAGGGAAGGGCTGTTTTGCAACCACTGTGTAAGTACATAATGCGCTCCAATAAGAACGGATGACAAGCTCCGGAGGACTGTCACTTCCTGTTAGAAAGCGCTCCTCCATGGAAGCCACCTGTCACGAGTGCTTTATTACGTTCCCGCCCTGAGAGAAAGAAACAGCAGCTGTGGAGTTGGGCTACAGAGGACCACGCATGGCCTGGGATGGGCCAGTGCTTCCAGCCTTTGCGTGGGACTGCGCCTCTGAGCTCTTTACGCACAGAACGCCGCCCGCCGAAGCTTGCTCGCCCGGGCAGCCCAGGCTTGTGATCTTTAGGGTATTGAATTAATCAGCCATCCAGATTTGGGATCCTTAAAAAAGATTTTTATTAGGTCTAATGAAATATTTTTGACATTTATAAAAGATTTTGATTGCTGGGCCTGGTGACACACCTTTAATCCTAGGAGAGGCGAGGAGAACGCCGAGTTAGAGGCCAGCCTGATCTACATAGTTCCATAGCGAGACATTGACTCAGGGGGAAAAAATTGTTGCTTTTCCAAATTCCGAATCTAAGGCCTACAAAAACATATCAAAATCATATCAGCTCTGGCTGGGACCCATGTTCCAGAGTGAGCATTTAAAATGGAGAAGAAGGTGGGAAGATAAGCCCAACTCAGTGTAAAATCACACAAGTGACTCCACTGTGGGAGGTCTTACACAGACAGGACTTAGGAACTGAATCTTGGTAACGTCCATGACAGCCCTGAGGAATTATTCACTGGAGGAAAGCTGTGCAAAACTTTGTGTTAAAAGTCTCAATTTAACTGTCGTCAGGGGGTTACGCTCTTTATGGAGTTTGATAATGCACAAATTGTAAATTGCCTAAATGTAAATACGCTGATGTGACACATTAATTCACATTCCCCATGTGCTATGTCTGATGCCGGAATTGGGATTGGAGGGTATATGTTAGCCGCTTTGTCTGGCTGAAAAACTGCCTTCTCCAGCAGAATTGCTCTTGGCGGCTCTGTTTGGCCAGAAGATCTTAGTGCGGAAAGGAGTCTAAAAGCAGCAGAGAAACGTAATTGATGCGTTGGACTGCACTCGCTTGAACGACATCCAAGTTTCCCACTCGGAGAGCAGATGTTCACAGGCCCCAGAGGCAGAGGGTGGAGGACACAAAATGAGGTGTGAGAAAATACATGACTCAGGAGGAGAGCATGTTTTTCCAAGAGAAAGAAAGGGCTGGAAAGGGCCTGGCTTTCCAGTCCCAACCTCAGGAACCCCAAATGGGGTCCCCTCTCCACTACCAGCAGGCTTAGGCACAGCTGGACTGACATGTGTTTGCTCAGTAATGCTTCAAGTTCTTTAACTAGCCTTGGGCAACCCTGTCCCGTCTGCACCAGGATGTCCTGGACGCCATGCCTTTCACATTAGAACGCACACTTTCCTCCAGGGCTTGTTACTGTATCCCAGGGCTGAGCAAGAGCATTGTTAGGAGCTGTTAGTAATTAAAATTCTTTTGGAGGAGTTAGAATCTGCGTGGAGGGAGGCTGAAATGACACAGGCCAGCGAAGTCTCCCGACTGTACTTGCGTCTTTCTGGCGCCCCCTGGTGGCTGTATGCTGTTAAAGTGAACTCCAGGCTCCCAGCCATCAGCTCCTCAGTGTGTTCGTAAAACCCACTTTCCTGGATGCGGTTTAGCTTGTACTTAGAGGGTCAGAGCGATGCAATCCAGTACTAGTGTAAATGTGCTTTTTTCTCCAGACAAGGACTGCTCTGAGACAGGTGTGGTGGCTTGGCCTGAAGTCCCAGTACTGTGGAGGTTGGAGGCAGAATTATTGTTACTGGCCAGCCTGAACTAGCGTGAGATCTTGCCTGAAAAACAAACAAACAAACAAAAATCTCCCAAGCCCAAAAACCTGATTTTGAAATAGCATTATGAAGAAAACACCAATTCTTACAATTCTGTACTGCAAATTCCTTTTTACATTTTAAAGTAGTGTGTGTGTTTGTATGTGTGTGGGGGTGGGGGGGTGTGCCATGGCATATATGTAGAGGTCAGAGGTCAATTTGTGGGCATCAGTTCTCTCCTTCCATGATGTGGGGATCAAACTTAAGCCATCAGGCTTGGTGGCAAATGACCCTACCCACTGAACTATCTCATCAGCCTGGAGAATATCAGAGAAATTTAACACTTCAGCTTACCATACTAGCACTATAATTTTGAGACTTCATTTTTTTTTCCTTTTAGGAAACAGAAAATGGAGAAAGGGGGCCACAGAAGGACCAACTATGGAAAGTTTTCCAGTACCATCCATGAGAAAACACTGTGCCATGATTCACCTCTTGGTAAGCTGGAGCGGTTGGGGTGCACGTACTTGTTAAAGATCCCTCTGTGAGGTCTGCTCACAGTGAGTACCAGCCTGCCATCTGCCTTTGCCATAGCTCGGCATTTGACTAGGATGGTGTTTGTTAATCTTTTTCAAAACATGAAGAACTAGTAATGGGCCATTTAACTAAGAAATGGCTCAGCAGAATGAAGTACCAATCCTCGCCTCTAGACGGACTCTATGCCTGTCATCATGCTCCGGGCAAGACCCAGAACTGCACCTGGTAAGATTACCAGGCCCGTGGGAGGTGCTGCTGACTCAGTCATATACATCTCACAGAAGCAAAGACAGCTGGGGTGGGAGCCAAGAGGGCGTGAGTACAGGGGACATAATGATGTCAGTCATAAGAGCCTTGCTCCAAAGACAGTGTAGAGCAGAGAAACGTACTCTGGCCAAACTGCTGAGGGTGACAGAGAGATGACCAGGAGGCCTGGTGGTTCAGTGGCGAAGAATACTTGTTGCTCTTGCAGAGGATTAGCATTCCGTTCCCAGAAATCAAGTGTGGGAGGCTCACAAGAAATCTAATGCCCTCTTCTGGTCTCCATGGACACCTGAGCACACACACGCACACACACACACACACACACACACACACTCACATAAATAAATCTTCAAATAATAAGCTTCATGGACTGAACACTTGCTAAACTCAACGCTTATACCAGGAGCTTTCAAAGCCCTTTTAAGGAGGTCCTTCCTTTACTCAATAGTATTGTACTGTAGGGATATAAGGCCAGTGTCATAACACGTCAATAGAGATGCGGTCTTGGAACCCAGTTCCCAGCTACAAAGCCAAAGATAGTTACTAAAGCATGAAACAATGACACTCTCCTCATTAGCTTTGGGTTTCATTTTTGGAAAAAAATGTTTGTTTGTTTTTTTTTTACTTAAAATATCTTACTTTGTTAATCTAGGACGAATTCATTACTTTATTTTCAAAGGGAAAGTATTGCTATGTTGCCTACGTTGTCCCCAGACTCCTGGACACTCCTGCTTCAGTTGGGCAGTGAGGATGACAGGCCGGTGGCCCTCTGCCACTTCTTGTTGCTGTCATTGATGGTGCAGAGGACTGAGCCCAGGGCTTCACACGGGCTAAGAGCTCCTCCACTGACCCACACCCCAGCCCTTGTCATTTTTAAATAAAGTAATAAAGTATTTGTAATGTCTCAGTTTAAACTTAAAAGAATCCTCAGAACTGTTCACTTAGCCTTAGCAAGACCTGGATACTGAAATGGTTTATACTTTACATATCAAGATACCTTTGGGAGCCTATCTGCAGCTGGGGGACTGAATATTCTGTGATGATTTCTTCCTGGGGAGGCTTTTTGTTTTTTGAAACAGGGTCTCATGTGGCCTAGGCTGGCCTCAAATTTCCTATGTAGCTGAGGTTAGCCTTGAACTCCTGATCCTTCTGCCTCTGCCTCCCAAGTGGTAGTATTATGGACTTGAGCAACCACGCTTGCCTTTGGGAGAACTTTTTTATGGTATATAAAATGGTTTATGTTCTCATATACAGTAGATAAAAACCATATGAACACAAGTTATTTATATCCCCCCCTTTAAAAAAGATGTATTTATTTATTTGAAGCAGGGTCTCTCTACATGGCCCTGGCTGTCCTGGAGCTCACTCTGTAGACCAGACTGGCCTCAAACTCACAGAGATCCATCTGCCTCCATCTCCCAAGTGCTAGGATTAAAAGCATGCACCACTATGGCTGGCTTATTTGTTTTTATGTGTATAGTGTTTGACTATGTGGATATATGCATACCACATGCATGCTTCACCCTGGTGGAAGCCAGAGGAGAGTATCAGGTCTCCTGGAACCAGAGTAACAGATGATTGTGAGCTACCATGTGGGTGCTGGGAACAGAACCTGGATCTTCTGCAAGAGCAGCAGATGCTTTTAACTGCTGAGTCTCTCCAACCCTTTGGGTCCTTGATTTTAATGTAAAGAGCACTGGCATAGTATCTTTTAATTATTATAACACCTTTGTAAGATGGGTATTATCTTTATTTTACAGATAAGGAAATACAACTCGAAGAAATTAACTAGCCTGGGTCAAAGACCCAGTATATTAGTTATTGACCACTTCATAATAATGTATCCCAGAACCCAGTGACTCAAAACAGTGACCAATAGTATCTGACAGTTTCTGTGGGTCTGGCACTTGTGGGTTGGATGATCCAGGCACAGGGTCCCCTGGGAGGATGTCGGTCAGAGCTGAGATTGCCTGAAGGCTTGATTAGGGGCCAGAGTGGATCACTCACATGGTCCTTGACAAGGAGACTCCGTGGAGCCTCCAATAGGCCACTGTGCTTGTCACTGAGATGTGACAGTTACCTTATGAGCAAGGGACCTCAGAAAGAGAGGTTATTAGATTGTCATTACTGCTTTATTTTGTTAGATATGAACCCATACTCAAGGAGAGAAGAATCAGACCAAGACCTTCCTTTCCCCCTGTAGTGCTGGAGATGGAATGCAGGGCATTGTACATGCCAGGCAAATGGTCCCTAGGCCAAGGGCCACCTTTCAAAGCAAGTTATCTGCCAGGTGTGGTGGTGCACGCCTTTGATCCCAGCACTGAGGAGGCAGAGGCAGGCGGACCTCTGTGGGTTTGAGGCCAGCCTGGTCTACAAAGTGAGTTCCAGGACAGCCAGGGCCATGTAGAGAGATCCTGCCTCAGTAGATAGATAGAAAGATGATAGATAGATAGATAGATAGATAGATAGATAGATAGATAGATAGATAGACAGATAGATAGAGCAGGTGTCAAAGAATTCATGTAGATATTTTCAGTCACCAATAAGTGGCAGAGCCAGGATTCAAGTCTAGGTCTTTAATCTGTGATTTATGCGTACGACCTCCCCGTCCACAGCCCACAGTGTGCCCAACGGGTTCTAGATCAGCACCAGCTACACATGCCCTCTCCTGTGAGTCCATGAATATCCCATAGGAGGGGACTGTCTTTGTAGTCACCTGGATGACAGAACAAAGTCTCAGCCCTAAGAGAATCTGAGATGAAGAACTTGGGTGTATTGGGGCAAATGTGGAAAAAACCAACTACAAATGCAAGAGGACCCAATAACCCAGTGGACCAAATCCCAAAGTGGTTCAGATCTTCCTTGTGTGTCTATATGGCCTGGGTACATCTGGGGACTTTCACATCAGAAAGATCTCTGTTGTCAGCAGGGGTCCGAGACGACGCCCTTGGTTGGCACCTCCCCCTTGGGAGCACCACTGAGGAAATCACCCTTTGGTGCCTGAGGCACACTGTGCATGTCGGCATTAACTTTCCACGCTTCATGGCTATGCACAGCCAACCTACACAGGCTCTACACACCCTTTTAGGTTCTGACCCGGGGCCCAGCTTCCGTCCTGACTCTGGCACTGGACTGCAGCGGAACAGAGGTGAGGACAGTGGCAATGAGAGTCAGAACTCCCAGAGGGTCTGCGGTGAGGAACCACCAAAAGGTGAGGCCAACTCGGGGACTCCAGAAGGGGTGGGCAGGGACAGTCTTCATTCCCAGGCAAGGAGCTATGCTTTCAACCTTTTCCTTTTAGAATTTCATTATAGATACGACACTCCAGGGCAGGATGACTTAAATCACCGTGGAGGATACACCTCTGCCCAGCCCCACTTCTTACACGAAAATAAAATGTCTTCATCTTGTAAGTACATGTCCTGTATGACCCTCTCTGTGTTAACTGCGGCTCCCAGGCCCTCTCTAGACGGCTGCCTAGGCCTCCTGCACTAACTTGACACTTCCAAATTCAGGTCTATGTGTGGGTGACAAGAGGCTGAGCAGGGGCTGGGGCCTGGGAAGTGCTGGTGGTGGAGACACCACTGTGACGTTAGTGACCACAGTCAAGTTAGCAGCAAGCGTATACTCTGAACCAGTGAGCAGCTGACTTGACTATTCCTATCCCTCCCCAGTGTGTCCTCAGACATACCATTGTCAATTTCCAATGCAAACATTTGCAATATTTGAAAAAAAAAAACAACTGAAACCCCACATTTATTTTTAAAGATGACTAAGGCATAGCACCAACCACTCAAGAAGTTCCCAATTGAAAGGAACTTAGACCCAAGTAAGGAAAGCTCAAAGCAAATAGGGTAGATACTAAAAGCAAGGCCAAAGGATGCTGTGGGGACAGGGAGCAGGGAAGAAGATGCATCTTGTTCCATTCCAGCAGCCAGCCATGACTTCTCTGACAGAGGCACATCCCTTCTCCATCCCTTTAGAAGTTGTCCTCTCTGAGGCGAGCACCAGGCAAAACATTTCTTGCTCTTCACAATTGCCAGTGCCCAAGACCAAAGAATGCCATTTACCTGACTTAGTTAATGGGTCCTCTCCCACACTCCCCAGCTGACAAATTCTCCAATTGGACGTATTCTTCCAAAGGGAGTCACTATGATTCTGCAGAAGCCACAATGTAGAATTCTTCTCCATCTTCTTGGTCTTTGGGGCTCTCCTCTTCCTCCTCCTCCTCCTCCTCCTCCTCCTCCTCCTCTCACCCTCCCGTTCCCCCCTCCACTTCCTTCTTCCTCTTCTATGGTGTTGGGGATGGAACCTGGAGCTTCACCACATGTAAGGTTCTGTTACTGAACTGCACATCCCAGCCCTGGACTTGTTCTTCTAATACACAGTGAAATACACAGAAGTGTGATCCCGAACTCCCTTAGGAAACACAGCAGCTTAGGTGGAGACAGCTTGGGAAGACAGCTTTCCTTCAGCCTTGGGAAGGAACCTTCAGTAAAGGGAGCTGATGGAAATGACGATCGGGTACCTCATCTGAGAGGTTCATTGTCTATCTGCAGACTGCTCCAGAACGGAAACCCACCACACTGTGCTCATTTCAAAGTCTGTGTCCAATAAACTCCAAAACTGAGTTACAGACAGCTGACAATGAGATTGAACTCATAAGCATCTGTGTTCATGAGCCGACATTGGGTGGTCCAGTTGCCTAAATCCAAACCCTTTGGCGTCCACCCTGTCTCCCGTGTTTGAGGAACAGTCTTTGCTGCCCAGTGGGACCCTCTGGAAGGGAGCAAAGCCTCACTATGAGACGCCAGTGCCTAAGACAGGATGAAGAGGAAGGAGGAAGGGGAAGAGGGAAGGGCGGGTCCTTGGAACAGAAGCGTTAGCTACTTTTCTCACTGCAGCCACGTTATTCCTGACAGCAACAACTTGAGGGAGGATTCATTGTGGCTCATGGGATGAAAGGGTAAAGACTGCCACAGTGGAGAGAGCATGATTGTGTGAGTGTGTGTGTGTGTGTGTGTGTGTGTGTGTGTGTGTGTGCCCCGGCTGGAAGCAGAGCCAGCCTATAGCCCATAGCATCTAGCCTCGAGAGAGCCACTTCCTCCAGCCAAGTCCTACCACCACCTAAAGGATCTCCAGCTCCTAAAACATCCCCAACAACGGAACCAAGCATTCAAATGTATGAAGAGTGTTAGGAATGGGGGCGGAAGTGCATCTCATGCACACACTGTAACAGGTTAGGGGTGGGGCGGAAGTGGTCTGATATATATACTGCAACAGTGCAGATTTCTTTTCCCCACTGACTTGTCCCTTTCTGGCGGTCTCCTTGGTTTCCATAGTGACTTCCCATGTTTCTTTTCATCAGTTGGTTTCTCTTCTGGAATTATCTTAATCCAGTGGTTAGTTTCTGACTCCTGAAGCTGGTGGAGAGTCTAGAATTCACTTGGGTTTCACCTTTTGGAAACTGTACCCCCTGCACTTAGTAGCGGAAGTAGAAACTCAGAGCTGTAAACAATGCCTGGTCACACAGTGAACACCCAAGGAATATAAATCCCTTCTCTCTTACCTACTAAGAAATAAATATTTATTTATTTAGTATTTTGAGGCAGGGTCTCCCTTTGTAGCCCAGGCTGGCCTTGGGCTTGTGGCAACCCTCCTGCCTCAGCCTCCTGAACTCTATTGGAGTTTTATGTCAGAGTTTCATGTTGGTCATCATGGTTCACACCAGGAACACCAGTACTCAAGAAAACTACTGTGAGTTCTGAGTTCAAGACCAGCCTGGGATAGAGAGTGAGACTCCATCAACAAACCAGAAATAGGGCCAGCAAGATGACTGAAGTGGTAAAGGCGTTTGCTGCCAAGCCTGCCCACGTGAATTCAGTCCCAGGGACTCACACGGTGGTGAGAACTGACTCCTGCAAGTTGTCCTCTGACCTCTACATGAGTACAGTGGCATGTGTGCACCTGCACAAAATAAATCAATAAACGTAATAAAAATTTAAAGTTGAGCTTCATGAATTCAGAATTCTTGGAAGAAAGTTCTGCTTTCTGTGTTCCTTACATAGTTGTTAAATTTTTACAAACTATTTCATCCACACTGCAAAATTGAGGAAGTGATACATTCCCACCATTTGGAGGTTCCTGTTTTTTAATTTTTGGCAGGCTCTCACTATGTGCCCCGGGCTGCCCTGGAACTTGCAGTGAATACCAGGCTGGCCTCTAACTCAAAGATCTGTGGAGGCCATTTTTGATACTCTGAATTTAATCCCAGCTAACATTTTTCAGCTTGCTCAACATCAAAATGGATCTGTTTCCAGAGAGTAAACTCAGAACCCTTTCAAGATGAGCATGATTCCAGCACAAGGTGAGTAGTTCATTATTACTAAGAACAAAAGCAGAGCCAGATGTGGTGGCTCACATCCATCATCTCTAAACTTGAGAGGCCGAGGCAGGAGGCTTGCCAAAAGGTGAAGTCTAGTCTGGACTCTGTGGTGAGTTTGAGGCCAATGTGGGGTGCAGAGTAAGACTCTAGACACACACACACACACACACACACACAACACACACATGGTCGAGTTTCATTATTCAGGTGCATGCACTGTACCATTAACTACTTAGATAAGATTGCCTGTCCTATGCTGGGGGGGGGGGGATTTGGGAACCTGAGCTCAAAGGAAAAATATGAATGAACTATCAGAGGACATCGGGCTAGATGTGAAGAACATTCTAGACTAAGGCTTTTTGAAGAGAAAAGGCCTTGGGTAAGTTCAGGAACCCGTCAGTGTGTCAGGAGCCCAAAGGGAGGGGCAGGGGCAGGACGGAGCAGGTGGAGGCGGGCTGCTTCAGAACAATGGGAAATGTGTAGAACTGTAAAAGATGACTGCAGTAGGCAGGCTCAGTGGCTGACGGCTGAGATCCCAGCGTTCAGAAGGCGTAGGCCATAGTTCTGGCTAGCCTGGGCAACAGTGAGACCAGGCCAGCTCAGAACAAAACAAGAAGACGACATCACTGTAGCCAGTGAGAAATGAGCAGCGGGTTAGAGGAGCAGAAACCGGAGCCCAGAGGCCGAGCGAGGCAGCAAGGGGAGAGTCCACTGGGACCACGGCAGCTTGACTCGGGGTGATGGCGAGAGAAGCTGGCGCTGGGAGCCCCTTCAGACAAACCAAGAGCAGGGCAGAGCGGTAACAGTTCAGGCCCCTCCCCTGGACGAACTCAAGCCTGAGCCTGCTACCCAGAAAAGCACAGTGATTTAAAATACCACCCTGCAAGGCGGGCATGGCAGGGCTCCCCTGTAATCACAGCTCAGAGGCTGAGGCAAGAGCATGGGAGAGTTTGAGGCAAGCCTGGGCTACAGAGCAAGTACCAGGACCGAGGGGGCTACATAATGAGACTGTCTCAAAAAACGAACAAAAAACAAAAAACAAAAAAACCCCACCAAAACAAGGGGATGAAGTTTGGTTCCCAGCACCGGAACCAGGTGGCTCAGAAATGCCTGAAACTCCAGCTCTAGGGTCCTCTTCTGGCTTCTGTGAACACACACACACACACACACACACACACACACACGCACGCACGCACGCACACGCACACACACACACACACACACACTAATGCACATGTGCGCACATACACACACAAATAAAAAAATAAATAAATCGTTAAAAAAAGAAAATCAAACCAACAAAAGAATGTAGTTTTTGGAGACTTCTTGGGTTTATGTTGTGTCTCTTTCCTTGGAAAAGTTACTTACCCTCCCTGAGACTTCACTTTCCTGGATGTAAAATGGAGATGATAGGACCAGATTCACCAAGACTACATATAAAACACCAAGGATGGTACTTGGCTTAAAAAGTATGGTGGGTCTCAAAGCAAAACAAAATAAAACAAAATCAAAGTGGGATGGAGACCCGGTGGTGGGATGGGAGGGAGCGGATGGTGGGGGGGGGGGTTAGAGAGGGTAGAGGGATGAGTATGATCAGAATGCGTTACACAGATGTGGTACATATATGTATGGAGTTGTGAGTGAACTGTAAAAGACTTAAAACAAGGGATGTACTCAGCAATACCATTAATCCTGTTCAAGGCGCTGGATGATTCCATATGGGGGGAGGACTCCAAGGCCCCCTGGGCTCCCCACTACACTACACTGCCACCCCCGGCCTGGTGTGTTTAATGAGTCAGAAGCCCCTGAGACAGAGTGCTTCTCATCTGGAGGATGGCTCCAATGTGAACTGCAGAACACACACACGTGAAAGACATAGGGGCAGAGACATGCTCTGAGGTCACAGGCACTTGAAGGGACTCCCTAAAGATGCTACTGCTCACAAGTGTCCACCTCCCCCCTCAAAAAAAGACTTAGCTGAGGGACCAAACGCAGGAGGCTCCACACCAGACCTGACTACAGGCAAGTGCTGTGGCAGCCCCTCTTCACATAGGCTAAGGAAACGAACCCCTCAGAGCTATGTAGTAGACGCCTGAACACCAGTGGTCCTGCACTGCATCCATCACGGGCAGACTTAGTATCGGTCCTCAGAGGGCAGCAGGTAGGGTAGGCGGCCCCACTGACTTAAAGAGACACGGCTCTCATTTCCCCTCTGCATTGGCTGCCTTGCCATGCACGATCACTGGTGTGTGAATGAACTCAAGCCCAGGTATTGTCATTGGCAATTTTTTTTTGTGTATTTGTTTTATGATTATGCAGGGTAGAAAGTTAGCCCCCCCAAAAAATGACAAGAGAAGAATCTCTTTGGAGTCTTGGCTCTTTGTGTTCTGGAGGAAACAACACAAAACAAGAGCAGCTCTGGAAAGATGTGCTTCATCGACTGTAGTGACCACTTTTCCCTGAAGCTCAGCTGTGGTTGGCCTTATGGACTATGAGTGCTATGAAAGGCAGGGTCCCTCAACTACACACACACACACACACACACACACACACACACACACGCACATGCACACACAATCGTACGAACACAGGCACGCGCACACTCTTGTGCACACGCTCAAAGCCGTCACTGAGCCTAACGGGAGAGAGTGCATGTGGGCTGTGCCACACACAGCTAACAATGTGCTTTTGTCTTCTAGAAAACATCCCAAGATTTGCCTGACCTGTAACACAGACCCCGCAACACCCCCGACCCACCTCCGCTTCCTCAGGATTCCTGGAATCCAATCCTTATGTGACCGTAATAACACGGAAGAAACAGAATCTAAGGTGAGGACTGAGAAAATCCTTGCAGTTCAGATGTATGGTCTTAAAGAGCACAGAACGGCTAGCTTTCAGAAAATGTGCTAAAAACAATTTTTGCTCAGCACTGACCTAAAAACACAGGGCCTCAACGGCCTCACGGTTTGCATTATTCCTAAACTGGATCCAAAGGAAACTTCTTGGAGAAAGCAGTTGGTGGATGGTTCTTCGGCTGCAGGATTCTCCTGGGCCAGGCTTGAAGGCCGCACTCTGTTCCCGTGACCTTGGTTAGGGGTGCCAGCCCTTTCCTACGCTCAGACTGGGAACAGCAACCCTGGGTTACTTTGATGCGCATGTGCGGTATCCATGCGCACCCCACTCTCGGTTCCCTCCTGGGGTCCCTAAACTCTTCTTTTTCTCTGCAGCAGGAACGGGCCAGCAGGCTGCTGACCCCACCCTCTGACTCATGTTCATCAGTCACGTGCTGTACATCACTCCCTTCCCTTGACAAATACATTCCATCCCGGACTGGTTTCCTAGGCGACCAACCCTCAAAACCAGAAATAAACTGTGTGGAAACGGAATGCTCCAAAAATTCCGTCTTGTAATGTTTAATAATGAGTGAATCCAGTTATCAGAGCCATGAGTAAGTTTTTGTAATTAAAATATGTGGACTTTCCCTCTGTAGATTTTAAACTCGGCTTTGGATCATGCCTTAAAGACAGCAACTGTACTGAAAAAAACCACTGACCAAATGATTAAATCCATTGCAGAGGACCTCGCCAAAGTGCATCGATGGAGGTACCAACTAAGACACTCCTAACTCCAGCCCAGGCAACCAAGGGCTACATTTTTGAGTCTTCTCCAGAGTATTTTACTGATGACACAATGTGGGAAAGATGGCTTTCTAGAGAAAACACTGGAACTGTAAAAAATGAACTACACGAAGTTCTTAAATGAAACAAAAACAAAAACAAAAAGCAAACAGCCCTCTGGCACTTACGTATTTATGTGAAAATGAATCTATGTTCTTCCTAATTCACAGTAAAATAAAAAAATAATAAAACAAACACTTTTATCTATTAGTCTGGAAAGTTTCATAAAATTGTCTTGGCGAGATGGGAAACAGAGCCTCTCATACGCTGCTGCAAAGCAACATGACACCATTCCTCAGCTTACAATGGATTACGTCCTGACAAACTCACGGTAAATTCAAAGGATTTTAAGTCAGTATTGCTGGGAATACGCCAACCTACTTACTGAACGCACTTGCTTAGTAACGTAAGGTAATAATACACCGTCTCTCCTTGCGCCTGCGCAGCGGTCTGGGAGTTGCGGGCTGCGGGTGCCCAGGGGCAGGACAGTCCTGCGCTCTCTTATCATTGGCCTGGGGAAAGGATAAAAATCCAAATTTGAGGACTGGGGAGATGGCTAGCAGGTAAAGGCATTGCAAAATGTGACAACCTGAGTTAGATCCCTGGTACCCACATGGTGGAAGGAGAGAACCAATTCCCAACAGTTGTCTTCTGACCTGTGTATGCTACATACACACACACACACACACACACACACACACACACTGACAATATAACATTTAAAAAATTCCAATTAGAGAGCCAAGCAGTGGTGGCCCACGCCTTTAATCCTAGCACTTGGGAGGCAGAGGCTGGCGGATCTTTGTGAGTTCGAGACTAGTCTGTTTTACAGAGCGAGATCCAGGACAGGCTCCAAAGCTACACAGAGAACCCCTGTCTCGAAAAAACAAAAAGAAACAAAATTCAAATTAGAGATAGTTTCAATGGAATGCATACCAGTTTTGCACTGTCATTTAGTTGAAAAAAAGTATAAGTTCAACCATTGCTAAATTGAGGACTGGATTTACAGAATTCCAAAAAGCACTTACCTGACCAGCAATCCCTCTGCTAGGAACTTACGGGAAACTCACAGACAGCTGGAAGTGTGCTACCAAACACACACAAGAAGGGCCACCCATTCACCCAGTGTCCTGTATGGTGACTGGGAGTTGTGGCATCTCAGGACAATGGCCATATTGTCTTGGGCAACACAAGCTGTACTTCTGCAAAAAGGTCTGCAGCCACAGGTCGAGCATGCTCTCATCCCCTGTCATTTCTGCTGGGTTTCTCTTCCTAACACAAGGGACAGACACTCAGTGGCCAGAGCTCAGCCCTCACATGCTGATGTCGAACTTAAACGGGGCTCAGCTGAAAAGCAAAGTGTAAGGCTAGCCCAAAAGAAGTGGGTGCTAGGCAAAGTATTTTGAGAATAGGAAGCTGTAACAAATCTTAAAAGATCTTATTAATAAAAAAAAACCCGGAGCCAGATATTGGGGTGAAAGCTGAAAGATCAGAGGAATAGAACAAGACACTACAAGGTCTTACTGCTAGGAAATCCTCAGCCCAAGAAAACTACTTCTGGTATACTCATAACTTATATACCTTTCTGTGCCCTGCCATCTTACTTCCTCTCTCCGCCCAGCTACATCACTTCCTCTTTCTGCCCAGCTCAATCACTTCCTGTCTGTCTGTACAGACCTCCAGACCTCTATGGTTAACTAGTGCTGGGATTAAAGGAATGTACCACCACACCTGGCTCTGTTCCCAGTGTGGCCTTGAACTCACAGAGATCCGATGAATCTCTGCCTCCCGAATGCTAGGATTAAAGGCATGTGCTACCATTGCCTGACTTCTATGTTTAATATAGTGGCTGGCTTTGTCCTCTGATCCTCAGGCAAGCTTTATTTGTTAGAGCACAAATAAAATATCACCACAGGAAGCAACTTTGAACACATAAAAATGGTGGGGATTTGTGTCAGATGGCGTCTTTACCAGTTTCCTTGAAGGTGAAACTTCTTTGCATCACTTAACAGAAAAGACAGGACATTCCACCTGCCTTTCCCACAGTAGGTAACGAGGGACATTCTGCAGACACTGGAGAGAATGAGGTGGAGAGAACAAGAGCCAGTTGTGGTGGTGAGGTGTGTAAATCTGATGGGCGGGCCTAGGAAGGCATTTTCAGAGACTTTAACTGTGGCAGGAAGAACCTCCCTAAACGGAGGGCACTCCTGGTGGGCTGGGGTCCTGGGCTGAGTAACAGAAGAAGAAATCGGAGTGGCCACAGCCATCTCATCGCTTCCCGGCTGGGAACGGTGTGACCTGCCGCCTCACCGTCCTGCTGTCCACGATGGGCTGGAACCCTTCTTACACCACGAACCAGACTAAAACTTCCTTCTCGACCTTGATTTTGTCAGGGCAATGAGAAAAATAACCACTACAGAAACCAGGCACCGAGAGCTGGGGCTGTTGCCGAGATAAACCCGACCCTGTGGCTGACAGACCTTTGGAACTGGTTTGAGAGAAGAATGTGGAGGAGTAGGGCCCTGTCAGCTACACAAATGCTAGGGTGGCCTAGCCGAGCTTAGAGCCCTTCAGGTGGGGGAGGAAAAGTCTCAGAAAGCTGAGAGAAATGTGGACGATGGGGTTTCAGAGGGGAGCAAGGGCTCTACTGGGAACTGGCCTAGCGACCTTCATGTCACATGCTGGTCAAGAATCTGGCCGCATCCTTTCTTCCCGTGTCTTGAGAACTCCAGTGAGGTGGAATTAAGGAACCGAAACATACATTATGTTGGTTAGCTGTCCTGTGCTCTTTAAATGTGTTGATAGTGCACTCTGAGTGAAGAGGGCTCTCTTGTGCCAGACTCCAGTATGTTTGGTCCAGTGTCCTCCAAAATTCCCTGGCCTGAGCCTTCCTTCCCACCTTAGTTCAACTCTAGAAATAATCTCACAGACATGCCCACACATGTCTCCTCAACAGTTCCAAGATTAACTGTCACAAGTCCTCTCTCCACAACCTGACACCCAAACACACTTTTTTAAAAAGCGTAACATTCCACTCCTGGTCCCTAACGCCTCATGTTCACATAACACAAAATGAATTTAGTCCATTCCTAAACATCCCCAAACTACAGTCACCTGAGAAGAAGGAGCCTCAGCTGAAGAACTGCCTCCATCAGATTGGCCTGTGGGCACATCTACGGGGCATTTTCTTGATGAATGATTCATGTGGGAGGGCCAAGCCCACTGTGGGCGGTGCTACCCCTGGGCAGGAGGTTCTTCATTGTATAAGAAAGCAGGCTGAGCAAGCCAAGGGGAGCAAGCCAGTCAGCAGCATTCTTTCATGGTATCTGTCAGTTCCTGCCTCCAGGTTCCTGCCGTGACTTCCCTGGATGACTGTAAGCCAAGGAAATCCTTTCTCCCCTAAGTCACTTTGGTCATGGTGTTTATCACAGCAGTAGTGGTCTGAGGTAAGTCCACCAGAGAACACACACAGACATTCTCAAAGCGGAAAGTCTTTGTCACCTGCCAGCAGCTTCGTGGGGAACCTGCCCAAATCATACAGCCCTGATCCCACATTTCTTTGTCTTTCCTTTCTTTCTTTTCTTTTCTTTCTTTTTCTTTCTTTCTTTCTTTCTTTTCTTTCTCTTTCTTCCTTTCTCTCTTTCTTCCTTTCTCTTTCTTTTCTTTCTTTCTTTCTCTCTTCCTTTCTCTCTCTTTCTTTCTTTCTTCCTTCCTTTCTTTCTTCCTTTCTTCCTTTCTTCCTTTCTCTCTTTCTTCCTTTCTCTCTCTCTTTCTTTCTTTCTTTCTTCTTCTTCTTCTTCTTCTTCTTCTTCTTCTTCTTCTTCTTCTTCTTCTTCTTCTTCTTCTCTCTCTCTCTCTCTCTCTCTCTCTCTCTCTCTCTTCTGTTTTTTTGGTTTTTTTCAAGACAGGGTTTCTCTGTGTAGCCCTAGCTGTCCTGGAACTTGCTCTGTAGACCAGGCTGGCCTCAAGCTGACAGGGATCCACCTGCCTCTGCCTCCCTAGCGCTGGAACCAAAGGCGTGCACTGCTGCCGCCACCGCCGCCACTGCCACCACCTGGTAGTTGTCTTTTAAGCACAGCATCTATATCCTGTTTGGCAAGAACAGTTAGCTAGAAGCAGAACTACAGAAGCCAAACAGCAAGGTTAGCGTATTTAGGGACTTTCCTGGATCCTGGAACCATGGTCCCGGTCTTTGATGGATTGTGTCTTTGTTGCTGTTTGGGCTGGTGTTGGAGCTACACGCTGAGTTCTAAGGTCAGAATGGTGTCTCTAACATGGCATCAGTTGTGCTAACGCCTGGGGGCTGTTACAACAGAAGACCATTATACTCATTATGCCCACCTCCCCCATTCCCCCCCACCGCCACATTCCTCCCTTTTGGGATGATATGTACTCTACACCACTGTGCGCCTGAAGTGTGTAGCGTGCTGATTTTATAGGGTTTACAGTTTCAAGAGACTGCTTTCAGTCTCGGAGGAGACTCTCAGAGCCCCGTCAACCTGAGCTGACATGGAAAAGCCCCCTCTGCTTCACCACAGAACGACACTGGGACAGCATGTTGAGGGATGGACTAAATGCAGTTTGCATGAGATGAACATGAGACTTGGGGGTCTAGGAGTGGAATGTTATGATTTTAAACAATGTGTTTGGGTGTCAGGTTGACAAGGGGCAGGCTTGTGACGGTTAATCTCAATTGTCAACTTGACAGGACTCAGAACTGCTTAGGAGACAGCTCCTGGGAATGTCTGTGCGGGCATTCTAGAGTTGAACTGAGGTGTGAAGATCCACCCTGAATGGCGCCCTCCATGGGCTGGGGTCCTGCACTGGGTAAATAGGAAGTGTGTGGGGCATCGGTGTTCATCGCTCTGTTCCCGACTGTGGCTGCAACGTGACCAGACGCCTCACACTGCTACTGTCACACTTCCTGGCCATGACAGGCTGAACCCGCAAAACTGTGAGCAACATAAACCCTTCCTTCCTTCCTTAGGTTGCTTTAGTTAGGTGTTTTGTCAGCAACAAGGGAAAAAAGTAACCGATATGACAGCAAGAGATACAGGCACCTGACAGTATGTGCAGAGACGCCATTTGTGTACTGTTTTACAGGGCTTGTATATTTTCTAGAACGACACACAAAAACCTTAAGTGAATTATATGAAATAAAACTGAGTTTGGGAAAAGAAGGAATTTCTGCTCCCCCTCCTTTCCTGTTCTGTGTGGGGTTCTTGTGTTATTTCTGTATTGGTTTGCTTTCTGCTTGGGTAGGGTGGCGGATCATTGATTTGGCCCACACTTCCCAATCAGTCTGTCACTGAGGTTAGACAGAGCCGGCACAGAGGCGGGAACTTCAGAGCAACACTGCTTACTGGCTTGCTTTCTTATGCAACCCTGGATGACCTGCCCAGGGGTGGTATCACCCACAGTGGCTGGGCCTTCCCACACCAACCAGTCATCACAAAAATGTCCCACAGACATGTCCGTGGACCAATTTGGAGTCAATTCCTCAACCGAGGGTCCCTTTTTCCAGGTGACTCGTTTGTGTCCAGTTGACAAAAACTAACCAGAACTATGTTTATAGTATAGTTGTTTAATGATCTCTTGAACTCAAGAATTAAGTGACAGTCCTAAATAACATTTTAGAAAATAAGTCATTAAAATTGCTTATCAGGGCTTGTATTAGTCAGGGTTTTCTAGAGGAACAAAGCTTATTAAATGAACACACACACACACACACACACACACACACACACACACACTCACGGGGTTTATTAGACTGGTTTACAGGCTGGGATCCACCTAGTCCAACAACGGCTGTCTACCAATGGAAGGTCAGAGAACTGAGTAGCTGCTCAGTCCATCAGGCTGGATGTCTCAGCTGGTCGTCAGTATACACAGGAATCCCAAAGAATAGGCCAGGGAAGGAATGAACTTGCCAGTGAGAGCTAGAGAAAGCATCAAAGTGTGTGGGCTTCCTTCTTCCGCGTCCTTTATACGGGCTGCCAGTGGAAGGTGTGGCCCAGATTTAAGGTGGCTCTGCCCACTTCAAATGATTAAGGAAAAGATAAATCCCCCACGGGTGTACCTAAGCGCTTGAGTAGTCAAGTGACCACAGCCAAGAACAGCTACCACAGGGCTTATGAAAATTAGTAACATTCCCCACAGAACACCAGAAGAGCTTCTGAGCTCTCATTCAAATATCTTATCTTTCTTTGTTGTTATCATTAGCGTGTGCGCACGCGCATTGGTGCACCTGTACCACAGTGCACATGTGAAGGTCAGAGGACAACTCTGTGGAGCTGGTTTTCTCGTCCCACCTCTGTGCGGGTTCTGGGAATTAACGAAGGTCACCAGGCTAGCCAGGCAAGTGTCTCTACCCCTCTGACCCATCCTGCTGTCCTTTAAGCTCCTCCTTTATAATGACAGAGTGGCGGATTATTGCCACACGGCCCCCCCCCCCCCCCCCCCCACCCCCCCCCCCGCCCAATCCTCCAAACTCCATCACCTACACATTCAACTATAGGTTTCCCACCCCCAGCTCAGCTCAGCGGCTCTGAGAAGGCGGGAACACCTCCCTTGAGGTCTTCGTACTAAGGGAGGCAGCTGCTATTTGTCTAGCTCAGAGCAGCTATTTCTAGTCTAGCTTGAGGAACCTCTTCTAGGTTCAGGGTTCCTAGAGATAACGTAGAGGTTCGACTGAAGGTAACTGACTGTGTGGCTACGTTTAGTCAGGCCGAGGCACTGCAGGAGACAGCAAAGGCCTATGGCAGTAGCCTGAGAGCGGGAAGGGAGCATCAACTGTGCACTGTCAAAATTGACGGAGGTAGCTGGGTGTGACGGGCACGCCTGTGATCACAGCACTCAGGAGGCAGAGGCAGGCAGACCACAGCATGTTCCAGGCCAGCCTGGTGCACATAGTAAGTTTCAGGCTAGCCAGGGCTCTAGTAACAAGACTTGTTTAAAAAAGCAGAGTGAGGGCCAGGCAGTGGTGGCGCACGCCTTTAATCCCAGCACTTGGGAGGCAGAAGCAGGTGGATCTCAGTGAATTCGAGGCCAGCCTGGTCTACAAAGTGAGTTCTAAGACAGCCAGGGCTACACAGAGAAACCCTGCCTTGAAACAACAACAACAACAAGCAGAATGAGGCGGGGTCTTTTTTTTTTAACCAAGCTCAACCTACCAGACTAGAATGAAGCCTTGTGCCAGGTGCTAAGCAGTCAAGCTGAACTTTAAAACTGGCCAGTTATTTATTTTTAAACAGGGGACTGACTCTCAGTCATCAGTCAGACGAGGGCTGGTCAACCTGTGCTAGCATGACAAAGAAATCCCTGCTTTGCCCTCAGTTGTCAACTAGGAAAGTAGCAGCTGCCGTCTCCGTTCCTTCCGGCTCTCCGACTGTAGGCTCACTCGTCCACTCAGCTCTTCTATGCTTTTCATGCTACCCAGTCCATGGACGCACCGAAAGCCAATCAGATCATCAAACTTATATTCCCTGAAAAAAATCTTTTTGATAAAATCGTCAGTTTTTTTTTTTTTTTTAATTGTTAGTTTTGCAGGGCTATAACCCAAGTACTTGACAGAAACAACTCAGGGAGGAAGGGATTCCTTCGGCTCACGGTCTCTGAGGCTTTCAGATCATCACAGCCCGGGAGGTGTGGTGGATCTCAGGATGGGGGAGTGTGACAGAGGCTGTTCTAGTCACGGTGGCCCAGGAAACAGAGCGTACAGCAGGGACCTGAGGCCAAGGATCGGCTTCAACGGCCCACCACTCCCAACAGCCTGCTCCTTTCAGGTTGGCCCTTCCTCTTAAAGGTTCCTCAGTTTCCTAAAATGACACCAGCAACTCGGGAACTCATATTTAAAACATGGTCTATGAGAACACTTCATTTGAGACTGTAACATAGGCAATGCTCTTAAAAGGTTCTGGGAAAGTGCCAGGCTCCGACTTTCAGGGGCACTTGTTAATTCTGTAACTTGGGCTGTCTCTCCACAAAGCATAAGTGCATTTAACTATAACTTGGCAATCCATTCTGTATGCTAAGTATCATTATCCCACCCTCAGGTTGAAACTTGCACCCTTCTGGGCTGCTGAGATGGCTGAGGAAGGGCACCTTCTGCCAAGCTTGGCAACCTGAGCTGGATCCCCAGAATCTGCAGGTGGAGAGAGCTGACTCCCACAGTGGTACTCTGACCTTCCCCCACACTAGCCCTCCACAGGAAATAAAAAATAGCTGAAAATTTAAAGCTGTGCACTTTGTGCTGGAGAGATGCCTCAGGAGCGGTTAAGAACACTGGCTGCTCTTCCAGAGGACCTGGGTTCAATTCCCAGCACCCACATGGCAGCTCACAACTGTTTGTCTGTAGCTCCAGTTCCAGGGGATCCAACACCCTCTCTGGCCGCTGTGGGCACAAGGCATGCACATGGTACACAGCCATACTTGCACACAAAATACTCCTACAAATAGTTATAATATATATATATTTTTAAATTGTACACTTCTCTGGCTCAGTTTAAACTTTTTTTATGTTCTTAACATTTGGGTTCATCCCTCTGAGACCCAGATAAAGTCACCAAGCCTCCTTTTCCTCATGCTCTGCCCTCCTACAAAAAGGGATATTGGTACTTACATAATTCTGCACATTTTTTAAAGCATTCATGGATACGGGCTGGAGGGATGGCTCAGCAGCTAAGAGTGCTGGCTGCTTTTCCAGAGGGTCCTGGTTTGACTTCGGGACCCACGTGGTGGCTCACAGCTTCTGTAACTGCTGTTCCAGGGGATCCAGGGAACGCCCTCTTCTGGCCTCCACAGGCACTGCCCTCACATGGCGCACAGGTGAGACAACAAAATAAAAACAAATCATAAAAAATAAAGATAAAAAATCCGGACTCCTTGAAACAAGCCCATGGAATACTGCAAATTCAATCTTTTTTTTTAAAATATAAAACATGCCCCATCTTTGTCTTATTAAATCATACTCTAAGTGTAATTTTTCATTTCCCCAATGACTGGGTCATTATGAGCACTCACTAAAACACAGCTAATTTAAGAAGTAAAGGGATGGGGCAATGCCATTAAAGACAGTGACCCTGTCTCAAAAAAGAAAAAAAAAGTTCTGGGAAAGCACCCACCAAGTTCTGATCTGAGGGGGACTCGCTCAATCTGTCACCTGTGCTCCCCTGTCTCCGAGCTCAGGGATGTCCTTTCTTCTAATTCTGTTCCACTGGCAAACCAGAAAGACCAGCGAGTTATGTAAAACTATTTCTGATACTGAGTCCAGGGCTCTTCCCTGCCTGAGGCCGGGTTGGCTATCAACAGTTGCTCCAGTCTCCTCCAGTGTCCTTAAAATAGTGAAGCTAGATCATGAAGTCTTCAGGAAACAAACTCTCTGGGTATCCTTTTCTATTTCTTAAAGATTTATTAACTTTAGCTTATGTGTATGAATGTTTTGTACCCTTGTAGTAAGCACACCATATGTATGTGGCAGCCACTTCTGTGGATACTGGGACTTGAACTCTGGTCGTCTGGAAGGGACATGCTCTTTAAAAAAAATCTAAAAGCTTTTATTGATTTTTTGTGGATTTCATATCATGCACTCCGATCCTACTTATCTCCCGTCTCCGAGAATCCATCCCCTGACCTTAAAACCTCCCCCGCCAATTAAAACCAAATTTAAAAGAAAAACCAAAAACCAAACCAAACAAAGAAACAAACAAAACCCCCAAAACAACAGCAGCAGCAGCAGCAGCAACAACAACAGAAAACAAACCACACACACACAAAAAGAAGACTCTTGTCACGGAAGCTCAGTGTGGCCCGCTAAGATAGTTTACCCGCCAGTCATCCATATTGTAAGTGTTCGTTGTCACGAGTCATTGGTCTGGCTGGAGGCCTCTGGTCTCCGCTACACCACCAATAATAGGCTCTCACTGGGGCTCCTCTTGGATATCCTGCTGTTGCCCTGCATCCTGGAGATCCTGTTGTTTTGGGGCTGTAGGTCCGTCCCCTTCACATGCTCCAAAAGTTCATAGATTGGTGGATGTTGGGGTGGGCCAACTCATAGCCCTGGTTCTGGGCCTGGATGGTAGCTGGGTTGGTCAGCCCACCAGCTTTCCCTCATCACTACCTAGGTGAGCTTTCCAGCTCTTCCTCGGCTAGCTCACCCAATGCAGCCTGCAGCAAGGAGGAGGCCAGTTCTCCTGTGCTCAGGTCCTCAGATCCGGGTTCCCTACACTCACATCACGAGGGCCAGCTCTACTGGTTTGCCCAGGCTAGGTGCAGAGCTCTCTCTCCTGACTGCTGTAGGGAGTATTTTTTGGGGTGGGAGGAGGGCAGGGTTAGCTCTCCTGTTCTCATGCCCTCAGGGTCAGCTTACCTGCATCCAGACCACAGGCTCAGCTCTAGTGTGCTGCCCAGGTGAGGTGCACGCCTGCGGTGAGGGGTGGGGCCATCTTTCTTGAGTGTGGGAGGAAGGTCTCCTCTGTGGAATAGGGCAAGCTCACCTGCCAGCGAGGGCAGGGCCAGCCATCCGAGGACCAGTGAAGGGAGGGCTGGCTCAGCACACCATGCTTCCACAGGATCGTTTGCATGGTGACCCCCTGTGCAAACACGGGCCATGGACATCACCACAGACTCCAGCTGCAGCGGGACGACGGACCAGACATGGCCCTCAGCAGCAGCTTGGGCCAGATGCCACCAAGAACCCAGTGGCTGCATAGGCCACCCAGATCAACATGCTCTTAACCTCCGAGCCGTCTCTCTAGCCTCATCCTCTATTTTAAACAGAAAGGGACTTAAGAGAAAATGAGCATTATATGGAGAGGTTATACTTAGGAATATATATGTATATGTATAAACATATATGCATGCAATAACAATCAGCGAGAAAAGAAGTCATGAATTTGAAGGAGAGCAGGAAGGATTTAGAGGGGAGAAATGTTGTAATTATAATTTCAAAAACAAACACACAAAAAGAATTAGATCCTTATAAAACCACTGAAAAGTCCATAGATCCAGAAAACGGAATTAAGATCATGTCTATGATCAAGGGGATAGGAAGTGAGTGCTGCCTGAGAGGCAGGAAGCAGGTAACAAGGCTCTGAGCAGGTAACTGGGGTAGAACTGCCCCAGACATCTGGCTGCACCAGCATGCTGCAGGAGACGCCTCTGCCTCCTTCCTGCTGTGAATGACAGACCTCTACTTCAGAGTCTATAAAACTGGCTGCACCAGCATGCTGCAGGAGACGCCTCTGCCTCCTTCCTGCTGTGAATGACAGACCTCCACTTCAGAGTCTATGAAACTTCGGCTTTTCCTCTCAGGGGTACGGCGGGGCGAGGTAAGGCACAACGATGTCGGCGGGTAGGAGCCAATATTGAACATACACATCATACGTTAACATCAATTCCAGATGGATGAAAGTAAATTGCAAAAAGTCCAACGGTCTAGAAGAAACTGCGTGAATTTATAATCCTAGTGAAATTCTGAAGCCAAGAGAAAAGTTATGAATGTCTGCCTAGCAATTGTAACGGCTACTCTCGGCTGTCAACTTGACTATATCTGGAATTAACTAAAACCCGGAGACGGCTGGGCACACCTGTGAGGGACTTTTGTTTAATTAAGTCATTTGAAGTGGGAAGACCATTTCTAACCTGGATCTTTGAGCTGGGAAGACCCACCTCTAATCTGGGCCACTCATTCTGCTGGCAGCCCTGTAGAAGGACATGGAAGAAAGAGGCCGCCTTATTCTTTGCCTGGCTGCTCTTGCCCTTGTTAACAAGGGCAGTCCTTCACTGGCATCACAGCCTACTTCCTACAACCTACTTCTTCAGGATTCTGGCGTATACTGAAGACCAGCTGAGACGTTCAGCCCGTGGACTGAACAACTACTGGATTGCTAGACATTCCGATTACAGGCAGCCATTGCTGGAGGGAGGGAGGGAGAGAGAGGGAGAGAGAGAGGGAGAGAGAGAGAGAGAGAGAGGGTCGGGGGAGAGACTATAAGTTCTGTTATTCCAGAGAACCCTGACTGCTGGGACGAAGCTCAGTGGTAGGGCACTTCCTTAACACGCGTGAGACCTGTGTTCAATCCCCAGCACCGGAAGAAAGCAACACCAAAGGCAGTGATAACCACGAACAGTCTACGCACACACATGCTGTGCCACCAGCAGCAAATCTGCATTATGGAAACATTGATGCAAGTTGGCAGAGGTTCGCAACCAGATAGTGCAGCACTACTTGTAAAAACAAAAGTCTGAACAGGAGCAATTCAAAGTTTGAATGCTCCACGGTCAAGCAGAGCTCTGAAATGATGCTCCCTTAGGTAACACACACACCTGCAGGACTACCTATATCACCAAGCCTCATACAGATAACACATTGTTTTTGAAAATCATGAGGTATTGAATTGATGGAAGTATTACAGGCTCTTCTTTTTCTTCTTTCTGGCTCCAATTCAGAGTCAAAAAAGAAATAAAAACTCAGAAAAATTTTGATAACTATGTATTTATTTTCTTAGAATGTTCATGATTATTTTTGGTTTCTAACTTAAGCAGACATGATCTCAAACATATAAAACTGTGTTCTTTAGAAGCATCTTGCAGGTAATATACACAGTGAAATCATATTAATAACTGGAATTATTTTATACATAAAATTATGAATTTCAGTTTTAAGAAACTGCACTTATAAGAAATAATTCTATCATACATACATTTACAGTTTTTACTTTTATAATCTCTTCATTCAAAGTTATTTTGCCCCCAAACACTGTATTTCAGCGTAAGTATGCAGCAGTAATTAGTATGTATACAGGTGGCTGTAAAGACCACCCATAACTCTAACAGATTCTGCTCCAAAGGTGAAAACTTCCTGATTAGAAAGCATTTTAACGTCATATCTTATACAAAGCAGCAACAGTATTTAAATTATTAGAAATGGCAAATCCAGTAATACATAAAGTCCCTTAAAAAGTATACTTGAAAAGCACATTACTCCATAAAATATTTACATTGTTTAAATTATGACACAACATCTTCTGTTTTAGCTGAACATATTAACAAAAGCCTCTAAACAACAATACAAAAGCTACTCTTCCTTAAGAAAGGAAACTTTATCCTTGGATTTATTCAGCATTTTTATATCATCCAGCAGCTTTCTGGGTGTTAAAACATGTGTAGAACCTGGTGGAAGAAATGATACATTTTCAGAATTAAAACCTTCACATGGCCCGACGTTCGGTGCATTGAACAGCACCTCCACAGCGTTTTATCACAGCCACATCACCCCTTGTCAGGAAGCATGCTCAGAACTCTTGAGAAACGCTGCCCTTCACTACCCAGCGTTGGTCGGGTCTGTGCTCTACACTGGTTTCCAGGAGAGAGACGGGAAACTGCAGCAGTTGTCACTTGCCAGCAAAGCTCCGAGCAGCGATGACACAAAGCTGGCCCACAGCTCTTGCAGCTCTCTGGGTTAGGGGACTTTACCTGTTGGTGGCGTCACTGGAGAAAATTCTCACCTACTTTACTATCAGTGTGTACGCATACGCAAGCACATGAGTCCGCAGGAAGACTCTCCTGCCACCGTGGCCTCTGGGCCTGGAGGTGTCAGACTTGCTCGGCAAGCATTTTTTGACCCGCTGAGCCATCTTGCTAGCCTGGCTGGTATTTTAAAACTCAGTTCCACACAGGCCTCAGCAATGTTAGATATACATGAAAATAAATACTTCTGAAGTATAAAATGTACTAATATGTCACAAAAGCATGTAATGATTACAGCAGATATTATCAGAGGATGGAGTTTTAAAGGAGCAAGTTCAAGCCTCTAAAAATCAGAATATTTTACAATAAAATTATCAAAATACTAACTAGGAAAAAAAAACTTCAGCAATTTTACAAAATGTTTCATGATTAATTTTTTTCTGCACACTGTAATATAGTCTTACATTTTCCCATGTATAATTTTGCCTTAAACATTTAAGAAACAGAAAAGATGAAAGTCTTACCAATAATAACCTCACAGGATTTATGTGCCTGAGAAACTTCGTAAGCACAACGCATCTCAGAGTATGTAATTCCTCCAATTACAAAGATAATCAGCCTTGACCCATTTTTCCGGTCCAGCTCTAAATAGTTAGTTCTGGGTTTCTGGCGAGCACTAGAAAGTAAAAAATAAAGCAAACATGTTGTAAACATTCCTAAAGCCACACTGTATGTAGACTCAATCAAACTCCCCTTTGGAACCAATTGTCTTGGTCTTAATGAAGGATGTAATCACGGTACAATTTCACCATTTAGAGAAAGGCAGCACAGCCCACTTCAGATTCAATTTGAATAAGTCACAGTTTTGTTTGGGAGGATGAGACAGAGGACAAGAGTTCAAAGCTAGCCTAGCAGATGCATGGATGGAGATATATAAAAAAACACCTTATTTCCAAAAACCAAAATAAAAACCACTCATTTCAAAATGTTTAAAATAGTTTTAATTTTCATTCTGTGTGCTTGGTGTTTTGTCTAGATGTAAGTCTGTGTACCATGTGTATGCAGTGCCTATGGAGGCCTGAGAAGGGTGTTGGATCCTGTGGAACTGGAGTTACAGACAGTTGTGAGCTGCCATGTGGGTGCTGGGAATTGAACCAGGGTCCTCTGGAAGATCAGCCAGTGCTCTTAACCTCTGAGCCATTCTTCCAGCCCCCTCTTTTATATTATATGAAGACCTATTATGCCTGAAAAGTCTATTTGCTGAAATTGTTAGGAAATCAGGGATGTAGTCTTGCAAGAGTGAGATCTAAAGACAAGAAGGGGAAGAGAAGAGGGGCTGACTAGGACCTAGCATGGTAATAGGACAGCCACTGCTGGGATTCCCAACAGGATGATAACCAAAAACTGTCTGGACCTGAGTAAGGGCACCTGCAATGTCCATCACATCTGTCCGCATCTGAACAGGAATATCCAGGAAGTAAGGGCTAAAACCCAACCTAACCCAGGGATATGCTCTGTAGGCCCTGCGGGCTAACTGTCAACGGCTTACATGCAGGGAGACTCCAGACCATCTGGGAAAAGATGGGAAGGAAAAGAGCGAGCCTGAGAGCTGGCGTGTCGGAGGGTATTCCTTAGTCCTCAGTGTGATCAGAGGGTGGAAGGAACATGCCTGAAGGAATGACAGTGTCTGCCCAGACAACTGCTGATCGCTAAACTACACAGACAGAAACAACCATTAAGCCAAGCAGAAAATAAACAAAACTCAGAAGGCCTATGGGATGCTACACAGCAAGAGAGAAAAAGTCTACACTTTAAGTCTACACAAATTATACCAGAAGGCTGCTCTCAGTGCATGTGCTGACTAGATCTCATTGTGCGGCACGTCGTCTGCGTTGTCCATCGGTTCTTCCTAGTTTCCACTTCTGAGTTTTGTTAGCTTAGTCTGTGGTGCTGAAGGTGAAACCTACCGCCAGGCAAGCACATTACTGCTAAGTCACCGTCAGCTCTCAGAGTATTACTTTTGCAGAAGACTTGAGTTGTTCACAACTGTCTGTGACTCCAGCTCCAGGGAATCCGGAATCTCTGGGCTATGTGGACACTGGCACACACCTGCATACACTTCCCCCAAAATACACACAATTAAAAATCAATCTTTAAAAACTCACCACAGAAAGCAACTCAAGAGTTGCTCTACTATGTTATCTAAAAGGTTCATTTTCAATAAAATGTAGCAGATATACAAAGAAACAATGTGGTCAGTACTTTGGCAGAAAGTGAGTTTAGTAAAAGTAGAGGTTGTACTGAGCAAATCCTTCAAAGCAGATTGTATCTGTATCTTATCTCTATCTATCTGAATGTAAGGTTTTCGAAATGTCAACTGAACCAATGCAGCCTCAGCAGAAATGACAGGCGAGCTGACGGTGACTTAGCGGTAATGTGCTTGCCTGGCGGTAGGTTTCACCTTCAGCACCACAGACTAAGCTAACAAAACTCAGAAGTGGAAACTAGGAAGAACCGATGGACAACGCAGACGACGTGCCGCACAATGAGATCTAGTCAGCACATGCGCTGAGAGCAGCCGTGACACTGGAAGGCACTAGAGGCGGACAGGCAGGAGACAACCGAAGGAGAAAGACAGGAGAGCAGAGCTCCAGAGACCCCAGGACAACGGCAATCGTCAGAATTCTGGAGAGAGAAAGGGACCGAGAAATAACAAAACACCTCAAAAATATAACACTAAAAGCCCCAAATTTGATGAAGAGGAAAGAAACATAACAAACCTCCAGACAGAATAAACAAGAGAGAACTACATGTCGACGTGACAAGTCACTGGTAGAAGCCGAATTTCACGGGTCATGAGATGGCTCCTTAGGGAGGGGCTTGCTTGCTGCCAAGCTGAGGGCCTGCGTTCAATTTTCAGGACCCACATGGTGGGAGGAGAGAACGTCTCCTGTGAGTTGTCTTCTGACCTCTGCATGTGCTGTGCCATTTGTACATCCACACACAGAATTAAAACACAAACAAAACCCTACAAAGCAGTTCAGTACACTACATAGGGCAGAAATACAGTTAGGAAAAAGTATAGACATATGGGTAGATGATTAAACTCAGACAGATAAGAAAAACAGAATAAACCAGAGCACAAAGAGAAGGGAGGTAGGAAGGGAACTATGCTATATAAGGACACAGATGTGTGGGGAGGTGACAGATTTATGAATATTTTCCTGACTTCATTTAATTAGGTTATAGCTGAAGAAAAACTACCTTTGATGTTACTATATGCCTCAAAGAGAACACTGTGCAGCATTTTCAATTATTGGTCTGTAGTATCCTAGCACAAACATTTTAGTGACTTTTGTTTATAGGTTTACCTCACAGCTCCAGAGCCATTCCACACTGCTGGGCACCGAGAACAATATGGCCATTCTTTGGAATCTAATCTGTTATCGATGGCATCCTAGGGAAGAAAACCATTAACACCATCAAGAAGATGTAGTATCAGAAATTGGTTTTGTACACAGCTCTATGAGCACTAAAGATACAGAGCCCTTCTTTACACCACACATCTTACTTGCAGTAAAAGTCAACACACTAGGGCTCGACCGATGGCTCAGTGCTCAAATGCACTTACTGCTCTCCTGGAGGACTGAGATCCAGTCCCCAGCACCCACATCAGACAGCTCACACTGCCTGGAACTCTAGCTCCAGGGGGTCCAATGCCTCTGCCTTCCATGGACACCTGCACTCGGGTGCACAAATCCACACATGTACACACATAATTAAAATGCTAATATAAATACATGTATTTCAGAGCTGTCTTACTGGAAGGTCCTGCAATGGTATGAGACTCTTTCAGCTCTCGGGATGCTTGAGGTTTGTAAATGGCTCCCAGGCCACTGTCCTCCACAGTAGTGCCTCTGAAACAGAAGGCACATCTAACCCTGAGATACTGAAGACAGTCCAATGACTGTGCAGTGTTTTCCTGCTCACTGGAGTTTTTAAAAACTCCCCCTTTTCTCAGATTTTATGACATACTCATGTATATGCTTATATTATATAAACAGATTATGAATGTTTATTAATACAATAATATATATTTGGTCAACCAACAAGTTCATGCTCATATTTTAAAATTTATTATGGTTACATTTTTTATTAGTCAATGCAACTTGCTTTATAGATGATGCACAAAGATACTGAGAAGTGGACACAGGAGGGTAAAGCAATTCAAGAGGAAGAAATGATGTTCTAAGTTAGGAGGAATCTTAACTAAGACAGCCACAGATCCAGTGCACAGTTTCTGGAGTTAGCATGCAAAACCTTGTTAAAGAGTTTGAACAAGTTTATTTTCATTTAAAAAATAACCAGTTAAGAAAAACTACTTCGGCATAATCATTGTTGGGGTGGGAGGCAACTTACATTGTAGAAGACAAAGTCTAAGCTCTTTATATTTTTCGGCTGTGTTCATGCATTTACAAATGATGGAAAATTAGTTTTGAAAAGCAGAGTAATAGTAAAAGCATTAGCACTGAAAGGAAAGTAGAAATTAGAGCTATAATTAGTCAAAGGAAAGCTGGAAAAATGTTTTTTATTGAGCTCCTAAGGCAATTTTAAAATAAGTTTATAATTCCTATAATTAATACTATTTTCTAAGAGCAAACAGTACTAAAAGCATATTCACCTGATTAACAACAAACTATAGTGGGGTGTACAGTTTAATCACATACTTTTCAGTTTTTTGTTTTTGTTTTTTTGAGACAGGGTTTCTCTGTGCAGCCCTGGCTGTCCTGGAACTCACTCTGTAGACCAGGCTGGCCTTGAACTCACAGATCCACCTGCCTCTTCCTCCTGAGTGCTGGGATTAAAGGCGTGCAGCCCTACTGCCTGGCTTTTTACTAAGATATATATATCACTGTGTTCAACTGTCATTCAAATTAATTTATGTTACATCGTTATTTAAAAGAATAGAAATGTTCTCCATGAAGCATGTGTGTGCTCATTTTTATTTATTTATTTGGTGAATTTTTCTGAGGTCCTTAAGACTTCAAAAGCTTCTTTGCCTATAACATCTCCCTAGATAAAGCTTTCTTTTGTGACCCCTCCAAGCACTCCAGAAACTCCTGCATGTGAGCTCTGCTTACAATGACAGGTGACAAAGAGGAAGGAGTAGCCACAGGCGGCGGTCAGGGTCAGTGGAAGGCTGGCGTTTTACCTCCATGATGTCTTTGATAAAGGGTGTCCACCGGGAGAGCTGGAAGGTCTCTTCTGCAGAGCGGTCTTTTCTCACCGGCTTGGCTTGTTGGGACTAACAGAATGAAAGAGACAAACCATTTCATTAATATAACTCACAAAAATATAACTTACTGACTACTTAAAAAAAAAGAAAAAGAAATCAGAGCAGGTTGGCACATGCTGGGTCACCGAATAGTGTTTGTGCTAAGAGTGTCATACGTGCTAATTTACATAAAAGTATTATATAACTTGGGAAAGAGTGGGGCTCTAAATAGAGTTCTTTCGAATTTTACTCCGAGACTTACTTTTATTTGATTATTCATTATGTATTTCTTTATAGTACTGGGGATTGAACCAAGGACCTCAAACATACTAGGGAGTGCTATACCATCAAGTTTTATGCCCGACCTGAGCCTAAATTATGTTTAGAGGATGTAATTTCTTTCTGTGCTGTATAAATGGGTGGATGTAAAATTCGACCACTGGTACATGAATCAATAAAGAGAAAAGTATAAGTAGCAAATGATAATAGAAGCTGAAAATACAAATTCACTAGGAAATATTAATTCAGATTACCTGTGAAAACAAAACATCAGGGTGGGTATGTGGCTCAGGTGGTAAGAGCACTTGCCTAGTAATTCCCAGCAGCACACACACTGGGGGTGGGAGCAGAACTGTAACCCATCACTTGAAAGGTAGAGTCAGGAGTTTAAGGTTAGCCTTGGCTACAGAGTAAGTTTGAGGCCAGCCTGGACTCCATGAGACCTTGTCTCAGAAAATGAAAACAAAAACCCCAATTGCTTACTTAATAATCAAATTCTGTAAGATGACGTCAAGAATGTCTATAAGATTCCCATAAACAAAAGTAGTTAATTCAAGAACCTCAGGATGCAATGGCAGTGTGTCTGACTCCAGAAGTAGTTAAAGCATGCATACACCAGATGGGGAGACACACACACACACACACACACACACACACACACACACACACGCACGCACGCTCCTTACTGGGGGAACAATGGGAACACCAAGGTGACTCCAGTTACGAATCATGTCACTATCATCTTCTATCTTTACATTGTGGATCAGTCTGTCCAAATTTTCTTCCGTCGTTCCTTAAGGAAGTAAAAGCAGGAGTGCACGGTCAGATAACTGCTGCTCTAATTCTAGGTTTGAAGTAACAATACAAAGACTAAAGCTTAAAAGAGCAAACTTATCTCCCTTGGTCGTCTCTCTGCTTCCTATTTTCCTGTAAGCACCTTAACTGGCACCTACTTTTGGCTTTTCTAAGACTCCCTTACGGTGAGTACCAAGCTATTTATTAAAGTGTGACTTGGGGGCAGGGAGACGGCTCAGTGGGTAAAGGTGCTTGCTGCTAAGATGACAACCTGGGTTTGGTCCCTGGAACCCACATGGTGGAAGGGAAAAGAGAACCTCAAATGCACCCAAACTGCAAGACCACAGAGTAGCTACTATGTGGGTACTGGTCAATGTTGGTGAGAGCTAAAACCTAGATATAAAATGACCTCTAGTCACAGGCCGTGACATGTACGATCCCCACCACACACATATAAATAACATATAATAACTCACTGTAAAAGGAACCTAAGTGATTTTAGAGTTACCACTTGACTACATTCACAGACACGGGGAGGCTTTCCAGTACCGTTAATCCCGAAGATGTAGAGCAGGACGGCTCGGATTTTGTCACAGTTGTCGTGGTTCTTGTTGAGCAGCACCGGGAGGAGCACCAGCATGGAGTCCTTCACCCGCTGCCCTTCCGCATCTGTCCCCAGGGCCAGGTCCTTAACGACAGTAAATGCAGACAGTGCTCTACAATCCCATTTACTTTTCTCTTAAAAAGTGTCTATTAGTAAATTGTCAAATTCTGGTGGAACACTGATGGTATTTCACAGGAAATGTGAATGTTAGCTGTAACTATTCATTGCACAAAATACAAAAGGTCATAGAGCAAGTCAGAGGGAAAGAAAAATCACAAAACCCGAGCTAGCCACTGTGATAGCCACTACAAATGAGGGTACGTGCACTTCTGATGTGCTCAATCTGAGTCAGAGTGTGCTCTGGGTGCAAAACAATGGATTTTTGAATGCTTGTGAAAAATAGAAACTATCCCATTAACAGGTTTTTTTTTAAAGATATATTTATTTATTAATTTATTATGTACACAGTGTTTTGTCTGCATGTATGCCTGCATGCCAGAAGAGGGCACCAGATCTCATTACAGATGGTTGTGAGCCACCATGGGGTTGCTGGGAAATGAACTCGGGTCCTCTGGAAGAGCAGTCAATGCTCTTCACCTCTGAGCCATCTCTGCAGCCCAACAGTTTTTATATTAACTAAATGTTGAAACAATAGTGTGAACATATTGGGTTAGGTCAAATGTATTACCAAAATTAGTTGCACTTATCTTTGTAATGTGGCTACCAGAATAGTTAATAATACATGCAACTTTCATTCAATTTCTGCTAATGTGATACTCTAAACAGCTTAGGAATCATATATATAAATCTCAAAACAAAAACATGCTGTGTAGAGTCCTGCAGGCTAGTGCATTTACACTGTACCCCAAGAAAGCTTTGAAAAGGTGCTTCAATAATTCAAAGCACTCCACAACCCAAACTGCAAGACCACAGAGCAGGAGGGCCGAGCTGTTGATGTTGGTGGGTCTATAGTTTGGATCTGGAATGACCCCTAAAGGCCATGTGATAAGGTTTTGTCCAGTAGGAGCCAGAGGAGGTCTTCAGGTCTTGGGGTAGTTAGTGCCTCTGTAGGGACAGTGGAACTGCTGTCCTTTCCTGTTTGTCTCTCGGCTGCCCTCTAAGGACACCCCTGCTGTGATGTGCCACATGCCTAAAAGCAGTGAAGCTAACTGATCAGAAAACCGTAAATCTCAAGTATTCTCAACCAAGTGTGCCCCAGCACCAACACCAAACACAACCCACCACAACCGTGAGCCCAAACAAGCCTTTTCTCACTAGGACTCTCCCAGGTCAGGTGTGTGTGAGGAGGAAGCAGGGACCAGGCAGCCAATACCGCCCAGGTTAGCCCCTTCAAAGAGTCTGTGGAGCTGCACCACTGTACTGAGCCAGCAGTCACATGCTGGCCCAGGTTAGCCCCTTCAAAGAGTCTGTGGAGCTGCACCACTGTACTGAGCCAACAGTTACATGCTGGCCCAGGTTAGCCCCTTCAAAGAGTCTGTGGAGCTGCACCACTGTACCTCGCCAGCAGTTACACGCCAGCTCACAGAGTCGCTCTGGAAATGCACTGCACAAGTGGGTGTTTCTGGCTCGGTACATACCTGCTCAGTTTTGCAGAGCTTCTCAATATTCAGCTTAAACTTATTCATGCAATCTTCAGCTAAGTTAAGATGGACAACTTGCTGAAAAACAGAGGAAAGTGATTATTTATAACATTTTAATTACTTTTTGTGTAACTGATGATATTAAACTTTTTAAAAATTATGTCAATGGGTGTTTTGCCTGCTTGTATGTCTATGTGCCAGCTGTGTGTGGGGCTGGTGCCCGGAGGCCAGAAGAGGGCATCAGATCCTGTGGAACTGGAGTTACAAATGACTGTGAGCTACCAGGTGGGCACTGGGATCTGAACCTGGACCCTCTGGAAGAGCAGCCAGAGCTCTTAACTGCTGAGCTTTCTCTCCAGCCCCTAAATTAAAGTTTTAAGATGGTATGGGTTTAAATGCAAGAAAGAAACATGCAAGAAAGACAACCAGCTCAAGAAAGGAAGTGAGAATCACTGTAATTGATGGGTAGTCAACAGACATCGAGAACAGAACTCAGTGCTGAGTCTGTGTGGGGTCTGAAGAGCACTGAAAACTGGATAAGGAAAAGAAGAGTCAACGCCTAAAACCAACAACAAAAGGTTTCTTTTCTATTACTGCTTCTTAACTTGGTTATGGCATTATAAAATGTGAAAAGTCAACTGTTGTAGCACAGGCTGGGCTAGGCACGGTGGCTCACACCTACAGTACCAGCAATCTCAGGGATGAGGTCAGAGGATTGCCACAAGTCTGACACAAGCCTGGGTTAGAGTGAGTTCCGGTTCAGTGTGAACTAGAATGAGACTTATCTCAGCATCCCAAAGATGGATGGACTGATGGATAAATGGACAGATGACGGAAGGAGAGAGGGAGGGATGGAGGGAAAAGAATGGAAAGAAAGTGAGTTTATCTGGATGTAAATGATTTTAAATCTCATCTGTAACTATTAACTTAAGGAAATGTATGGGTTGGTGTCCAGCACTGGAAACAAACAGAACAGCCACTAGATAATCTCACACTGAATTTTTCTATGAGGCTGAGAAATACTAAAATTATTCTGTTCAGCTGTTTAAGACAAACTTTTAAAAAAGGTTTAAACAATGCAAATGATATAGACAGAAAAGTCAGTGGCTAGTTTGGTTAGTTTGGGCATTTCTCAGATCTACAGTAAAGGTTGGGAGGACAACGACCATCAACTAACTACTCCAGGGACGCTGATGCGCCCGACCACAGGAGCAGACAAACGGTCAAAGGCAGAGCGTCTCACACAGGCCACTGCTTACCTTCGTCATCTGTTTTCGGAAGTGGGGCATCTTTTTCATCAGCTGGGTAAGAGCACTAAGTGATGTCTAGGAAAACAAACAAACAAACACAACAAAAAACTTAAGCAAACCCATGATTCAGTTATTTCACATTACAGCTTCCAACCCAGAACTTTTAAGTCTTAATAAACTCAGCTAATTTAGTAAACGAGCTAAGTTTTAAAAGCACTTTAGGGGTCTTCTGACTCTATCACAGTAAAGCAGCTGATATCAGGCTACGCTTCCCCGGGGACAGATGAAACAGTACCTTCTGGGCAATGGAGGGAGATGGGGGAAGCAGGGCAGGTGGTCACTGAGCTCAGCCTGCCTGTCCCCTGGACGTTTATGTCAGGGTTGCCGAGGTAGGGTTCAGGAGCTGAGAGTCATAGAGAGAGGAACCAGCCAGAACACAAGATAAACACAAGTGCAGTGGCTGTCCTGACTCCCTGTACTCACAAGCCTAGAGGAAAACACTAACCAGGTAGTTCAGTGGATAGAGATTTCAGAAGAGTCTCAGTGCTAAGGACATGGTAGCATTCTCTGATTCAGACAAAACAAAAAGATTTAAGCAAACACTCCAAACATCCAGATCATATCTTAAATAACCAAAATCAAAAACAAAAGAAAGAGGAAAAAAGCCATTCCAAATCTCCTATAATTTAGCTAATGTTGAGAAGGAAATAACTCTAAATAGATACAGTAGGAGAAGTTAAAAATTAATACTCTAAATGTTCAATTCAAGGACCTACAAAAAAATTAAATCAAACAAAATTGAAGGACATTAAGACTGTACAAATAAACTAAATCTAAAACTAGCCTATAACAGAGCCAGCAAGATGGCTCAGCAGGTGAACTGCTGGCCAGGAAGGCTTGGTGAGCTGTATTGTCCCCAGAACCCGCACGAAGACAGGAGGAGAGAAGTGACTTTACTGTCTTCTGCCCTCTCTATGTGTACCACGGCACTCATGCACCACACACGCATCATACACACAATAATAGACAGACAAAACGAACCTATAGTAGAGAAAAATCAACCAAGCCAAAAGCATATATAATTGCAGTACTGGGGCTTGAATCCAGGCACTCATTCATGTTAGACAGGCATTCGACCACTAAGCTATAGCCATGACTCTTTGAAATAGTAAGAATATTAAATGTAGGAGCATTAAAAATCATGAGAAAAACAAATTAATAATATCAAGATTAATAAACAGAACATTAGTATACATTCTATTCACACTGAAAGGCTAAGAAAATAGTTCAAAAGTTAAGCATAGTAGACAAATTCTTGAAAAGTACAGTCTCTCAAAACTGACACAAGAAATAAAAATTTGGTAAAGGCACACATGCACAGCATGTGTATGCTATATATATATATTTTTTTCATAGCATATAAATATATATATATATATTCATGCTAAAGAACTTACATGAATTATAACTAAAGACCCTTGGGAAGGATACTCTATCTCAATGGTGAATTCAAATCACAATAGAACAATTAAGTTACACAAATACTTTCAGGATAAAATGAGAGAATCATAACTCATTTTATAAGATTAATATAATTTTTATATAACAATTGGAATAAGAACGTCACAAAGAGTCATGTTACAGGAAGTATTCCCGCATATAGGAAACAAATGCTCAGGACTGGAACCCATGAGTACTCAGGATACGGCATCATGACCAAGTGGAGTTCACTTCAGAGAGACAGCTGGTTAGCGCTAGACAAACAGTGACTGTGATTCATCACATGAACAGAGTAACAGAAAGAAGCCAGCTGTAGTGGCACACGCCTTTAATCCCAGCACTCGGGAGGCAGAGGCAGGCGGATCTCTGTGAGTTCAAGTCTAGCCTGGTGTACAGATTCAATGACAGGATAGCCAGGGCTATTCTGAGAAACCCTATCTAAAAAAAAAAAATAAAATAAAATAAAAAAAATCTAATCTTTAAAGTAAGTATTAGTATTAAAAAAATAAGTTGATTAGGATCATGAGATCCATAGTAAAAATTTACAAACACCTATATTTTATATGCTAACAAAATAGAGTTTTGAAACTAATGCTATTTATAATAACAGCAAAAAGAAAATGTGTACTAGCATTAGACTGAAAACAACATGGAAATGTGTACATGTAAGAAAAAACCAGCTGGTACACAGTAAGGTTTGTGCACTAAACTTACAGATTGTACTTCAACACTAAAAGCCTCACCTATCTGGGCTGGCAAGGTGGCACAGGACTTTAATCTCAGCACTTGGGAGCAGACTGAGCTCTGAGTTCACGGCCAGCCCTGCCTATAAGCCAGCAAAGGTGACGACGACAAGCCCTGCCTATAAGCCAGCAAAGGTGACGACGACACAGTGAGATTCTTACAAAACCACACCCAACCCTTACTGATGAAACTGACTGAATGGCCTTTAAACCTAAACTGTAACGCAGTAACACAGGTAAAAACGCTGCTAATTTTCAAAGATGAGGTGATGGGTACACAGGAGTTCTCTATTTCTCTCTGTGCTAGAATGGTCCCTAAATGGAAAGCCAACAGTAATTTTCACTTCCTTTTTTTTGGTTTTTCAAGACAGGGTTTCTCTGTGTAGCTTTGTGCCTTTCCTGGATCTCGCTCTGTAGACCAGGCTGGACTCAAACTCACAGAGATCCGCCTGCCTCTGCCTCCTGAGTGCTGGGATTAAAGGCATGTGCCACCACTGCCCCGCTGTTTTCACTTTCAACTCCATTTACAATTTGCCTTTGCAGGGCCGACAAGGTGGCAGAGTGGGTAAAAGCACCTGCTGTGCAAGCCTGATAACCTGAGCGTGAGCCCTGGAACCCATGTAAGGTAGGAGAGAAACCAACCGCCAAAAGCTGTCCTCTGACCGCCGCATCTCACACACACACACACAGAGTCATGCACACACAGAGTCATACACACACAGAGTCATGCACACACAGAGTCATGCACACACAGAGTCATACACACACAGAGTCATGCACACACAGAGTCATACACACACAGAGTCATGCACACACAGAGTCATACACACACAGAGTCATGCACACACAGAGTCATGCACACACAGAGTCATACACACACAGAGTCATGCACACACAGAGTCATACACACACAGAGTCATACACACACAGAGTCATGCACACACAGAGTCATGCACACACAGAGTCATACACATACAGAGTCACACACATACAGTCATACACACACACACACACACACATCACACAGAGATACACACACACAGAGTCATGCACACAGTCATACACATACAGTCATACACACACACACACACACACACACACACACACACACACGTGCGCACATACACACATCACACAGAGTCATGCACACACAGAGTCATACACATACAGTCATACACACACACACACATACAGTCATACACACACACACACATACAGTCATACACACACACACACATACAGTCATACACACACACACACACACACACACACACACAGAGACACACACCCCACAATTATTAAATGACCTGTGCAGTACACAGCTGTAATCCTGGCACCTGAGTGATGGAGGCAGGAACTCGTGTTCAAGGTCATCCTCAGCTCCATAGTGAGACTGACTTCAACTTGAGGTCTCAGAGTAAAAGTGCACCTCTGCTACCACTCTGAAAGACTCTTACCTTCCCCTCTGTAGCTTTCTTGGTTGATGAAATTTCTTTCATAAGTTTTGGAATTTCCCTGTCAGATATGTGAGAAAAATTTCTAAGTTAATTCTTTACAAAACTATTTGAAAGTTATAAAATATACTTTAATAATTTAGTACCTAAACTACAGAGTAAATTAGAACAGGCTCACATACTCCAAGACAACCGCGATGTGCCGGTGCCGGACCCGGACCCACAGGTCATCGTCTTCTTCAAGAATGGCTTCCTTGTCCTTTCCATCTGTTCTGTATCTAAACAGACCAAGAAGAACAGTTTGGGATTCTCTTACTCAGAAAGCAGAAGAAACATTATTCTAAACAACAATTTTGAAAATCAAACTGAAGAGTACAGACTCAGTCTGCTACGTGAGGGGGTCAAAACCCAAAGCAGATCAGAACCTTCTATTAGGAATCTAGGAAAACATCTTTTTCCTCTCAGAGGCTAGGTTTACAGTCTTGGCAGAATGTCATCTTACAAAGCAAAAATTCAACAGCCCACAGTGAGCGTTAAGAATAAAAGCAGCTAGGTGCAGCGGCACCTGGAAGGCAGAGGTTAGAAGGACTGGAGTCAAGGTCACCCTGACAACAGTGTTCAGGGCCAGCCTGAGTTCCACGAGACCCTGTCTCGACTACAAAGACTACAAAGACTAGTTAAGCGAACAACAAAGCTGAATATACAAGCAGCTGTGTCTTTAATCGCTTAAAATGATTGTGATATGCTAACAACCCACAGTTCAGCCATCAAACAAACATCTGCTAGGAGCTATGGCTCCTGTTAGCCTGCTGGGAGTGTTTGGTACAAATTCAGAACCCATCATCTGAGGCTTTATCCTAACCAACCCTATAGTCACACCTCCTTTAAAGAACAGAAGAAATGAGAAAAACTAATACGGTTGTGAAAATACTGTGACAGCTTTACCAAGCTCTCCCGGAGTAAGCAGCAATTCAAGGTTCACAGAACCCATGAAATGGGCTTTTAACTGATCTCCTCAATGCCATTTCTTTTTTCAGTACAAATACCCTTCTTCTATTTGTGCAGGTAGAAAAGACTCCACTGTCCTTGGGAATGTCAATTTCCTGAGGCAGATTAGGGACTACACAGCATTTTCTTAGTTCTGAACTATGGACAATACATGTCCATTTCTGTTCTATGAATGCAGTAATTTCTATAACCCCAAATTATAGGCTTCATTTACAAAACAATCTTCCTGTGTGGTCTAAGATACGCAAAGATAAAATGGCTGTGCTTAATGACAAGGCTGACCTAAGCATGGAAGCCCTTCGTCATGCAAACTACCAGTGTGTCCTTACATAATACCTTTGCCATCTGAGTGGATTATAAGCAAACCAGCAGCGTGAGGGCAACACTCCAAGATAACATCAGCCCATTAGAGTAAATTTAGAGGTCCTCACGATAGAAGTACAGTCTGAATAAGCAGAAATTCCTCTTTCCAGCAAAACTTGTGATGGAGGCCAGGCAGGGTGGCACGCCTTTAATTCCAGCACTCAGGAGGCAAAGGCAGGTGGACCTCTGTGAGTTCAAGGCCAGCCTGCTCTACACAGTGAAATCCAGACCAGCCAGGGCTCCATAGTGAGGCCCTGGGAGGATGTATGTGATGGAGATTAGCAGGGAGGTGAGCCCCACTACAGTGTGGAACACAGGGGTGAACAGCAGGCCATCAAATCAAACTCCAATGGGGGGACACAGGTGATGTGAGGCTTGGGGACGACTGTACCCACTTTCCTTTCCTTTGTCTCTAAGGAAAACGGGAAGTAATTTAAAGGTTCTGAGTGAAGTGATATGCATTGACCTGAATCTTACTAAAATTTTCTTTCTCCCGAGTTGGGGAAAAACTGAAGGGAGTGGGGCCCAAAGACAGAAGACAGTGAGTGTGGGCAACATCATGAGTTTGAGGCTAAGTCTGCTGACATAAACCAGCTGGAAAATTAGGTCTTTAAAATGTAGTCCTAAAGATTTACTACTGAACTGAGTGTTTTTGAACTTAATGGCCATGACTGAGCAAGTAACTACGAGACAGGAGCTGCATTTACTATGGGGAGCATGGAATGCTTTGAAGGGGGCCATCAGCAACTCAGGTGGACACACAAGTTTAAGATGCTCACCAGACACTTCAAATAAAGATAGTCACGAGGGAGTTGATATGAATCTGAAGTTAAGGTTCAGTGAGCCGATGGCAGACAAACCTTGAGACTAAGTGTGCTTCTGAAAGTCTATAAACAGAGTCCCCAAACTGAACACTAGAACGACATTCCAACCCTAGGAAGCAGTGAGACCAGACTTTTGGATTTCGTAACAGAGGTAGACTTTCTGGCTGGCTTGGTGGATGAAAGCACTCACAGTAGAAGGCTGACAGGCTGGAGTTTGGGGCTCAAACACTGGGACTCACGGAGGAAGGAGAGAACCCCCTCTGCATGATGGTCCTCAGAACTCCACATGCATGGCAAGGCAAGGCGCGCGCACACACACACACACACACACACACACACACACACACACACACACACGGCAAAAACACCACAACACTACTGTTAATAAGAAGTCATGTCCTATGTGAAAGCAGAACTCATGGAACACAGGGAGTTTAGACTCTTGTATCAGTCGGTCTTCTCTCTGAACTTTTGTGACTTGGTCAAAGGGTATTGCTGTCTTTTAAAAAATTAACCACCTTCCTTACTTTCTCAATCAATTAAACCTGGAGAGAACACATTTTAATACTAGGTAAGTGCTGTCTAAAACTTCTGGCAAGTCTAGAACCACATTCTCTATTGTCTGATACCAGATTCTTTTCAAAACCTACTGAACAATGCAGCTTGGAGACTTATAGGTAACAGGGGTGTAGATAGTACTTCTGAAAATTCCAAACAAACTGCTGAAAACAGTTTTTACAATAGAAAAATGGCTCTATTGATTTCCTGGCTAATATTGATACAAACAATACAGAAGAACTAAAAAAAAAAAAAAAAAAAATCAAGGTTTAAAAAAAACAATAGAAAATACACAATTTAAGAAAAATTGCAAAGTATCATAATTAACAAAAGTTGCATTTATTTAATAAACTACTATTACTTACTTAATTAGGTTATTTTTGTGGTACAATGGATTTAACGTAGGGCTTCATACATACTAGGCAAGGGCGCTACAACTAAGTCCTTTTTTTATTCATTTATTTAAATGTAAAAATATTTTTTTTTGAGTTAGGGTCTTACTAAATTGTCCAGACTGGCCTTGAACTTGTGGTGCTCCTGCCTAAGCCTCCCTAAGCCTCCCAAGCAGCTGGAATTATAGGTCTGAATCACTGGACCCAGCTCTACTAAATTAATATACACAAAATTTCCTAAAACAAATACTCCTTTTTACTACTGTGTTCAAGTGGTAGATCTGGCTTGAATCCTGCCACGTAGTCCAGGCTGGCATCAAAGTCATGATTCTTCTGCTAAATGTTCCCAAATGCTGGAATCATGGAGGTGTGCTGTATGCCTGGCTTCAAGTAGCAAATATTGGCTGAGAAATGACTATCTGGAATTTAGAGATCATGATGTCAAAAAGCACAATGAGTGTGTGCGTATATGTGTAAATTAAATGATGGTAAGTAAAATGGCTTCATTTTACTTCACTTCCCTTACCTGCCCTTACTTGAAAAGTAATACCCTTACTTAAAGATTACATCAATAACTATGAAAAGAGTGAGATCGTTCCTGTTCTCAGTAAGTGTTGTAAATTACATGGACAAGACACTTTGGGGTATATGATTTAGAATAAACACAGCCAAATCATTGCGACTACAATATATATGAAATATAATAATGGGGGGCTGGAAAGATGGCTCAGTGATTTTTAAGAGCACTGGCTGCTCTCCCAGAGGACCTGCATTCAATTCCCAGTACCCACATGGCATCCGACACCCTCACACAGACATACACAAAGGCAAAACATCAATGCACATAAAATAAAAATAAACAAATAAAAAAGAAATATAATAATGGGCCTGATATTTACTCTGAATGTAAGTGAAAAGTCCTAATTCAACTTGTTTAAATGAGCCTCTGTTGTGGAATAGTTAAGGAGGTAAATGCACTTAAAAGCTCTAAAGCAAGCTGCCCATCAGCTTACAGAGTGAACATTTTGTCAAGGTTACAGTTATAGGAGATAGAGAAAGAGACAGAGATAGAGATAGAGATAGAGAGACAGAGAGATAGATATATATATAGAGAGAGCAAGAGCGAGAGCGAGTGAGCTCTCTGAACAAGCAGGTCCCAGGTCTTTCAGCTTTCTGCCGTCACCGTGAGTCATTAGAGAGTCTGTCTACAAGCCCTCTACAAGCCCTTCAATTTATACTTGCTTGTATGTATCATTCTCAATTGGTAGTAGATCATATGCCATTGCCTGAAAGGTCAGTTCATGCAGGACAGTGGACACAGGATCAAAGCCACGGTCAATTATTAAGAGCTGGGAATGAGTTTTACCCTAGAATAACAAGATAAAATTATCTTAAGAAATTTCAGTATCTTTATGTGAACACACTTTTAATATTTTAAATTTTTAATAATAATTTTAATATTTAATAAAAGTAAGTTTAATCCTTTCCCTCAACAAAAACACACAATAAAACAAATGGTTAACTGCCTTAAGATGTGAAATGATATTAAAACAAACAAAAACATGAGTGGCACAGTAGGGAAAAAGAGGACTACACAACTAATATTTTCATAATCAGATTAAGAGGCTATATACATCAATACAGTATTCCCTAATTGTCTTTGAAGAAGTAACATCTAGCTTTCCCTAAATATTCTTTTTTCCTTTTCTTCTTTTTCCAGGACGGGATCTCACTATGTAGCTAACCCATGCTGGCTTTGGTCTCACCATCCTGCCTCAGTTTCTCACGTGCTGGACCTACAGACACATACTACTACTCCTCCTGGCCAAAGTTATTTTCTTGTCCATTCAGTTCCACAAAAAATAGGGCTGAGATAAATTATGAATAGTAGCTACTACTTGAGTTCTCTGTGTTAGGCATTTGCTAGACAACAAAGACAGACTTGTTTCACAGCGGTACTACCTCACAGTTCTTACAGCAACTCTTGAGACAGACATTATCATATCCACATGACAATGAGGCCATTACAGCTTAGCATTATGTCAGCTCTATCCCAATGCTTGTACTTGACTACTATGCTATTTTAAGAGTAGAGATTATATTAGCCAAGCAGTGGTGGCACATGCTTTTAATCCCAGCACTCAGTAGGCAGAGGCGGGTGAATCTCTGTAAGTTCAAGGCCAGCCTGGTCTATAGAGTGAGTTCCAGGACAGCCAGGGCTATTACACAGAGAAACCCTGTCTCAAAAAACAAAACAAAACAAAAAACAAAAACAAAAGGCGTGCTTGGCTGTATCCTTGAACAGATGGATTTCTGCCTCAGGAATGCTAGGATTAAAGGTGTGTGCTACCACTGCCTATCCTAATGTTTAATATTGTGGCTGTTCTGTCTCTGACTCCAGATAAGTTTATTAGGGTACACAATATTTTGGGGAACACAATACCACCACATCATAATAAAAACCCTGTTAACATTAACTCAAACACAACATCAACCACTAAACAGTGGCTGAGTAGCAGTGTTTGGAAATTCTACTGCTAATGTTTGACTCTTCCCCAGTTCTTCTGAGGGGTGAAGAGGGTGGTGGTAGTGGGAATCAAACCCAGGCAGATGCTCTACCACTAAGCTATAATTCACTTTTGATTTTGAGATAGGCTAGCCTTGAACTTACTTTGTACCCCAGGCAGGCCCTGAACTTGTGATCTTCCTTCCTCAGCTCCCAAAGTAAACTAGGATTACAGGCCTGTGGTACCAATCCTGGTTCACAATTCACTCTTAAATGTAGCTAACTCTTTAGCTTATTAGTCAAAGAAATAAGAGGTAACTAACTATAATTCAGACAACATTTCCCATGACTTTACACTTAGCAGACAGAGGTTAATCACATAAGCTAGATTTTTAAAATACGTCTGAATTACCGCCTCTCCTAATAAAGGTGAAGCAGAAAGGTACAGTGATAAAGACTTTGGAATCAAATCTGGGGTTGAATTCAGTCATGGTCGGTTTCTTGTTGTATGATCTCACCTAAGTTTTTCAGCCTTTCTTACATTAGTATTTGTAACTAGAGTTTTCCTGCCTGGCCCACAGTCAAGGCAAATCTCTCTCACCTGCCAGTCCCACAGCCACTCAGACCCGACCAAGTAAACACAGAGACTTATATTGATTACAAACTGTATGGCCGTGGCAGGCTTCTTGCTAACTGTTCTTACTGCTTAAATTAATCCATTTCCATTAATCTATACCTTGCCACATGGATCGTGGCTTACTGGAATCTTCACATGCTGTTTGTCATCATGGCGGCTGGCAATGTCTCTCTGACTCAGCCTTCCACTTCCCAGCTTTATTCTCCTCCTTGTCCTGCCTACACTTCCTGCCTAGCCAATGGCCAATCAGTGTTTTATTGATTAATCAGCAACACATTTGCCATACATCCCACAGCAAGTATTAATGATATAAAACGACAGAACCTCTCCCTTGTGAGACTGTTGTGAAGGTTAAATGCATTACCATGAAACACAACATCCATGAGCTGAGTCTGCAGAAACACACAAACTAAAAGGCAGTCCTGGGCATTTACAGAAAAGCTTGGGATATGAGAGACCATGGTAGCACTTGGCTTGAAAAATCAGGAAAGGCTTCGAAAAAAAGGTAAGCCTTCATCAGGTGCTTGAATAAGAAAGGTATCAATTGAAGGGCATGTCATTTCCCAGGAGAAAAAATAAAAAGGAGAGGGAGAGAGCGAGTGAGCATTTTGCCTTTTTTCCACTGAAACTATACAGGACTAAAGAGAGATTTACTAAAATTCTTTGGTTTAACAAATATTTGTATTCACTGTCCATTATGTTTATTAAGACACTCTACCTTTGTAACAGAATAAAGCTTTCACTAGACCTCCAAGCCAAAAGTCACTAACTTTTCAAGTAACCAGCAGAACTTCTACACTGACATCTTCCATTCATGTTGTCTAACACTGAATTTTACCTTTTTTATGAGATATTATTATATTATCCTCTTTCTCATGCTACAGTCATTCCTGAAGCTCAAGGCCTTTTCCTGCAGGATGCCTTCCAAGACTGGTGGAGAGTAAGGTAAGTCCCAGCCTGTGTTGCCACTGTATTCTGTGTATTCCTCTCAAGCCGCTGACGGCACAGAGCCGACAATCAGTGGTTTCCCTGGCCATCTCCTCTTCTGAACTAAGGCAGTTTCTGCCTTTATGCTCCAGCTATTATGATACAGCTTCTCAGCCTCCGACACCACTTGTCCATCTCCTTCCTCAGCTCTTCCTTCTCCAGCCACACTTACATGCTGGCATTCCCCAGGTCCCAACCTTACTCTTGGATTACATTACATAATTTTTAGAAGACAATAACAAAGGTTGCTATTTATTACTCTTACATGTATAAAATACTTAGATGTTACCTCATCTAATTCTCCTATCAACCAAGCAAGGCACACATTATCTCATTCATTTCAGAGATCAGAAACAACTCAAGGTTGGAGAGCTAGTAACAGTGGGAATCCCAGCATTTATTAAATATTAACTTAGTGGAAGCCATTATTCTGAAGACTCCATACACGTTAACTCATTTAATCCTTTCATTAGCTTAAAAATAGGCATTATTATTTCCACTTTATAGAGACAAAAATTCAGTTCAAAGAAGATGCCTTAATTAACATAATTATTCACTAACTGGCTTCAAAGCCTCTAGCTTCCTCCTCGACTGCACTGTCAAACCACACTACCTACTAAGGTTTCTGCTTAAGGACTCTCAAATCAGAACTGTAGATCCATCTTAATGATCTCCAGATCGATACTAGAAAATGAATGAACACAGGTTGCTCTGATTTATAAAGGAAATACAGATTTTGTGTAGTCATTACTCGCCACTTATAAATTACCTTTATTGGGCCATTTTCATCCATTTTGTAGTAGTCTTCAAGTTTTTTTTCAACCAGTTGTGCAAGCTTACTGGCATTATCTAGAGGTTTACTAGAAATGGAAAAAATGTTTTAACAATTATCTTTCAGGACACACTTTACAATACTGTAAAAGTTAAATTCTAAAATAAGACTTTGCAACTTTATGTTTATAAAATGCAAAAATTTACAAATATGGAAAACTTCAGATATTAAACATATCACATAATTGCCATAGCTTCAGCATGTGCTTCAGATATTTTAATATGAAGGAATAAAATATTACATATAAAGTTGCCATTCCCCTATCCCCTCCCTCCATCACTACACCAGATTCTATATATTCATCCCCTGAAAGCAGATGGACACCGAAACCATTCTCAATTTCATACCATTAAAAACAACATGGAAAAAATATGCTTGGCACATTTCTCCATGCATACATTTCTCTAGGTACACCAAATATGAAGGGATGAATCCTGGGTCAGTGGGTACACGCATGCTCAACTTTGCTTTCCAAGTGAAGTGACGATTACACCCCTAGTAGAAGTCTGGTATTTCCTCACACTCCCCCCTTTGCTCAGATTTCCAATGTAGCTACTGATTAAAACCTTGTACGCTCTGTCTTATAAAATGGCAGCACTGGTAGACAGGCTCAGTGCTTTCAAGTGCTCGCTGTTCTTGCAGGGGATGTGGGTTTGGTTCCCAGAACACACACGAGGCAGCTAACTGCCTGTAACTCCGGTCCCTCTTCTGGCCTCGGGGGCAACATGTGCAACATGTGGTGCATATAAGTTCATGCAGGCACAAACGCATATACATAAATAAAAGTCAATAAATATTTCATAATAAACAATAAGAATGGTGGCATCATACTTTAAGTTGTAACTTCATGATCAGTGGTATCATTATTTTCTAAACCTACAAGGAAAATGGTGGAAAATGCTCTTCCACTAGCACACTAACCTGAAAAATGGGGAAGGGGGGTCTTTATATGAGGCTTTTAAAGTGTTTAGGAATCTTTTGGTTTTATATTTTAAAAATAAAGGCATACCTACAAAGAGTGATTTTTTAATTTTTTGTCAAAAAGTGAAAAAGAGGTAATTTTATTTTAGAATTTACCTTAACAGTTTATATAGCATAAAGGAATATTCTGTTAGAGAACAGGTAGAATTTGTGTATTTATGATGCATGTGGTATGTGTGTGTGTATGAGTGAGCCCATCTGTGTGTCTGTGGAGGCCGGAGGTTAACACTGGGGTTTTCTGGTCACCCTTCACCTTATTTGTTTGGGACAGGGTCTCTACTGACACTGGAGCTCACCTTTCCAGCTAGACTGGCTGGCTACTTCCTGAGTGCTGGTGTGGCAGACACACGTACATGGGCTTTTGTGACTGCTGGGGATCCGAACTCAGTTCCTCATGCTTGCAAGGCAAGTATTTTACCAATGGAGCCATCTCCCAGCCCCAGAATTTTTAAAGCTATGGCTACTGTTTCATTTTTCAATAAATAAGTATGTCTGTATGCAAACTATTAGATTATAAAATGGTTTATGCTTACTCACTTTTCTGAGCATAACCAACCATTAATAGAAGCTTAAACTCTATCTAGCAAGAGGCAAACCACTTAGCTCAGCTCCACTAAGCCAGATCATAATTAGCATATTTTTTACAAGTTCTAATTCCCAAGGTAGAAAGCTTGTTTGGTGATGTCTGAGTTAGAGATGATACTGCTTTAATAATTAACAGCAGATGTTACTATTTTCTACATTTGTTTATTTATTTGTGGATACTAGCATGGAGTAGTGCAGGTACAGAGGTCAGAGGACAGCTGTGATAACTGATTCTCTTCTTCCACCATGCAGGTCCTGTGGCTCAAGCTCAGGGTCCCAGACCCTGGGGAGCAAGCCCCTTTACCTGCTGAGCCATCCTGCCAGCTCCCAACAGCAGACTTTAAAATGCCCACGTTAAGAGAGATGGAGTGTACGGTAATACATAAACTTGGCATGAAATGGTTCACCAATCAACCGGACAAACGTCAATACTCAGCTAACGGACATGCTCAAGGAACGGTCAATGTGCACTCACTGCATGTAGCAGCAGTGTGTGTCATCATCGCTCTTAGTGATGTACAGGTGAACGCCCTTCATTCTAACAACCCCGTGAGAGAGCTATCAGCATCATTCCATTTTCTAATTATAAATTCTAAGATCAAATTAAACACAGCCGGCAGCAGAGCCAGGATTACAGCCCGAAGTGACTGACAACACACAGTCCTTACAAAGTAACACTGAACAAAAACTTTGAAACAAAATCCTATGATCTCATCTAGAGCAGTTTAAAATCAGGCAAAACTAAGTCACATGTCAAAGGTGAGCAGCAGTTTGCTCTGGGGAGGGGAAGGGGAGGTGGCCAGGGGGAATCAGGCGGGCCGTGCGGTACTTCGGATGCTGTCTTTCACAGGAAGGTCAAGTGGCTACTGTTCATATTGGAATGAACTAACAAACCTTATACATAAAATGAATGTACCTTACAATAAACTTCGTTTTTATAAAGAAATAAGTAAATAAAGGTATGTAAAATTCTAAAATTTATTTAAAATGCCCACTGGGATCAAATACTAGAAATGCTTAGACACTGTAACAAGTGTCCAGATAATAAAGCCATTTAAATTTGGTGGAAATGTAATGATAAATTATTAAATGCCAAGATTACAGCCAATAAAACAGCTCTCGAAGGATAAACTGATAAAACAAACAAAACTCTCTATAAATAAACAAACCCAAATTTAGTTCTGGAATTTAGTGCAGAGGCTACTGGTTCCTCTGCTGTCAGTGTGAACCCTACACTCTCCAATCTTCCTCATGCAGAGCCTGACAACCGTGGGGGAAACTCTACTCCGCACAGTGATACAAAAGAGCAGAGCTGGGGTGCTCTAGACGTATCACAATGAACAATACGTACACCGCCGTGCCTTACCTCTTATACCTCACGCCAGGGTTCTCATCCAGAGTGGCACACACGGTCACAATCTGTTCAGCCATGGCCTCCATGACTGCTTCTTTCCTGCTGCCGTTACTAGGGTCTGGACTGTAACAGTAATAGAACGCGTCTGGTACATCAAGAGTGTAAACCTAAGTTAGGTCAAGAAAAGTTACACTGTCAATCTAGAGACTTGATTCTAAACATCCATCAGGAAAAAGAAGCTGCAGTTTGAGCCATTAGCGGACCAGTGCTTGCGGGCTGTCTCCTGACACAGCTGTTTGTATCTTACTCAGCCTCTCTGCCTCAGCTTTCACCCTTGATCTCTTGACTCAGTCTCCTCCTGCGTAGTCTGCCTCCCTCCTTCAGTCTTGTTCAAATACAGAGTGTACTGACTCCGTTTACAACCTGTGCAACAGAGAAAGGAGTCTGAAGTCGGAAGTACCAAACTGAAAACATCCACTGCCTGGCAGAAAGAAAACTGGAAAAATCTTAACCTAGTACTTCCCAAGGCTGCATCTACACCTCTTTATTTGTCTAGCTTAGAATCACATCCTTAAAGATTTTCTTCTCCAGTCAGAAGTCACTGTGAAAGACCAAAGACTTAACATGAATACAATGAAATCTCAGGTACATTCACTCACTCAGCTAACAAAGAACTGGGCATTACAATGGCAGCCCATTATTGCTATATTATTTGAGGGATACACAGGGCCGGAGTTGAGAGTTCCCCAGTAAACTAAGTTTGGGGTTTTCAAAACCAGTGAGAGTAATGCCTCTCAACTTAGATAAGGCACTGGGTGTAGGAACGGAGAAGTAACAAATACAGGTTATGTAACAAGGTACAAATAAACTTCCTTGCTTTTCCTTTCACTCAAAATCATTTACTTTCCGAACATAACCAACTACCAACAGCAGCAGCCCGACCATAAACTGAAGATCAGTTGTGCCAACCCAGGGCCTCTGCTCTCAAAGGCTTACCAACCAGCAAGCACTCTGCACATGAACTGTAGACTACCCCACCGCAGCTGGAGCCTCCTGTAGTCTACAGTCTCCGCCAGCTTATGGTAAGACTTATCTAGACTACCAACACTGCTTGTGACCCATATTCCCATTGTTCCCGTATCGTTCTGCTTCTGTTTTTGCATTCAGGTTATTCTTACCCCTTAGACTGTACCTCTTAATTGCAACCATGTAAAATTCTATTCACTTTACAAATGAATCCCCAATCTCCTAGTAAACACTCCTTTTGTGGCTGACTGTGCCATGTGTCCTCAACAAACATACCTTACTTTACAGTAACAACTCCAGGTCACCGGAAAGCACAGCTATACACGCCCATCTAAGACATTTTCAATTTCCCATGTGCTTAGGGTAGTCGTGGGACTACATTTTAGAGAATACAGTACAAATGAAGGTTCTTATTTCATTCTGTTTCTCTACTTGTTATATATCTTCTGTTATCCTGCTACCTCAATTAGGAATATAATAATTCTATAATCATCTGGCTCATGAAGGGAATGCCTAAGAGAATAGGCTCCTGACATTTGTGGAGCTACTGTGTAAGGTTTATAAAGCCTATTTCCTGACTTTTTATGCAGAAAGAAGTACATTTCTACACTGTTTGGGCCACTGAAGTTTAGATTTTCCTGCTCTGCTCAGTGGAACCTAATCCTAACTGACCCGACTTTGGAATACTTTGTATCTCTTTCATAGTTGTCAAATGAGGACAGACAGCTCTCCCACTCATCATCTCACAGGGGACACCCTACATGCACCAGTCTCTAGTCTCTGTGGACCAGGCTGCCTTGCTCTGGCGAGCCTATCGCCTCTGCCTCCCCAGAGCTGCTATTTTAGGCATGCTCTATCACACCCTGCCCTGAAGTGATATTATGAGAGCATGTCAGATAAGCCTCTGCTCCTAGCTCAAAGTTTAAATTTAGTAGTATGTCACATGTATTTCTAATATGTTTTTATTATCATCATAATTTTTCCATATCAATTAAACATCTTAGGTAAAGTCAGGCATGGTATTAGACAGTTGTAATCCCAGTACTTATTAGTATAATCAGACACTACCTCAAAATAATTTTTGTAAGTAAATTTTCATAAGATGTATATCAAGGAAGTAAGTTAGGAGAGGAAACTTAGGAAAAAACACAGGAAGAGGACCTTAAATCATATTTCACAGACTGGCAGTAACCCTTCTCAAAGGACTTCTTTATATACATAGATATTTTCTGCCATAAATCATCAACTTAAGTCACGCTGCTATGGAATTCCTTCCTGAAAACACAGCAAATGTAGGGTCTCAATGAATTCTGGGCTGAAACTATTATCTGTTGTGAAGTAACAGTCTGGAAACGTCCACAGCATTTACTATACTACTGCTTAAATTCACTGTTTACACATGATTTTAGGAAGCCTATTTTCATCCTACACTAAACTTACATATTGTATTAAAGGATGAATTTTAAGAAAACTTAAATATTTTGAATCTTAAAATCTTACAATTCGAATTATAGTCTTTGTCACAAATAGCAAAGCTTAAAAGAGGAATGCTATATCTAGGATCTTTCTATTCTCAAATACTGACCTGGTAGTTCAAAAAAAATCTCCAACTATTCCTCTGTATAATCTAAAATCTAAACAGAGAACTGAGTATAACAAGCCTATTTATTCATTGGCTGTGTAACTTGGGGTACGTTGTTTAACCTCTTAAATTTCCAGCCTTTAAAATGGGTACAGAAGCCAGGCACAGCAGTGCACGCCTTTAATCCCAACACTCAGGAGGCAGAGGTGACTCTCTATGAGTTCCAGGTCAGCCTGGTCTACATAGTGAGTTCCAGGACAGCCAGGGCTACATAGTGAGACCGTGTCTTAAAAACAAAAAACAAACAAAAAAACCAAAACCATGGGAACAGAAGTATCCACAGGACTCCTGAAAAGATGCAATCACTAAATTTATGTAAAGCAACCAAGAAAACTATGGGCCAGAGTAAATACTCTATTGGTGGTTACTAATCTCATCATGACTATCATTAATCAAAGATTCATTAACTGTGTCAGATGGACAGTTACTTCCCAGTTCTATGGTATCAAAGATTTATTTAAAGCTTTTGTTTAAGTATCATAAAGAGTTACAAAAGCTAAAAAAATCTCTGAATTTCATAATCTAATGAATGGTGACGAAACTTCACAGACACGGGATTTGGGCCAGATATGAAATGTTAGCTCCTCTTCTCACCATTCATGTTGTATTCCTATCTCTGTTCATGTTTCTCTATTTATTACGGGAATATTTACTTGGAGATTAGGCACAACATTTACCAATAAATACATAAAACATCCTAAGATCATGCTTTAGGAACAAGCTTATAAAACTAATTGTGAAAATCCATTATAAGCCAAAATTAAAAAGTAAAAATGACCAGTACCTGAGACTCTTGTGGAATAAAGGAAATGTTTATTTCCTTACATCTTCTTATGGACTTGGAGCAAGATGCCTTGATCTTGTTAAAGAGGCTGTCCGGGCAAACTGAGGAGGGAAGCACACATCGTAAGTCCTCACTCCTTCTGAATACATCCGCTAGCGTGCAGTGCTGTTTTTATGCACAGCCGCTGCATTTGATAAAGCAGACCACCCCGCAGACAGACGGTCAGTACAAGGCACGAAACACAGGGACAACAGGCTTCTGTTGCTGCTGTTTCCCCAGACAAGGTCTCTCGAGCCCAGGCTGTGCTCAGACTCACAGCCTGCCTCTGCCTCCCGAGTGCTGGCATTAAGGCGTGCGGCACCACCGTCTGGTTTCAGACTTCTTATTGAAATATAGTTATGTAACAAAACATAAACATAAATGTCTCAGGACTTCTTTCCTCTCCTCTGCTTTCCATGTAAATGTATACAATGGGGAAAATACGATAGATTTTTTTTTTTCTCCCATAAAATATGCCAAGCAAAAAGACTATTTTCTTTGGTACTTTCCCATAGGCTTCTTTCTGATAATTGGAATTTTGATTAAGATTCTAAAATGCTCATGGACGTAAACTAAAAAGCAGACACTAAAAGTCCCAGCATGTTAAACAGTGAGGTAATAACCTTTACAAAGGCACTTACAGTCCGTGAAGTATATATATGCAGCTTTGTATTTGTTCTCAGATTTACTTCCAAAATCTCGCAAGAAACAATCTACAGACTTAAAAAGAAGTGAGATGTTAACACATATTTTTATTAAATATTGATTTAAATATGCTGGTTTTGAAGTTTATTTTATTTCAATAAAATAAGCTCTTGCTGGTAAAAGTTGAACTTACAAACTGATTTGTAAGGATAACCATTTCTCCAGGCAGTGATAGCTATTCAGACAACATACTAAGGTAACCAGCAAGAAGGTACTAGAGTACACAGATGATACTATTGGCAATGAGGAGGTCTAGGACACAAACAACAGATGACAAGATTATTGAATGACAACAGATCAAGAATTGAGAGGCCTTGCAAGGTGCTGGCAGTATCCTATGAAAAAGAAATCACCAAGACTGATCACGGAGAGTGTTAGTAAGGAAGGAACTCCAACTGCTAACATTACAATAGAAGAAGGTCTAGTGGGTCCTCGGGGAGGAAGACACCAGGGACACATTTGGCAGTATGCGCCTTCATGTGCTCATTAAAAAGAAAGACAACCAGGCTGGAGAGACCACTCCGTAGTTAAAGCACGTGCTGCCCTTACCGAGCACCTGGGTTCGGCTCCCAGCACACACATGGCGCTCACAACTGTCCTTACCCCCAGTGTCAGAGAATTTGATACCTCTTCTGGATCTGCAGGCACCATGGACGCACGCGGTACATGGACAAACATGCAGGCAAAACACACATGCATGTAAAATAAAAACAGATCTTTTAAAAAAATTATTTATTTTATATCCCGAATATAATTTCCCCTTCTCCCTGCCACCTCCTTCTGCCCCACCCCTAATCCACTCCTCCTTTGTTTCTGTTCAGAAAAGGGCAGGCCTCCCATGGATATCAACAAAACATGGCAGATCAAGTTGCAGTGAGATTAAGCACCTCCCCTTGTATTAAGGCTGGGCAAGGCGACCCAGGATGAATAGGGTCCCGAAGTCAGCAGAAGAGTCAAAGATGCTCCCACTGTTAGACTTGGCTATCTACTCCTTGAAAATGATAAACAGGAGCTTTGTCAATCACAAATTCTGCAAAGAAACTACCATTTTATACCATTAAATTCCTTAAAAAAGATAATGATTTGCATGGGAAAATGAAAACAGTAAGTTAATACTCTCTCCCTTCCCTCTGATGCTCTTCTCTTGCAGTACTACTACATAGATCTATCTGTAAGTCTCTGACGATTAGTTTTTCTTTTTGCCTTAGAGATACACCGTTTTGATCTCACAGACTACTAATTCACATCTCTGGAGAGTTCCCTTCCCTTCCACAGCTGTTTCAACAAGCAATCGCACTCTGGGCTCCAGGAAGCGTTTCAGAAGCCACGTGGGTCTCTCCAGGCTGTGCTACTTTTCTGCTCAGGACAGCAAAGTCTTCAAGTGGCTCCTTCCCTAGCTGGATGTTTTCTTCATTTCACCAGACTTCCTCTCTCTGGCAGCTGGACCTCCTTAGGTGTGCGGCTGGATGCTTTTCTTTACCACACATGGGAATTAGTCAACTGTGGGATGTCCTAAATACAGCCACTTCCACAGGAGCAGGAAGGCAAAGTTTTTCTTCCCAAGGGCAACACCAAAGTGAAGTACACAAATCACTAAGGCCCTCCCTTCTGCAGCCGCTGACCTCCTCTTGGACTCTTCAGATCTCCTCCAGCCTACCTCCTGAAATCTGTCCATCATTCTCATCTGGGAACCCTGACGCTGGTCTCGGGCTCTCTCGCCCACAGGGAAGCAAATCTCACAATCTTTACAGTCTTCACAGTGCTCCCAAAGACTTCCAGGCCTCACCACCTGCACAGCGGCCTGGAGGGCCCACAGACAACTGATTCAAGGTGAGAAGAGATGCTGAGCTGGTTGTGGGTAGGTATGAGGGACACATCAGGCACTGCCTTCTCTAAATTGTCTGCTACTTTACTGAATGTGTAATTGTGTATTCTTTTGTCGCTGAACATTAAAAATGAATTCCTAAGTCATCCAATCTATACAAACCTTTTTTTAAAATTTTTTGTTTTGGTTTTTCGAGACAGGGTTTCTCTGTGTAGTTTTGGTGCCTGTCCTAGATCTCACTCTGTAGACCAGGCTGGTACAAACCTTATTTTTAATGGTCATGTGGTCTTTTATATTACCTTTTATCAATTCTCAGAATTTAATCAATTTATTCCTATCATCTTAATTTAACCATTTATTCCTTAACTCCAAACAGAATATTTTAAAAAGCTTCTTGAAAATAGGGAATCCATTTTCTTACACCGATACTATCAGTGTAAGAGTATATGTCAAGCTTTGCTTCATTAACCATGGATGGCTAGAATAACTAAGAGATTGTGTATGCACGCGCGCGCGTGCCCACAACCCTTTTGACAATTTGAATACTAGGTGAAAAGTAGTATGTTTTTCTTTTTCTTTTCTTTTCTAAGACAGAGTCAATCATACTGTGTAGCCCTGGCTGGCCTAGAACTTGCTATGTAGACAAGGTAGGCCTCAAACTCAGAGATCCACCTCCTCCTGCCTTCTAAGAGCTGGAGTTAAAAGGCATGAGCCATATATTCAGCTAAACATGGCATTTTTAGGTTGCATTTTTTCCCCAGTCATGAATTTTTTTCTTGTAGTACTATATCATGGAGAAATTATAAAATATCATTTAAAAAAAACACTATGTTGGGCTGGAGAGATGGCTCAGAGGTTAAGAGCACTGGCTACTCTTCCAGAGAGGTTCTGAGTTCAATTCCCAGCAACCACATGGTGGCTCCCAACCATCTCTAATGGGATCTGGTGCCCTCTTCTGGTGTGTGTATACATATTAAATAAATCTTTAAAATACAATCACTATGTTCCTAGCAGTCAACATGCAGATGTATTTTTTGTGCAGTGTTTTTCTGTTTGCTTGCTTCCCTGATTCTAACAGAGTTAGTTAGAAGTAGGAGTGAAAAAAGGTGTTGGAAATGCCTTCTCAGACATCACAAAGAGCTGGGCACAGTGGCTTATGCCTGTAATCCCAGCATTCAGGAGGCTGAACCAGCAGTCTATAAGTTCAAGACCAGCCTGACTGAAGTCACTATAAATAGTGGCTTCAAGATCAGCCTAGGACACATATTGAGAACTTGTCTCAAAAAAACAAGCAAGAAGATATTACACAGAAAAAAAATGAATCCAATACTAAAAGTTTGGCTCAAGAAGCAAGTCAAGTCATACTTGTCAGAAAAAAAAGAAGCAATTTCTTTGACATAAAAATACATACACACACACATAAACCTATACATAAACAAGTATACTACAGGAAAGTGACTAAGATAAATAAAGGCTTATTGCTCAGGGCTGGAGAGGCGGCTCAGAGGCTAAGAGTGCTTACAGTTCTTCCTGAGGACCCAGCACCCACTGGGGAGGGGAGGGGCTTACAATGAATGGCCTGTAACTCCAGTTCCAGGGACCTGACGCCCTTTTCTGGCTTTCATGGGCACCAAGCATGCATACGATGCACACATGTACATGTAGGCAAAACACTCATACACATAAAATATAAATAAATATATCTTTTTAAAAGACTTACTTATCTACATTTCCATCTCTTCCAAAATTAAGGGTCAACAGGAGCTATGTGAATCTCAAGTGCTGCAAAGCAACTATCATTTTATATCATTAATTCTGCTTTCATGTATGACAGGAGAAGGGAAATCTTTACATTCTTACTGGTAAGAGTACAAATAAAACCTAATACAGAAAAACTTCATAAATAAAGCAGTCAATAGAAATAATCTTCTAATAAGGCATTTTAATACTTCGTGAAGACACTGGCCATTGTTTGTGTGTTTCAGTATCAAGGCTGAGGGGCTGGAGAGAAGCTCGGCAGTTACAAGCACTGCTGCTCTTGCAGAGGACCTGTGTCACTGTCCAGGTACCTACACTGGGCAGCTCACACTGGTCTGTAACTCCTCTTCTGGCCTCTGTGGGTACCTGTGCACGTGTGTGCACATACAGAAAAGCAGAAACCCTACCATACACACGAAATAAAAGTCAATTAAGACGACCGTGAGATCCAGGTTCGACGGGTCTTGCACACGTGAACACACACGCTCTCCCACTGAGCTGTAGCCAGCCCCAAACTCACTCTCAAGACTGGAGATACTTACTTTTGATGTTGGAGAGATAAAATACAGAGCTTTCATCTGTCTGACAGGTTCACGATTCTTGTAAATATTCTCTACAACTGACAACAACAACAAAGTCATTTGATGGAACCAAAGTTTAAAATATTTTTAAATAAACTCCATTGTATTTTCCTTATAATAATAATAATAATAAACACATTTATAAACTGATGTGTAAATCTAATTAATCTTATCAATAAAAGTCAGGAGTCAGATATCAGGGTTAAAAACCTGAAAGATCAGAGAAGCAGGGGAGCAGCCACAGCCGCTTCCTATCTCTATGGTTCCTCAGACCAAAACGGCAGAGATCCTGTCTCTGCCCACCCCACCTTATCACTTCCTGTCTCCTCTCTGTACAGACCTCTAGAACTCTATGGTTAACTAGTGGCTAGCTCTGCCTTCTGACTCCAAGCAAGCTTTGTTTCTCAGAACACAAAATATCACACATCATCCCCCTCCCCTTTTTTTTTTTATCTAAATAAAAAGCGAAGGTTTTAACAAACATAGAAAAACTACATACAATAAGTACAGTAACTATATACAAATATATACAGGCAATTAACAATGTCTAGTCCATTAGCATTTGACAAAATCAGAGAAAATACTCCATTATCTATCCTATCTTGGTGAGTCCAAAGTGTGTTGTACCTAATTCACTTTCTTTTTTTTTTTTGGTTTTTCGAGACAGGGTTTCTCTGTGTAGCTTTGCGCCTTTCCTGGGACTCACTTGGTAGTCCAGGCTGGCCTCAAACTCACAGAGATCCGCCTGGCTCTGCCTCCCGAGTGCTGGGATTAAAGGCGTGCGCCACCACCGCCCGGCCCTAATTCACTTTCTATCCTAACTTGTATTAACAACCCCAAAACTACCTTTTTATGTCTCTCAACCTTATGCACATTATACTCTTTTGTGAGTGTCTTTTCTGAATTTGTTAACAAGGAAAACTATGTAACATTTTGGGTGACTGTCCAGACAGTCTGGTGTCCCTGTCATTAGGGAACATTTCACCCTTCTGGGGTCTTTGATGGAGCTGAAAACTAAATAGTTATAATTATAGCTTTCCTTAGTTATAATAGAAAGTAAATTAGATACAAAAGTTTAGACTCACCAAGATAAGACAGATAATTAAGTATTTTCTCTAATTTTGTCAAGCGCAAATGGATTGGATATTGTTACTGTAATTCTTAATAACTTAATAACTAGAACTAAAGTTTACAACATTTTTAAATAAGGGAGGGGGAACAGGAGTTGCTATGTAAAAGGAAAGAAAAATTTAAAAAAAATTATGTTTAAATAAACTTCATTGTATTTTCCATTTTATAATAATAGAAAAAAAACCACATTTATATATATTGAGCTTTTTTTCATTTACTAAATGAATAAATCCTAAAAAAAATAAATAAATAAAATTTTTTTTTTAAAAAAAAGTATCTTCTTTGAGACTCTGTATGGGAGTCAGCATGTGTCAGCATGGAGAGACAGAGCAGACCTCTTACAGGTGGGCACCAGAGTACAGCACAAGCAGTCACTATGCCAGGAGAAACAAGACATGCATCAAAAAGTAAAATAATTCTTGGGCTCAGTGAGATGGCTCAGGAGTAAAGGAACCCACTGCTAAGCCTGATGTCCTAAGTTTGGGATCCCCCACAGAAGAAAGGAAGAACTAACACCAGCAGATTGTCTTGTCACCACACACACACACACACACACACACACACACACACACATACACACACACACACACACACCCCTATTAACATTGGATAGACAGTAAAAAACAATGGTCTATTAAAGGATCAAAGCCCCCTACAGTACAGAATACTCTGCAGTTCCACAGTACTCTTACATGTGTAGCAAATGGTTCTCACTCTAGTTTCTATCAGAACAGCCTCTAGAAATTTAAACAAGTTACATGGCTTAATTAGTAATTCTTGGGGCCAGTGAGATGACTCAGCAAGCAAAGGCTGCCAAGTCTGATGTCCTAAGTTTAGTCCCTAGGACTCCACAGTAGACAGAAGGAACTGACTCCTGAAGGCTGTCCTGTGACCTACATATGCAAAACACACAACACACACACACACACACACACACACACACACACACACACACACACACACGAAGGCATGCACACATGTGCACGTATGCACACTCAATAAAAATGTGATAAAATTTAAAATAAAGATTTGTATTTTTTGAAAACACACTATTATAATAGCAAATGCAAACTGAATATGCAATAGATAACAAGCCACTTTATTCACAAACATCAAAACATAAGTATTGTATGGTCAGGCTTTCTGGAGAATACTGGATTTACTTCAACATCTCACAACCGAGGAGTGACATGACGAATCTGTTATGGCTAGAGCTCTAAAAAAGAAAACATAGCCGGGCGGTGGTGGCGCACGCCTTTAATCCCAGCACTCGGGAGGCAGAGCCAGGCGGATCTCTGTGAGTTCGAGGCCAGCCTGGGCTACCAAGTGAGTTCCAGGAAAGGCGCAAAGCTACACAGAGAAACCCTGTCTCGAAAAACCAAAAAAAAAAAAAAAAAAAAAAAAAAAAAAAAAAAAGAAAACATAATATCTTTGAAAGCATAATTACTAGCTAAAAAGCCGCCATACTCAGAACTCACACTCAGATGGCACGGCTTTCCCGAGCAGTGGCGACACTTACCGGTTATCCCCTCTTCCAGGAGGTCTGTCATTTTGCAGCACGAGGACAGAAGCTTAGTGGTGAACTCGTCTAACAGCATTATCTTAAAACAAAGAAGAGCTTCAAGAGCCGACCGTCAAGAACTAACAGACAACTAAGAAGCAGGATTTCTAATTCCTCTTCACTGCACGACCTGGGGCTTACTTTCTCAATACACATACACGTAAATATTACAACAAGTAAAGAAATAGATATATTTCTATTTTGAAGCAGAGTTTGTACATTTTAAATATATCAAATATTTAACAACAAATTTTCCAAAAAATGTTATTGCCATAAAGCACTGTTCAAACATTTAGCATTTGCAAGAATAGTATGATGTATTACCATCCCCATCCACTAGACAAGGAAACAGGGAAATGTTAGGTGACTTGCCCAAAGCACCACAGCTTGGAGGACAGTAAGGTCTGAAAGTGATATTCTAGGCCTAGACCTTATGGGAGCACCCTAAGTACAATGTTCTGAAGCCCCCAGAAGAACGAATTACTCGACTTCTACCTTCCATTCGCCTTCTTTCCGGCAGTCATCGAACACCGCTGTTTTTATCTCTGTTAAGACAACAACAAAAAAGTTTAGCAATCTAAAGCAACAATTAGAAATGTAAGACTATGTAAAAGGTTCAAAATGGCTGAGAAAAACTGCAACTTGGAATGTATGGAGGACTCTATAAACACTATATAATAAGCTCTAAGTAAATATACAAACCTATACAATACATAACCTATATATTTAAACTGTAATATATTCTCAAACGTAAGTGTATGAACATGTCCAGAAAATATTTCTGAAACTATTATCTGACTTAGGTTTTCCTTCTTTCTTAAATCTTAAGAAAAAAATAACCGATAGGAAGATCCTTAACTGGCTCATGGCTAAACTACATCTGACAAGCAAATTCGCATGAACATTTTCATCCTCATTTACCCTCTTGTTAAAGAATACACGTAGCTGGGCTGGGGAGATGGCTCGGTGGTTAAGAACACTTGGTGCTCTTGCAGAGGACCTGGGCTGGGCTGTGAGCACCCGTATCAGGCGGCTCACAGTCACCTGTAACTTCAGTTACAGGCATCTGACATCTTTCAAGGATGACCCTGAACCAATTCTCCTCCTGCCTCTACCTCCCAAATGTTTGGAGTATAGTCATGCACCACCATGCCTAACTCTAATTGTTTAAACTTTTTTATTTTTAAATGAACTATTTAATGTTATTGTGGCATAATAAAAAAATATCGGGGGGGGGGGGCTGGAAAGATGGCTTAGCGGTTAAGAGCAAGTACTGCTCTTGTGGAGGACTAGAGTTTAGCCCTCAGCATCACACTGGGTAGCTCCCATCCACCTGTAACTGGAACCTTCCTCTGGCCTCCACAGACAACTATGCTTTTGTTTACATACCCATACAAGCATACATATAATTAAAAGTAAAAATACATCCTTCAAAAAAAATCTGATCTTTGTTTCTAGTTCCTGGCATAAATCTAAAAATCCTTGAACTCTCTTATGTGACAGAGACTCTATGGTATGCTGGTGACATGACCCTTTTAGCTTCAGCAAGCAATTGGTCACCAGAAGGACCAAGCTATGACTTCTAAGGAGGCAACAGGAACTAGAGAGTGTGCTCAATTACCAGTGGCCAATGATTTCATCAGTAAGGCCTACACAATGAAACTTCATAACCCACCCACTTTCTGAGTCACTGAATGCAGCCATGTGTAGCAATAATAACACACCCAGCTCCACAGGGAGGGAAGCCCCTTCTGGACCTCCACCTACAGACTTCAACTGGCTGATGATTGGTATGCTTTAGAGAAACAACAACAATCAAACAACAAAAAACCCCGGATGACAGGATGTAGTTTATTAGAGTTTGTAAGCCACGAATTACAGAACCTGAAAGGGAAGGCAGAGTATAGGAAGTCCTGATGGGACTAGGGAAGTGTGGGAAGCTGCTTGCTATCATCATCTGAACTGGGGGCAGTCTTATGGGTCTGAATCCTTAACCCTGCCAACGTTGGCCCTAAGTATTATCAGAACTGAACTGAATTGCAGGACATCCCACCAGCACGTGAAGAGTTGGAGAGCGGGTTAGGAAGATGGAAAAATAACACATATCCGCTGTTAGAAGTGTTCCAAGAAAAAGGAGTATTAAAAAGTTGTGCTCTGGGGCTGGCGAGACGGCTAAGTGGGTCAAAGTACTTGTCCACCAAGCCTGACCTTGTGAGCTTGATCCCCAGGTTCCATGATGGAGTGAGAACCAACTCCCTTAAGTTGTCCTCTGACCTCCACTGGCACACTGTGGCTGTGCATGCCTGCACTATCTTACACACACACACACACACACACACACACACACACACACACACACACACACACACACCCTGCATGGAATTTTAAACCTTGTGACCTGATTTTGTAATCAGGAAGATTTTTGAAGTGTTAAGAAACATCAGTTAAAAGTTGAGTGTGGAGGCATGATAGGTACCCAAGTCCCCGGTAATAGGATGACAATGGCAGAAGAATTCAAGATTATCATCAGCTACAGGGTTGGAGGCCGCCTGGGCTACACGAAATCCTATCTCAAACCAACCTAAACAAAGCAAAACAAAAGAATGGAGGCTGAGGAGAGTGTGTGTTTTGCAAGCACAAGGAACTGATTCTGATTCCAAGCATTCATGTACGAAGTCAGCTGTGGGGGAGTGTCTGTACCCAAGTGCTGGCAACGGGGTGGGGAATGGACAGAGGAGGAGCCTGGAGCTCACTGGCCAGCTAGCCTAGATGAACGATAAGCTCCAGGTTCAGTGTGAGAACCTGTCTCAAAAACTAAGGGGGAGAGCTACGGAGGAGGACACCCAGTGTCAGCCTCTGGGCTCTTTCACCACACAGGAGCACCGCCCCCCGCACCCCAAAAAAAGATAGTTAGAAAGAAGTCAGTAAAGGCAATTACATATTGCTTACTAGGTAGGATATTTTATAGGGGAAATAATCAGAAAGCAAAGGTTTCTTCTCCCACACGACAGGCAAACACGAAGGCCATGTGAAGGGAGAGCTCACACACCGAGAGACTACTTCCTTCCGGGGCCAGCTTCACTGCACATACTGCGAGCTGAAAACTGAAGACACTGCATGTTCCCAGTGAAATGAATGCTGCTGGACCAGAGTCACGTCACTGCTCTCTACCTTATACCTGACTGCCCTAGATGACAGGAACTAGCCATGTGTGACCATGCAGCCCTTGAGATAGAGCTGGTGGTAGCCAGGCACAGGGGTTCATACTTGTAAAATTCTGGCACATAGAAGGCTGAGCAGGAGGGCTGCTGTGAGTTCTAGGTCTTCCTAGGCCACAGAGTAAATCTGGCTTAAAAAAAAATCACTTGAACAAAAGCAAGGGCTGGGATGTGACTCAATGGCAGAACACAGCATGTGTGAAGCCTGGTTTGATCCCTGGCACCACCAAAACAAGAGAACAGAGAAAGATTTTAAAGTTTAAAAAGGGGTGGGGAAATATAAAATAGCCTATGAAGTCTTTTTCCCTTACCTTATTAATTCTTATATTAAATAATTTTGATTGTATCAGGTTAAATAAAACATATTACAATTAATTTCACCTATTTCTATTATATTTTTAATATGGCTACCACAAAATTTTGTTACCTCATCTAGCTCACATTGCAGTTTCACTGTGTAGCCCGAGATGCTAAAGACAGCTGCATGGTCAGTGTCCGTATCTTAAACACAGTGAGTGTGGACAGAGAGAATGGGAACATTGATAAAAAGGGGTAGGGTCACAGGGAACACGTGCTGAGAGCAGAGAGAAGGAAATCTCATCAGCTAATGTCACAGGACTTCAAAGTACTTTGTATACTAATACAATGAAAATCACTCAATCTCTTCTTCAGCAACCAAGACCATCCTTTTAGCTGTGCTCTGCCTAGTCCACACTCATCCTCAGAGACTATGCTCACCAAAGTTTCATCATTAGTCAGCCCTTCAGTCTTCAACAATCTTACAGAGCCCCTTTTCCGGCCCTCAGTCGATCACACCGTCCATAGGTTTTGAGCACCTCCAAACCTCCAGTTGACACCCTTCCATAAAAACTGCTCTAGACCTCATTCCTGTCGCTTTATTGTTATTTTCTTAGTCACAGCCTTCGGCTATTTTCTCCTTCCCCCACATTCAATATTAGGAATTATTGATTGTTCTTTGGCAACTGGCCATTATTTTTGCTGCCACTGACATCAACAATACCTGACTCCTAACATCTTTCCCTGAGCTAGTGCAATAGTCTCCTATCTGGCATGGCTGTTTTTCACCTCCAATCCCTTTGTGTTCAATTTTTCACACTCCTGTTAGTCCCTTTCCTGAACCATAACCCATGGTTACAGCCACCCCGAAAAGCCCTCAGATGCTCACATGCTCCTTCTGCCCACTGAGGGAAATCTAAACTCTACCATTCAAGACACTCGCTAACCAGTGCCTCCCTCCCCTCTAGGAGGATCCTCCATTAGCCTAACTACTATGCCAACAGTGACCCACCAAACCAACTACCCGCCTGTTCCCTCTTGGCCTCTGAGGTACAAAAGGACACATGTGTGTACCCGTGATGCAAAGGCGGGCACAGTGAAGGGAGAAACACAAGAGCTCTGTTAGTGCACAGCATGAGCAGTGCCGACAGAACACTTGCACAGGACCTTAAGTCACAGAGACGCTTCTGAGACCATGGTAACGGTCAGAAACAGGACCTGACCTAGGAATAACTAGAATTTGAAAAAAAGACATTTAAAAGCTGAACAATGTGGAAGTCATAATCAAGGGAATAGAGGAAAAAAACCTGCCACTTCTAAAAGATCTCTACTTTGACTGGAAAAGATACTTATTTTCTAATTGCTCTGCCTCTTCTTAATCCACGGCTTCATGACTACTACATGCTGTGACCTAAATCTCGATCTTCAATTCAGCTCCTTTACCTGCTTTGTATGCCTCTATATCTCCAAATGCCTACCAGAGGCCTAAACTAGCACTTAAGATCATTGTATTGTAACTCAGAACTGTTTTCTCCCACAGATTCCTCCCTTCTTTCTCTTCATCAATAAACAACAACATCACTGAGTCTCCTGGACCAGAATGTCAGTTTAGGACGACTCCAACTCCTAACTCACTATTATTCTCATCCATCTTCTCTTTACCACCTTTTCACAGTTCCAACCTTCTCTCCAACCACCATGACCTAACTAGTCTTACTGGATCCTACTTCCATTAATGTCTCAAATGCATATCCCCTCTCCTTTTATGACTTTGTCTTGGATTTAGTAATCAAATTATCATAAAAAGGTTCAGCATATACATATCATTCTGTTACTACCCTCTCTGTTAAAGATGCATCATGGATAGCTGCCATATAAAGTATGAACAGGGATAACTTATTCTTTTAGTAATGTTAGTAACTTTTTAAGTAACTAAAAAGAATACTGACAGACTATATTTACCCAGCTATTCTCATTCACCAGGTTGCTGTTTTCTTTCCATTTTTTGCTACTATACTATTGCATTGGGGATCCTTTAATAGGGGTCAGTGAAATGGCTCAGCAGTTAAGAATGCTTACTGCTCTCCCAGAGGACCCATGTTCAGTTCCCAGCACCCACATGGAGGTTTACACCCATCTATAACTCCAGTTCCAGGGAACCTGGCACTCTCTTCTCACCTACACAGGCACCAGGCAAACATGCAGTGCACTTACATGTATGCAGGCAAACATGCAGTGCACTTACATGTATGCAGGCAAACATGCAGTGCACTTACATGTATGCAGGCAAAACACAAGTGTACTTAAAAATACATGTTGAAAGAAACGACAACTTTGAGTTCGGGTGGGTAAAGGTGCCTGCTGTCACACCTGCTGACTCGAGTGTGATCCCTGGGACCGGCAAGGACTGCAGGCTGTCTTCTGACCTCCACACACGTGCCACAGTGTAGACACAGGCAGATGTGCATGCGCAGAAAATACATTCTTAAAATCTAATTTAAAAACCCTTTGAGAAAAGAAATTTTAAGTATGCGTGTATATTTCTGTCACTTTTACTTTGGAAAGGCCCATGGTGGGATTGCTACAATCACACTGTACTGTCTCCTGTCTCATTAAATGTACCAGCAGTTTTCTCAACAGGCTGTAATTAATCACGCTCCCACAGCAAGCTTTCCAACTGCTACATGACATCATCTGATTCTGTCAATGTGATAGGTTAAAGGGGGTATCTGGTCTTAATTTGCATTTCTCCAGGTCAAAACCAGACTATATCATCTGTAGGCTGCTTCTTTGTTTACTCTGTTCATTTTTCTATAGGGCCATTATTTTATTAATCAGTTTGTAGGCATTCTCTATACATTAAGCCTGGCTGATATTTTCTTCAATCTTATATATTTAGTTCAAAAGTATATGAAACTAGAACCTATAGAAACTAAGGACTACCGCAAGAACTAAACAGAAAGGTAGGGCCAGGATGCAGTCCAGTGGCAGAGTCCTTGCTCGACACACACACACACACACACACACACACACACACACACACACACACACCCCACTGGCAAATAGAAAAGCAAAAAAGTTCACACATGCATGTGAAAATCTAATGAAGAATTTGAAGGATTCTCCTTAAACATGAGTGTAGAGATGAAAAACACTGTTGTAAATTATTGGATGATAACACAAGTCAGAATGGTGTTCACTCTGGGGGAGAAGCGAGGGTTTACACTGGGAAAGCTGAATGCTTAGAAACCGTCTATAGATTGATTTGGGTGGTAGTTACATGAGCAAAAATATCACCTAGCTGTATAGTTAACATTAGTATAACTTACTACACTTAATTAAATTTTAAAGGTCATTTCCCTTCAAAATAGGAACAAGAAATGGCTTCCTTTTGGCATTAACAGACTGCAAAAATGCTGGTGTCTGCTGTTTGAGAAGAAGGGGAAAAGTCATCTTTAATGAGTCTCCATTTCCTAGGGAATGCCTAAACCATTAAACAACTGGTTCCAATCTACCTTTTGGGCTACACGCCCCCATCCTTTGTAACAAATGCCTTGCATTATGTGTGGTGTATTTGAGAACTCATGTGGGGGCTGGAGAGATGGCTCAGCGGTTAAGAGCACCGACTGCTCTTCCAGAGGTCCTGAGTTCAATTCCCATCAACCACATGGTGGCTCACAACCATCCGTAATGAGATCCAGTGCCCTCTTCTGGCATGCAGGGACACATGCAGGCAGAATACTGTATACATAATAAATAAATTTAAAAAAAAATTCATGTGGGTGTGTGCACATGTGCAAGGAGGCTAGAGGTCACTGCGTCTTCATCCATCGCTCTCAGCCTGATTGTCTGACACAGGATCTCTCACTGAACACGCTCATTAATATGACTAGCCTAGCTGACTACACTGCCGTGCCTGACTCTCATGTGAGTGCTAGATTTCCAAACTCAGGTCCTCATGCCTGCGAGGCAGGCTCCTATCAGCTGGACCATCACCTCATCCTCTCATTTTAAGAGGAGTTTTACGGTAGTTCCTAATGGCTGATTCCTTCTCGTGTTTTAGGGCTGAGAAATGTCACCTAGTCAGATAAACTTTTCCTGATGCAGCTATTTAGTGGAGCCTCGCTCCCTGTGTGTCATAAACTGAATAATCATGTTTACCCTGAGTTTTCTTCTTTATTAGTCCCGATTAGTCCCTACTTGAAGGAAAGCTTTGAGAGCACTGGTAGCTTTCCCATAGGAATTCAATGCTGTATTAATGGGCTCTTTGAGGTAGGAATGGGAAAATTTAAGACACTGAGTCATTTATTTAACACAAAACAAAAATACACACTACCTATCACATTCTGCTGGGGACTGTTAAAAACTGACAGGCCTGGGAGGCTGCTGAGAGGGCTCAGTTGGTAAAGTGCCTACCCAAAGCATGAGGACCTGATCTGGACCCATCAAACACACATAAAAGTCAGGCATGGTGGAGCACAGCTGTAACCTCAGCTCTGGAGAGGCAGAAACAGGATTCTCAGAGCTAACCAGCCAGCCTAGCCAAGGGAGCTCCAGATTCAGTGAGACTTTGTCTCCTGAGGCAGAGAGCATTAGACAAGACATCTGACATCGACCTCTGACCTCTGCAAGCATGCACATGGGTACTGGAATTTGCACATGTGCACACACACGAATTTAAAGGACTGTAAGACAGAAAAGTGAACCTATCCTCTGAAAGCTTTTCAAAAGACTCCTAACAGTAAATGGTGGCTCACGCCTGTAACCTCAGCATTCAGAAGGCAGGAGGGCTATTTCAAATTCCAGGCCAGCCTGGGCTACACACAGAGAGAGACCTGTCTGGAAATAAAACAAAAGGAAACCAACAAAAAAGCAAAGCAAAGCTTAAGGAGCTCTCCTGAGGCAGTAGTGACAAGGGTAAACTAAATGTTAAAACAAAGGAAGGTGGGTGAAAATAAAAGCCCATTTGAACTAAGACTTGAAGGCTAAAATGTGAGTAGGTAAAGAATTAGGGAAAGGGGTCAAAAGACAGAGGAATGGACCACCAAGATAAGATAGGAAGATAAATAATGCAATGAGAATAAACAGTATGGGCATGGGGGAAATCAGTATTATAAAAGAAGGGAGACTGGAGCTAAGTAAACAGTCAATAGTAGACTGAAAGGAACACTAGGCAACTGGGTGCCTCTGCAGGTCTTCAAGCCAGCATTATTAAATGAAATTATTCTGGCAGCTATTTGCTGGATGGACAAGGAAGGAAGGAAGGAAGGAAGAAAGAAAGGAAGGAAGGAAGGAAGGAAGAAAGGAAGGAAGGAAGAAAGGAAGGAAGAAAGGAAGGAAGACAGACAGACAGACAAGAACTCTGGAGGTTAGTTAGGAGGCTCATGCAATAGACTGTGTATAAAATAAGACCCTGTAAGACTAAGGGTCTTACAGAAGCCACAGATGTGCCAAACATTAACACAAAAGACTCGGGTGTAAATCTTAGGTGTAGATTTTACTTATTTATTTGAGACAAGGTCTCAAAGTTCAGACGGGCTTCAAACTCACTATACGGCTGAACTGATATGTCTACCTCCACCTCTAAGTGTCAGGATTATAGGCATGTGCCACTATGCCTTACTCTTAGGCCTAGATTTAATAGCTCTTGTCAGGGCTCGTTTTAACAACATTATCAAGATATAAACTGCAAAGTACAGAATCCACTCTGCTGTGGGATGTTCTGTATGGCAAATGTGTTGCTAATTAGTCAATAAATAAAACACTGATTGGCCATTTGGCTAGGCAGGAAGTGTAGGCGGGACAAGGAGGAGAATAAAGCTGGGAAGTGGAAGGCTGAGTCAGAGAGACACTGCCAGCCACCACGATGACAAACAGCATGTGAAGATGCCGGTAAGCCACAAGCCATGTGGCAAGGTATAGATTAATGGAAAAGGATTAATTTAAGCTATAAGAACAGTTAGCAAGAAGCCTGCCATGGCCATACAGTTTGTAACCAATATAAGTCTCTGCGTTTACTTGGTCGGGTCTGAGCTGCTGTGACAGAGATTTGTCCTGACTGTGGGCCAGGCAGGGAAACTCTAGCTACACCACTCACTCAAAAGTGTACACTCTAATGGTTTTGAGCAGTCATGCATCCATTACTACTTTACCACAATTGTTTTGAGAACATTTACACTACTCTAAAAAGAAACCTCATTCCTTGGGGTTGGGGATATATGTAGCTCAGTTGGTAGACCGCTGACCTAGTATGCAAAGGGCCTTGAGTTCAATCTCCAGTACTGAATAAAACCAGGAATGGTGGAATTTACCCATAATCCTAGCACTCAGGTGAAGGCAGGAAAATCACAAGTTCAAGGTTATCCTTAGCTACAGAGCTGAGTCTGAGGCCATCCCAGGGCACACGAGACTCTGTTTCAAAAACAAAACCAAGTCCTGTGTGGTGACGCATGCCTTTGTGCTCAGAATGCAGAGGCAGGTGGAGCTCTATGAGTTCAAGGCCAGCCCAGACCACACAGTGAGCTCCAGGACAGCCAGGGACACACAGTGAAAACCTGTTTCAAACAACAGTAACTATAACAAAAGCCTAAACAGAACCCCATCCCTTTAATGTCATCTCTCCAGACTGTGACACATTAGTCTCCTTCCTGTCTCTCTAGATTTGCTTGTCCTGGACATTTTTCACATGAATGGTGTCATACCATGTGGTCCTTTGTGACTTTTTTTTTTTACTTTAGCATGTTTCCAAGATGCAACAGCATAAAATATATCAGTACTTTACTTATATTGAAAAAAAAGATATGTATCCATTTATGCATGCATTATTCATCCTTGCATCAGCCTGTGGAAATGTGAGCTATCTTCATTTTTTAGCTAAGCCATTTTTCCAGTCCCTCGATATATATATACATGCTTTGTGCAATAGACACCGGGCTGTTACGATCTTTGCGTTGTATTTCTAGTTACACAAGTTTAAAAAAATATTTTACAGCCTTACATCTTTTTCCTCCCATTCAGCCTGTCTGTATTTTACTGTCCATCTGGTGAGTCTGGTGTTACCCCAAGTTAACATTAAGAGGGAAATTCTGCTGTCTTTATGCTCTTCCTCTTGCCTAGTTTCACACTGCTGATACTGGCATTACTAGCTATTATAGTATCTTTTTCTCATAAACCCTAATATAATGTATCATTATAACTCAGAAATAATTTATACAACACAATTTGCCACCCATTTTTGTCTGAGAGTCAATACAGACAACGTGCCTAAGTCAGTTCTCTCCTTACATTACGTGGGTCCTAGAGTATCCAATTCAGGTCCTCAGGCTTGGCAGCAAGCATCTTTCTTTACCCACTAAGACACTTCACAAGCCCCTAAACTAAATTTGTAAAGAATAATTTCGTACTTCACAAAATCTATTTATACACTTATTTAGTACTTCTAGATGGTAAACACTATAAAACAGTATATGCCTGTACTGATTTGGATTTCAATTTTATACAAGGAATTCTATAAGACAGAATTCTGTTAACTAATTTCTATTCTGTTCCTTGTTCACCAAGCTGGAGTAAGAAACACTAATAAGACGTTACTCCTTTTGCACTGCTGGACTATAATTACTTTGAACCCAGAGATGCCAAACAAGAAAGGTCCTTCCGGTTTGAGGCTTTCATTGCTCCTCTAACCTGGCAGGCCTAGGTTTGGTGCAATTTTAATAAATGTGGTTGATACAGCAGAACACCAGTAACCAACAAGTAGACCAGTTATAACAGTGTAAGAGAAGACTACGCAAGGTGCTGACACTAGATAGACTTGAGCAGTCCGATGGTCCTGTCTCAAGAACTTTTTTTTTTTTTTTAGCAAGTCGTCTTCTCTAGGAACAGTGGCAGAAGGCTCTCTTGAACAACGAAGTCTGCCCTTTTTAAAGGACAAGACACCGAAAAGCGTGGTAGTGAAACCCTTGATGCTAACATGAATGCGGACACTAAGGGGCCTCTGAAAACACAAGGACCAGGGCGGGATAGAGAAACACAGAGCTCAGATTGTGTCGGGTGCAGAGACGTCCCTGCCTGGTGGGGCGAGTGGGAAGCACTGTCCCGGGACAGCGCAGGGACCCGGGAAGGAAAGCCGGCCCGAGTCGCCGAGGGTGGGGCTTGGCCGCTGAGCCTCACCCCGGCGGGCGAGCCGTAGCCGAGGCCGGGGAGAAGGCCGCGGCTGGTCACCCCGCCCATCCCTGGTGCTGGCACGAAACCCGACTCGCTGGGCAAGCCGGAAGGAGTCGTACCAGGGACTTGGTCCCAAAGCAACAAGTGGCCCGCGCGGCTCCGGGGGAGGCTGCAGCGGGGAAACAAGACCCGGTGCGGCAGACCCGCGGCCTTTTCCGTCTCAGCCCTGACCCCCTCCGCACTCACTCCGCCATACGACGCTCTTCAGCCCCCGCTCCGTCACTGGTGGCGCCATCTTCCCAAGCCGTGGAGCCGCAGCCACCGCCTGCCACTCGCAACCTACTTCAGCCCTGAAACCTGCGCCCGGGGGAGGGCCCTTCCCCTCCAGGCGAGGAAGGCTCCGCCCCCTCCGCGGGCCGCGCCCTCTGGTGACGTCACACGCGTCGACCAGGGCGCGTCCAGCCTGCGCCTGGACTGAGGCTGCGTAGTGTGGGCGGAATCCTAATGAGCAGTCTGGCGCCCCCTGGCGGAAACCGGAATTCAGTGTCCAGTTAGGCATCAGAAAACTTTCGTGCAATTATGAATTTATATATACAGGGTCTTTTCTTTTTGTATTTTAAAATTATACTTATTTGTGTGTATGTACGCGTGCACACGTGTGCATGCCCAGGCTTGCACGTGAAGACCTCTTCTTCCACGGTGTGGGTCTTGGAATCAAACTTAAGTTGTCAGCCTCAAGATCCATCTCGTCGGCCCAAAGATGGAGACTTTTTGCTTTACAAAGTAAATTTTCATTTAACAAAGCGATTCATAATAGACTATTCAGAAGCCAGCTCAACTACCAAATGGAAAGTCTGCTCTCCACCCACGCCAACTTCATTTTACTCATTTTTCAAGATCACTGATTATGTTAAACCGTAAGTAACCACCAGTATGCCCAGAACTATGCTGGACTTTGAGAAAAGTCAAAGAAATGAGAGACCCTCTTCTTCTGAAGAATTTCACAATTTAAATTATAGAGCACGGTTCCTAGCATTGCTAATCCCACCAGGCAAGAAAAAGGCCACTACCACAATTTTTAAGCCAAATTTGAAACAAGCTTTATTTTATTCAGGTGCACCTGCTTCCTAAGTTGGGTTAGAGAGGGAAGTGCTGAGTCTGTTTCTCAGGGTCCTTTTTTTTTGTTTGTTTGTTTTTTTGTTTTTGTTTTTCGAGACAGAGTTTCTTTGTGTAGCTTTGTGCCTTTCCTGGAACTCACTCTGTAGCCCAGGCCGGCCTCGAACTCACAGAGATCCGCCTGCCTCTGCCTCCTGAGTGCTGGAATTAGAAGTGTGCACCACCACTGGCCGGCTCTCAGGGTCCTTCTAAGGAATAAAATCATGAGTAGCGGCAAAGCAGGTTTATAGGAGAGAGACAATGGAGCAGTTGGAAAATACAGAAAAATCTCAAAAAGCAAAAACAAACAAACAAACAAAACCCCGTCATATGGTCACTGGTTAGGGAGGGTCGGGAGGGTCAGGGTGTTCCCCAAAACAAGTCAAGGTCATGGGTTAGAGCAGGTCAGGTTCAGGAAACAGAAGTTTAAAAACATAAACTCAGCTCTTATAGTAAATTGAAATTTATTTTTAAGAACACAACAAAATGGCTCCTGCCTTCAAAATGGAGTCAAGCAGGTTCCTCATTCTTCCCTTGACTTATGTGTCCTTGTCAAATCCTTGATAGGGGATTGTCTCTAATAATGTTATCAGGTGGCATTGTTTATTTGATGGGTGATCAAATTGTTAACACATTGAGAGCACAGGGCCCAATTATGATAACCAGTAGAAATAATATTAGAGGATCAATGAAGGGGGAGACCTATTTTAGCCATGTGGGACAGTCAAAATTTGTTCAAGAGATTTTGTCTATTTCTCGATATAGACCATCTATGTCAATAGTATGAGAGAAGTCAGGGATATTAAACAGCACATTCCAGTAAATTGCTGGCATCCAAGATTGTGTTTAGGTAGCAAGTAGTCATTAGAGGATTCTCCTCTGACACAGTTTTCCTGTTGGCTTCCTGGTGCTAGATGGAGCCAGAGGTTATAACCTACACTGTTACAGACAGGGTTACTCTGGGTATGCTAAGTTCAGTTGAAGTGATTAATGAATCTTCCCCTTCTTATTTTAGCACATCTGTAATTCCCATTATCAGAACCTTTGATTATGCTGAAGTCTGTATTATTACACTGGGATTGGTCATTTAGATTCGTCCATCCCAAGTACCCTCCATCCATGATGCATAAAAATAATCTTTTGCATGGCAAGACAGTATCAGAGTGTTTCCTATGATGAGGTGACTTGTATTTCCCCTGTCAAGATGCATTTAGATTCTGTTTGCATAGCTTGACAATAAGACAGTAAAACTGTTAGTCATAGGACAATCATGGTGTAGATTCCAACAGCAAGAACATAATGTTTAAAGTTATGTTAGATGCTCAAACTTAGAAAGTTTGATTTTTAATGGTCCCTTTTCGATCACTTTCTACCTCTGGTGGTTGGGCTCCTATCCCAAGGGTTTCTCGAGTGCCTTCTTGAGATGTGAGTGATGAATCAGGTAGCAACACCAACAGTCTTAATAGCAGTAGCAGTCCAGAGAATCACAAGGTAAGGTCCTTTCCATCTAGGTTCAAACTCTTTGGTTTTGAACCGTCAGACCAATACAGCATCTTTGGGTGGGAATGGGTGCTCAGGCAAGCAGTACCCAACAGGTTGAGCAGCCTGGACACGAGGGAAAATCTTATCCAAGGTTAGTTGCAATCCTTTTAGGGACTCAGAGATTGGAGTGGGGCAATCTGATAACAATCAAGCATGTACCTGAGGGATCGTGGGAGGTGGTTACCCATAGACTATGGGCATGAATTTTTCTCCATATAGGATACAGAGGACCCTGAGAAGGGCATAGGAGGTCAACCCAGTTACTACCAATCTCAAGAGTATGTTTACTTAAAATTTCCTTTAAAGTTCTTTTCATCCTTTCTAACTTTACTGAGCTCTGAGGACAATATATACAATGAAGTTTCCAATTTATGTTAAGAGCCTTAGAGAGCAACTGAGATAACTTGGCTGTGAAGGCCAGGCCGTTGTTGGACTCCAGAGATATGGAGAGGCCAAATATGGGGGGGAAATTCCATTATTAATTTCTTAACCAGGTGGTGGTGGTGGTACACGTCTTTAATCCCAGAACTTGGGAGACAGAGGCAGGCAGATCTCTGTGAGTTCGAGGCTAGCCTGGTCTACAGAGCAAGTTCTAGGACAACCAGGGCTACACAGAGAAACCTTGTCTCAAAAAACCAAATAAACGGCCGGGCGGTGGTGGCGCACGCCTTTAATCCCAGCACTCGGGAGGCAGAGCCAGGCGGATCTCTGTGAGTTCGAGGCCAGCCTGGACTACCAAGTGAGTTCCAGGAAAGGCGCAAAGCTACACAGAGAAACCCTGTCTCAAAAAACCGAAAAAAAAAAAACAAACCCTTTCTTAGCTACCACCTGGGCGCTTTCCATTAGGGATGGAAAGGCCTCTACCCAGTGCAGGATGGTGTCAGCAAAGACTAGCAGATGTTTGTAACTATATAGTTTTGGCTTGGCTTTAGTAAAGTCCAATTCCCAAAATTTCTCTGCACATACCTGTGCACAGGTCAGGCATCAGTCTGAAATGCTCTGAAGTTTTTCCCAGTGTCCAGGCAGCCAGACGTGAGGGAAGATGAGTCCTGATCCTTGCATCCTGGTGTGATGCAAGACAGTTAGCCAGTTTGGGCCCAGTACCTTTGGCATGCAGATTCTTCTGTCAGGCAAGTTCCACCATCCATTGTGGCTCTCCTGAGCCCGCAAGTCAGAATATGACTTGGTCTCTTCTGGATCGTGCTCAGAAACATCTTCATCAAGGCAGAGTAGGGGCTCAGGGACAGCAGATAGTTCCAGGGTAGTCTGGGGTTTGGGTTCCCCAAGAGCAGCCTTTTTGGTGACTTGATCTGCATGGTTGTTACCTTGAATTGGGGTGTGTGTGTTGCCTTTTAGATGTCCTGGCCAGTGTATTAACGGTCAGCAGTTCAGTTAGCAGCCAGATGCAACTGAACAATTATATATTTATTTTTAATAGTCTTTCCCTCTGAGGTAAGTAGGCCCCTCTGTTTTTGCATCTGTCCATGAACATGAGCTGTGGTAAACTGGCTGTCTGTGTAGCTGTTTGTCTTTTTTCCTTCAGCTCATCTTTTTTTTTTCTTTAAGATTTATTTATTTATCATGTATGCAGTGTTCTGTCTGCATGTATGCCTGCATGCCAGAAGAGGGCGCCAGATCTCATTACAGATGGTTGTGAGCCACCATGTAATTACTAGGAATTGAACTCAGGACCTCTGGAAGAGTAGCCAGTGCTCTTAACTTCTGAGCCATCTCTCCAGGCCCCTTCAGCCTATTTTAAAGCCTGTGTCAGAGAAATTATTTCTGCTTTCTGGGACGATGTGCCCCTGGGCAAAGTTTGTGCCCAAATGACCTCCTTCTGGCCTGGGACCACTGCTGCCCCCAAATACCTGGTTCCTTCTTGAACGAAGTTGCTGCCATCTGTGTAGAGATCACATCTCTGGTGATTAGAAGAATGTCTGTCAGGTCGGGTTGCATACCTTGGATGATGTCTAGCATCTCCAGTGAGTCGTGGATGGGCTCCTCAGGGTTGTCTGTGGTCCGGCAGCAGGGTGGTAAGATTGATGGACAAGGATTTATCAAAGATCAGTCTGTCCTTATCTAAAAGAAGGGCTTGGAACTGAGTCAGACAGGCATTTGACATCTACAGATTGGTGGCATCCCTCAGCAGGGTTTCCACAGTGTGTGAAGCTGTTACAGTTAGAATCGGTCCCAATGTGAGCCTGTCAGCTTCTTTTATAAGAATTGTGGTGGCTGTGATGGCTCTTAAATGTGGAGGGGAGCATCCAGAGGCTACAGGATCTGGTCTCTTTGAGATGTAAGCTATTGGCCTTTAGACCCAGGGTCTAGGTCAGTACTCCCTTGGCAATGACCTTTCTTTCATGGACATAAAGATGGAAGGACTTGGAGACACCGGGACAGTTAAAGAGTACAAGGGCCTCTTTTAACTTCTTAAAGACCTGTTCATGTTTCTCTATCTATTCCAAAGGGTGGTGCCCCTGGCTGTAGCAGAGTCCAAGGGTCTGGCAATTTCAGCAAACCCAGGTACCTAAGGACAGCAATAGCTCCCAGAAACTCTCTAACATGTTTCTTGGTAGTTGGAGCTGGATTTGCAGTACGGCTGCTATACAGGCCTGGGAATGCAGTCTTTCTCTTCTCTCAGTTCATATCCCAAGTAGGTAACCTGAAGTGAGTAAATTTGGACTTTCCTTTTAGAAACTCCACAGCCTAATTGGGCTAGAGTTTCCAAAAGGTCTCAGGTAGCTCTCAAACAGTCCTCCTCATCTTCGCAGCCAATAATAAATCATCCCCATAGTGAAGCGAGGTTACCTCGGGATGCTTGCTATGGAAGAGACTTATCCTGGTGGGGTGCTTCATCGAAGGTGGTGGGAGAGCCTTTGAACCCTTGAGGCAGTGTGGTCCAGACTACTGGTCCCAATATCCCTGGTTCAGGGTTGGCCTCTTCAGATGTGAAGATGGGCTGACTTAATGACAGGAGGATGGAGAAGAATGCATCTTTTAAGGTCAATACAGTGTAAACTTTACTCTCTGAGAAAACTGTAGGGATCTGTAACAGTCGTGTGAATGATTTCTACCTATTTGTTCACGTCCCTCAAGTCTTGTGGTGGTCTATAGTCTTGAGTTCCAAGCTTTTGGACAGGAAACAAGGGGATATTCCAGACAGACTGACAAGGAGTAAGTATGCCTCATTCAAGAAGGAACCTGGTGCAAATCTTAATCCCTTCACTGGCTTCTGAGCTGATGGGGTATTGCTTAACTCAAAAGGGAATAGCCCCAGGTGTTAGTTGAACTATGATGGGTGGCACATATTTGGTCAAGCCAGGAGGATTATCCTCTGCCCAAACTGTAGAAATTTCCTGGATTGACAAATATTTCCATCCCCCCCTTCCAGAGAAAGGGTTGGATTTTGAAGGAGTAGATATTCCTCACTTATTGGACAGGCTTTAGCAGGGCCTCCCAATTGCAACTTAGGAGTGTCTCCTGAGAATAATAATGTTGCATGGAGCTTGTTCAGGAGGTCCTGTCCTAGTAAAGGGTAGGGACATTCAGAAATGAAGATAAAAGAATGAGTCACATAGTTAACAGTCTGGTCATTGGTTCATTTATATTCTTTAATATCCCCTGTTGCCCCCTGCATTTTCATTGTTTGGTTGCTAAGGGGTCCTGGGGTTACCATAATACCAAATGTTTAGCCCCCATGTACACCATCAGGTTGGCCCCTCATGGTGAAGATTACTATAGGCTCCTGGAAGCCTGGTTCAGAGGAATCTTGGCCTTGCTGATCCTCCACAGACAGGATTGGCTTGGGTTTGGGGGCCTACCTGTTTTCATCATGGACATTCATTCTTCCAATGACCTGTAGGCACAGTGCTCCTTTTGTAAATGTTTCCTTTTTTTTATCATGGAGGTCATGGGCAGTGTTGAAAGTGACTGGAGCTTATCGTGTAGCCACAGTGGCCCACCCCATTTTCTTTGCCAAAATCTTTTCCAAGATCTTCTTTGCTGTCTCGGCTGTCAAACACCTTCTAGGCTACTTCTAATAGTTCTCACCTGTGGTGATATATTGTATCTGTTAATAAAATTTGCCTGAAGATCAGAGAACAGAACAAGCCACTAGATTAAACACAGATGCCAGGCAGTGGTGGCACACACCTTTAATCCTAGCACTCTGGAGGCAGAGATCCGTCTGGATCTCTGTGTGTTCAAAGCCACCCTGGACTACATGAGATTGACTCAGTCTAGGAGAGAAAACAGAGCCAGGCAGTGGTGGCATACACCTTTAATCCCAGTACTGGGAAGCACACACACCTTTAATCCCAGGAAGTGATGACTTGGCAGAGAAAGTTCTATAAGGCATGAGGAGACAGGAACTAAGGCTTTTCAGCAGCAGCGTCCCTTTCAGCCAGAGGCTTTTTCAGCTGGAGCCTTTCAGGTGAGAACTCAGAGGATTTCAGTCAGAGGATTCATGGAATTGGTGAGGTGAGACGTGGCAGGGGCTTGTTCCTTTGTTTCTCTGATCTTTCAGCATTTACCCCAATATCTGGCACTGGGTTTTTTATTAAAAGACCTATTAGAAATTCATGCTATACAGACTTGTTCTTTCCTGAAAAATCTTTTATATCTTCTATGTATGACCATCTTTTGTATCTTGCTATATCAGGGCCAACTGAATAACAAAGGCCAGGTTAAACACCTTGAAATTTGCCAGATTCTCTGAGTTTATAGAGGTGTATAACCAATAGGTGTCCAGGAGGCACTCCAGGAAAGCTGAAGGCTATTTATCTGGGCCCTGTTTCACATCTGCTACCTTGATAGGTTAGTGGTTAGTGGGTTTTCAAGCTGCTGGTTTCATCCCTCCTCCTCCTCCTCCTCCTCCTCCTTCTTCTCCTTCTTTTTGTTTTTGTTTTGTTTTTCAAAACAGGGTTTCTCTGTATAGTTTTAGTGCCTGTCCTGGATCTTGCTCTGTAGACCAGGCTGGCCTTGAACTCATAGAGATCCACCTGGCTCTGCCTCCTGAGTGCTGGGATTAAAGATGTGTGCCACCACTACCCAGCTGATTTCATCCCTTCTGACATGACCTGGTGGTTCTAATCAAGTGACCTCCTACCTCCCTCTGTGTTGTAGTCACATTGGGTTCTCCATGGTGACAGAGCATGGTCGATTGCCTCTACCCTCTGGTCATTTGTTGCAGAATATTTGTTTAACTAGGCAAAGATGTGTTGCACTTGCTTAAGTATATAAAGATGTGTTGCTTTTTTTCCTTGCCTGCCTAAGGCACCTGACTGGTCTAATAAAAAGCTGAAAAGCCAATAGCAAGGGAGGAGTTATAGGCAGAACTTCCAGGCAGGGAAAATAATAAGAGGATAAATTTAGGCTCAGAAGAAGAGAAAAAGAAGAAAGAGGAAAGAAAAAGAGGTGCCAGGGAGATGCTAGGGGCCACCCAGCCAGACACAGAGGAAGCAGGAAAGTAGGACATATAGGATGTAAAAAAGGTAAAAAGCCCCAAGGCAAAATATAGATGAATAGAAACAGGTTAAATTAAGTTAAAAAAAAGTTAGTGGGACAAGTATAAACTAGGGCTAAACATTCATAATTAATAATAAGACTCTGTGTCTTTATTTGGGAGCTGGTTGGTGGCCCAAAGAAAGTTCCAACTACAAATGGCACCCAACATGGGGCCCAAATTTCCACTGAGGGCCTGGGCAAGATGTATCCAATCTGATCTGAGTGGCTGGGCTTATTGAGGGTAACATTCACCACCTCCCAAGCTGTCTGAGAATCAAAAGTACCCCTGAGGGGGTCAATCAACCCCAAATGTGAGCTATTCAGTTTCATAGAATATTTGGAGGCAATTCATAGTGACAGGATAATCATAATCCTCCTTGACTATGATGGGGGTAACGTTTGTCATTCTTTAGAACACAGGCTAGAGGGCTGTTTGGCTTGCTAGTTATTACCCATACTGCCCATCTGTTCAGTCACCTCAACTCCAAGATAACCCAATTAACACAGAACACAGAAAGTACAAAAGACTGAGACAGCAAAATGTGACCAAAGACGAGACGAATAAAGACAAGTCAAACAAGACACAAAACCAGACCAAGACCCTCAGGTGGGCAGGGTGATGTCTTGCTTTTTGCCCTGGATGAAAGAGTATTGGGTCTTATCAGACCCCTGCTCAATCCAGATCTGGATTCTAATAGAACCAAATGCCACAGAAAATTATTGTGATTTACCCAGGGAGGCCTCCATTGATGCTTGCTGCTTTTCTCTGCATGGTAGTTCACTCTGACAGTCCATGAAACCAAAAACATACCTTGGAACTGAAAGGGAAAAATCAGTAGCCATCTTGAGAGATGCTTCCCCCTCCCCTCCTCCAAAGGTATTTGCTGACCAGCAGTTTTAGAAGTGACCAGAAGTTCAACTTATAAGGCTGGGACAATAAATCTATGTATCCTGGACTTGGCAAAACAAGATATGGGGAGTAATGGGCTCAACTAACCTCTGAGGAAAATAGGACTGGAACAATAAATCTGAATGTATATATACTGAATTCAGCAAAAGCAGGACATAGGGAGTAAAAATTTATGTCTCTGTAGATACTCTGAATCCTGTTAGCCATCAGTAACCTCATGCTTATAGTTCAGCCAGTAACTTCAAAGAACTACCTCACTCCTATCCCGACGCATCCAATCCCAAGCTGCATGTAAACCTTTCCTATATAAACCCCTTAAAGTGAGTGCTGGGGCCATCCTCCTCCACCACTGTGTTGGATGTTAGATGGCAGACCAAGCTTGCTTGTTTTGTTATTAAAAACTTCTGTGTGCTTGCATTGGATATTGGCTCTGTGATGGTCTTGCTTGGGGGACTTGCGACCTGGGCACAACAGAACCTTGGAACTTCTCAAGGTGCACACCTCCTGAGGTGGCCCTTCAGCCCAGAGTCCTGGAATGAAGATATGGCCTTAGAATTTGGGAGGGTGGTCTTATTTCACTGGGGCCTCCAGAAAACGTTAATCCTCTGGGTGAGAATAAGACCACTACCACAATTTTGAGCCATATTTGAAGCAGGCTTTGTTTTATTTGGGTGTACCTGAGAGCTGCCAGTGACTGTCTCCTGTCAGATTAGAGAGAGAAGTGCTGAGTTCATTTCTTGGGGTCCTTTTAAGGAGTAAAATGACAAGTAGTTGCAAAGCAGCTTTACAGAAGGGACACAATAGGGCAGTTAGGAAGGGCAGAAAAATCTCAAAAAGCAAAAAACAGTCATCATGTAGTCACTGGTTAGGGAGGGTTAGGGTGTCCTCAAAAACAAGTCAGAGTCGTGGGTTAGAGCAGGTCAGGTTCTGGGAAAGAGAAACTTTAAGACAGAAACTCAGCCCTTACAGTAAATGGGAGTTTATTTTTAACAATACAACAAAATGGCTCCTGCCTTCAAAATGGAGTCAGGCAGGTTCCTGAGCATCCTGTAGTAGTCAAAAGAGGGTTGAAACATTGAATGCTTTAAAGCCAGATGTCATGACCCAAATCTGCTGTCTCCGTACATAGAAGATGAAAGCAGGAAGATCAGGAGTTCAAGGTCATCCTTGGCTACATACCCAGTTCCTGGCCAACTGTGAGAGCTAAAGTTATGTTTTAAGCTTTAATTACTATGCCTAAGAGATCCATGAAACAAAAATGCCTGTGACCTATATGCCCCTTGCCCAAGGACAAATACTTCCTGAAATGCTGGAGGCTGTTATTTATGGGAGATAACAAGCCACATGTTTCCACTCCCTAAACAAGTTTGTTTGACTCAACTACACTGAATGTGTTTGATCACATGTAGGGGGGACGTTCATAGGCAGGAAATATGTCAGGATCATTTGCCCCTGATTGGATGTAGGCAGGAGGTACATAGGGAGTCTACCAGGATGTATGCTTTCTCCTGATTGGACCTGATGGGAAATGTGGTGAATTGTGGGTTTTGCCTTTTAAGCCCTGCAAACCATGATGAGAGGCCATTTTCTGGAAACCCAGACATGGGCCTGGTCAGAGTCTATCAACCTGGCCAGTATTTAATTAAAGCTTGCTTCAAATTTGACTTTGAATTGTGGTAGTGGTCTTACTCTCATCCAGTGGGATTAACACAACTGAGACCAGAGACCTTGCCCCCCCCTTCACTGACCCCCAAAAATGAATGCCTTAGGGACAGAATATAAATAAATGAACCAAGAAAACAATACTCTGTTATCCAACAAGTTTGTGCAAAAAATGCATGGAGATTATCCATATTTTAAAACCCCAAATGATTGCTGAAAGCTGATGAACAGGGATTGATTTGAGCTCAGACTAAGACAACTTAGGCCGCAGCCTACTTGAGAATCAGTCTTGGGCCCTGGAAGCAGTCAACCAGCCCCATCCCTGAGGGCCTTGACAACCATTATTTCCACTGGCTGACATAAGCTTCCCTACAGGATTTTGCAGAGAGCCAGCAGCTCCAAAGATTCAAACTGGTCACACGGTGAAAGGGTTAGTAAGTACTGTCTCTAATCACGTCTAATGTTGACCGAGTGCTTCGTGTACACCACGCACCAGACGAAGTGGATTATCTCTTCTGTCCTCAAGCCGTCCACAGAAGCAAGGAAGCCGACTTGATGCTGTTAGTTAGCAGGATTCCCTGGCGTGTGCTGCAGTGGGGAAAGACTGAGCTTGCTCGACACAGAGAACAAAGTGGCGGGGAGTGGGAACATACTGCGACAGGAGTGTTTTCTCTGTGTGAGGTTTTCGTGGCAATAATAGCTGGAGTCTTAGCTCCCTTTAAACCTCCTTTAAATTGATTCGGTTGCTCACAGTTTTAAATATATGCACCTTCTTTCCCACTACCTTTTCAAATTTAAGTCAAGTTCTGCTTAGTATGTATAGTAGGGTGGAGCCCAGCCCATAAGAAAAATCCCAATGGAGCAAATCTCCCTGGAGTTGTTTACCCTGGGGGTCAGAGAGAAAGAAGTAAGGTGGGTGAGATACCTCTGTGTTGTACCCTTCAAAAGACTGGGTGTCAAGAAATGACACAAAATGCCCTTCCGAGCTGGAAGTATGGTCACAGGCGCTGTGGTTATGACCTGTGTCCCTAAAGGCCCAGGGACAATGCGGAGTAGTGGAACAAGGCTAGGCCTTCGCTGCACACATACACAAGTCCACAACGTGCAAATTCCAGGTCTGATTCTTACTAACAGTGTGCATTCAAACCGGTTGCATTGTCTGTGTGAGATACATTATATTTGTCTGTTGTGGGGAGCAGTGTGTGGGAGCATGTGTGTGGGAGCATGTGTGGGAGCGCGTGTGGGAGCGCGTGTGTAGGAGCATGTGTGGGAGCCTGTGTGGGAGCCTGTGTGTGGGAGCATGTGTGGGAGCACTGTGTGGGAGCATGTGTGTAGGAGCATGTGTGGGAGCATGTGTAGGAGCGTGTGTGGGAGCGTGTGTGGGAGCGTGTGTGGGAGCATGTGTGGGAGCATGTGTGTAGGAGCATTTGTGGGAGTGTGTGTGGGAGCATGTGTGGGAGCATTGTGTAGGAGCATGTGTGGGAGCATGTGTGTGGGAGCATGTGTGGGAGCATATGTGGGAGCCTGTGTGTAGGAGCATGTGTGGGAGCATGTGTGGGAGCATGTGTAGGAGCATGTGTGGGAGCCTGTGTGGAAGCATGTGTGGGAGCCTGTGTGGGAGCATGTGTGGGAGCGTGTGTGGGAGCATGTGTGGGAAGAAGCCAGAGGCCAGTGTCAGGTGGCTTCCTCAGTTACTTGTCCACCACCTTTGCTTTTTTGAGGTGGGATCTCTCACTAAATCTTGCAAGGAAAAGTATCGGCTCATGACCCCCAAGACCAGGTTCTCAGCACAAAGGAGATTTATTTACCCCAGAGAGACAGAGGGCAGGGATAAGAGACAAAGGCAGGAGGCAGAGGAATGGGAAGAAAGGGAAGGGAGCCAGGGAAGAGGGGACAGGGGTGTTTGTCCCAAGGGGACAAAGGACTGCCTCTGGATAGAGAGGAGACAGACGTGGCACATAGGGAAATGACAGTTTATAAAGGTACAAGGGCAAACCCTGTGTTAGAATGAGGTGTTCAGTTTTGATTGGGCATATTAATTAGGTGAGCCAACGGGGGCGGGGGGAGGGCTTTTGATTGGTGGATTTCAGTACTTTGATAGCTGAACTTTGGTAGTCAGCCTCAAGAGGGGGGATTGGCTAAGTAAGGGAATAGACTTTGGAGTCTACCTTTGGGAATGTAATCTAATGGTTTTTAGCAAGGCAGAGGGAATTGGGGAGAAGGGCAAGGCCTGCCAGAGCCACATCCCTTCAAACCTGGAGCTCACCTATTTGGAATAGCCAGGCTGGTCAGCAAGCCTCAGTGATCCTCCCCAGGACTGGGATTACAGGCACACAACACCATGGCCAGCTTTTGCCCAGCTTTTGATCCAAACTCAGGTCCTGTGCTTACTCAGCCAATACTTAACCAACCAAGTTATCTCCTCAGCTCCTGAATAGATACATCCCAAACCTTGCAAAACCCAGCAAGCTGAAAATCTTTATTGCTGGTTTACAAATGAGAAAAAACGAGGCTGAGGAAGGTTAAGTACAACATGTAAGATCTCAGGATGAACTAGGATCTGAAGCTAGGTGCCTTCAAGATCACGGGCGCCCTTGTCTGTCTTCCCACGCTTCCTAGTTCTGCATAGCCTCCCTGAGCTGTTTCTCCAGGTCTCCTCTAGTTGGCTCTCCTACACAGATTAGAAAGCATGTTTGGATTCCTCTACTATGACACAGCAGAGTGAAGGCAGAGCACACCAACGCTGCCAGAGATGCAAAGCTGCACAGGTCGTAAAACAGTCAAACAGATAAAATGGCTTGAATTTCCCGCACTGGAATTAGAGCAGGTCACCCACCTTTTATCCTGTTTCCCTTTATCCAATGCTGGTCTTTTCCCCTAGCAATTGATGAATTTATCATAATAATCTAGCGAAAAATTTTCCATCAATAAAACATTGACCTGCAGGTGTCAGCAATTGCACTCCTGATTGTGACCCCACCCCCACCCCCCAAAGTGTTTGCACCGGGGAGTTGTGTGAACGTGGGTGAGTGTCTTGACTTTGCTGGGCTTCTTTTCTCCAGGAAAGAGGCTCTTACCTAGCTTGTGGGGTTCTTATGGAAGTGAAATGAACATGTAGAAAGCTCTTAGCAGTGTGTGGTCTGTGCATTACATATACAAGTAAGTGAAGTAAACACTAATTTTGCCCCCACATTGCCTTTTGTGGAATTCTGGCCAGCACATCTTAGCCTTAGACACAGCCAAGTGGATATGGCCATTTTCTTGCGCTGATCTTTGAGAACAGAGATCTTGCCCTTCCATTAGGCTTCAGCTGTCGTCTCTTCCAGTCAGCCATAGGCCGGATTCTGAGGTACCATTCTGAGGTACCATTCTGAGGGTACCTGTTGTCAACTAAGTGTATCGTATAGTCTCACATGGGTGCTAGCCTACACAGTCCAGAATATGCTTCCACTTCTCTTCCACCAAGGCTTCCCCACCAGGACATGGACCTCCTCTGAACACTGTGGGTCTCACCAGTGTTTCCTCACGGCCACAGTTCTCTGTTGTCTCAGCGTCCCATCACTGAAGTCTTACTTCAAAAAAGAACTCACCAAGGCAAGCACAGGAAGTTCCCCAAACTTCTGCATGTCAGAAGCGCTAGGTGAGCATAAGACAAACAAACCAACAAATGAACAAACAAACCCAACAGTTATTTCTGGGCCTGGTCCCATACCTAATTATGACAGCTGGGCATCTAGATCAGAGACTGCTGTTCTTTCACTGGGGTTCAGAAACAAAAGGAGAAAGGAGACTCACGGAATGGGACAAGGGAGGATAATGGGGGCTGAACATGAGCTAAGAATAATAATATACATGTAAATTTTTCATAATGACACTTACGTTGTTCTTTAACAAAAATTAATTCATTAAAATACATTAATAAATTGTTTACTTGTTTTTGTTTTGAGACAGGTCTCTCTACATAGCCATGGTTGTCCTGGAACTTACTATGTAGCTCTGGCTGTCCTGGAACTTACTATGTAGCTCTGGCTGTCCTGGAACTCTCTACATAGCCTTGGCTGTCCTGGAACTCACTATGTAGTCAAGGCTGTCCTGAAACTCACAAAGATCCACCTGCCTGTGCCTCCTAAGAGCCAGGATTAAAAGCGTACACCACCATGCCCAGCTAAAAACAAATTTTTTTTTTTGAGACAGGGCCCAATTATCTAGTTCTTGCTGGCCCAGAACTCCCTATGTAGACCAGCCTAGCCTTGAACTCACAGAGATCCATCTACCTCTGTTTCCTGAGTGCTAGCATTAAAAGTGTACACTCTCATGACTGGCAAAAATAATTTTTTTTTAAGTGAACAAAACTCAACTCTTCCTATTTGTGATTTTGAAGCATTAAACTCCACCTTTAGGACTGTCTTGACTCTGGGGAAGATCTCTTTATCAAGGGGCTCCTGGAGCCCCACCCTCCCCCTCCGAAGCACTGGCTATCAGTAGATCCTATGAGAGGAGGGATGCTGTCTTTAGTTGTGTGTCCTCTGCTGAGCCCACCACACCCCAACAGATAACCCCAAACCTAGGGTCACACAGATGGCCCTGGCAACTCTTGACATGAACACGACAGAGATGTTGTGGAGAGTGGACAGGGATGGTAGGAAAATGGGAAGTGAGTGTTGAATCTGCAAAGTGTACAGATATGAAATTGTAAAATTAATAATAACAATAATAATAATAATAATAATAATAATAATAATAATAATGGCCAGAGAGACAGCTCATTGGTTAAGAGCACTTGTTGCTCTTGCGGAGGACCTGGGTTCAGTTCCCAGCACCCACATGGCAGCTCATGACCACCTATAACTTCAGTTCCAAGGGATCTGATGTCATCTTCTGGGCTCCACAGGCATACATGTGATGCACAGACATACATTCAGGCAAAACATTCACACACATAAAATAAAAATAAATATTTTAGAAATACATACTATAAAGATCTCTTTATCAGTGACACGTTTTGCATCTCTGATTTATTGAGATATTTCTGTATGTTTGCCAGGCTGGCCTTGAATTCGTGATCCTCCTGCCTCAGACTCCTAAGTTTTGAGATGACCAGCATGTGCCCTTATACACGGCTTTCTGGTTGGTCTTATAGATTAAAAACAAAAAACAAAATTCATCCTCTCCATTGGATTTTGATTGGTTTCTTTGGAAAGGAGCTTTCTTTCCAAGAGAAGGGAAGCTTGCTCTCTCTTCCTCGCTGGCCTCAACTCATGTCTAACTTCACGCTCCAGTTCCTCTGGGCAGAGTTTTAGAGTTGCTTCCAAGCACACACATTCTTGACTCCATAGCTACGCTTTTAAAAACATGATTTCTTTTATAAGTGTGGGTATCTTTTCTGCATGGGTGTCTGTGCACCACTTGTGTGCCCAACGCTCTCAGAGGCCAGAAGAGGATATGGATCGCCACCACCACCATCACCACCCCGGAACAAGAGAAGAAGAGTCACAGGTGGTTGTGAGCTACCATGTGGGGGCTGGGAATGGAACCCAGGTCCTCTACAAGAACAGCCTGTCCTCTTAACAACTGAGTCATTTCTTCAGACCCTAGAGCCACACCTCTGCGGACTGAGCACACGGCCGCGTGCGCACGTGGGAGACAAATCTTATTCACACGATTCTAAAATCAGGCTTCTGGCATTAGACAGACATTGTTCTAGGTACAACAGATTTATGTTATATAGCACTGCTTTTCTCTCCAAACATGGAAAGAAGCCATTACAATGTGAGGGGAGCGTACAGAACAGGCTACAAGATTGAGGAACCCCTGAAAAGCTGTGTGTATGTCAGTCGGCCACGGTCTCAGACTCTGCCCTTGGCTGCCGCTCCACCCGACGCCTTCGCTCACCCCGAGAGCCTGATGGCAACCTTTCCAGCCACAGGCCTGCGGTTCTGCTTTTCCCAGAGGCTCTGGCAGATGTCTTCTCACATGCTGCTCTGACTCAGTGAAGTCTGCAGGCATGCAGCTCAGCTTCCCCGGGAACTTGTGCCGAGGGCGTTTGTTATCCCACGTTTCCCTAGCAACTGCTGCTAACTGACTCCAGCTAAAAAGTCCCAACTGAGGCGCGTCTTGGGGTGGATGCTGTCCTCCTGAGGGTGACCTGACTGCTGTGGGGGTACACGCCCGTCCTTCCCGCGGGGAGGATGCTGTATGGCAAGCTGTTGAGACACTCATGAACAGGATATATTAAAGTCTATAATGGAGTGCTGGGCAAAAAGGCGCGTTGCCTGCAATCCTAGCACTCTGGGAGGCTGCGGCAGAAGGATCCAGAATTCAACGCCAGCCTGAGCTACATGGGGTTGGGGTGGGCAACGTTCTGTGGTGCGTCGCGATGTGAAGCCTCGGAAGAAATTTCTGCTAAGCAGAGCTTTTATGCTTGCAGGCTCTGGCGATGAGCTGACTCACTCTGGCAGCCTTCCAGGGCCTTCCTGGATCGTTCCTCTGTACCGTTCTCTCCTCTCCACAGCTCATCTTGACTTCTCTGCAGCTGATGACACACTTGACCTTGCCCTGTCAAATTACAGAGTACGAATTACTCCGGTAAAGGCCAGTGGGGCCTTTCCTATCCTACGGGCGTTCTGTGTTCTAAATAGCTTGTTTCCGTCGCTGCTCGTGAACAACCCAGGGACTCTGCGGGAGAAATGAGAAGAGTTTTTAAAACGGAGGACAAATTTTTGCCGTGGAATCATACAGAATGAATTCTCACTACTCACCTCGCGGAGAGTCTGTTTTTACCTGGGGCCCACCGTGTCGTTCCTCTTCCCTCTGTAAATCACTGAAGGGGCCGGGGAGAGGACACGCGTGAGACCCGGTCCCCGGGCAGACTTCTGCTTAAGCACTCAGTTTGTTAGTGTTGACGGTCAGCTGGCTATTTCTACAGCACTTCACAGCAAGCACTGAGGAAAGCCAGCTACCAAACTGTTCAAAGTGACCAGGAGTTTCTGACTAACTAGCGTGTTTCACAAAACCAACCCTCCAAGTGCCTCTGAGCTCACATTACTGACTGGATGAGGAACATTCCTTTCACTCCCAGCCCAACTTGCTGGGTCCCAGGCAAGCGCCACCATTTCATCCATCCAGGCATTTGCAGAAGAGGAACATAAACCCTCTACTGCTAAGGAGGTTGTGGGGAGGAAAGTCCCCAAAGCTCCCCAGGTTGGGCAGGTGACACAGTGCACCGACTGTCCACCTGTTGCTTTCTCCTCCAACCGGGCATCAAGCTTCCTGCAACAAAGGAGCTCTCCTGAATTACAGCCCTGGTCCTCAGACCTGAGGCCGCTTCACTCTGGTGGGCTTGTTAAAGCAAAGTTGCTGGGCTCAGCCTCAGAATTTCCTGGTTACTAGGCCATTGGCCAAATCCCAGAGACAGCATTTTTCTTTCCCTCCCTCCCTCCCTCCCTCCCTCTCTCCCTCCCGCCCTCCCTCCTTCCCTCTCTCCCTCCCTTCTTTCTTTCTTTCTTTCTTTCTTTCTTTCTTTCTTTCTTTCTTTCTTTCTTTCTTTCTTTCTTTCTTTCTTTCTTGTTTTTGTTTTTCAAGACAGGGTTTCTCTGTGTAGCCTTGGCTATCCTGGAGCCTGCTCCGTAAACCAGGCTGGCCTCGAACTCACAAAGATTTGCCTACCTCTGCCTCCTGAGTGCTGGGATTAAAGGTAAGCACCACCACCAGCAACAGAGCATTTCTAAAAGCTTACCAGGAAACACTGGTGATGTTAGACTTGAAAGGGAAAAATCAGTAGCCATCTTGAGAGAGGTCCCCCTCCCCACTTCTCTAAAGGTATTTGTTGACCAGCAGTTTTAGAACTGACCAGAAGCTGAACTCATGGGAAGATAAGGCTGGAACAATAAATCTATATATCCTGGACTTGGTAAAACAGGATATGGGGAGTAATGGACTCAACTGACTAGAAATTGAACTTGTGGGAGAATAGGACTGGAACAATAAATCTGAATGTATATATCCTGGGCTCAGCAAAAGCAGGACATAGGGAGTAAAAAAACTATGTCTCTGTAGATACCCTGAATCCTGTTAGCCATCAGTAACCTCATGCTTACAGTTCAGCCAGTAACTTCAAAGAACTGCCTCCCCCCTACCCTGCTTGTCCAATCCCAAGATATCTAACTCTCTGGATGTAAACCTTTCCTATATAAACCCCTTAAAATGAGTGCTCAGGCTGTCCTCCTCCTCCCGCTGTGTCAAGTGTTTGGAATAAGGACCAAGCCCGGGGCTTGCTTTGTTATTAAAAAACCTCTGTGTGCTTGCATCGGATATTGGCTCTGTGGTGGTCTTGTTTGGGGGTCTTGCGAGAGGGCACAACAGACTCACATTTTGAAAAACAATGTGTTAAAGTATTATAAGGTTAAAATGTAATTATGTTAGAAGTGGCACATTAAAATGTTAATATCTAGAACATAACAGAAATTTATGAGGTGAAATTGATCCTGAATTAGTAACTACCACTTACTAATTACTACAGGCCTCTCACTAATTGGTTACATTTCATTTGACCTTTATTATGTTTTATGAATCGACTATTACTTCAGTTTTCAGATGAGGAAAAACTAGGCTTAGGAAATTTAACTAATTTGGCTAAGGGCAAATGAGAGCAGCAGGTTTTGAATCCAAAACTGTCTTGTAGAAAGTCAATTCAACCAGGCATTGTGGTGCACGCCTTTAATCCCAGGCCTTGGGAGGCAGAGGCAGGCAGAGTTCTGTGAATTCAAGCCCAGCCTGGTCTACATAGTGAGTTTCAGGCTAGAGGAGGCTACATAGTGAGATCCTGTTCCACCCCCCACCTCCCCCAAGCGTTAATTAGTGGGGTTGACAAGATTTTCGCTAATCCAAGAATCAAGAAGGACCAAAAATCTTAAGCAAACAGAATCCCAAGGCTCCTTTTAGCAGGTTAGAGGGCCCTTGCCAGCCAGGATCCTGATCTGGCCAGTCCTGTGTTCTTCCTAGATATGCTTTCCATAGCCCTGCAGAGGCTGTCAAAGGACTTACTCAGAGAGGGGGAGGGGCTGATTCTCTCCACGCGGCGCTATTCAAAGCATGCTCAGCCCTCACCTCATTAGCGGCGGCATGGAGCCTCTGCCCCTGCCAAGTGACAATGTGCCTTTGATGCGGCTCTGGGGAGCTGTGCACACGGTATGGAGAAGCCCCGCTTACAGCAGCGGCTCTCAGCCCTCAAGTCCCTTTAAAGTCATCAGAAGCGCCTTTTAAAACCCTGCTGCCCAGCCTTCACCTTGGAACAATGCTGCCAGATGTTCCGGGGCCAGAGCCCCAGCACCAGGAAAATGGAAGGTCTCCAAGGAATCTTAATGTGCAGCAAGGCTGGAATCATCTTCTAAAGTATGGATGAGGGGAGAAGGAAGAATCAACTGCCCTCTGAAAAATATTTGCATTTTTCTCTGGGACTCTCGCAGAATGAAAAGACTTCAACATCTAAAGGAATTCATCTCGGTTTGTGCGGTGTGAAGGGAAGCACCCTAGTAAGGGAAAGGCTATGGGGGAGCAGGGCACTCTTGCATCAAAGAAACGCTTGGGATTCTTTGTAATTATCGAATAAGCTTTGATCATGATTTCATTAAGTAACTACAAAACACAGCATCACAAATTCTCCCCTATCTCTATGCATGGAGGAAAAAAATCACTTACCCATCCCAAGTGTACTTCCAGAACAGGCGACTGTAAAAAAAAAACAAAAACAAAAACATAAGCATTGAAAATACACTCGTTGATGTATTTATTTATGGTGTGTGTGTGTGCGCGCGCGTCTGCACTAGCGTGTGAGTTTGCATGGGTGTGGAGACCTGAGGCTGATGTCAGGGGTCTTTCTTTGATGCTCTCCACTGTTGGCGTTTGAGACAGTGTCTGTTTCTCCTGGAACCTGAAGATTTGCATAGGTTGGCTAATAAGCTTCAGGGATCTGCTCATCACCCCGCCTCCCCCAACGAGCACTGGGACTACAAGCGTGTGCTACCTACCACACCTGGCTTTTTACTTAAGTTCTGGGGATCCAAACTTGAGTCCTTAACATTGTGTGGCAGGCACTTTACCCACTGGGCCGTCTTCCCCTCCCTATTGATGTATGTCAGATGGAAAAGCTACACATTTAAAAAAGAAGAAAAGGGCTGGGCGTGGTGGTGCACACTCGTAATCGGAGCTACTTAGGCAGCTGTGGCCACTGTGGGCAATTTAGCAAACCATTGTTTCAAAAATGAAGTTTTAAAAGAAGGCTAGGGAAAAGCCCCGGGGGTGGTGGTGGTGGGGATGTTAGCTCTGCAGTATGGTGCTTGCCTAGCATGCACAATGCCCTGAGTCTAATCTCCAGAACGGCAAAAAAACAAAAACAAAAACAAAAACAAAAAACAACAACAAAAACAAAAAACCAAAACCAACCAACCAAACAAACAAATAAACAAGCAAAAACCCAATAAATGGAAAGTAGGCCAAAGATAAGGAGAAAAAAACTCAAATAAGAGAAGGCAATGTTGAGGTAGGCGAGCACAGTGAATGGTTTGGTGGCCTGCGACTCTACCAGGTTTGGGCTGTACACACAGTCCCCTCTTCTGACGATGCATCTGGCAGCCTAGCTCCTCTGCAGGGCACAGACTATGCACACATGTCCCTCTCCAAACAACGCACCTAGCAACCTCAGGCGCACATTTGCACCGAGCTCCATGTCCACCCCTCTCTGACTGTGGGATAGGTTTCTCCTCTCCTAAGAACAACCACCCATGGACAATTTCCATTAAAAAATATTCCAAATGTATCAGGGTGGGAAGAATGGAAAGGATGACCTGGCCTGAACTGATTTGGGGCTCATGAGTAGTAAGGCAAACTATGTCCTCCAAGTGTGCTTTAGGAGGGATCCTCCAGTTACCATTCCAAGTCTGTGCATAACTGGGCCTGTATACAGTTTAGTGACTTGCAGAGAATTGTGGTAGATACAGACTTGGGAGCTATTGAGTCTCAGTTTCCTTATTTATAAATCGGACACAGTAAGGTCTGCTGAATCTACTTAGGGTTATTTTGAGCATTCAACCAGATATAAATGTGAGGATACTTGTTAAGTTGTAAAATATCCAGCGAGCATGACATGTTGTTATTGAGAGGTGAGCTCATCTTCCAAAGAGCTCATCTGTACCCCAAGAATCTACTCAGAAGGCTGTGCTATGGGCCAGATTATTTGCAGGGGGACAAGATTTAAAAAAAAATAACATTCAAAGCATGACATCTAAGGCTGGCGGGAACACCCCTTCAGGAAGAGCTGGCCATGTGCTGTCACCAGGAGCCATCTTGGACTTCCTGTCACCTCCGTTTAATTAGAAAATTAGACTGCTTATCAGTAAGGGTTCATGACTCATCTTTTCTTCTTCCTGTGTTCACCTGCCAAGTTCCATGGCCTTGTTATTGCGTTTCTCTTCTTTCTCTTAGAAGAACATGAAAAATATATGACTGTGCCCTGGTAGGGTAGCAGAGGGTGCTGGAACACAGAACAAGAGAATTGCTAATGTCTCCTGCCAGCTCTGCTGAGATGGCCTGGCTGACAGCCCTGGTTTGCGATCACAGCCTGTCTACCCACGCATATTTCCAGCCCTGATTTATGATTTATAAATTCCCTTTTCTTTGATCCTCAAACTTTTCCCTCATCCTCATTCTCAATCTGTGCAAATGAAACTTCAAGACTGTTTTTTTTTTCTTTCTTTCTTTTTTTGGTTGGTTTTTTGAGACAGGGTTTCTCTGTGTAACAGCCCTGGATGTCCTGGAACTTCCTTTGTAGACCAGGCTGGCCTGGAACTCACAGAGAGCTGCCTGCCTCTGCATCTCAAGTGCTGGGATAAAAGGTGTACATCATCATTGTCCAGCAAAGTTCAAGTCTTTTAAGGTCCAACACGACAAGGTGTCAAGTGACATCTCTAGACTATGTTTAAAAATCTGTCCCCAGATCTCCAATCACTTTAATTCACTTTCTATGAAAATACTAAGTATCTGGTCCACATTAAATAACAAAACACCACAATTCTAAAGAAGTCTGAATGCCTGCAGCTTGTAGACAATCCACACCCAACAGTTAAGTGGGATTGCCCTGCATCTTAATTCACGGGGCTGAGTGAAAGGTTAGTTTTAATATTTTTCGGGTTTATTAATTTTGTGTATGTGAGAGTGTGGGTACACGGATGTACACAAACCATTGTATGTGGAGGTCCGAGGACAACTTACAGGAGTCAGTTCTCTCCCTCTACCGTGTGCTGGCTAGTTTTATGTCAACTTGACACCAGCTGGAGTCATCTGAGAAGGGGGAACCTCAACTGAGAAAATAATGGGCTGTAGGCAAGCCTGTGGGGGCGTTTTCTTGGTCAGTGACTGATGTGAGAAGGTCCAGGTCATTGTGAGTGGTGCCACACCTTAGCTGGGTTCTGTAAGAAAGCTGGCTGAGCAAGCCAGTGAGCAGTGTTCCTCTACAGTCCCTGCGTCAGCCTCCACCCTAACTTCCCTCGGTAATGGAAGTGCAAGCAAGTAAACCCCTTTTCTCCACAAGTTGCTTTTGGTCATAGTGTTAAATCACAGCAATAGAAACCCTAACGAAGCCGGGCGGTGGTGGCGGCTCACGCCTTTAATCCAAGCACTCGGGAGGCAGAGCCAGGCGGTCAGCCTGGGCTACCAAGTGAGTTCCAGGAAAGGTGCAAAGCTACAACAGAGAAACCCTGTCTCAAAAAACCAAAAAAAAAAAAAAAAAAAAAAAAGAAAGAAAGAAAGAAAGAAAGAAAGAAAGAAAGAAAAAGAAAAGAAAAAAGAAACCCTAACGAAGACACACAATGTGGGTCCTAGGGATTGAACTCGGGTCATTGGGCTTGCGTGGCCAGGCAAGTGCTTTCACCCACTGTCCTGGTTAGTTTTTATTACCAACGTGACATAGTTTAAGTCACCTGGGAAGCAGAACCCTCAGGTGAGGAATTTTCTCCATCAGATCGGCCTGTGGACATGGCTGTGGGAAATTGTCTTTCTTGACGATTGATAAAGGAGGGCCCAGTACACTGTGGACAGTACAATCCACAGGCAGGGGGACCTGGGCTGTTTGAGAAAGGGAGCTGAACCTGAGCCTGAGAGCAAGCCGGTAAGCAGCATTCCTCCGTGTTTCCGGCCTCTGACTTCCCTTGATGATGGACTGTGACCGATAAGACAAACAAATCCTTTTCTCCCCTTACTTGCTTTTGATCGTGGTGTTTATCACAGTGACCGAAAGCAAACTAGAGTACCCACTGAGCCATCCTACCAGCCCCAGGGTTAGTGTGAATCTTCCTTGTGTGTTTTTCTTTTGGGTGCTGGGGCCTTGCGCATGCTATGCTAAGTGCTGTACCACTGAGCAGCGTTCAGCTCAAAGGTTGGTTTTAAACTAAGGCTCATAACTTGATTTACCTGAATATATCTTCTTTGGACAGAACGTAAGCTTCAGTCCTGTTTCAGCAACTGGTGAGACCATCACAGTGTACACGTCCCCACAGGGGATGTCGGTGACATCGCAGAAACTCAGGCCAGCACTTGGGGCACACGTGAAGATGCCTTTGGAACCATAGAGGTCAGTACTGTAATTGGCAGAGCCCCTGGAGGCTTGCCAGTAGATCCGGATGCCGTTAGGGCCCAGCCTATATAACTTGACCCCCAGCGGGCAGCAGGCACCTACAGGAGAAAAACAAGCCCAGAATTATTCATTTCATCATCACGTGAGCACAGCGGTGTGTTCAGTTGCTACAGAGGGGAAGCGCAGCTTGAGTCCTGTGCATAGAATGATTAATCTCTGGTTAGAATACAGCAAGGTTCGAAGGGCCACATGTGTTCTTCCCATGCCGAGCTACACGATCAGAAGTCCGTGTGTGTGTGTGTGTGTGTGTGTGTGTGTGTGTGTGTGTGTGTGTGTATGTGGGGGGTGGGGCTAATATAGACCACTGGCGAATCAAAGATCTACAGTTGGCAGAGAGATGCTGCCCTGCTCAAGACTCAAGCAATGAGTCCAATGCCCACGATCCTGTCAAGACATAGCACGATGCCCCGATTTCACTTGACTTTAGTGGGACTAAACTGAAATATATCACTGTGTTCACCTAGCAGCTGGGAACAGTAGCACACCTTAAAAGCAGCCACTTCTGTGACGGGCTTGTGAGCAAGTTGCCTGGTCCATGCTTCATCTGTGCTAACTGATTAGATACTCTGTGTATCTCTGCGTAGCCCTGGCTGTCTTGGAGCTCACGGTGTAGATCGGGTTGGTCTCTATGTTAGAGATCTGCCTGCCTCTGCCTCCTGAGAGCATCATCACCACCTGGCTTTGTGTCAGAGCAACAAGAAAAGCAGCTAATATACCTGGCTTAATTTATTCTTTTTACTTATCGAAAACAATCGTATGGTTTTGTTCTGTTTGAGATAGGGTCTCATTTAGCACAGGCTGCCCTGTGACGCAGGATGACCTTAATTCCCTGACCCGGTCGCCGGTCCTTCCCAAGTACAGAAATTACAGTCATGAGCCACCTTGCCTGGACTGATTCAACTTATTCTTTTTTTTTTTTTTTTTAATTGTTTTAGGGCTGGCAAAGTGGCTCAGCTGGTAAAGGTGATTGCCACCAAGGCTGACCAACTGAATTCAATCTCTGGCCCCCACGTGGTGGAAGGAGAGAACCAGTTCACGTACGGCGTCCTGTGACTTCCACGAGTGAGCGTACCCTGACACAAAATTACTTAATTTAAATTTAAAATGTTAGGTGGACGAATAAGCAGTCCACCATCTTCTCAGAACTGGAAGTGAAGAGGAAAACGAGGCAACAATAACTGAAAGCAGTGGGCTGGCACTCGGACAGGACATTATAAATGCCTCCATGCGGAGGCCAGGCAGACATTGCCTTTATTTCTTTCTTACCGAAAAGGAACTAGAATCATGGACAATAAAGGCAACCAAGGTTGTGAGAGGCCATTTCTAATTTAGGCTCCCAGGTAAGACATTTTCTACAAATTTGGCTGGACTGTCTGGATACCAAGCACCAGGGATGGTCCTGTCTTGGCCTCCCCAGTGCTAGGACTATAGGCGTATGCCATCCCAGAGCTGTTACGCTCCTTTTCCACATGAGTGCTGGAGATCAAACTCATGCGTGTGTGGCAGACACCTCACCCACCCGGCCAATCCAGCCAAATTGGTGAGTTCCAGATTTGGTGAGAGAATTGATCTCAAAAAATAAGGTGATGAGTGACTGAGGATGGTTAGCAACATCAGCTGTCCCCTACCACACACACACTGAGAAAGTAATCCGAATTTGAGGGAAGCTGGATAGAGATGCAACATCTTTTTTTTTTTTTAATGATTTAAATTTTTTTAATTTTGTGCATTGGTGTTTAGTCTGCATTTATGTCTGTATAAGGGTATCAAATCACTTTGAGCTGGATTACAGACAGTTGTAAGCTGCCATGTGGGTGTTGGGAATTGAACCTGGGTCCTCTGGAGGAGCAGCTACGGCTCTTAACCACTGAGCCATCTCTCCAGCCCCATACCATCTTTTTAAAAGGGAAGGACAGACTGGGCCTAGACCAGAGACCATGGACTCCTTAGCGATTGTGGCGGTTTCAATGAGACTGGCCCCCACAGCCTCATATATTTGAAAGCTTGGTCCCCAGTTGATGGAACTGTTTGGGAAGGATTAGGAGGTGTGACCTTGTTGGAAGAGATGTGTCACTGGGGTGGGCTTTCAGATTTCAAAACCCCATGCAGGCCCAGTCTCTCTCTCTCTCTCTCTCTCTCTCTCTCTCTCTCTCTCTCTCTCTCTCTTTCCTTGCTCCAGGTCAGCCAAGGCTACACAGAGAAACTATATCTTGAAAAACAAAACAAAACAAATAAAAAACAAATGGAAAAAACGTTGCCTTGGTCACACTGAACAGTAGTTAAGACATCAATGTTCAAGAGCTAGAGTTCAGAGTTCACTTACTGAAGGAATAACTTTGGTGGGCACAGTCCGCGGTCAGCCCAGTGGGGCTAATGGCCTTTAGTGCCACCGTGTAGTTGATGCCGCACGCAACGCATCCCAGAAGGCAGTGGTTCTGACGGGTGTGACACTTAGACTGTCCGATGTGTGACTCCAGCACCGTCACGTAGGTTTGAGCTGCTGTCCCAATAGTCCAGCTCACGTTGATTAGAGACTGGGAGACCTGAGCTGCTGTCAGACCAGCTGGACAGCACGGCACTGATGGAAAAAAGGGAACAGAACTGAGTTTCACCCCACGGAGTACTGGTAGACGATAACCAGTCACCGGGCTTTGAGGCTGCACTCGGGATAGAGCCCTTGAGGAGCAAGCTGAATCCAGTCCCGGGGGGCTCACAGTGGAAGCGGAGAATGTACTCCACAGTCCTCTGACCTCCACACACAGCTGATATGTTCACACACACACCCCCATCATACATGTGCACTCACACACAGTAATAAATAGCTAATAAAAAGAAGAGGACTTTGCTCACGTTTTACTCAAAATCCTAAATTTCCTATGTTTTCTCTTTTTAGTGTGCCACCACTGCCCAGCCAGTCAATGCTCTTAAACCACTGATACATCTCTGATACATCACTGATACAGCCCCAGAAACTAAACCCAGGTAGTGTTTTTAGAGAAAAATTAGAGGTCTCAACTAGAGATATGAATAATCAGATCATTTTCTTTCTTGTTAGCTGTTTTGACAGCGGCTTGGGATAATATAAATTCTAGAGAAGGTTTCTGCAGGGTCGGCGTATTGCTCCTTAGATGGGAATGTTGGGCAAGACAAGAGAATTCTGAAGATACATTTACAAAACGTGTAAAATGACAAAGGTTTTTTTTTTTTTTTTGTTTTTTTTTTGTTTTTTTTTTTTTTTTTTTTACCTCTAAGACTGGGACTCTTTGAGTACTGTAGTACTGTATTTCCATCATCCTTAGGGCAGATTAAATAAAATCCCTGTCCTCAAGCAAGGACTCACCCAGTCAGGGTTGCTCCATACCTGTTTCCAGGGGCACGCTGTAGCTGGGTAGGCTCTTTCCCGCCTGAGTTTCAGCCACGGCTGTGACGGAGAACACAGAGCCGCAGGGCAGGCCCTCAATCATGCAAGTCTCCCCGGTACTGCTACACCGGAACAGCCCCTTCTGCCCGTGGGCAGTCACCGTGTAAGTAGCGCCTTCATTGGTAGATCGCCAGTGCACATTAATCGTGGAGAATGCATCCTTTGAAATATTTTTTATCTCAGGACTGCAAGGAGCTAAGAAGTGTTAGATTAATAAACACCAGAGTCAAAAATGCCACACGTGCCATTTGGTCTAAAATGGAGTCCTCTCCCTCCCATCCCCCTAGCAAAAAAAACCAAAACAAAACAACAACAACAAAAAAAACCATCGGGGCTGGGAATGTGGTTCAGTTGGTAGAGGACTTGCCTAGACACACTAAGCCCTGGGTTTCATCCCCAGCACTGTAGCGACTAGGCTGGGAACCACACCTTGAATCCCAACATTTAGGAGGCAGAGGCAGGAGCATCAGAAGTTCAAGGTCATCCTTGGCTGCACGGTGAGTCTGGACAACTTGGGCTACATGAGACCCACTTCAAAAAAGAAAAGTAGATTGAAATGGAGCCATGTATGGTGGCTTATGCCTGTAATCCTAGTACTTGCAAGCTGAAGCAGGAGGATTGCTGTGAGTTGAAGGCCATCCTAAGTTAAAGAGACACTGTCAAATAAATAAATAAATAAAATAAGTTATCTATTAAGAAAGATCACCTGGTGGGGGAAGGAATAAAAGGAGAAAATGACAGAATGGTAAAATATATTATGTATGGATGAAATTGTGGAAAAGTATTCTTTCTTTTGTTTCTTTTCTTTTTTTTGTCCGGAGCTGAGGACCAAACCCAGGGCCTTGTGCTTAAGCGCTCTACCACTGAGCTAAATCCCCAACCCCCAAAAATATTCTTTCAAAAAACTAAACCTACAATTTTCAACCATACACGCACGTAGGTCAGATTCACAGAACCTTTTTGCAGAAAAATGTTGACATTGGCATAGGGTATTAGGTTCCTGCAGTTTTGCGCCAACTGGAAAATAAAACATTTTGAACTTCAAAATCCAAAATACCCAGGACAAACATCTGCACACCTCATGGAGAGAGCAGGCAGGCAGTCTCCAGTGGCAGCAGGAACAGGATGGCCGAGGTCAGTAATCTCTGCCCCCAGCCCCCATCTCTCGGTGACCTCTTCTCTTACTGTCTTCCTTTCCACTTTCCCTTTTTAACTTTCTTCTCTGCCTCTCCTCAATTCAGTAATCCGTGTGTGTCCGGGTGTGGGTTTGGACACGTGCATGCAGTGCCCACAGAGGCCAGAAGAGGGCATCAGATCACTGGATCTTGAGCTACATGAGGCTGTGAGCCGCCTGATGTAGGTGCTGGCAACTGACCTTCTATCCTCTGTAGGAGTAGTAAGCACTCTTAACAAATGATCCACCTCTCCAGCCCCCTTTTATGTGGGTCTTGCTGAATAGCCATCGTGAGGCACATAGGGAGGGTGACGATTCAGACATCAGTGAATGACAGTGTAGGAGTACCGTACCTGTGGTGATGTAACGGGAAGAGCAGGACAGATTGCTGCCCCGGACCTCGCTGAAGGAATACACCGTGATGTTGTACTTGGTGTCACAATCCAAAGCAGAGAGGGTGCAAGCAGGAGCAGGGTCGTTGCACTCCACCACACTGTACCCAGCTATGGCCTTGGTTTCATAGAGTTCGGCACCACGCACAGGAGACCAGGCGATTTCCACTCTGTCACTGGACACCAACACCGGGCTAATGTCATTAGGACAACAGGGAGCTGAAAGCGGGATCCCAGAGGGAACCAAGGTCAGTACAGGAGCCATGCCACCAGAGGGGGATAGTGAGTCTTGCCACTGCCTTCCTAAATGACTGCAAGATTGGTCAGCTCCAACCTCGACCTTATTCCCACCGCACCCGGGGCAAGTCCTGATGTACCTGAGGGTACATCAGACCTCCCAGGTCTACACCTGACCTTTGCTCTCACTTGTCTATGTCTTGAAGAATTTTGGTCTCTGCTAGAAAACCCGATCTCTTCTGTCTGATAAAGTCATACTGAGCCTGAGTCCTCAGACGCTGTCAGTCTGCCTAGACTCTAAACAGATAAAGATGGGGTATGCGTATATGAGGATTTTACTAGTAACTCTTAGAAGAGGCCCAAAGAACCCCACTGACAAGTATCTAGTTCAGCTTGAGATTTCTCTGGTTTTCTTCCCACCTGCATTCCATCCATTCTTGAACTCCGGTTCGAGGCCACTCCTGTGCTCTTGAGACCTTGTTGACAACCTCTTCTGAATTCCCAAAGCACCAATTATTCAGATCCCTCACCCTGGTAGAGTTTATCATAATCCACCCTTGGAACACTTTATAATTATAATATTCTATAAATAATTCATTTCAAGGCACCCACTCAACCATTCTCTAAAGATCTAGTATCTCCGTATGCTCGTAGCACTGGGATTAGAAACGATGACAGAGAAATAAATCACACACCATCCCTGCCCCATGTAAGCCCCAAGCCTAGAGGAGGAGGAGGAGGAGGAGGAGGAGGAGGAGGAGGAGGAGGAAGACAGTGATGGTAACCAAGACAACAGATGCTGATAGTGATGTAATAGTGCTGCCAGTAAAAATATTTGCCTTCTGCTTTATCACATACAAAGACCCTTTTCCCATCTGTGTTGTTATTGGCCCATTTTGCCGTGGAGGGAGGATGTTGAGGGGGTGGGAAGGCACATACCATTAGCCTACTGTGTGAGTGAGTTAGAGTCAAGGTTGGACTTAATCCCTGGTGTCCGACTCTAAAGCCCTCCACACCATGTAGCATCTGGGCCACTGCATGTGTCGTGTCCAGGGAAGGACTGTGATCCTGAAATGGAGGGACTGCCTCCCCTTCAGAACCTCAGGCAGGCCCGGGGTTTGAGTGGGAACTTCGTTTTCCAGGGTAGGGGTGAGCGAACGCCTTTCCCCTCCCCCACTCTCATGCCTAATCTTGCAGTCTTGTTAGACTGGGCCTCTGAAACCAGCTCATCCCTACTCTGGAGAGAATGTAAAACAAGGGATTTAAGAGCTAGTCTTGGTCCTAGAATGACTCCCAGACGGTGAATCAGTAAGTACAAGAGGTTGTTCATCCTGCTGCTGAGTTTCCTGAACTCGGAACTCTCTTTCCCGGCATCACCGTGACTTACCTGTGGTGTAATTGAACACATCACCCAGGGGGCTCTGTCCTGCTTTGTTATAGGCGAATACGCTAATGAAGTATGTAAAGCCGCATTCGGACAGGAAGGTGCACTGAGTGAGGGAGGTATTGCAGTGTACTTCCAGGCCATCGTCACTCTTCACGAAAGCCACATAGTAATCGCCCAGCTCTACATTAGACCAAGCCACGGACAAGTGACCAGGGGGGTCTTCTTGGATTGTCACTCTCCCAGGTGCACAAGCCACTAGGAAGCAATAAAAAAAGAAGCAGTCATATGACTCTCGTAGGAGACTTTCTTTGCATCTTGGCAGTTATCTGAGATGTCAAGACAACCCAAATCAGCAACTCGGAGTTTTGTAACAGATTGAATTTGATGCAAAACATGTAGAGCCATGTACCAGAAACATTAGAGGATATTTTTATAGAAACAAAGACTACACTAGATACCAATGAGCTCTCCAAATTCTTTCATTATAACAAATGTTATCTGAAATAATAGGCCATTGGAAGTGTTTATTTGTTTGAAACAGGGTCATATGTATTCCAGGCTTCACTAAAACTTACTAGATATCGAAGGATAACCTTGAACTTCTGATCCTCTGGCCTGCATCTCCTAGGTGCTTGGATTACAGCCACACTAGCTCTTTATGTGCTTCTGGAGTTCAAACCCAGGCAAACACATTAGCAACCAGCCTGTATCCCTAGCATAAGCCACGGGAGTTTGAGAGTCAACTTAAGATGTGTGGATTTTGTCAGATGCGGTGGTGTATGCTTTTAATCCCAACATTTGGGAGGCAGAGGCAGGAGGATCTCAGGGAGTTTGAGGACAACTTGGTCTACAGAGTGAGTTCCAGGACAGCTAGGGCTACATAGAGAGACCCCGTCTAAGGAAAAAAAAAGTGTGGGTTTTCATTTTGGGGATATTTATGGAGAGATTTTGACTTTATTCAGAGATGAAGTCTGTTTGATATGAGCCAAACAGTAAATGCCTGTAACTTACCTTTTTCAAGGCAAAAATACACCCATTATGGTTTTTTGCTAACACTTTCTTTTATTCTCACAATAATTACCATCATTTTATAATTGAGTAAAATGAAGCTCACACAGGATAAATAAGTTGCCCCAGATAATATAGCTAGAAAGGTAAGGTGTGGCAGTCTGAATAAGAATGGCCCTATATGTTCATGTATTTGAATGCTTAGTCGTCAGGGAGTGGAACATTGGAGAAGGATTGGGAGGCGTGGCCTTGTTGGAAGAAGTGTGTCACTGTAGGTGGGCTTTGAGGTTTCAAATCCCATGCCAGGCCCAGACTCTCTCTTCCTGTGGCCTGTGAATCAGCATGTAGTCTCAGGGACTGCCATAGTGCCATAAGTGCCACCAAGTTCCCTGCCATGATGATAATGGACTAAGCCTCTGAAAGTGTAAGGAAGCCCCCCGATTAAATGCTTCCCTGTTCAAGAGTTGCCATGGTGATGGCATCTCTTCACAGGAGTAGAGCAGTGACTAGGACACAGGGGGTAACTTATTCTTTCTGGGGGCTGCGTGAAAACCTTTATAGAGTGGGGAGTTCTAACTGCCGCCTTCTATGCACTCAGTGACCCAACCACATTCTTTTTTCTTTTTTTTTTCTTTTTTTCGAGACAGGGTTTCTCTGTGTAGCTTTGGAGCCTGTCCTGGAACTCACTTGGTAGCCCAGGCTGGCCTCGAACTCACAGAGATCCGCCTGCCTCTGCCTCCCGAGTGCTGGGATTAAAGGCGTGCGCCGCCACCACCGCCCGGCCCCAACCACATTCTAGAGCCCACTCCATCTCCAGAGAGCATCCTGAGCAGATAGGTAGAATGCTAGGTGCTCAGACAAGTACCAAATCAAACGATAAGCACAACTCGGTGCAAACCAAGGAGATATGTCAGACGCCCTCCACTTGTATTTCGCGTGATAGATGTTACACTATCTCTTCCACATTCATGGATCTCCTTGGCTAAGGTTGCTTGGGTTTTTGTGTCAAGGCGATAGTTGTTTTTTTTGGTTGTTGTTTGTTTTTGTTTTTTTCAAGGCAGGGTTTCTCTGTGTAGTTTTGGTGCCTGTCCTGGATCTCACTCTGTAGACCAGGCTGGCCTCGAACTCACAGAGATCCGCCTGCCTCTGCCTCCCAAGTGCTGGGATTGAAGGTGTGCACTGCCTGGCCATAGTTCTTTTAGCTAAGATCAGCATGGACTGAAGTCTTCTGAAGGAATGACTTCAAATGAAGGTTATCCATTCAAATGATAAGCTTTCAAAAGTTTTGTCATCTCTACTATAAGTCCTCCTGAAATAAGTTCACATTTCTGGGCCCTTGGGAACTATAATCCTTTCTAAACATAGTTCTTTAATTGACAAACCAAGGTTTTCTCATGGTCAGTACTGACTGTGTCATACCCACACTACAGTGGTAATTCCTGGACCAATAAGGGCAGGAATTGAAAGTTGGAAGGACTCTTTCGGTAGCACTTAACACTGACAACATGTTAAAAATCAATTGGGGAGCTTTTAAAAACTATTCTATTTAGACTCTATTCCCAGAAATCCCAATTTAATTGATCTTGGTGGGACTCGGGTATTTAGATTTTATGAACATTTCCTACATACTTTTTGATGTGCATCTGAATTTAAGAACACAGGATGGTTCTCTCCTGCATTACACAACCGACTCAGAATGTCTACGTCTTTGAAGTGTTTATCTCTCCCTTCACCCTCAGCCACTCTGTCTTCAGAATCACTTTTATTGTACCTGCTACACGAACTTGTAATTGTCAAAAGCGAAGTCTAATCACCAAGCTTGTATTGGTGACCTCAATTTAACCACTCTAAGAAGCTGTGGGTCTGAGAGTTTGACTATATTTTTCCCCTTGAAGAAGAGAGGACATCAGCTTGGTGAGAGCTCCAATCCTCTGTTCAGAGTCCTTTTCACCTTACAAAGACATAGTTCTGACCATTGAACAGAGTGGACATTGTTACATTGTCTTCAGCCCAGAGGATCGCAATCAGGCACGGGTGAGTGCAGATCTCAGCGGCAGGCACCTTTTGTTAGCGGTGTGCACTGGAGGAAACAGCCTTCATGGTCTCTGAGCTTCAGTTTTTGTATCTAAAAGGAAGAGATAAGCCAGACCTGGTGGTGCCTACCTGTGACCGCAGCACTTGGGAGATGGAAGCTGGAGGATCAGGAGTGCAAGGCCAGACCCAGCTACAGAAGTGAATTTGAAGCCTACCTGAGCTTTACTAGAGCCTGATTCAAACAAGCAAACAAACAAGCAAAATCAATAAAAAAGACAACTCACAAAATTATCCTAGGAGTTAAGTAGTGTAGTTATGGTGCCTGAGACGTTGTAGATCTCACTAAATGTTTGTTCCAACTCCCCAGACAAACGGACACTTCTAAATGGAGCAGTAAACCTCTCCGTATATGTCTTTACATCTCTAACAAGAGTAAAATTGGGGAAACACTGAAACACACTTAGAACTAGAAATCTCCCATCTTTAGTTTTTAAAACAGCTTCTACCAAGCCTCAGTCATAAAACATGTCAAGAAGAGACAGTTAGGGGCTGTGGAGACGGCTCAATGGGTCAGAGTACTCTCTTCAGCCGTGAGGACCCAAGTTTCAATTCCTAGAATCGCACAAAAAGCTGATGGCTACGCACGCGTGTGATCCCCGCGTCTGTGGATGCCGATGGGCAGATCTTCCAGACTCACTGGCCAAACCGGTACCTTCTGGTTCAGTGAGAGATGGTTGAGTGCTTGCCAAGGCAAGAAGGCAGTAGTGACGGGAGTGACAGGGAGGATGCCTGATGTCCTGCTCTGGCCTCTGTGGATGCACACATGGCTGCAAGCATCCTTATACTTACATATGTGCACCACACATATCACACATGGATGAGCAGTTAGTTACTTGTACTATGAAGAACTGTAAATAACAAACTGTGTCTTAGAATTTTCAAAACTTTAAAAATTAAAACAGCAAGCAGTTCATGTAGGAGGCTCTCTTGAGCCCTGGAATTCAAGACTGGCTTGGATAACAACATGAGACCTTGTCTTGAAATGTAAAATAAAATAGCATATAATGAAATAAAAGAAAGATGAAAAAGAAAAAGAGCGAAAGACCAGGAATAGAGGCCACACTTGTGAATGAATAGTCAAAAGAGTGCTTTTTTGCAATATATAATACATGCTTCTCCATTGATATTATTCACTCATCAAAACCCCCAGCTCAATACTTTCATTTAGACCAGGGTTAGCTTTCTTTTTTCTTTTCTTTAAAAAATAGTCTATTATTGTTGTGGATATCGCTCTGTGTAAATAAAATGCTGATTGGCCAGTAGCCAGGCAGGAAGTATAGGCGGGACAAGCAGAGAGGAGAATTCTGGGAAGTGGAAGGCTGAGGCGGAGAGACACTGCCAGCCGCTGCCATGACAAGCAAGATATAAGGTACCGGTAAGCCACAAGCCACATGGCTACTTATAGATTAATAGAAATGGGTTAATTTAAGATATAAGAACAGTTAGCAAGAAGCCTGCCATGGCCATACAGTTTGTAAACAATATAAGTCTCTGTGTTTACTTGGTTGGGTCTGAGCGGCTGCAGGACTGGCGGGTGAGAGAGATTTGTCCTGACCTTGGGCCAGGCAGGAAAGCTCTAGCTACTTATTATTATTATTATTATTATTATTATTATTATTATTATTATTATATTGTGTGTATGTGTAATGTGGTGGGGGAGGATGCAGCAGCATGAATGTGGAGGGCAGACACAACTTGGTGGAGTTGGTCTCCTTCTACCTTTGTGTGGGTTCCTGGATTGAGCTCAGCTCTGTGCAGCGAGCACCTTTACCCACTAAGCCCTCCTGACAAGCCTCTCTTTTCTTTTCTGCAGGCAAGCTCTTGCTACATAGCCCCAGCTGGTTTAGTACTCAGTATGTAGCCCAGGCTGGCCTCAAACTCATGGCAATCCTTCTGCTTCAGCTTCCCAAATGTTGGGATTACAAATATATGTCCATCTTAGACCAGGCTTTGTTCTTCACTGCCTCCGGAATATTCTAGAAGCTTGCTGGAGATTTCTGTTCCCCTTATGGCAGCCACGGTGATCACCGGCCCTGCAGGGCTTTCACTCTTTCTCACATACCAGTCTTCAGGGTCACTGCAGAGGACGACCTGCTGGACCCAGCATCGTTACTGGCCGAGACAGAAATCAGGTACTCCGTTCCACACTGCAGGGAACGGATGCTACAGGAACTCAGAGCTGTGCTGCAACTCCGCTGGGAAGAATCGCTGGACGCCATCACGGTGTAGTTGAACGCTCCTTCTGTTGGTGTCCATGAAACAGAAGCCTTCAGGGCCCCGCTGTCAAAGACGACTTGAATATTGGCAGGGGCACGAGGACCTACGTTTTTGAGAAACAAGAACCCATGTAAGATTTAGCTTAGTAATGCTGAGGTCATCAGGAGATACAAGACTGACTAGTAGCTGGTTAATGTTAAGTTGTTCAGCTTAAAATTGGGACTTAGTGTACCTGGAATTGGTAACGTAATGGCCATTACTGTGCAGACTCATTCTTAGCTATGCAACCTGGGTCATATTATTTAATCTTTGTCTTTGTAAAAATTGATATAAGAGCACTATTTAACACATAACTGACATTTAAAAGCATACTTTGAATGCATAAATACACTGACAAGTGGTGAAAAATCACATTGGGGAAGCCTGGGATGGTAGTATAATTCAGCCCTTGGGATGCTGAAGAAGGAACATTGGAAGCTCACGCCAACCTGTGCTACGTAGTGAGACCCTGTGTCAAAAAGACCAAGCAACCAACCAAACAAGAAGAAAATGGGCATGTGCATGTGAAAGACCGAAAGGGTCTTCTGAGTATGTTGTCACATGGTAGGTCAAATGTTTTCTCTATTATTGACCCACGAAGCTAAGTGTATACTTTCTTAGGCTGGGAAAGCAGCTCCGTAGTAAAGTGTTTGCCAAGCATGGGGGTAGAGAGTGGGGGCAAGGTTCAGTCTCCCCCAACGCCCCCTTTTGTTTTTGACCTCTGATGACTTCTTCTCTTAACAGCTTTTAGTTCACAGTCGCCTCTAGATAAGCAAGCGTCCCATTCTAGGTCAAAGGATAGAAAAGTCTCAAATATAAGTTCACACGTGATGGTCGTCTTTCCCCCATTCTTATAAACAAGCCTCGATTGTCTTCGTGGTTAAACTGTTTACAGACCTGGAGGACAGTGCCAGCCAGGTGGCTTAGCTACCAAGCCTGACCTGAGTTCAGAATCCGCACGGTGGAAAGAGAGAACTGACCCCTGCAAGTTGTCCTCTGACCTTCACATGTGTGTCATGGCATGAATCACACACACACACACACACACACACACACACACACACACACACACACGTCGAAGTAAAAAAACTACTTGTTAAAAAACCGGAGAGCAGGCACTCATGAGGAAAGGTTGCTGGTCTCAGGTCTCCTGGGGAATCTGCACGGACTCGTTCCAGCGAGCACATCCTCCTCACACATCTGTGGTACAGGGGAGGCTCTGCCTGAGGAGACAGTTAGACACTGACTCATTCTGTTGGAGGAAGGTACCCTCCCTGTTTCCCTTACAGGCCATCTTGACAGGACCTTTTCCCCCATACATGGTCTGCTTGTCCCCAGAGAACCCTCAGCTTCTCCCTTGAGGTAGTGCTGGATCAAGGCTGGTAGGGGTTGCCTGGAGTGTCTGAAGACAACTAACTTTCCAACCCAAACATAGGTAACTTAGGGAAACAGGTAGGACATTGGAAGACTGTCAAGGGCTAACCTGGGTGCTCCAGAATGCACATACTGACTTGCTGCCCCAGCACTTCAGAAAGTGACCTTGGGTTGGGGATTTAGCTCAGTGGTAGAGCGCTTGCCTAGAAAGCACAAGGCCCTGGGTTCGGTCCTCAGCTCCAAAAAAAAAAAAAAAAAAAAAAAAGAAAGACAGAAAGTGACCTTATTTGGAAATAGGGTCATGGGTGATATAAGTTAGTTAAATGAGGTCATTAGGATGGGGACCTAATCCAACAAGATGATGTCCCTAGAAAGAGAAGAAATCTGGACACTGACGTATGCATATAGAGGAAACACAAGGTGAACAGAAAGATGGCCACACACAGGCCAAGAGGAATATATCTTTCTGGATATATCCTTCCTTAGTTCTCAGGAGGGACCAACCCTGCCAATGCCTAGATTTTAGGTAAGCTTAGCCTCCACAACTGTGGAACAACTGATTTCTATTACTTAAGCCACCCAGCCTGTGGTATTTTCTGACAGCAGCCCTAGAAAGCTGACACAGAGACAAAATCTGGACTCTAAAACAGGAGGAAACAGTGAGGTGCCCTGGCGCACCACAGCTGGGGGCAGGCAGAGCAGGAGTCAAGGCCAGCCTTGCTACAGAGTGAGCTCCAAGGAAGCTGGGGAGCTCGGTGTCAAATAAAAACCAACAAAACAGAAGAAAAAACCCCGGGGAAACAAGCAAAAGGGAGAGAAGAAAGCAGATGGCCACATCTGGTTCTCTTTTGCCCCGGTCTCAGGGACCATCACACAAGAGTAGAAAGAGATCAAGAGAGCGAGGTCGGGGAGAAACCCACATGGAACAGCGTCTCTGGACATGTCAAAACCTCTGCGTGAGTGAACTCCAATCAGCTATGGCTGCTCCCCGAGACACAGATTGAGCTAGTCAGCATCCCAGCATGAGGGGGAAGGCGTTCAGGAGCCCTTGCTATTAACTGAGGAGCCATTGACGGTTGATGGCTTCTGGAGGAGGGCGAGGCAAGTTATTTAAGGGTGTGGCCCCTGGTAGGCTGACTAAGCTCCAATGACCTCACACCCAAGAGTATATGGGCAGCACAAATTAGTCTTGCTGGATTATATTTTTTTAACTTTGTTTTAAATGATTTATTTGTTTTTATTTCATATGCATTGGCGTTTTGCCTGAGTGTATGTCTGTATGAGGGCATTGGATGTCCTGGAACTGGAGTTACAGACAGTTGTGAGCTGCCATGTGAGTGCTGGGAATTGAACCTGGGTCCTTTGGGAGAGCAGCCAGTGCTCTTAACCATTGAGCCATTTCTACAGCCTCTGCTGGATTATTTCTTAAGGCGGGCGGCTAGAGAGTTGGCTCAGTGATTAAGAGCACTGGCTGCTCTTCCAGAGGATGGGAACGGGGGTGCAGATTCCCAGCATCTACATGGTGACTCACTGATGTCTGTAACTTCAGTTCCAGGGGATCTGACACTCTCTTCTAGCTTCCTCAGGCAACAGGAGTGCACATGGTATATAGACATACAGGCAGACAAAATGCCTATATACACTTTAAAAAAAAAAAACATGAAGTTGGGGGATGAAGGGTGAGGTGGGTCTGGGAGGAGTTATGGGGAGCAGTAGGGGTGAATATCAAAGTATATGTATAAAATTCTCAAAAACTAACCCAGCAGAGGTGTCGCATGCCTTTAATCCCAGCACTTGGGAGGCAGGTCTCCAGGCTAGCCTGGTCTACAAAGTGAGTTCCAGGACAGCCAAGACTGTTACACAGAGAAACCCTGTCTTAAAAACAAAAACAAAACAAAACAACAATTCTCAAAAACTAATAAAAATATTATTAAAAAAGGAACCAGGTGGCTCTCTTGTTCCCTGCCGTGGTGTAGACGCTCCTTCCTGGGCACACGGTACGGTTCTAGCAAAGTCCTTTGTTACACGTGACCATAACGTCCACGTTCTACATCTTTGGACAGGCTCAGTTCTTTGGGTGCAGGGATTGCTTCGTTTCATCTTGTACTCCCAGCTGCTAAATATTTCCAGGAAGACGAGGGGGAAGAAAGAGAAGGGAAGGTGGGAAGGAGAGAGGAGAGGAGAGGAAAGAGGAGAGGAGGGGCCAGGGCAGGCAAGCCACTAAAAGGCCCAGGAAGGCTGGTTTGCCACAAATACCCCGAGGCATCAAGCCAACCATGAAATCACCTTGGGGCTGCTCGCCATCTTTCCGCATATGAGTATTATGTAAGGCAAGCCCTCTCCTCTCCCTGAATTTCTGCTTGGCTCATAAGGCATGAGATTCCCATTCCAAACTTAGAGAAAGCTGAAGAGACTATTTCCAGTTTCTTCCCACCTTTCCTGGGTCCTCCCCTAAGAGAACTACTCTGGTTAGGTTGGTGAAGGTCTGGCACTTATTACACACACACACACACACACACACACACACACACACACACACACACACACGTCCTTTCTCCCTCTGATTCTTCAGGTTCTAGCAGCTGAATTTGGACTTCTGGTTTTCATGCTTAGGAGCACCTCCCCACCACTGTGTTCCTGGGGTGGAAGGCTGAGAGAACACATTACACTCCCACTGGGCAGTTCACAGCTAGAGAAGGGGCGGTGGGCAGCCCCACGTCAGCTTCAGCCTTGTGCCAAAGTGTCGGGGAGCTATAACATCTGAAACAGACTCTCATGTCAAGCCCAGGAGCAGCAGGAGCTCGCTCTGTGCCTGTGTCCCTGGGACAATGCTGGCTGCAGGTCGGCACACACTCACTAAATGTCTGTTGAATGAATGAATTCCTATTTGCCTCATTTCCTTTTTGTTTCGGCTGTTGGCTTGAACACAGGAGGGAAAAAAGCAGGGAATGCTTGAGTTGGTCCAACAAGACCAGGAAGGCACAAGGAAGGACTGGTCAACCTAACCAGAGCCCTTTCCTTCTGGGATCTGGAATGTGCCCGCTGTAGTGGACTTGGCTACCAGAGGGGGAAGCACTGGGCTCCACCTCACTCAGAGAGCTTTTGAACTGCTGCCTAGCAATAGTCAAGGCACTATAAATAACTTCGTAGAAATTTAAACAGCTGTTGCCAGCTGCTCCGTACTCATCACTTAGCGTTGCTCTCCACAGCCCCCTCATTAATCAAAAGTGAGATTGTTCAAGGCTGAGCTGAGGAGTCCTTACTGGTTCTCTGGTTGCAGGTGGAGTCATCCCCAGGGATTCCATTGGCATTCCACGCATAGGCCTTTATAGTGTAGAGAGTCCCAGCATCTAAACTGCTGAAGGTCAAGGAGGTGTTTGTGGTATTCTCCTTCCAGATTCTACCCAAGCCATTGGCTCGCATAACCGACACAGAGAAGCCGATGGCCATGTACACCGCATCCCACCTCACAAGGATGGAGTCTGGACTCGGAGAGCCAACTTCCAGGATTGGTGCAGCCAACACTGTTAGCAAAAACAAAAGGAAACGTGAATGCGTATCATAAAACTCTGTAGAGAATAATTCAAGTTATTGAGGGATAAATAAGTGCAAGTTGACTATCCATTTTATTCGTATCATAATGGCGGAGTTCCATTCAGTAATTGCTAATTGGAGCTGAGGACGTAGCCTGGTGGTAGAGTGCTTGTTTGTCTGACACCATGGAGGCCCTGGGCTCATTCTACAGTATGATTTTTAGGAAAGCCATTGAAGTGTACATTAATAATAAATGATGTGGCAGGAAATGTGGACACTCAAGCAGGAGGGGTGATGCACACTTACAATCCCAGCACTCAGGAAGCTGAGGCAGAAGGACTGCTTGGAGTTTGGGCCCAGGTTAGGCTATCCTGTCTCAAAAAATTTGAGGTAGGAAGACACTAGAAAACACCAGGCAATACTTTCAGCTTGCAGTTGGTGAGAAGTTAGATAAAGTGTCCATAAAATGAATAAGAAAAAAATGATTGTTTATACTATTTTAGTGTGCAAATTACTTTTATTTTTCAATGCTGAGAGTGAACTCAGAGCCTTGTAAACGTTAGGCCAGCACTCTCCCACCGAACTAGACACCAGTCCTTGCACACAGCTTTTCAGAAATATGCCCAGGTGTGACTTTATGAAGTGAATTGAATGCTAATAGCAAATCCCGAAACTTTCATTTGTTACCGTATCTGCCATATGCCCGGTGCGCCGCAAAATCTGTTCCGTGTGTTCCCTGTTTGGCATGGGTAAAAACAGAACTCGCTTGTTCATGGATTTAAAAGCATTCTGCTTTTAAAATTGCCCAGAAATGGATTTTAAATCCCAAAGCAGAGTACTAGGCTCTGAAGTGTCACTTTCTCCACAAATTGCTGAGTCGCAATAACAAAAACAAACAAAAATTGGTGGCTTTTGCCTCTGGGCCTTGCACTGTGGAACTCATGTGTGCACAAACCACACAACACATTTGCAGTGCTGTTAAAATTGATCTAAGTCACCAGCAAACACTCAGACCGCATTAGCATCCAGCTCTCTACCTGTCTTCGCCTGCTTTGGGGACGAAGCCTCGCTTTGTCCAGAGGCACTGATGGATCGGATGGTGATTTGGTACAAGGTCGCAGCCTTCAGGCCTGTCACAGTGCCTGGGGAACTGGCCACCGTGGTCTCAATGACTGTGTCCCCATCTTCAGCTGTGAGCAAGTAACTTGTGGCCCCTGGCACAGTCGTCCACTCTACGGTGATACTATTGCTGATTTTTGAATATGCCTGATCAATAGTTGGTGTTTTGGGTGCTGGAAGATATTTTTGAAGTTGTACATTAGCCAGGATACCCTACAAGGATGACATCTTTCGTCACTTCCTCCCTAAACTACATTATTCTGGTTCTTCCCATGAACATGAGCTTAAGCTTCCTTTTCCAGAGAAAGAGGGAAGCTGGGTGTGGCGGAAGCAGGGGGATGAAATTAAGGCCAGTCTGGACAACTTTACAAGACTCTGTCTCAAAATGCAAAATAATAATGATTACGATTATAATAGGTATCTGAATGTAGCTCAGTGGTAGAGCACTTGCCTAGCCCCTGGGCTCAACATCCAGTATCACAAAAAAGAAAGAAAAGAAGAGAGGGGCTGATGCCAGGGCTCAGAAGGCAAGGAGGCTTGCCACCAAACCTGACGATCTGAGTTTGATCCCTGGGATCCACATGTGAGAAGGAGAGAACTGACCATCTGAAGTCCTCTAACCTCTATATAGGCATTGTAACATGTAGGTGCGTGCACCACACAGACACACACAGGAGCATGCATGCACACCATACACACGCATGCTACACACAGGCACACACATACACACAGGCATGCATGCACATACCACACGCACCCACTCACACCACACACAGAGAGACATGCATGCACCCCATCCATACACACACACACACACACACACACACACACACACACACACACACCACACACGCACGCACGCACGCATGCACAAATAAGTAAATGTAATAAAAATACAAATTAAAAAAAAGTAGAAAGAGCTAAAGAAAGAGTGGGGGAAGCTAGAAGGAACAACTGTTTTCCAAGACAGCCAGAGCACAGCCGTCACTTCCCAGCTGCCTGTGGGCCACTCGTACTTTCCATGCTTTAAGTTAAGTAGGAGTGGGAAGAGACTGTGGGAAAGAGCTGAGAAGGGGGAGAAGATAACGGAGGGGCTTTTTTCCGGAGGCTTCTCCTCTGGGTTGGTGTTCTGTGAGTTTCCAAGGCTGCTGTGTCATTGACGTCCTCCCTGCCCCCACCCAGGCAGCACCGCTTCCAGCTGGGCCCTCCATGCCCACCTCTCTCCCTGCCTGTGGTCACTTTCTCATGACTCCGCACATTTCCCAAGTGGGCTCTAATCTAACAGAGGAAGGAGGAGAACTGAGCGCTTTGTTACAGTTGTTCCATAGTGCTTTGTTACTATCGGAGCAGAACAACTTTCAGGTTCTTCTGTATACAAGAAACTCATTCTTCCTTTGCCTGCCAAAATATACGCCTCAGTGTAAGGCTTAGATACTGAAGCCCTTCCGGGGCTGACTGCGGTTCAGTGTGGGAATGTTCGTGTCCTGAGCATACAGGAGAGCTCTTGGCTTCCGATATAGGGTGGAACATACAGTGTGAGAATCAGATCTACCACTTGAGAAAATCTATAGACACACACAGACACAGACACACACAATGTCCTGTATCTTGTAGAAGCACACACACACACATTCACACACACACACACACACACACACTGTCCTGTATCTTGTAGGAGATCGAAGCAGAAGAGATCAATAAACGTATGCTGGGTTTTTAATTCTGCAACTGTCTCTCCGCCTTTTAAGGTTAATGGACTCCACTTGTTGAGCACAGTCAAGGCATGCCAAAACCGAGGGGTGAGTCAGACATGGTGGTGCATGCTTGTGACCCAGCACTTGGGAGCTGAGGCAGGAGGATGTCAATCAAGTTTGAGGCCCAACTGGGCTACATAGATCCTATCTCAAACAAACAAACAAACAAACAAACAAACAAACACAACAACAACAACAAGCTAAAGCCAGGTATAGCATGCATGCCTGTAATCTCAGCACTTGGGGGAGGGGGTCCTCCTCAACTTCACAGAGGGTTGGAAGAGGCCAGACTATTTGCAACCCTGTCTCAAAAACAACAACCTGTGGGAGCCCGTTCTCGGGTTCCTCGTGGCTTTACCCAGCAGGTCCGCATAGAGGATGATAAGGACCACGGGCCTGAGTGCAGGTGTCTGAGATGGTCTGCACTTGGCTGGGCTGGGGGAGGAGGTCTTTTGCTCCACCCCTTGGTTCTATAAATACCTTAGGGCAGAGACAGTCAGGGCCCGTTGGAAAAGGTTCCAGGCCCTCTTGAGGCTATCCTGTATTTTCTATCTGTTTATCTCCGCAATCTAAATCCTTCTATCTAATAATTCCTGCTGCTCGCACTCAAGAAAACTCTGGGGAACTGTGGGGTTGGTGGGTAAACGCCCCGCAACAACCAAAGAAATCCAAAACCATCGATCGCCCAACCAACCTTCCCTAACCAACCAAATAAAAAGATTACAGGGCAAGAAGACAGAATAAAAGCCAAGTGGTTTGCCAGCATCAACTCTTCTGGCTTTCCCTTCAACCAACCCCCTAGGTGCACAACACAGACAGCCTTCTCTTTCTGCCCCAGTAGTCAAGAGAGTGCATGTTGGCAGTCACTCAAATAATCAGGCTGCCAAAATGAACAAAGTCTTCACTGTCCTCTGGCCAGATACTTCTGGAACATCATCCAGGAGTGTCTCTTTGTCACAGAAAGAAAATCATGCTCGTCATATATGCTGGGGAAAGGCGGGGGCCTGGTGGCCTTTTGCCAGTGAAGCTGATTCTGCAGGGAGAGTGGATGCCCCTTGTGTCCCCTCAGAACAAAGAGCCCCCAGGAGGGCCCCCCTCTCCTGCCCCCTCTCTCCTCTGCAGACCCTCCCACCCCACCCTCGGAGCGCCGTTTCCCTGTGATCTGTGCCTTCTTTCTTCTTCTCCGGTGTCTCTCAACGCCTTCTGTTTCCTCTGTCCCACAGTTTATTTCAGCTCCTGTGCTAGACAGAACTGCTCGTCGGAATGGACAAACTTCTGGGAAAATGACCAGCTGCAGACACAGAAGGCCTGGTGCTGCCTTCATGGAGAAGAGCTAAAAGGCGGGCGTGCACAGGCCACCTTCCCACAGGCCGCCTTCCCACAGGCCGCCTTCCTTCCCACAGGCCGCCTTCCCACAGGCCGCCTTCCCACAGGCCACCTCCTTCCCACAGGCCGCCTTCCTTCCCACAGGCCGCCTTCCTTCCCACAGGCCGCCTTCCTTCCCACAGGCCGCCTTCCTTCCCACAGGCCGCCTTCCTTCCCACAGGCCGCCTTCCTTCCCACAGGCCGCCTTCCTTCCCACAGGCCGCCTTCCCACAGGCCGCCTTCCTTCCCACAGGCCGCCATATTGCCTGAGCGCTCTACATGTTCCCATCCAGCTGAGCAGAGAGGGAGCACTCAGGAAGCTGGATCAGCAGAGTGGAAATCAGGGTGGAGAAATAGCAAATCATTTGGATTCAGGTGTTCTAGGTTTAAGGCCTGGCTCTGCTTTTTACTTCTGTATATGAGTGAATGTGAGACATTTAAGCTATTCTCGTGTAAGTTTCCTTTGAAAAACTGGGTAACTACCCTTTAGGAATTACTTTGAAATGTGTAAAATGCCTGTAACTTATGATTATTGTAAAGATTAAACAAAAGTATATCTAAAGGTATTTTGAACGTGTGTCATTCCCCACCGTGTGTGTGTGTGTGTGTGTGTGTGTGTGTGTGTGTGTGTACCAAGGTAAGCAAGTGTGGATGGGTTTTGAATAGCCAGATCAGTATAGCCATGAGGGTTCCAGTGAGACTCTGGGGTAAACACAGGCAGGAGACAGACAGAGACAAACAGAGAGACAGAGACACAGAGAGAGACAGAGAGATAGAGATAGAGACACATAGAGAAACACATACAGAGACACACAGAGAGATAGAGAGAGACAGAAACACAGAGAGAGACAGACAGAGACACAGAGATAGAGACAGAGAGAGACAGAGACACAGAGAAAGATAGAGACAGAGAGACAGAGAGAGACAGAGACACAGAGAGAGATAGACAGAGACAGAGACACAGAGAGACAGACAGAGACACGGAGATAGAGACATAGAAACAGAGACAGAAAGAGACAAAGAGAGATAGAGACAGAGAGAGACACAGACAGAGACAGAAATAGAGAGAGACAGAGAGACAGAGAAAGAGAGAGAGAGAGAGTATGCCTGATTCACAGTTGGCTCTCAGCAAATTGACTAGTGCTAGCTACAAAAGCAAATTAACTGAGCCCTCTAGACCAGTGGTTCTCAACCTCCTGATGCTGCGACCCTTTAACACAGTTCCTCATGTGGTAGGGACCCCCCAACCATAAAATTATTTTTGTTGCTACTTCATAACAATAATTATGCTACTGTTATGAATCATAATGTAAATATCTGTGTTTTCTGAAGGTCTTAGGCAATCCGTGTGAGTCATTGGACCCCCCAAAAGGGGCTGCAGCCTTCAGGTTGGGAGCTGCTGCTCTAGGCGATAAGAAACAGCATCCCAGTGTTCATGGGGAACGGCATGGGCAGATGCTCTGGATGGGAGCGTTTGAGTGTATCAGAGCCGGTGAGCCTGATGTAAGGAGCAAGTGTGGTCCTCTGCTGTAGTGCAAAGGAGTCTGAGTGCCCAGTCCTGGTGTGGCAGAACGAGACCAGGTGGGGCCAGACTTTGAGGACATTTTTTTCCGTGAGGGGGATGGACTGGGAGACAGATGGTGCCATGACAGTTTTCAACAGACCTTCGAAGAACTGAAGAAGCAAAGCCGCTCTTGAGTGGCTGGGGGTGTGGCTCAGTTGGTAGAGTGCTTGCCTAGCATGCACAAAGCTTTGATTCCATCCCCAGCACCTCATAAACCCAGTGGGGGCCTATAATCCTAGTACTTAAGAGGTAGGAGTAGGAGATCACAAGTTCAAGGTCATCCTTGACTACAGCGGAAGTTTTATGCCAGCCTGAGGGACATAAGACCTTGTCATAAAATAAAATAAATGCAGGGCTTTGGGAAGAAGATAGAGCCTGGGAAGGGATAGCTGAGAGGGATGAAGCTGATTCCAAGGAAGCAGATACATCTATTGGCACTGTTTCTCCTTTGAGAACAGGTAGCATCTATTAATAAGAGGCTGACAGTGCTAAGCTTTGTTCCTCTCCACCCATAGTGCTAGGGATTGAGTGAAAGTTCTCACACGTGCTAAGCAAGCTTCGGTAACTGAGCTTACCACCCCCCAGCTAAATGATGATTAAATTATAGTATTATCATTTAGTAATAACATGGGTGTGGTGATATTTTTTTGTACTCTAATAAAATTTGCCTGAAGATCAGAGGACAGAGCCAGCCACAGAGTTAAACATAGAGGTCAGGCAGTGGTGGCACACACCTTTAATCCTAGCCCTTGGGAGGCAGAGATCTGTCTGGATCTCTGTGAGTTCAAGGCTACACTGGGCTACATGAGATTGATCCAGTCTAGGAAAGAAAAAGAACCAGGCAGTGGTGGCACACACCTTTAATCCCAGTATTTGGGAAGCACACACACCATTAATCTCAGCACTAGGAAGATTGATATAGGAGTGAAATGGCTGGGTGGAGAAAGGCTTATAAGGCATGAGGACACAGGAACTAGTGTAGTTGAAGTTTTCCTGTGTCCCACCTGGCCCGTGGTCAGGACAAATCTCTCTCACCCGCCAGTCCTGCAGCCGCTTGGACCCAAGTAAACACACACAGGCTTATGTTAATTAAAACTGTATGGCCTAATGGCTCAGGCTTCTTGCTAGCTAAATCTTACATCTTAAATTAACCCATTTCTATAAATCTATACCTTGCCACGTGGCTTGTGGCTTACCAGTATCTTTACATCTTGCTTCTCATGGCGGCAGCGTCTGGCAGCGTCTCCTGACTCAGCCTTCCACTTCCCAGAATTCTCCTCTCTGTTTATCCCACCTATACTATACTTCCTGCCTGGCTACTGGCCAATCAGCATTTTATTTATCAACCAAATCAGAGCAACACATTCACAGTATACAGAAAAATATCCCCAGCAACTAGAGAGCCTTTTGGCTGAGAACTCAGAGGTATTCAGTCAAAAGAATCACGGAGTTGGCAAGGTGAGAAGTGGCTGTGGCTTGTTCCTTTGTCTCTCTGATCTTTCAGCATTTACCCAAATATCTGGCTCCAGGTTTTTATAATAAGACCATTTAGGATTTGTGCAATACGTGGAGTTTTTGTTTTGTTTGTTTTCTTTTGCTTTTTGTTTGTTTTCTCTCTTTCTCTTTTCTTTTTTGGTTTTCGAGACAGGGTTTCTCTGTGTAGCTCTGGCTGTCCCTGTCCTGGAACTTGCTCTGTAGACCAGGCTGGCCTCCACTCAGAAATCCACCTCCCTCTGCCTCCCGAGTGCTGGGATTAAAGGTGTGCACTACCAGGCCCAGCTTTAATATTGTTATTTTATCATTATTAAAATCTGGGGAAGAAATTATAAATCCTATCCACCCCACTCTCTCAATCTGAGAGAGAGAGCGAGAGCGAGCTAGCACTGAGAAGTGGGGATGTCAAGTGTCAGGCACTCCTTGGGTTGATGAAAGGGGAGACTTTATTCCCTAGATGTGCATATAACCACACTGATGCATCCAAAATGAAACCTTTGATTCTCAGCATCTGTGAGTTTGACCAACTCAGAGAATCTAAATCAGCTCAAAGTCCTCAGAGCCCAGACACAGATCAGTGGCAATGCCAAAGCCCAAAGAGAAGCGCACACATGCACGATGGAGCCTTCTCCACAGTACAAATCAGATAAAGTTCGTCTATTGAAAAGCCAAGATGAATTTGTTAACAGCATCACTGGCATCGAATCTAGCCCTCTTGATTTCTCTCCAATGGGATGAATCATGTTGGGACTAAAAGGAGTCCATCCGAAGGTCTCAATGAGTCCTGGGTTTACCAGGATTTTATAAGACACAATGAAGTCTGATTTTGCTACACAAAGGACAGCTCTTTATTTTTTTAATCACTTATCAACCAAGCAGAGTAGTGTGTGCATGTGGTGCCGGCTGCTCAGGTGACTGAGGCAGGATTGCGTAAGCCCAAGAAATCAAAGCCAGGCTGGTCAACATAGGACTCATCTCAAATGAAATAAAGCCAATAGTAAAAAAATAAAAAAATAAAAAAATAAAAAAAAATGAAAAAATCACTAGGAATGTGGTTAATCAGTCTTTCTCATAGCTTCCTGGACAATCATGAAGGTCTCTCAAGAGTAATATAATGATGATGGGCTGGAGAGGTGGCTCAGTGGTTAAGAGTACTGGCTGCTCTTCCAGAGGACCCAGGTTCAATCCCCAGCAACCATATGGTGGTTCACAACCACCTGTAACTCCAGTCCCAGAGGATCCAATATCCTCTTCTAGCTTCTTCAGGCACCATGTATATGTGTAGTACATGGACATACATGCAGACAACACACCCATACACATAAACAAATTCTAAAAATTTTCAAAGAATAATATAATGAGTAAGAATAAAGCAGAAAGTTGGTTTTAAAAGCCAACTGAATAGCTGGATGTGGTGGCACACACCTTTAATTGCAGCACTAGGGAGGCAGAGGGAGGCCGATCTCTGAGTTCGAGGCCAGCCTAGTCTACAGAGTGAGTTCTAGGACAGCCAAGACTACACAAAGAAACCCTGTATGGAAAACAAAACAAAACAAAAACTACACTGTATATGTATGGATTTTATGAAATATTAAAATGTAGCCATATATTCAATGTAAAATTTCCTAATTCTACATTGTTTTTTATGATGTTGGCAAAACAATAAAAATTGTTCCAGTGTGTGTTGAATCATTATGAGAGTTTATCTCCAAGAGAGCTGATTTTTATGTTTTTTTGCCAATAATTTAAAACCTGTTCAACATAAATTGCTATCCTGTGGACTTAGATTTATAGATGTATGAGGCAGAAAGTATTTCTAAAAAAATTGCTGTGGCCTCCAGTCATTTATTCAAGAAAAAAATGTTGATTGAAATCTTTTTTAAATAAGGAAACTTCTTTTCAGTTCTGAATCATTATATTACTGGATTGATCTCAAGATAAGGCTAGATGTACAAAGCACTCTCTCTCTCTCTCTCTTTCTCTCTCTCCCTCTCCCCCCCACCCCCGCCCCGCCTCTGGTGTGCTTTTAGTTTGCTTTTTTGAGACAGGATCTCCTGCACCCCAGGCTTGCCCCACAATTTTTATGTAGCCAAAGGCAACCTTTATCCTCCCACCTCCGCCTTCCAAGTTCTGGGACTATAGGCGTGCACCACCACACCTGAAACAAAGTTTTTTGTTTGTGTTTTCTCTTGGTAGAGGATCTCGAAAATGTAATTAAATACAGCATTTCTGTTTGTTTGTTTGTTTTTTCTAATGTCTCAGCAGACAAGTAGGAACATTATATAGGTAGATCATTGTGGTGTGATTTTACTTTTTGACTGGACTGATGATCACTGTGGTAGTTTGTCCACAGCTAACTGCATGGAAAATGTGGTGCTGTATCATAGTTCTCACTAGCAAGACCTTACCAATTATGTGCTCTCCAGCACCTTTTACAGTGGTGTTAGTCCCCAGTGTGCATGCTCAGCAAATGTTGATACCTGCCCTCTATGATAGTCTTTATAGATGAGACTAGAGCAACCAACAGTGGGAGTTAAAATCAAATATAAGAAGGAAAAACTTGCATGTCAGAAATTGTTACCTGTTTTGGATGAAATAACCTGAAAAGGAAAATTTAGAAAGTTAGAAGAATAAGGAAAAAGAGCATTTGGGGAAACAAAACAAACACATCAACCAGAACACAATAATCACGATGTTTCTGTGCACAGTCAGTAGCTTTCCATTCACGTGAGTGCTTTTCTGTTCAACTCATTTATTTATCATAAAGCAACACTGAAAACGACTCCGAGGCTGGGCACTATTAGATTGTGTTACTATTTCATTTTCCCCTTGAGTCTGCCTGTTGAACTAAGTCAGAAACTGTTGACAGATTTTTTTTTCAAAAGTCTTTGTTCTTGAAACATGATGATATTCTTGTCTCCTTTCCTTAGCACATCTCAAACACAAAAACATACCATCTTAGTATGATTTTAAGGTATTTCTAGTTACCTTTCCCTACTCCTCAGCCCTTCATAAAGAGAGAAAGATGGGTATCTTTTCCCCCTAACTAGTTGTAGTTGATTGAAAAGGCAGACTCACCGTGTTCAGACAGAGGAGAGTGAATCCTATCACAGACAAAGACTTCTTGGGTCTTCCAGCCATCCTGTTAGACAAAGTACTCACATAGCACAAACCAGTGATCTGGGTCCTCTTTGGCTCCCAGAAGCGCAGCACAGCACCGAAGGTGAAGGTCGCAGAGCGCAGTGCTGGGAACAGACTCTGGAAGTCGCCTCTCCTTTGGTGCAGCGCTTACCTGTAATGAGGGACACTGGGGACTGGCAGGAACAGGTACTGCAAAGATTGGAAAAAAAAAAAAAAAAGAGCCAGAGAAAGCCACGCCAGGCAGGCCAAAGAAGCTCCTGTAACCTTGGCTTCAAGGAACTATGTTCAATGCTCTCCTTTTTAATAAATTTTACTCCTGGCATAGTAGACCTTTAATCCCAGCACTTGGGAGACACAGGTAGGCAGATCTCTGTGAGTTCAAGGCCAGCCTGGTCTACATTGTGAGTTCTAGGACCGTCAGAACCCTGTCTCAAAAAAACAAAAACAAATTTACAAAGCTGTAGAGAAAACTATTGATAAGGTAGAGTGATGTTAAACTCAGGGATTCCTGTCTTATTTTCGCCTTTAGTTGATGCTCATGTATTAGCTAGACTTTGTGTATTTTAGTCAGCTTTTTGCCGTTGTGGCCAAAAGACCTGAATAACCAATTTAAGAGAGAGAAGGTTGGTTTTGGCTTCTGGTCCCAGAGGGGTCAGTTTAGCTCCACCTGCTAGGGAAGGGCATTCTGACATCCTCAATGGCATGGTGAGTGTGAGGCCAGCCTGGACTATGTGAGACACTGTCTTAAAACAAACCAAGAAGACTTGGGTCTGGAGAGATGGGTCAGCTGGGCGGTGGTGGCACACGCCTTTAATCCCAGCACTCGAGAGGCAGCGCCAGGCGGATCTCTGTGAGTTCGAGGCCAGCCTGGTCTACAGAGTGAGTTCCAGGAAATGTGCAAAGCTACACAGAGAAACCCTGTCTCAACAAACAAACAAACAAACAAACAAACAAACCAACAAAGAGAACTGGTTGCTCTTGCAAAGGATCCAGGTCCAATTACCAGCAACCACATGGTAGCTCACAACCACCTGTAACTCCGATTCAGGGCATTCATTATATGCCCTTTTCTAGTCTCTGTGGGCACCAGGTTCACACGTGGAACAAAGACACACATGCAGGCAAAGCATCCATGTGCATAATAAAAATTAGAAATACAAATTGTAAAGACTTAAAAATGCATAAATAAATGGACTCAAGCCAGATATGGGGGGGTGGAGCCTACATTTTTAGTCTCAGCTACTCAGAAGGCAGAAGGATCTATTGAGACCACGAGTTTGAGATCAGCCTGGGAAACAAAGTAGGATTGACTGACTTCTCCCCAAATTATTAATCGATTAGTAAAAGTAGACTCAAAACCTAAAAATATATCAGAAATGAGAAACTGTGTAGAAGAAAATATTTATCACCTTGAGTTAGGTAAAGATTTTCTTTTTTAAAAAGTGTGTGTGTGTGTGTGTGTGTGTGTGTGTGTGTGTGTGTGTACATATGCGTAGGTGTGTGAATTATTCTCAAAACCCAGTAAGAGAACAATTGAGGGCTGGCGAGATGGCTCAGCAGTTAGAGGTACTTGCCGCTAAGCCTGATAGCCAGAGTTGGATCTCTAGAACCCATGTAAAGGTGAAAGAAGAAAATCAACTCCGCAAAGTTGTTCTCTGTTCTCCACGCGTAGGCCATGGCAAGCATGGTGTCCGGTTTGATTTCTATTGCTGTAATAAACACCATGATCAAAAGTAACTCAGGGAGGCAAGGGTTTATTTGGCTTACAGTTGTATGTTACAGTGTCTCATATGGAGGAGGCCAAGACAGAACCCAAGACAGGAACCTGGAGGCAGGAACTGAAGCAGGGACCATGGGGAAGCAATTCTTACTGGCTTGCTCCTCATGGCTTTCTCAACCTGCTTGTTTTTTTTTTTAGGTTTTTATTTTTATTTTATTTATTTTATTTTTTAAGAAAGGGTTTCTCTGTGTAGCCTTGGGTGTCCAGTAGACCAAGGTGGCCTCGAACTCACAGAGACCCGCCTGCTTCTGCCTCCCGAGTGCTGGGATTAAAGGCGTGCGCCACCACCACCTGGCTCAACCTTCTTTCTTATACCCATTACAACACCTACCCATTGGTGGCATTGTCCACAGTGGGCTGGGCCCTCCCACATCAGTAATTAATCAAGAAAATACCCCATTGATTTGCTTACAGGCCAATCTCAGTTGAGGTTTCCTAGTTGACAAAAAACCCAACCAGCACACATGCCTACACATTACATCATGTATACATATACATATACATACATATATATAAGAAGAAGAAGAAGAAAATAATTTAAATAAAAAATAGTGATGGATGTGATAGCACCTGTAATTCCAGACAGGAGGATTATGAAATCAAAACCAGCTTGGGCCACACAGCAACACTATGTCTCAAATAAATCAAGAGCTGCACATACCTGTCATCCTAGTATTGAGGAGATAGAGGCAGGAAGATTGAAATTCAAGGCCAGCCTACACTACATAATGAATTGCAGATCAGCCTGGGCTACATAATGAAACCCTGAAAACACAAACAAGGGCTGGGGTATAGCTCACTGTGATAGCAGCTCCCTAACTTGGTTTGAGTCCCAGGAGATGCTGAGCATCGTTAATGATCAAGAGACCGCACATCATCACAATGAGATACTGCTGTATACTTATTAGGTGTCTGAAATTAGAAAGATTGAGTGGCGGAGGTTGCTCAATAAAAGAGCATGTGTCTGGAGGCCCTGGGTTTGATCTCCAGCACCAACAAGTACTCACAAAGTAAAATTAATAATAAGACTATAAGTAGAGTTGGTTCAAGTGTAGAGCAACCAGCAATCTCATTGTTGTGGAACTCTGTCCTCTGCATGACACGACTGCCTCCATCTTGACATCAGAGCAGCTGTGAACACTTACAAGGAGACTCTCAGAAGACTGAGTCCACTAATGTTCCTTTGTGGGGGGAGGGCATGGTTCACAAGGTTCATAAGGTGGTACACGGGACGCTGCCCCTCTTTGAGGATACATAAGGAGTTCACAGTTGCTTGGTGGAGACTCTTCATTGTGTAGCTGCCGTAATTGCCTGTGTTTCTTTAAGTAGTCCTTAACCCACGGTTTTATAAGTAACCCCAATTAAAACCATTGCTTCATCAAGCTGGACTTGGTTGGAATTGTTTATCTACTTCACCTGGGGTGAATTGTGTTTGTAATATTCGTTCTTCTCCCTAGGAAAAGTCATGGCAACACTTATATTGGCCGGCATGTGAAATGGTTTGGCCACCTTGGAAAACAATTTGGCCGTTTCTTAAAAAGCTGAACAATATCAGTTGGATGTGGTGGTTCATGCCTGTAATCCTAATATTCAGGAAGCTGAGGCAGGAGGATTATGATTTTGAGGCCAACCTGGACTACCTGTAGCATTTCACTCCTAGATGTTTACCGCCCCCTCAAAAAAGGAAAGCATACAAAACATACATAAATATTCAGAATAGTATTGTTTTTATTTATCTTTAAAATGTATGTTAACCTTCCTTTTTATTTTATGTGTGTATGTGTGTGTGTGTGTGTGTGTGTGTGTTTTGGCTGCATGCATGTATATATGTGTGTGCAGTGATGGTAGAGCCCAAAGAGGTCGACAGATCTCCTGGGACTGATGTTACAGACAACTTTGAGCTGCCCTGTTGGGAATCGAACCCAGGTCCTTTGGAGAGCAGCCAGTGCCCTTAACCACTGAGCCATCTCTCCAGCCCCAGAAGTATCGTTTCAGTAATCCTTAAGCTATAAGCAAATCAAATGTTCACCAACCAAGATAAATTATGAGCACGTGGAATATTGCAGGAAGAAAAGAACGAGGGGCTGGAGAGATGGCTTGCACTCACAGGCCAGCTCCCAATCATCTGCAACTCCAGTTCCAGGGGCTCTAATGCTCTCTTCTGGCCTCCAAAAGTGACAGGTGTGAGCACGGTACACAGACATACATGGAGGCAAACACTTCTACACATAAAATAAAATCAAGAGTGAGACCAGTTGCTGTGGGGCACATCTGTAAACCTAGCACTTAAGAGGTACAGGCAGGAGGCTGGCAGGATGGTTCAGTGGGTAAAGCCTGTGTAAACCTAGAGACCTGAGATGTCTTCTTACACACACATACACATCAACAACAACTCTACTACTAAATACATAAATAAGATAAAAGAAGTGCAGGCAAGAGGATTATGTATGAATGGAAGGCCATCCACAGCTACGTGGTTAGCTGGAGGCCAGCCTGGGCTACATGAGACCCTGACTTAAAAGAGGAAAGTACTTTATAAACAACTGAATGAAAGAAACCAAGAAAAAGGAATGGAGAGAGAGAGAAAGAAGGGAGATGAAGAAAGAACAGAGAAGAAGGTAGCTGGCTGGCTTTATACACTTAGGTAAATTTCTTTAAAACATGCAAACTATTCTAAAAACAGAAAGCAAATTAATGGTTGCCCAGAAACAGGAAGGTAGGAAGAAGGAAGGACGAAGCAGAGGAGGCCCCTCAGGGGTGGAGGCTTTGCTCATCCTCTGAAGGGTGCTGATGGTTCATACGTTATGCACACATGTCAAACATTGTTTATGCTTCAAGGATAACTTTCAAACAGAAATGTACTGCATTCGTTACTTTTCCTGTTGCTGTGATTAAACACACATACCACCAACAACAAATGGACTAAAGCAACTTAAGGGAGAAAGTGCTTACTCTGGCTCACAGTTCAGGGTACAGTCCATCACGGTGGGGACATCCTGGGGATGGAGCTTGAAGCAGCTTGTCACATGTCCACAGTCAGGAAGCAGAGAATAATGGAGGCTGGTGTTCGTCTCAAGGTCTCCTTTTTATTCAGTCCAGGACTCCAGACCCTGGGATGGTGTTGCTCACAGTTAAGTGGGCCTTCCGGTCTCAATGAAGCGAATCTGGAAAACCCCTCAGGTATCAGGGAGCTTGTGTTCCAGGTGATTCTAGATCCGGGCAAGCTGACAATCAATATTAACTATCACAGTCAGTTATACCTAAATAAAATAAGTTTGGGGGGTCTGGAGAGATGGCTCAGTGGTTAAGAGCACTGACTGTTCTTCCAGAGGTTCTGAGTTCAACTCCCAGTAACCACATGGTGGCTCTCAACCATCTGTAATGAGATCTGGCACTTATAATAAATAGCTAAATCTTTTTTTTTTTTTTAAATAAGTTTGGGCCGGGCGGTGGTGGCACACGCCTTTAATCCCAGCACTCGGGAGGCAGAGCCAGGCGGATCTTTGTGAGTTCGAGGCCAGCCTGGTCTACAGAGCGAGTTCCAGGAAAGGCGCAAAGCTACACAGAGAAACCCTGTCTCGAAAAACCAAAAAAAAAAAAAAAAAAAAAAGTTTGGGGCTAGCAAGATGCCTGAGTAGGGTAAGGGCTCTTCTCAAGCCTGAGGACCTGAGTTCAATCTCAGAATCTACATAGTAGAAGGACTGATGTCTCCAGGTTGTCCTCTGACCTCCACATGCACGCCATGGGACTTATACATACACACACACACCACCACCACCACCACCACCACCACCACCACCACCATACAACCACACACACTTTTTAAAAAGACATCTAAAAAGATCAGTCTAGCTAGGCATGGTGGTACACCCTATACTCCCAGTACTTGGGAAATGAAGGTAGGAAGATCAACTAACTACTCACGATCATCTTTGGCTACAGAGTGAATTTAAGGTCAACCACATGAGACCTGTCCCAAAGCAAAGCCTGTCCAACTGCAACATCCCAAGCTCCTGCTGCTAACCCTGCCGTGAGCTGACTACTAGGAATCTAGGTAGTTTCGACTGTGTGGTCAATAAATACATGTGGAGGAACTACTCCACACCAAGAACTGTTCTGGATACCAGGCTAGAGATCTAAGGGAATAGCAGCCCTGCTCTCATTGAGCACACACTTTAGCAGAGGAAGATAAAAATCAACAGCTATGCTGATAAAATATACCCTGTGTTGCAAACCATTAAAAGGAAAAATAGACCAGAGTAACGGGCCAGGACTGAAGGATATAGTGCTAGTTTATACAAGTTCAGGGAGAATTCTGGGAGGACAAGGGCTTGGTTAGGACACTGTGGGTACTCAGTGACTGGGAGTATTCGTGGCTATGAGCTTTGGCAGTCTTTCTCTGACCTGTTGTTGACTAATTTCCTTATTCAAAGCCACATGCACACCCACAAACACCTTCAGTGACTGATGGATGAAAGAGAAGCAGTGCCAGGCGTCGGTGGCGCACGCCTTTAATCCCAGCACTCGGGAGGTATAGTCCGGCGGGTCTCTGTGAGTTTGAGGCCAGCCTGGTCTACAGAGCAAGATCCAGGACAGGCACCAAAACTATACAGAGAAACTTTGTTTTGAAAAACAAAAATAAAAAGAACAAAACAAAACAAAAAAAAGAGGAAAAGAAAGGAAGGAAGGAAGGAAGGAAGGAAGAAAGAGAGATTAGCAGTGTCCCTTGCCTGAATCCAGGACAGCTCCGGTGAAGGAGTCCGGGTGACTAGGTAACACACCATAGCATCCACTAGGGCTGGGGGTATTGCAAGAGATGCAGCCTAAGTGCGTGCATGTCTAGAATTTCAGAGGTGGGAAGCTCAGATTCTGGGAGTGATGGTCAAAAAGGCCAATTCTGCATCCATCTTTGGTTCAAGGCCCATTGGCTTTACCTATTGGGATACAGCACCAAATCATGCTCACTGCCTTAGGGTACAACACTGTATCCTGAAGGATTAAACCCTATTCTCCCATCATATTCTCTGTCCAGATGTACTTTTCCTGCCTCTTTGTTGACAGGCTACGACTGATTTGATACTTCATGACATAACACCAGTCAGCATTATTGTCTTGTCTTCAGTCAATTGCATACAGCCTCAGAGTAGACTGAGAGCTGTATTTAATTTGCCTCTGGGTATCACTAAGTAACTAGGAAGAGGCATGCTAGAAAAGACATCAGCGAGGAGTCAAAGATGTTTGCCAGGAAGTGATTTATGATAGTGGGCATCGGAGACTAAGGGAGATAAACAAGGAAATGAGGCTTGCACTCATTCACTGCGATGAAGGCTGAGGTGGGGCTACCACGGAGAATAAAAAGCTGGCAGGGCAATAGGCTGGAAGACCCAGGCAATCAGGTAAGTGTTAGGTGGGATATTAGAGAAAATAAGTAGGAAAGACAGAAGTTGGTGGTCAGCCAAAGGACTCCAAGTCAACATGTCAGAGGGATCCACACATCAGTGTTTAGTGGAGTTTGTTTCTCAATAGCTAAATTGTAGAACCAACCTGCGTGTCCAAAAAACGGAGGAACGGATGAAGAAAGCGTGGTCTATGTGGACAATGGGACTTTTTTCAGCCATAAAGAAAAGTGAAGTTATGGGTTTTGCAGGCTGTGAATCAACTGGATATAACCACAATAAGTGAATTTTAAGCCGGCCTCAGAAAGACAGATATCCTGTTTTTCCCCTCACGGTTCCTGCATTTCGTATTGAAAACTCAAGCCTGTGTGTATATTTGATGTGAAAGAAGAAGTAGAACGGCCTAGCGGAACAAAGGAGACTGACAGGAGATGGGGGGTGGGGAGAGAAGCAAGGGCACGCGAGTGTGGGAGGAAGAGGAACACACAATGTGTACTTGTTTGAAACTTCCACGAAGACACTGGCCGTTAGGGGATAGGTCCGAATGGGAGTGGTGGGACCAGTTTTAGCTGTTGATAATGGACAGTTAGTTCTGGGATGGTACCGCAGTGCAACTGAGATTAGGTGGAGGGCGAGAGAGCACTGGAGATCAAGGAGCCTCAGTATTGGGAAGATCGTTCGATAGACATTGAAACCACTGCCAGTCATAGCAGCAGGGCGGGGTGTAATTCAGTAGCAGAGTGCTTGCAGCACAAAGACCAACAGGCAAGTAAACTAACACATGGAAGAATTATGTGAAGGTATGGTAGTGTATGCCTGAAATCCTAGCATTTAGAAGGTAGAGAATCACCTCCAAGTTCAGGGGCTAGCCTGGTCTACATAGTGAGTTCTAGGACAATTAGGGCTACACTGTAAGATTCTAGTCCAAACAAACAAATACACAAAACAAAAAGCCAAAGGCAGACAGATGCTGTGGTTCAGACCTGGATACCAGCACCCAGAAAACAGACACAAGACACAAGATGATCTTGAGTTTTTGGATAGCTTGGGATAGACATTGTCTCCCCCTACCCCCAACACACACACACACACACACACACACACACACACACACACACACACACACACCAAAAAAAAAGACCTATGGCAAGAACAGGGAGGAAGAGGCATGGAGCCACATGCCAGCCAGCTATCTATTACTGTGATATAATTTCTGACATGCTATCAGAGGATTGAGTCTATGGTCTCTGTCCCATTGCCTTTGGGTGAACCTCTAGAGACTGAACAGTATGGTAGACAGGGCAGGTGGAGGAAAGTCCTTTACCTCGGGGCAGACGAGAAGCAGAGACTGACGAGAAAAGATGGAAGTCCTGATGTTCCCTTCATGGGCACACCCTTGATGACTTAACATCCATCTACAAGTTTCATAACTTCCTAGAAGACCACAAGTTGGGGACAAAACCCCAGGGTTCTCTGGGAGGTTTTTTAAGATCTAAATGATATGCTGGGTGTGGTGGTACACAGCTGTAATTCCAGCACTTGAGAAGTGGATGGAGGAGGATCAGGAGTTCAAAGCCAGCCTCAGCTACACAGCAAGTTTTAGGCCAGCCTAAGGTATATGAGACCCTGTCTCAAAAAATCAAACTAAAACAAGACAAAAAAGATCCAAGCCCCAGCAAGACATCTGTTGAAATTTCTAAGCACTGTTAAAACCCTAGGGGGGTACTCCCAAGGACAATGAATGATAAGAATAATTGAGGAACACTAGTTTTTAAAGGAAGTAAAGCAGGAGGTTTAGGACAGAGGGAGAAATTGTGGCTTGGAAAACTTTCACTGCCGTGGGGGGACGTGCAGCTCCCATCCACACAGGGCTCAAAGGGAATCCACGGAGTCAGCATGTACTAAGACTTTTCTCTCTGAGGGGGTGAAGGGAAAAAGACACACATTCTCTTGATGGTTTCCTTCTTTATTCTTCTGTATTCTTCATTCTGTGTTCTATATTCTCCTTTTTTTAATCTCTATCCAGAAATGTTCCTTCTGTCTCTCTAGATGTTTTCCTTCTCCTTCTAACTCTCTTGATGTTCTCCTCCCAGTTCTCTCATTCTTGATGTTTTCCTTCTAGCCCATTTTAACTCTATCTTTATTCTTTCCCTTACAGATTATATATACCCCAGCAAAATCTTTCAGGTAATATAAAAATTACACTGTGGTTACATTCTGTTTTTCAAGTGAATGATTACAATGAATACAAAACAAACAGTAAAAAACAGCATGTTTTCCATATCCCTGGCATGATTAAACATTTTCCGTATTACAGTTCAAAAACAAATTATCCCAAGATAATGTACATACATTCATACCCAAGCAACTTGTTTATAGATTAACTGAATGGGCAAGCAAGGTATTCTTCTCAGTCAGGTCTTTTACTGGTAGGCTTAATTTTGCAGTTATAAAGAAAGGACCAATTACTTTATTAGTTATCTTGAAAGGTAATCTTATAAGGAACCTTAAAGGAATCACAAACCTAAACTTTTATATATAAAAAAAAAATCAGTCAGCTCTACTTTAAACCTTGAGGGTGCATACACACTCATCAATAGTTTCTTATATCAGGAGATTGAGGGCAGAAATGGGTATAAGGAATTAATCATCACCTTTGGTCATCAAACAATTCTAGCAAGAAAGGTGTGTCAGCGAATGATAACTGGGCTGCTTTGTTCTTTTTCCCTGATCTTTTTTTTTTTTTTTTTTTTAAGATTTATTTATCGTGTATACAGTGTTCTGCCTGCATGTGTCCCTGCAGGCCAGAAGAGGGCACCAGATCTCATTATAGATGGTTGTGAGCCACCATGTGGTGGCTGGGAATTGAACTCAGGACCTCTGGGAGAGCAGTCAGTGCACTTAACTACTGAGCCATCTCTCTAACCCTTTCCCTGATCTTTTAAAGGGTTCCACATTCAACTATATGTCTTTCTAAAACTTTAGATTATCTTCTTGGATTTTTCTTTCTTTTCTTTTATTCTTTCTTTCTTTCTTTTTCTTTTCTTTTTTTTTTTTTTGAGACAGGGTTTCTCTGTGTAGCTTTGGAGCCTTTCCTGGAACTCACTCTGTAGCCCAGACTGGCCTCGAACTCACAGAGATCCACTTGCCTCTGCCTCCCAAGTGATGGGATTAAAGGCGTGTGCCACCACTACCCGGCTTCTTCTTGGGTTTTTCACCTCAAAGTTATTTGACAAAAATATCTTAGTCTAACTTTGTTATTTTCAAAGCTTTGTTTCAGCTGTGATGCACTCTGAAACCTGTGAACACATCTCCCAACATTAAGGTTAAAAGAATTTAAGCTAGCTGGGCTAACTGGGACTCAATTATTTTTCTTAATCATTAACCTAAGCCACAGTCTATACAGTTCCTCAATAGAAACTCATGTGTTGTAGCAATGTGACACTTCTTTGTTTATATTTTTATCACCAAAACTCTATTTAAACTACATTATTATTATCATTTAGATAGTACAGCTTAGGAAGAAATCATGTTTATAGTAATTCACAGGAAAAATATCCAGTAGAATGGGATGTTTCCATGAGATAAACATACTACATTACAGGCAGTGGGGATCTCCCTACACCCATTCACACCATGCGAGATCCCAGAGAAAGATGGCAACAGCAAACCTGTAAATGCACAGCAGAAGCAAAAGACATTCCGGGGTCTGGGATCTCCGGGCCTTGCCTATCCAAGATTTACCGACCCATCAGAGAGTTTCCTCCTGGTGGGCTGACACCTTGAACTTCACTTGCCACCTGCTGCTCCTCTGACATGGCTACCAGCACAAAACAATGATTTTTAAAGAAATGAATTATATAGTATATGTATAGTATATAGCTTTGAATTAACAAAATTACCAGTTGTTTGAATCCTATTTTCAGAAATGGGATTCGGCAAAGTAGAACATACATAAATTTAAACAGTAAGGGAACAGGGTCAGCTACAAGAGTGAGCCTACTGGGCTGGGGATGTGGCTAAGTTAATAGAGTGCTTGCCCAGCATGTTCGATCCCTAGCACTGCATAAAAACTGGAGGAAGGGGTCAGAAGACAAAAGGATGAAGATTAGAAATTCAAGGTCATCTTCAACTATTTAGTGAGTTCAAGGCCAAACTGAGCTACAGGATATTGCCTCAAACAACAAAACCAACAGTAACAGTAGGAAAACAACAACAATAACAACAAAAAATGGGCTGACTAAGCATTAGTGTGCAATAGGGTAACACTTGGAACATTGGAAGTAACCAGTTGAAGATTTAACTTAGTGGTGCTTAACATAGCAAGGATGAGTACTTTACACAGCAAGGGTGAGGTCCTGAGTTTGATAACCAACACCTACACACATACACCCAGCAGTGGTACCAAGATCTGGAGGGTATCTGATTATTAAAAGAGAATGACAAGCATCTGAAATTAAAGATTAAAATTTAGGATGCTGTATACTAATTTTGGCTTTTTCTGCCCCTTATCTCTCTACCGGTAGATTAGTGCAGCTTTCAGACCTCATCACAGAAGACTCTTTCCAGTGAGTGCTGGTTAATGCAGAAACTAGAACTAATCAAAGTGAAGAGAATCGGTGTATGAAATGTGCTCAGCACACACGGGATGTCTCTATTACACATCGCCACCCAAGGCTCGGAGAGTGTCATGGCAGAGGGGGCAGAGCGAGTATAAGAACTAGAGGCTGGAGAAGACTGGAATAACAGTGCCTTCTGGACATGGCAGGACCACAGCCTCATGAACTCACAACAGCTGTGCTTGCTGGCATGTGGCCAGTACAAGATCAAACCAGTCAACATTCCAGCATGGAGATGGGAGCCACAGGAGCCTCACCCCTAACTGAGAAGCTGTGGACAACTGATGGCTTCTGGGAGTGGGAGAGTCAGTTTTCGTTGAGGGTGTGGCACCTGGCAAATGGACCGTGGTCTACTAAACAGTTCCATATCCAGGAGTATAGTGAGCAGCACCAATTGGAATTGATAGAGTGTTCCCAAGAAAAAAAGGAGCCAGGTGGTCGTAGAGAGAAGGCAGGTGTGACTGCAGCTAATCTCGCAGTCTGGAGAAAAGAAGGTAGCAAGTTGAGGGACTCCACTTAATAGTCTGCTTGAAAATGAGTGTGGAGGCAGAGTCCAAATTTGAAATAGCCATTGGAGGATTGTAGGGGATATATGAGAATTGTTTAGGGAGCGGGGTGTGGTGGTGTATGCCTTTAATCCCAGCACTCTGGAGGTAGAGGCAGGTAGATCTTTGTGAGTTCAAGGCCAGCCTTTTTTATATATCTAATTCTAGAACAGTCAGGACAGCATAGAAAGATCCTATTTAAATAATAATTAAAAAAAAAAGATTCAGTAGCCTGGTGCAGTAGCACATGCCTTTAATCCCAGCACTCTGGAGGCAGAGGCAGGTGGATCTCTTTGAGTTCAAGACTAGCCTAATCTACCTGGCAAGCTCCAAGCCTGGGCTACATAGTGAGATCTTGTCTTAAAATCAAGTAAACAAACAAAACACAAAATCCAACCAAACAAAACAGAATTATTTGGGAGCCAGGGATATAGCTCAGTGACAGAGTACCTGCTTAGAATACACAAGGACCTGGGTGTGGTGATATTGTATTCCCCAATATATTGTGCACCCTAATAAATTTATCTGGGTTCAGAGAACAGAACAGTCACTAGACAGACATAGAGGCCAGAAAATGGTGGCACTCACACCTTTAATCCTAGCCTTCTGGAGACAGAGATCCATCCGGATCTCTGTGAGCTCAAAGCCACACTGGAAACAGACAAGCATGGTGACTCATACCTTTAATCTCAGGAAGTGATGGCAGAAAGCAGAAAGGTATATAAGGCGTGAAACCCAGGAAATAGAGCTGGTTAAGCTTTTAGGCTTTTGAGCAGCAGTTCAGCTGAGATCCATTTGGATGAGGACTCAGAGGCTTCCAGTCTGAGGAAACAGGATCAGCTGAGAAGTTGGCGTGGTGAGGTTAGTTGTGGCTGGTTCTGATCTTTCAGCATCACCCTAATACCTGTCTCTGGGTTTGTTTTTATTAATAAGACCTCTTAAGATTCGTGTTACACCTGGGTCTGCTCCCCGGTACACACATACACCAATTGTTTCCAAGGGTGAAAGGTGAAGCAAGCTTGATTGCACAGGAAACAGTAAGAAACTACATTTCAGTGGCCCCAAGTCACACTCCTTCCTTCCACCAATCCTATTCTACCTTTGGGCAGAGAATTTCTACCAAGGAAAAGGAATTGCACCTAAAACGTTTTTGGTTGGCTGGTCAAATCAAGTATGACTTTTTTCGGACTGGTGCTGAGGCTAGGTAGAATTTCTAAGTAAGGAAATGCTAGGCAGAACCTCCCCCATCAAGGTTCGATGCTGATAAGAGTAAGAAGAGCCGGGCGGTGGTGGCGCACGCCTTTAATCCCAGCACTTGGGAGGCAAAGCCAGGCGGATCTCTGTGAGTTCGAGGCCAGCCTGGGCTACCAAGTGAGTTCCAGGAAAGGCGCAAAGCTACACAGAGAAACCCTGTCTCGAAAAACCAAAAAAAAAAAAAAAAAAAAAAAAAAGAGTAAAAAGAAACCAGAGTTGGCTCCTGGTTCCAAGGGATAGAAACTCAGACTTTTCTAAGGAAAGCAGAGACATTACAAGGATATTCATTGCCCAAACTCAAAGAAAACAAAATAAAAACCAGACAGCCTGGAGAGCCAGCGGGAAACAAGGCAGATTCAAGGTCCAGTGACTTATGTACTGGGATCTCTTTCATGTGCCCATCCTTGTGTGTGTGAGTCTGGTCCAGTCTTCTAAGGTTGGCTCTGTTCTTGTCATTGAGGATTCCACCCAGGGCCTTGCACATGCCAGGCCAGCACTCATCACTGAGGGACACCCGCCACACCTTATGTTGTTGTTAGTCAAAACACTTGCAGGGAGCCAGTCTGATTCACTTGCGTAATTATTAGCAAACTTGCTCAGCTGAGCCCTTCCTTATACTAGAGTGTATCAGAGGTCACAAGCAGTGTGAAGAGGTGGCATCAATATGGCCAGTATCATCATGATACCCTGGATCCAGTCAGGACACAGAAAACACACAACTTCAATAAGGAAGGTTTGATGCAAAGAATGATTAACCAATAAGGAGAATATGAATTCCTAAGGATAAAGATATCTACAAAATAGAGAAATGGTGCATATAGAAAAACAATGCTACCTTTAGGGATGAGGCAGAGATCCCAAGGAAGGAAAAAAATGGTACCCGTGCAAGCCTGCGAATCACCGTTGGAGAGGCTGTAACTGTGGCCCTGTTTGCTGAGATGTTGACGGCTGGAGCAGAACTGGAGTGTCAAAGGTAGCTAGACCACGGGGTCCTAGTGCTGAGGGGACATGGACACAAGCTCCCACCCCTAACCAAGAAACTGTCTCCAATCAACAACTGTTTGCAAAGGAAAGATCAGTTTTCTTCAGTGGAGTCTCACTGGGTATATAAACCACACTGAAGGACAGAGCCTGTGCCCAGCGGTAGATGGAGTTTATTTTGTCTCCCATTGCTTTGTGCATTTAAAAAAAAAAAAAAAAAAAAAAAAAAAAATCTCACTGGTCTTTTGCTTATATATTATGGCTTCCAAGTCTGTGTCTTTATGTTTTGTTTCCTGTGGTGTTGTTGTTGTTTTTTTTTTCTTCATTTTCTTGCCTGTTTAAGAGAGAAAGAAGGAATGGAGTTGGATGGGTGGGGAGAATATGGGAGATGAGGGAGGAGAAACCATGATAATTTTCAATTAAAAACATGCATATTACAAAATAGCTAAGATTTTAGGTATCTTAGGAACAAAGGAATAAAAAACTTGATCCTTTAATGATGTATTAAAATGTCACATTGGATTGCCCCTCCCCGACAAAAGTTAGGTCTCCCTCCACTGGAGTACTGCCGAAACTCATGGGGAAGTTGTCTGGTGGAGCAAGGCTTGCTGGGGTTCCTGTGGAATTGCTGGAAACTCTGCTCACTTCCTTGAGAAGCCACGGCAATTTGATGACCAAGTGCCTGGGGTGTCCTAGAGCTAAGCTCCTGCACAGTGCAGTTACTACTAGGAACCAGGTCCTGACTTCTGCAGCATCCCTCCAGCATTCTGATGACAGCTGGGAGAGAACAATGTGTGGAATGGCCAGCTCCAGATAGATCACAAGGGCGAGCTGGGAAGGCTGGATTTGGAGCCAACACAGAAAACGAGATATACATAAATCAGTAGTGGTTCCCACACACAGCTTCACAAAACTTGGCATGGAAGGGGATGGGGGTGGCCGGATAAGTGTCTGGGGAAAATGTTCAGAGTAGTAAGACTGGCTGCCTTACTGGGAATGCTGGGTTATCTAGGAACTGGTGATGCCAAGGTTTCTAAGAGGGATCAGAGGATAGGGCTGCTCTTTCATTTGCTTAGCAAGCATCATTCACTTTTATGTACAGTTTAGGATGTTAGGGTGACCATGAAGAGGCTAGAGATGGCTCAGTGGCTGAGTGTAGTGTGCTTCTTGTCTGCTTCCTAGCACCACGTCAGCTCTAACTCCGGCTCCAGGGGGTTGGACCTCTCTGGTCTCGAAGGGCACCTGCAATTACTCCCCCGGCCCCATAATAAATAAATCTTAAAAAAAATGAGGACTGGTGGGCTACACTTGAAAATCAAAACTACCAGTTTCCTTAGGAATTTTAATCAAGACAAGACTGTGGCAGCTGTTTGCCCTGAACAAGCCTAACTGGAAACAGCGCTCACTCAGCACATTTCCCTTGTGCCCCACATTATGTACCAGGAGGCACTCCCTCCGGAGTAGACCGGATTTGAAGTTAGCTGTAACAAACGTTGTATTCATGTTGTTTCTTCTAATAACAAATAATGTCACTTCAGAGGTATTTGAAAATCCTACGGGATCTTATAGGAAGGAATGACAAGATGCTTTCAAAGGGAGCCAAGACTTATAAAACGTGTTTCCTCTTGAATAGCTATAGTTAAAAGGTTCAGCCCCTAAAGCCAAGGATGCAGCAGTCAGAATCTTAGTGTGTGCTAGGCACTGCACTGGATCCCCAGAATGGGGGTGGGCAGGACAAAAACACCATAAAGCCAACAGAGAGCCTCAATCATAAAGATTATTGTGCAGCATAAATACTAATGTTTTATACTAAATTTAAGAACAAGAATATACTGAGTCATCCACAGGACCTAACACAGACATAAAGCAGATGCAAAAAGAACATGGAAGATTTCTAAGTTCACAGAAAATGACAAAGGGTGCTTATATTAAGCTATTTTTTTCTTTGCTTTTTCAAGACATTACTGTGTAGCTCTGGCTGTTCTGGAACTTGCTCTACAGAGTAGGCTGGCCTCCTCTGCCTCCCTGTGCTGGGATTGAAGGCATCAGGCTCTATTAAAGCACTCTTCCAACTTCCCCAGGTCCCAAGAAATGATTAATGAATCTTCTAGAGCCAACTTATCTCCTCAGTCATAGGAAGCCACTGTCCAAGTAAAGCAGGCATCCATGTGACAATGGTATTACATGTCCTCAACCTACCAAAGGCATCCTTTGAAAACAATTCCTGAGACTCAGCTGTTGAGTACTTTCACCTCATTTTAAGGCGCTCTAAAAGCTTTCCCCATTCTGCCTACAATACACCACCACACACTTCAAATATAGTAGTATCTTAATTAAGGTATGCCAAAGGCTGGGACACAGCTCAGCAAGACAGCACTTGCCTACCAGGTAGCCCAGGGTTAGACTCCCCATCACTGCAAAATAAAATTCGATTCAATGTAAACCTGACCTATTACTCAGTACCCCTCCGATCTCCTTCAAAGTTTTTTTTTGGGGGGCAGTAACAGCACACATGTGGTCAGAGGACTTGCAGGTTTCTGAAGGTCACTCAGGTTGTCAAGGCTTGGCAGCATCCACGGAACTATCTTGCTGACCCTTTAATTTCCAGTTGCTCAATTTGAAACAGTACTAGATTTTTTTGTAGTAGAGCATTTCCTTCCTTTAATGAGATTTTTTTTCCCCTTAAAAGTAGTTGGTACAAATGTCTCCTGCTGGAGCACACTAAACACTTTTGTAAGATAACTTCTGAGTGCTCTTCAATTGGCCAATATTAGCCAGTGGGTTAAGACAATCCCTAACAGAAGGTCATTATGCTGCAATCAACATTCTCTTTTGATCTCTATTTTTTGTTCTAAAAAAGATCTTAGAAATTTTCAAAACATACTTGGTGTTAATACAATCCAAGTATGTCAACATCACCTTTGACATGGACAAAGTGAAAAAGCCACTGAAACATAACCCCCTCTCCGCCCCAATAAACCGTGCCATTAAGAATTCTAGTAAACAGCCGGGCAGTGGTGGCGCACGCCTTTAATCCCAGCACTCGGGAGGCAGAGCCAGGCGGATCTCTGTAAGTTCGAGGCCAGCCTGGGCTACCAAGTGAGTTCCAGGAAAGGCGCAAAGCTACACAGAGAAACCCTGTCTCGAAAAACCAAAAAAAAAAAAAAAAAAAAAAAAATTCTAGTAAACAATCTACAAGGATTAAAAAGTGTACAGGGGCACATGTGCACACCACGAGATGGTGTTGAAGTCAGAGGGCTCTTTCCTTCCCAGGATGAACTCAAGTCTGGCTTGGTGGCAAGCACCTTTACAGGCTGAGCAATGCATGGTTTTAAAAGTCACTTTTGCTCAAGATATCCTCTACACAAAACTGCAGACATTTTACCAGTTTCCACAATATTTTTTCTTAAATGTTAACAAATGGGGGGGAAACCAACACCCAGGATAAAGGATTTAATCCAGTATTTATTCCATACTCATGATGGTTTTCTGAAATCAGAATACAAGTCATAAGAACAATCTATCAAATAATTTGCTGATAGTCTTAAATAACGCAGCACTGCATTAGTTAATACTTCTGTCCTAGATTAAGTTTAAAAACTCAAACAGCAGTCTTCATTATCAATAAAAAAAGTTCTGAATTTTTAAAAAAGGATACTCTATCAAGCTGTTTCATAATTTAAGTATTCTCCATTTATAAAAATGCTTTGGAAGCTTGAGGCTTGAATGCTTCTTACTCATGTGCCCGCCCTCTCCCAATCACTGGTCAGTATAGGGCTGCTGCAATGCCAGGCTTTACACATTTTTTTTTAATATAGTACTTTTAAAATCTGAGAAAGAATTCAAGGAGGGAAAAAGCACATGTCAATGTAGTTTAAAAAAAAAGAAACTAAGTGAATAAATTTTAGGCATACTAACAGTGTCCCTTTGAGGTAGAATGCTAAAAGGACTTTTGATCAAATCACAGCCTAATTTAAACCTCTCATAAATTTTCTCTAACATTAACTGTGGAGAATATTAAGTATAACATATTAACAAGAGCTTCCAAGGTAATATACAGTGGACAAGAATGTTAACCCTACAACTGTTGCCTTCATGTATATTGAAAGCACATAATTCTCCTAAAACAAACATCCAAGATCCATTCCCAAAGTCTTTAGCATTCTATTATGAAAAGCACAGCCATGCTAACTTCAGTACACAACCATAATCCCACACCTACCAAACAAAAATAGAATTAGTGGCAGTTTATTGCCTTATACAAATTTAACCAACATGGCAACCATGCCAAAGGAATTAAAACATTTTCAGGACATATGTACAGACTGTACATTTTAAAAACAAACAAAAATGCAAGAACAATCTGTGCATCAGGTGTCAACTCAACCGGGTGAAAACATCAATGCAATAAATGGGATTACAAAGGCACTTCCCTACACAAAAGAAATGAAAACACAGCCTACAGGGAGCTCAAAGAGTGCATAACTACTGCACAATCTCAACTTGGGGGAGAAAAGCAGAATTTAATCAACATTTATAGGATTCAATGTGATCCAATTTTACAAAATCTTCACACAGCCTCATCTTTGTTTTTATGTTCTTTCTCTTGGCTCTCTGGCTCTCCACTCTGGCTCCTCTGGTGATCCTGTCTGTCTGACTGGTCCTTGCCATCCCCATGCTCTCTCTTGTGGGAGCGGTCTTGGCTTCTGCTGCGCTTTCTAGACTTCTCTTTGCTCGGGCTGTGTTCTCGTTTTCTCAGCTTTTCCACACTGCCAGTTCTTCCCTGACTACCACTTCTACTTCTCTTGTTGGACTTCTCTTTGCTTTCGTTTTTATGCTTGCTCGACTTGTCTTTGCTCCTACTCCTGCTCCGCTTCCCTGCATTTCTGCTTCTGCTTCTGTGTTTCCTCTCCCTGCTTCGACTTCGGCTGTGTTTCTTCTTGGAATCCTTCTTGTTGTCTCGGTGTCGCCTGTCCTCCTTGTCTTCTTTGTGCTTCTTCTCCTCCCCCTCCCCCCTACTCCTCTGCTCCTTGGACCGCTCTCTTGACCTCTCCCTGTCCCTTTCTCGATCACTGCCTCTCTCCTTATCATACTCTCGATCTCGCCTCCGACCTCGCTCATTTTCTTTCTCTCTTTCCCGATCCCTGTCTCTTCTATCCCCTTTCCTATCACGACTCCGACTGCGAGTTCTGTGCCTTTCCCTGCTGCGGCTGTGCCTGCGTTCTAACCCTCGGTCGATACTTCGCGATCTTCGCCTTTCCTTCTCTCTCTCTTTGGCTTCCCGCTCTAGTCGCTGGCGTTCTTTCTCTCTCTCTAATTCTCTGTCGAAAGAAGATCCATGGCCCTCCCGGTGATGACTTCTACTTCTTGATCTTCTTGGAGACCTCCGTGGACTCAGTGATCTCCTTGGAGACCTGAGAGAAGAGGAAAGGAAGAAACTGGAATAAATATAACACTAGAAGGGCCGAGGTACTTGTAGCTCAGTAGAACACATGCCTGGCATACTCTCAGACCATTGGGACTGACAGTCAATACCAAACACTCCCTAGTACTCTGCACACATGAACTAACCAAATCTACTCTAAAAATTTCATCACCTTACATACACACCAAGTATCATTAAACTTTGGATAGGTGCAGCTTGTGGCAGAGTGCTTGCTTAGCATGTATGCGTATGTCAATGCTCAGCACCAAAGGGGCACAAAAAGTAACTGTTCTCACTATAGATGCACAATTTTACTAGAAATGTGGTGGGAGAAAAAACCCACTATTTTTTGAAGGGGAATAACTAAACCAAACGTCTGTCCTAAGAACTTGTCACTCCCCAAGAATCGCCAACTTTGCACAGGCCCATTTAAAACAGTAGCTGCTACATTACCTGGACCGCCTTCGCTCAACATGCCGGTCTAGTTCTTCAACGCCTTCCTTGCCATCTTTCTTTATTTTTCTAGGTCGAGTTTTAATCTGCTGATCAATATTCTTCTGAACTGGAACTGGAATTCTCGGAAACAAAGTGGAAAACCACTCCAGTTTTGTGAGAAAGGAGCGAAGCATCTCTCCAATGGTCATTACACAGCCTCCGCCAGCTTTCACATCTAGGTCCTATGAAACATAAAAGATACCCTACTGGTTAAACAAAAAAACCATTATTTCAACATATACGTGAACACTAAAAAAAAAAAATTTTTTTTACCATCTTTGGAATCAAGTATAAAAAAACTAACAGAAAAATTTCAATTTTTGTATCCTAATCTGGTAATGAATGAAGACTATTTGGGCTAATTGTATACATGCAGGTGAGAACAAACCCTGCAGTCTCTTGGGCATAAAGGAAACTGACTCACTCATTAAAAAAATATGAAAAAGCCCCTTACATTGTTAAACTATGTGGAACAGTATTTAAATTTGTATTCCACATGCCTACACTTGAGGACCATTTGTACACATCAGACCTAGCACTGAAACCTGGCTATGTAGGAACTACTTTCAGATAATGCCTGTCTAAAGGTTATCTTTTAACAGCTGCGATCTAAAATGGAGCCCTGCTAAAACTGGAAGCAATAGCAAACCAACTGCCATGAAGCAGTGAGGTTTCTAAAGTTATGTACAAAAGAAATAAATGAACAAAGAATTGGAAACGCATAATCCATGATGACCATTGTCTCTGAAAAGGGTCATTACCGCATGAAGGCCTTCTTGCTATGCCCTCTCACAGCTCAGGACATGTTAGTCAGCTATTGTCAGTCCCAAACCTATAGTGCAAGCACACAAGGAAAGTGAGATTTGTTATCTAAACAGGAAAACAAGAGCTAAAGGTAAAACTGCTTGCACTCACACACATTTAAGTGTTCAGATATACAGTATTTCCAAATATAATCGCTGCAGATATCTAAAGAAGAAAACATATGTTAGCTCAAATAGAGGACCTCAGGCTTGTAAATACAATAAAGAGCAGATAAATCAGAAGCATTCAGAAACCGAATACAACAATTTGAAAAGTGCTTTAATCTTTCTTTAAAAAAAAAAAAAAAAAAACTCATGTAAATAGGAGAAAAAGTCGACAATCATGATTTTCACCTAACTTTCTGGATCTTTTGAATTAAATAAACAGCTCGGTAAACAGGCCCAAAACAGGGAAGGAAAATAACCACTGCTGGGCTTGATAGGCATGCTTGTAACCCCAGCAGTAGGGAATGAGACAGGATCTGCAGTAGTGGAGGATAGAGGCCTTCCTTTCTCAGCTAGTCCGAGGCTAACCCAAGTTACATAAGACCTTGTCTCAAAAAAGTTTTTCCTCTATGTCTACATCAGTGAGATTTTTTTTCTAGGTAGGCATCTAACAAAAATGAAATTTTCATTAGAAGCATGAATTCATCAAACAACAACAAAATTCTTTTAAGACAAGGCCTCACCCTGGGTGGCCTGGAATTTACTGCAGACCAGTCTGGTCTGAACTCAGCAATCCACCTGCCTCTGCCTAAGTGCTGGGATTAAAGGTGTGCCATAATAAGCATCAAACAAATTTTTGTTTGAACTCAGGAAGTAGCTGTTAACTATACCATACAAACAGTGATAAAAAGTAGATATATCAATAACCATTGCTTACAGCTGAATATATGTTGATACTCTAGTCTTCAATATGTAAGTAAATTAATACAGGCATGATTTTAATCTGACTCTAGC